>NC_091000.1:44848500-45504500 GCF_041146395.1 Eulemur rufifrons | reverse complement strand
AAAATGTACCCTGCTTTCAGTGTTCCTTGAAGGCAGAACCCAAGGATTAAGTGTGAGCAGGAAATAGGGGTGGTGTCTCATATCACCTGCAGATCTCTTCAAATTACTTTGATCCCTGGAACAGAATTAATGAGATTCTGGATTACTAGTGACTCTAGTTGCCTGGCATTAGCAAGCCTAAATACTCACTTTACCCAAAATTATTTCTAAGAAGTCCTCTCACAAATACAATGTCCAAGAATAAAAGATAACTAGGCACCCAATGAGACAAGACAATAAAACCACAGCCAAATCAGGGTTCATGCAGAGAAAGAGAAGCCATTATACATGTTAATGGCTTCTTTTAAAAATAATATTGAACAATTTCTTTTGTTTATAAAAGTCCCCCCATATTACCTCAGTCACCAAATATTAATTAAACAGCATGGCAATGTATAGAAACAAGGTAAAAATTGTCCCTTCTCTCAAAGACTTTAGAGTCCTTAGGGTCCAGGTATAATGCAAGAACCCCAAAATTCAGGGTTTTATTTATTTTAATGTCATTTCTATTTACCCTTTTAAAAGTAGTTTTAAATTGTTTTTAAATTACATTTTAAAATGGGAACATGTAACAGTGGTTAGAAACGGGAAGTACAAAGCAGAACCTTAAAATCTATGAGAACAAGCCAAAAAAAATTTTTCTAAAAATTCTATCTGGTGACATGACATGTTCCATCTGATCCCGCCGCTTCTCCCCACAAATAGACTTGACAGTGAAGCCCATGATAAATGCTCAATCCATTCACTGAGAGTAAACACAGCAGTCCACTCAGGAAGAATGGGCTATCACTACGTAGAAGGGAGTGTTTTATATTTATGGCGATGCAAATTGTCTATGCCTGAACATGTACTTCCTTAAAAAATTCTTTATGATAAATGCATGAAATAATTACTCATGCCATAATATTTAAACAGCACTGACACAACTTCTGAGAGCTTTCGGTGGGGGGTGAGGGTGGGGCCTGAAAAGAGGAAGAGTTGGTTAGGAACAATAAAATGAAAAACACTTTTTTACTGCTTAAATATTTCTTTAAAATCGCTTTCCTAATCACCTACAAGATGAAGCTTTGTGTAATAGAAGAAATCATCATAAAGCTGTGTGTTACCGTGGCCAAAACTTTATCAAGCCATGTGACAATATCAAATGACACATGTTTTGGCTTTCAGAAGACACATGAGCAAATGGCTCAGATACTCTGATTAACCTAGTTCTTTACTTGAAAACTAGACAGAAGCAGAGATATTAATGACTTGGGCCTTTTATTGCTACATGTTCTCCATATTTAGAATGATGACATGGATAAAGTGCTCTACAGTAAATTAAACAGAAGACGACATTTTTAACTTCTTTTTGTGAGATTTTAGTGAGCACGTTTGCATGCAGAATGAGCATTAGTGTTTGCCTGGAGGCGTGTGGGAGCATTGCCGTTAAACCCATAGGGCACCGTATCCACCTCAGCATTCACCAAAAAACTCTACCTACTGAGAGATTACGTTGGTATGCCCAATGAAGTAGTAACATTGGTAGCTTTTAGTTATTATAAAATAGTTTAATATGTTTTTAGAAAAATTTATAATGCAACGGGAAATCTCTTTGAGAGTTTACTCTATAACACAGAATTAGTCTGTCTCAGGCAGGGGGACAGTAGTCAGTTTTCTACTAAGGGTTGAACTATTCTTTTCATGGAGGAAAAAAAATGTTGCAAAAAAGGGAAAAAGAATGGATAAAGGGAATGATTTCACATTTGACCTTAATAATCTTTAAACATAAAGCTGGCTTATTTTGCAGGATTTTTTTTTCTTTAATGCTATATGCTTGCTAGCAATAACTTCGAGGGAGCGTTGAATATTTTTATCACATATGTAAAAATTACTGTAATGAAAGTAAATTATGGTGTTAATGGAAGAACATCATTATTCATCTTTCATGCCTGAAAAGGGACTTTGAAGAGGATCTTTTTTGAAATAGCAGGACTAGACAGTTCCTTTAAGTCATCCTGCCATAGGAACATCTCAACTCCTTAAGAAAAAGCTTTTTAAGCAATTAAACAGCATTATAATTTGCATTTGTGTGGTTATTTAAGTCTGTATTACTAAATACTATGACATCAAGAGTGACATGGTAATTTTCCTGTTTACTTACTCAGAGACAGAACCGATTTGCCTTAATTCCGTGAAATGTTCTGAAATTGTTGGGATCGGAGCCAGCACATCATGTCCAGTAACTAAGAGGATAGACACAGCTGCATTATGACTTTTGTGAGCTTTGGACACTGTTGCTTTGGTGGATCCTTTCCTCTAAAAATCAATTTTAAAATTCTATTTTATGACCATTTTAGCATAGGTAAAAATATAATTTGGTCTAGATTCATTATTATATGTTCATTTCCATTATAAAGTTTTCTGATTTAAAAAAATTAAAATCAAAATACTTTAATAAGCCATTTAAAAAGCACAAATAGCAGAAGGCCCAGGCCTTGTATTTACTGTGTCTGGTAGGTAAATCAACCCTGCAGATGGAATATCACTTTATTTCATTATGTCAGGAATTTAAAACATGATTTTTGGATTTAAATCACCTTCATACAGAAATTGCTTGGTTCACAAAAATGTCTGAGAATACGTGAGTTCCCTGAGGTGGTGCACAGACCAGTTAGGATGGTGAGGAAGTCCCCTCCACTTCTTCAGAGTGAACATTTTTACTTTAATCTGATTTATATTTGTGTCCTTTGTAATATTTAATTTGGAAAAAGGGGACTCGCTGCTTTAAAAATTTGTGAAAATCATTGATATGGAATCTATACATTATATAAAAATAGGAGCTGATTATTGTACTTCAAAATATCTTTTAATTAACTTGATCATCTATAAACATCTGGAAATTTACTGAGAAATACGCACTCAGTAAAATCTTTACATATGCTATGAAAATTAAATGCAGTACAATTATTATTTCCTGGGAAAAGGCAAATAGGAGATGGCATTTCACAAGTTCATTGCTTTAAACTTCTTATTCTTTGGTTTAGTAAAAAAAAAATTTTGTCAGGCTTTTTTGGCATTGTAAGTGCCTGTGGATTTCTTTGCCTATGAAAAATAAGGTAGTGAGACTATTTTGTTGATTTATTTTTCAGTGTCCACTGTTCAGTTAGACCATGAAAATTCATGTATCACAGCTGATTGCATTTGTCAGCTGTTTGGTGTTTTTGTCGTTTTTTTTAAACTACTCTATTTTGCCAAGTATATTGAAGCCTTGACCTAGCTGTGCTAATAGCTCAAAGTTCCGATGAACAATCTAGTAGCAAGAGATTATTAAAAGAGAGAGATGCAGAATGAAAGATGTCTCTAAATATGAAAGACTAAAGATTTTTAGCTTCTATTAATTTTTATATAGTTAGTTTTCATTTCTGAGTATAAAATCATAGATGGCATGAGCTTATACATGTTAATTTATGTTAAAATCAGGAAGTTTCAGAATTAGAAGAGGTTGGGGACATGTTGTGTTAGAGAGAACACTGGGCCAGGAGAGAGGTAGCCCTGGCTCTGCCACTTACTGCTTGCTCTTTAATTAGTCATTTAGCCTCCACAAGCTTCAGTTTCCTTGCCAGTAAAATCCATGATTGCAAAGATGAAAATAAGACAATTAGGGACTCACAACTTTGCAGACGAGATGATCTGAAATAACTCTTAATATAAAAACTTAGAAATGGTAGATAAAAATATAACAAATATTCTTAACTATGCTTAGCTGTACTTGAAAGAAGGGAAGAGAAGTATCCAGGAATCATAAAGGAAGAGGGCACCATAAACCAGAGAAATTGGCCTGAGAGTTGTCTGCCCTGGGGGGCTGGCCTTTTGGGATGATCTGGGGCATAGCTGCCAGTGCCCGATCAGAAAGAGAAGACAAAGCAATGGGGCTGCATGAGATGCACAAATACTTTGGGATTTTTTAAAAAAATAAAAATTTTAAAAAGCTCTTTAAACTAGTATGGTCTTGGTGAAAGTATTCACTAGGAAAAAAAAAAAATCCAACCACCCACACAGAGAGTTAAAAAGGGAAGCTCGTCTTTTATTTTGGCCTGAATTCTGTCTATACAAGAAAAAAAAAAAATCTCTGAGAAATTTAATCACAGAGTTGCACTACATTTCAGTTAGGAGCTAAAATTTTTATTGTCTGCATGATCTAGGAATCCAAAAGAAACTTTTTTTTCCAGGCCAATGATAACCTATGTCAACCAAACACAATCTCTCTGAAGGGGTGAGATTTCTGCAGTGCAAACAGTCTGCATGCTGAGTGGTAATGAGTCCCTGCCTCCACTTTTCCATCTTGGTACCAGAATGCTGGCATTAGCTATGTACCCCAGGGCAAGAGATTGTAAGAATTTTTTTTAAATTTCAAGTAATTGACAGAACAGAAAAAAATAGCTGCAGAGATGGAGAGCTGAGAGAATTTTCCCCAAAACAGTCCAACCTGAGTGTTCTAGAATGAAAGCCACCTCTTAACCAGCCCCAAACACATATATAAATCTTGTAATCAGCTTGTTAGTGATTCATTCGTAATAGGAACCAATATCTAGAGATTACTAGATATTTGAGGGAAACTTCCAACAGAGAAAAAGAATTATGAGAGAGAAAGAAAGAGAGACCAAAACAGATGAACTTAAAGAAAGTAGAGACAATGAATGGAACAGAAGAATTTTTTAAAAAATATAATATTCTGTGGAAAGGGAAGATTCTATGGCTAGAAAAGAGTGTGCTTGGATATTACAAATATGAAAGGAAAAATGAAAAGTAGTTTAAAAGTTTAGAAGAAAAAAGTTAAGGAAACTTCCAAAAAGTATGACAAAAAGACAGAAAGAAAGTAGAAAAGATTAGAAAATTTAAGAATCAGTTCAAAAGTTTTAACATCCTAATAAGAGTTCCAAGATGAGAGAACAAAGAAAATACATGAGTTGAAATTATCGAGGAAATAATTCAAGAAAACATCCCAAACTGAAAAACACAGTTTTCAGATTGAAGGGACCAAATGTGTACCTAGAAAATGGGTGATGGGCACACTTAATAGCCATGATTCAAGCCTTAGAAAAGCAATCTATATAACCAAAAACATTTGTACCCCCTGAATATTTTGAAATAAAATATTTTTTAAAAAGTTATAAACACGGGAAACAAACACTATATTCTACACCTACCCAAAAAAAAAAAAAAAAAAAAAAAAAGACTTTGTTCAAAGGATCAAGAATTAGGATGGCCTCTAACTTCTCAACTGTACTCCTAGAATCTAGGGGAAAAAAAGGAGTGATTACTTCAAGTTTTTGAAATAAATTAAATTATTTCTAATCTAGAATTCTACATCCAGTCATGCTATCAATTGAATGGCAGGGTAGAATATTAATATTTTCAACAATTAAAGCCTCAAAAATTTATATCCTATTCTATGATACTTATTGAAATCTGAAATCTGTATTCTTTGAAAACAAAGAGAAGCATCTAGAAAAATGAAGACAGTGGATTCAGGCAAAAGAGCTTCCAAAACAGAAAAGACACAAAGGAAATCCTCAGAATGACAGCAACAAAAGTTTCCATCCAGGACACAGAAATGGCTTTAAATCAGCCCCAGAGAGCCAAAATTTCAGATGACAGCAGAACAAAAGGATCCAGAAGACAGCATTAAGAAAAAATAATAAAATTAGTAGATTTTCCTATGTGTTTGAATGTGGAGAGGAGATATAACTTCTAGCAAGATTAGGGATGAATTTTGGGGAGGATCATGGAAACTAAGCAAAAAAAAAAAAAAAAAAGCAGCTAAGAGCAAAAAGTTAGTATAGTAAATGACTCATTATTTACATAGCCAAAAATATTATACAACCATATTTGGAGAATAGAGGAAGAGGATATATGGGCAAGGGAATAATTAGGCGGAAATTATAAAGAAAATTAAAATTCCCTAATTTCTACAGTAACAAGTCAATAAACAACATCAAGTTTTTTTAAAAAATAATAAAATCAATATTATCATATGCTTAGGAATACAAAGGATAAATACCAAAAGATATACCTCAGTGGGCTGAAGGTAATTCATCTACAGAGAAAGAACCAGACTGAAAAATTATAACATATGTCTACTTGAAATTATATAATAGTGGGTAAGAAAGAATGGGGAAACAGTCAGAAAAGCAACTGCAAATTTTACAGAATTCATGAAAATCATGAATCATTAGATTTAAGAAAATCTCTACTTTCTGAGCAAATATCCAGACTAGAGAAATGTAGTAAATACAGGACACCAAAGACAACGAGGAAGAGCAGAACAGAGAAAAAGTGGGTGTCTCCAAATAAACTAATACAATATTTTTCAACACAATCAAGACGATAATGACATACTATTATGTAAAGATTAAAAAATAAAAATTGTTAATCTAAAATTATATATCCAGCTAAATTATTTTTCAAGAGAAAAAATAAAATAAATTCTGAGGTGTTAACCACCTATATTTTCACTATGAAAACTAAAAAATTTACTTATTCAAGAGGAAAATTAAGTACAGAATGCCATAAAATATAAGAATGAATTATGAATGAATAAATTAATAAGCAAATGGATAAAGCTAAGAACTGGCAGGCATTGGAGGAGAGGCACTACAGTGAGAAGGAAAAGTAAGTGCAGTCACTCTGCCAGTAGAGAACTCGATGTGTTGAAGGAACAGAAAGGAAGTGAGTGTGGCTGGCACACAATGAGTAATGGGAGAACTGCAGGAGACTGTGTCATAAAGATATGCCTCATGTGTGTCTTTACCATCTATGGTAAAGAGTTTGCATGTTATTCTAAAGGAAATGGGGAGTCATGGACATATTTTAATTAGGGAAGACAACATCAGTTCAGAAAATGTCAGTTTGGTGTGAAAAGTACTGTATTAGGAGTAAATGAGGAGTATTATAAGAGAAACTTTAGAGGCATCTACAAAAGTCCATAGGAATCAGAGAAAGCTTGTTAGATAAGATAGTGTCTGAAGGATAAAGAGGCATTATCCATCTGCAGAATATTCTACAGTCACCTGTAGAATAAAGAATAAAGAACAAAGGATACAAGAAAGAAAGGCAAGAGGCTGCGCAGATGACCAGGAGCCAGATCATAATGCCTAGTTAGCCAGAGTTAAAAGCTATGGCTTTATGTTTAGGGAAATGGAGTATCATTGAATGAAAATCCAAATAGGAGACTGCTGATGTCACGTGGTCAAGAAATAATGCTTTGAACTACGTTTTAAAAAAAAGTGGGATTGGAGAAATGTGACTAGATTCAAGATATTAGGGAAGAAAAGTAGTAAAACTTATAAAACTATGGCTTGGATGTGAATATAGTGTAAAAAGAAAGATTCAAAGAGGAAACATAGATTTTTTGTAAAAGATGGTGGGGCAGAACCCATCTACTTACCTCTACTTTCCTTTAAAATGTGGCTAAAGTATGACTAAAGGAATTTTTATGGGTATAAAGCACTTTTTAAAAAATAATTGGAAAGAATATTCCAGTAAAAAAAAAAAAAAAAAAACAACTCACACCTGTAATTCCAGCACTTTGGGAGGCTAAGGCAGGAGGATCACCTGAACCCAGGAGTTTGAGGTTGCAATGAGCTGTGATGATACCACTGCACACTAGCCCAGCAACAGAGCAAGACTCTATCTCAAACAAAACAAAACAAAACAAATAATGTATGGTATATGAAAAGCAGATAGGGCTGTGGGAATTGAAGATACAGAGTCAAGAAAGCTGACACCTAAAGTTGTGGTGGCAAAGCCAAGAAACCACTCAGCCAATAAGGATCCCTAAAAGGTGAACTGTTGACCTTTGAAAGTAGAGACAAAGGGGGGGGCCAAAAGTACTAGGACTGATTGAAAGGTTGTTTTTATAAGCAGTTAAACCCTCACATCATACTGTGTTTTTACTAAGAGAAAATTCGACAAATATGTGGAATGTAGTGAGGGACATTTCGTAGGTACACAGACTATCAAACAACAACTCGAAAACAGCAATTAACTCCAAGGACCACTCCCAGCTAGTCTCAAATGGCACCCAAAATAAGCCATTCATTCATTTATCCCTTTATTCAACATATGTATCACAGTGTAATGTGATAATTAAATCATTGGCCTTGGAACTACACTTCCTATGTTCAATTCCCAGGTCTGCTGGTCATCCCTCTTTGCTTCAGTTTCCTTTTTGTAAAATAGGGCTACGGAAGTATCCACCTCATGTGGTTGTTATGAAAATAAAAATTAGTATTTTAAACTTCTAGCCTGTAATAAGCACAACGTAAGTGTTTGCTTCCATTCTATTTGTCCAATTGTTCCAGACCCTGGGATTGGAGTCAGGAAAAGACACTCTCAAGTACATTCTAGGGTCAAAGACAGGTTGACCAAAGACTAATAAATACACGAGGTAATCTCAGAGAGTGATAAATGCTATGAAGAAAATGGATTAGTCATTGTGAAATTTTTCATTTAATATATTTTTTCAGATTAAATAAATGATGAAGAGAGTGAAAAGATTATACTTGGCATTGTATTATTTCTCTGTGGAATTTAATTGTTATCAACAAATTTAAGAAAGAATGGAACTAACACAGTACATGTGCTAATTACTTTACACCTGGTTTAACATAAGCCTTATAGCCACAGAGGAGACAGACAGCATTATCGTTATTTTATAAACAAAGGACCTAAGCCTCAGTAAAATTCAGTAGCTTTCAAGGGCCTTGCAAGCCACAGCACTAGTGAGTGGCGGAGCAGGAATTCAAACACAGGTTCATCTGACACCGAAGTCCCTGCCACGTGGTCTCATATTTTCTGGATATTTTAATATTTTTTCATTGTATAAATATTTATTTTCTCTAACATTAAACTTACAAATTGGCTTTGCTTTCCCTTTTGATCCTTTTTATGCATTGTATGAGTTTTTAATAGTTTAACAGCTACTTTTAAAAGACTTAAATGCTTGAGTACGTTTAGTTATCATAGAAATTTCAGAACAGCTCTTTACATTACAACTTCACATTTCTCAAAAACTGATACCACCTATGTTTATTTTAATAAAAAGCATGTGCCATGGCCTTTTATAAGATCTTCCATGTTTACTTACTCTTTTTACTGTAACATGCTAACTTTAATCCCTACCCACGCTTTGCGGTTAATGAGTCCTTATATCCTCAAGATCTGCCAAGGACTGTTTATTTCTCTTCCTTACAAAAGGCCCCCTGGCTTGCTGAATCCTTGCTCACACCTTCTCAGAAAGGTGAGGGGGCGTGCATCCTACCTCTCTAGCAGGCAAGAAGTGGGTTGTGCTTATTCAGCTACTTGTTTTACCCTTAACCTCATGTGGGTCCTCCCTGTTTTCTTGAGGTTGGGAACTAGAGCATGGCCTTTAAGCTATTGTATGAAGGACATAGTGACAGATAGAAGCAAGTGTAAACAAGGAGAGACAGTCACAGTGTATTATAAGGGATGTTCCAGTTGGCTGTATTTGAGGAAAACTGTGTGGGGTTTTTGTGTGTGTTTTGTGATGTTTATCTATCCTCGGGCATTAAAACTATCACACTAAGAAGTGATGAATTCCTTCTGGGAGCCTTCTGTGGATTCACTCTACAGCCTCAGCTACTGGAGACCAGCAAGGCTTACACTCTATATTGCAGATGCTATTTATGTCCAAAAAAAAAAACCACTAAAATTTCACCAGATGGATCGATCTCTCTGATGGATAGATTTGGAAACAAAAGACATGGATATCACCAATTATTTTTCCCAGCAGCATTTTCTTTTGTGCAATGTGTTTTGGTTTATAACCCTCTGCCTATAAATTTCTCTTTTGTTGTAGCATTAGGCATTCTCATGGGTTTAAAAGAAAGTAAGTTTAAAGTACTTAAATTCCAAAAATGCTCCAGGAAAATGTTCTTTTTACATGAAGTAAGTCAACGTGAGTGGTCTAGTAGCCTGTTTCAGTGCAGAGAATCTATTCATTTTAATGGAATATCTGGTCTAATGGAGGATATTGTGTTCAAAGAAAAACCCATTTTCAGGAATGTGCTGAACCAGGTACATAATTTACGAGAAATGAAGTTAAGTTCAGCATATTCTTTTTAAAAAGTGAATCATAGGAGGCTTGTTATCTTGTGCTAAGCATTCAACTTAAATTGTACTGTTTGCTTTCAACAACCATGAAGATTTGAGAAAAGCCAAAAATATGGTCACATTGGGAAATTAGGCTACAGTGAACACCTTATGCCTTTTATGTTTTTTTTCCCCAAACATGGTGTCTGTAACAATACTTTGAAGACAAGAAAGAAAATTGTTATAATTGTGTGTTTGCATGTTTACCTTTACTTTTTTCAAACATCTGAATTCCTATATTCTTTTTTTCCTCTCATGTTCATTCTTCTTTGAATTGCTATCTAATCTAGAGTTGTACTTTTAATATGTACTCTGTTATTTTATATATTTCCTCTCTTTCTTCTTCTCCATCATGAGGATCTCAGCTCCTTCATTTCTTTTACTTTCCCTACATTTTCTTTTCTCTCCAGCTTTTTTTTCTTTTTTTCTTTTTCTTTTTCTTTTTCTTTTCTTTTTTTTTTTTTTTTTGACTTTTACTATAGACCAAGGCTCAAGGCTCAAGAACTTTTTCTGTTAAGGGCAAAATAGTAAATATTTTCAACTTCGTAGGCCATACAATGTGTCAAAACTACTTAATTCTGCCATTGTGGTATGAAAGCAACAATAGACAACATGAGCATGGCTATGTTCCAATAAAATGTTATTTTAAAAACAGGCATCAGGATGAATCTAGCTCATAGGCCATAGTTTAGCTCATAGGCCCTGCTATAGACTGCAGAATGACAAGGTGAATAAAATCTTCACAGTTAACTAAAAGAGATGCAAAAATGCCTCACCAGCCTCGTTTTATGCATTAAACTTCTCCAAAAGTTTTAGAAACAGTAGATATGCCTTAAAATTGCTGATTGGCCAATATTCATAATATGAACAAATTGAACACAGTACTCCTACTTCTTAGACAGTATTCTGTATAGTGGGTAATATATTCAGGGTCTAAGATTGGTCTCACTAACTGTCTAATAATAAAGCCTAAAATCTAGAAACTAGGACCTATATGAAGATAAATATTTATTGAGTCTCAATTTCCTATATTCTGAGCAAGAAAAACAATTTTTCTTTAAAGTCAGTTGAGAAACATTTTTATTTACTAAATGATTAATTTTAAAAAAATGGATCCCTAATATAATGAGGAAAAAAATCCCAAGTTTTATTTCACATTAACAGAAAAACTTCATTAGGTAATACTCTTTCTTCCAGATCAAAAGTTATTAACCAGCTTTCTGCATTTGCTTCAGAGTTTCTAGCAAAGATAAGTTTGAGCATTTTCTTTTTTTCTTAGTTTAGCTAGATGTTTGTAAATTTTATCTTTTTAAAAAACCAATTCTTAGTTTCATTGGTCTTTTTTTATTGTTTTCCATTACTTATTTCATTTATTTTTGCTCTGATCTTTGTTATTTGCTTCCTGTTACTAACTTTGGGCTTAGTTGGTTCTTCTTTTTCTAGCTTCTTGAGGTCTAACATTAGATTATTTGAGACCTTTCTTCTTTTATAATGTAGGCATTTATTGCTATAAACTTCTGTCTTAGAACTGCTTTTGCTATATCCTATAACTTTTGGCATGTAGTGTTTCCATTTTCATTTTTCTCAAGATTTTTCTTATTTCCCTTTTGATTTCTTCACTCGTTGGTTGCACAGGGGAGTGTTTAATTTTTATAAAAATGTGAATTTCCCAGATTTCCTCCTATTATGGATTTCTAGTTTCATCCCATTGTGGTCAGAAAAGGTACTCGGTATGATTTCAGTCATCTTAAATTTGTTAAGGTTTGTTTTGTGGCCTACCATATGACATGTCCTAAAGAACATTCTGTGTATACTTGAAAAGAATACGTATTCTGTTGCTGTTGCATGCAATGTCCTGTACATGTCTGTTGGGTCCATTTGGCCTAAAGTGTAGTTCAAGTCTGATGTTTCTTATTGATTTTCTGTCTAGATGATCTATCCTTTGTTGAAAGTGAGGTATTAAAGTTCCCTACTATTATTGTATTGCTGTCTATCTCTCCCTTCAGATCTATTAATATTTGCTTTATATATTTAGGTGCTTAGATATTGGGTATATATATTATATATTTACAACTGTTATATCTTCATGATGAATTAACCCCTTTATCATTACATAGAAACCATCTTTGTCTATTTTTATATTTTTTGACTTAAATTCTATTTTTTATGATATAAATATAGCTACCCTGCTGTCTTTATGTTTCCATTTGCATGGAATATCTTCTCCCATCCTTTCACATTCAGTCTATATATGCCCTTAAAGCTAAAATGAGTCTCTGTAGGCAGCTTAGAGGAGGGTATTATTTTTTTAATCCATTCAACCACCTTATGTCTTTTGATGAATTTATACATTTACATTTAAGGTAATTATTGATAAATAAGAACTTACTATTGCCATTTTAGTTATTGGTTTTTATTTGTGTTGTACATCTTTTGTTCTTTTCTTCCTCTCTCACTGTCTTCCTTTGCTATATGACGATTTACCTCAGTGTTATGCTTTGGTTTCTTACCTTTATCTTTTGTGTATCTACTATAGGTTTTTGTTTTGTGGTTACCATAGGCTTACATAAAACACCTTACAGTTACAACAGGTTATTTTAAGTTGATAACAACTTAACTTTAATCACATACAAAATCTCTACATTTTACTCCCCACACACAGACATTTTGTTTTGATGTCACACTTTGTATCTTTTTATATTGTGTATCCCTTAACAGATTATTGTAGCTATAGCTATTTTTAATAGTTTAATAGTTGTTTAACCATTATACTAGAAATATATGTAATTTACACACCACCACTACAGTATTAAGGTATCTAAATTTGACCACATATTTGTGTTTACTGAGTTTTTTTTTACTTTCATATGTTTTAATGTTATTAATTAGCATCTTTTTGTTTCAACAACTTGAAGAACTCCTTTTGGCATTTTTTGTAAGGCAAGTCTAGTCTAGTGATGATGAATTCCCGCAGCTTTTGTTTGTCTAGGAAAGTATTTCTCCTTCTTTTCTGAAGGACAGATTTGTCGGGTATAGAATTCTCAGTTGACAGTTGTTTTTCTTTCAGTCCTTTGAATATATTCTCCCTCTTCCCCCCCCCCCCCCCGGCTTAAAAGTTTTCATTGAGAAGTCCTCTGATAACCTAATGGAGGTTCCCATTGATGTGACTAGTCTCTTATCTCTTGTTGGTTTCCAGATTCTCTCTTTGACAGTTTTTGACAGTTTGATTGTAATGTGCCTCAGTATATTATTCTTTAGGTTGATCCTGTTTGGGTTCTTTCAGTTCATGAATCTGGATGTCCACATCCCTCCCAAGATTTTGGGATTTTTCAAACAGTATTTCTTTAAATAATCTTTCTGCCCTTTTCTCACTCTCTCCTCATGGAGCTTCTAAAATTTGTATATTTGTACATTTAATGTTGTCCCAGAGATCTCTTATGTTTTCTTCATTCTCTTTTTTTCTTTTTGTTCCTCTAACTGGCAAATTTCAAGTGACCTGTCTTCAAGTGTTCTAATTCTTTCTTCTGCATGATTGAGGCTGCTGCTGAAGCTCTTTATTGAATTTTTTCAGTTGTCATTGTATTCTTCAGCTCCAAAATTTCTGTTTGATTCTTTTTTATGGTTTCTATTTCATTACCAAACTTCTCATTTTGTTGATGTATTGTTTTCCTAATTTCATTTGGTTGTCTATCCTTGTATTCTTGTATCTCATTGAGATTTGTTAAGACAATTATTTTGAACTCTCATTCAGGCAATTTATAAATCTCCATTTATTTGGTATTTGTTGCTAGAGATTTACTAGTTTTCTTTTGTGGTGTCATTTTGCCTGATTCTTTATTATCCATGCAAACTTGTGCTGGTGTCTGTGCATCTGAAGGACCAAGCACCTCTTCCAGTCTTTATAGGTTGGTTTTGGCAGGTCAAAACCTTTTCTTATTAGGTTCCTTGTCTGATGGGATTTCCTCCATGATCATGGTTGTATGGGACCTAGGTCATGTGGCTGTTCCTGGGTCTGTAGTTGGCAAGACTGTTATGAGGGGCTCCAGTGGGCATCCTGTCTAGTCCCTGGATGGTCTGGAGTGTCTCCATGACCTTGGTCTGTAGAAACATCGCTGATAAGAGAGTCCACTTCAGAGTTGAAGATTGTGGGCCTGTCACTAGGTTCATGGGTGAGTGTGGCTTTCTCCAGATCCCTGAGAGGGCTCCTTCTAGATCACTGAGTGGGTCACTGGGCAGGCAGCACTTCTCCAGTTGTGACTGAGAGGGGCTGAAACCAAGTCACAGGGCTGCTTCAGGGTCTATAGTTGAGACCAAAGTCTTTAGGCCTATTTCTGGGGTTCATTGATGGATGTGTCTTTTAGGAGGTCACTCTCCAGGAAAGCTTCCTCCCACAACACAGTTAAGAGGGGCTGGAGCCAAATTATAAGGCTTTTTAATATCCACAGTGAGACCAAGTTCAGCAGGTAAGCCTGCAGGGCCTCTGGGCATATCTCCTTCCAGGTCCCTGTGTGGATAGAGCTGCTCTCAAGCCAGAGCTGAGAGCAACTGGAGCTGAGTTTCAGAGCTATTTTAGGATCTGCTGTGAGACCTAAGTTGGCTGGCCTGCCTGTGAGAGAGTTAATAGGCATGCCTGCCTCCAGGTCCCTGGGCAAGCAGAGCTACCCTGTGACTATAGCTGAGAGGGGCTGGGACTGAGATTCAGGACAGTTTCAGGATCTTCTGTGAGACTGAAGTGGGCAATTCTTCCCCGGGGACTCACATGGGTGCGTCTCACTCTGGGTCCTTATGTAAGCAGAACTGATCTCAGACCACAGCTGAGAGCTGGTGGGGCTGGGTTAGAGGGACATTAAAGGGTCCACAGTTAAGACCAAGGTGGGCAAGCCTGTGTTCTTTGGCAGGTGGTTTTGGTAACAGGACCTAGACCAAACTGGGCTATGGCTGAACCTGCACAGGGATGGAGCAATTTCTGGGTCCAGAGTTGAGACCAAGGTCAGTGAATCTGCTGCCTAGGTGTAAGTCTGCCCTCTCAGTCTGACTTTCCTAGATCTTAGACTCCACTGGGGTCTTACAAACTTCTACTAGAAACCAAGACTCCTACAAGGGCATTTTTGTCTGTAGATGGCTGGGAAATTATTGTTGCTGTGAGGGGATATGAGTGGAAGATCTCCTCTTCCACCGTCTTGCCCAAAGAACATAAGTTTGAAGGACATGTCTGAGAAAATAATGTCTTACCAAATATGGTTAGAGCATGCTTAGTAAAACATGGTATGAAAGAATATATAGAAATATTAGCTTTATGTAAATATAAATTTTATAACTAAAAAAACAAATTTGGAGGACACATGGATAGTATTACTTATAAGAGCAATATTGAAGAAAAACATTCAAATTTTAAAAGAGCACAGGAAAAAAATTGTATAACATTGTCATTTTTACTCTTACATTCTTCTCTTTATTAGTCCCATCTTCCTTCCATCTGATTTATTAAAAATATGTACAATTTTCTTCCATGTGTTTTCCTTCTGGCCATTTTATTTCTGTTGTAACAAAACAGTAATAAAAAACAAAGTGAAAGCTTATTTTGAAAAATCAAAGACTTTGCTTATCCTTCCCCCACCAAATATAAGAAAGAATGTTTAAAGAAATGTAAATAATTAAAATAATTGCTAATTATGCAGAACACCCTCTGGGGAGTTACAAGAAGAACTACAGCCTCTCTTCCCTTTAACTGACTATTTCAAAGTTGATATTTGGGAATTATTTGCTCATATAAATGTATTTCTTTTTTGTACCCTGACACCCTTATTTTTAACAATAAACCATCTTTTAAGAAATATGTACATATTTCTTTTTTCTTTTTATTTTGGAGACAGAGTCTTACTCTGTTGCCTGGGCTAGAGTGCCGTGACATCAGCCTAGCTCACAGCAACCTCAAACTCCTGGTCTCAAGCAATCATTCTGCCTCAGCCTCTTGAGTAACTGGGACTACAGGCATGCGTCACCATGCCCAGCTAATTTTTTCTATATATTTTTAGTTGTCTGGCTAATTTCCTTCTATTTTTAGTAGAGATGGGGTCTCGCTTTTGCTCAGTCTGGTCTTGAACTCCTGACCTTGAGCAATCCTCCTGCCTCAACCTAAGAAATATATTTTAAAATGTGGGAATGACACTGTATCAATTAGTATTTAGCCTAAATTGAGGACTTTTTTTCTTATTTTTTAATCAAAATCCTTTCTGTCTATTGTCTAATAATGGAGTAAGTAATTCCATTCATAGTCAAATAATTTTTATTGTAGCACTCAATAGATATAGGTGTTTAGGAAGATTATTTTGACAGATTCATAACAACATAGTACCCCAGCTCTCCAAAATAAGTTTAGCAAATCTTGAATTCTGGAGGAGCAAACGAGAAGGATAAATAGTATACCCCCTAAGCTGCCATTAGTCACCCATTCATTTACTTTAGAATTTATAAAACAATCTAATTGCAACAGTTGCAATGGAAGGAACTTTACAAAGAGATCTAGTAAACTTATCTTCTTAATCAAAAGACAAACATGCAATCAAGTCAACCGGAATGCAAGGCAATGATTTATAAACCCAATGAGAATGATTCACCCAGGACTGAAGTGACTTTTAAGCATATATTTTTAAGCAAACATGACAACTATACATATTAATGGGAAAATAAATCCAGGTGATCTAGTACTCTGCAGGAAATTTCAACACTGACTATTAAAATGGGGGGGAGGTGCTTTAGGCAATTAATGTTAGTAAAAGAGAACCAACTCTTTATGTATTTAAAAAAGAAAAAGAATTAATAGGTAAGTCTTTTTTTTCCCCCCTGGAGGACAAAAGAAATCTAAAGCCACCTCTCAAAATCACCCTCCAGAGAAGGGCAAAACTGAGTACAATCACTAGCACTGGCACATATTCATTTATGAGCAGCTGTGTACCTAAGCTCAGATAAATTTGTTGCATGATGGATCCGAATATGAAGAAAATTTGCTAACTAATTCTTTGTAATCTGATCTAACAGATCAGAAATTTGGCCTGGACAATAAAACCACTGAAAATGAGGTCCTGTTAGCATTGTGGAAGCAGAGGTAGAGGGCAGTGAGACATCCCCAGGAATACGATCACAACACATAAGTTTTATGTTGATCTTCAATTCAACAGATTTTGAGAAGTTGTATACAGTGCCAAGCAAGCCAATGAAATTAAGAAAGTCTGGATAATATTTAACTCCAATGTAGATAAACCAACTTTCTTTCTGGTCTCACTAATAATCTCTAGCACCATTCCAGAGAAGATAAACCTAACAGAAAAAAGGAGATAAGTGGGAATCAAAGAGAAGAAGACTAGACTAGAAAGTTATTTTTTGGAATTCTTTGGGACTCCTAAACATATTCATCAGATTTGTTTCTCAGCAAAAGTTCTCCTCTTGGGACTCAAGAAGAGAATACCCTGTTTCTAGCATATAAATATTTGCTTTGCATTGAATTAAACTTAAAGATATTCATTAACTCCTGCATATATTCAGTAATCAACATCTTTCTTGTAGCTTCCTACTTCTGATTTCATGTGTGGTAATTACACAGAGTAGATCCTCGATTTTCAGAAGGAATTCATCCCAAGATATTCAGTAAACCTCAAATTTATGAATATTATAGGAGTTCATTTCCTTTAAAAACTTCCTTTTCCTAAACCAAATTGCCATAATTTTTTCTGCAAAGAGCATAATTTTCTTATACTATGAACAGTCATAATAACCAAACTATAGGAATCATATTAACTTTTGTTCTTCTCTTTCTTCCCCTAAACAGTGTTCTTATTTGATTTCCCTATGCACTCTCAAAGTTAAACTATCATTTTAGTTTTGAAAAGTGACAGGTTTTATGAATAACTTAGGTATTAAGTATTCTTTAGATTCTTATAGCAGGTACTATTTAGAAATTAACATATAGAAAATGCAAGAATGATTTATTATAACATTAAGTAAATATATTGTATTTGCTAGATACTAAAAATGACTTTAGGGACAACAGAGATTGCATGTACAGGTTGACAGGATAAAATTTTGTGTTAAAACCACAAAAGCACAAATTATAAATGAAGGAAGTATGAAAACTGAGACTAATATTATGAAGTCTTTTTTACATTATTTTGTCTTACTGCCCATTTGTATCCCTTTGGCATTTGAAATGGAAAAATAAGCATTCTCTTTGATATAGATAATATTTTAATGAATGAAAAGGGCCTTAACCAATAATCGACCCACTTATTACATTATTCTTCTAAATATCTGTAAATTAACTATTCTAAAATTAAATCTAATTTTGATTAAAGTGTTAAAAATCCTGCATGAGAATCTCACTTAATATAGTCACTTAGGCATAAAGTTGGCAATCTGTATAACTTGGTAGATAAAATAGAACAGCTCAAGCTGTTAAATATACTGTAAGTGGTCTGCTGAATTTTTTTGGTATGAACAACGTAGACATATAATTGTATATGCTTTAAATTTTTTCCAGGCTAAAATTATTTATTGCTACTGTCCATACTGTTGAAAATTGAGATCTTAACTATCCTTTTATCTGTACACTTGAATGGACTTCAAACATTTGTTCCAATGGTTCGTGGCCCCGCCTGTGTACATCTGTAACCACTCTCCTTGTGATGTTCGCCTGCTTTTTCTCAGTCACTCATTCTTGACAGGATCCTCAGGAAGCAGAAGAAGATGCGTGCATTTGCCTAACCTCCTCTAACTCCATGCTCAACAAGAAACATTGAATGTTTTCATGGAAGCATGTGACTGGGAATGTATTCCTCTCAATTCATTTTAACTCCTTATTAACAGCCCTGTTGAGAGATTCAGTATTCATAAAGTATTACCTGATATCTGGCTTTTCCTGCTCTACAAGATGCTTCCTCAATTAAACCAGAAGGTAAAGAGTATTCTAGATCCCATGGTGTGTTTTCCTGTAAAGCTGCTTTTTAATCATATGACCTAAATAAATCCAGGCCTTCTTGCTCCCAATTAAAGTTCTATCTCAACGTAAAATCTTGTTCAAAAAAAATGCAATTCCAATTCCACTTTTCTAAGCACTGGCGAACTTTTTCATGAAGGTTTTATTGGGTGATCTATGGACTGGGGGCAGGGGTGAAGATGAAGTTTAAATCAGGTCAAAGAACACTCAGTAAGGATCCTAAAAATACCCTTTTCTTATCTCCATCCCCTAAATCCTTACTCATAAAACAGCTGTTCATCTTTGTCTCATCCACAAAACTCTTAAAACTGTTAAACAGCTACCAGTCTGTCACTCTGTCCATATTTCTCTTCCTTATTAGGTCTTATTTATTTTCTTTTCAAATTTTTTCTTTGTAGAGAAATCTATCCCACCTCTCTTTCTCCTTTAAGTGTCACTTTGTCTGCCAATCCAAGTAGCATGACAAAGACCTAGTAGACAAGCAGTAAAGGGAAGTGGGGAGGAAGCTAATCATATTTTATCATGAACATAGCAATGAATTCCCAAAACATGTCCATTATTATTTTCTGATGACATAATGTCAAAGTAAAAATTTTCCTGTTACATTGAATTTTGCTTCGACATTATGCCATCAGAAAATAATAATGGATATGTGTTTGAGACTCATTGCTGTATTCATTATAAAAATCATGTTGAGGTTAAATATTTATCACAGTTACTCTTAAAGGATCACCCAAAGATGAAAGTTCTCTTTGGTCTCACTACCAGCATCGTGCTGCTTCTAATTATTCAGCTTGTTTTTATCTTATGGATGGCGCAAGTCATACAGTTTTTTTACCAGGTACTAGAAAACTTAGAACCAAATGTAAGTTACTGCTCTGGTCAGAGTACTTACTCAAAGAGATGAATCTTACCTTTCCCACTCTCATTTTCTCTTTGACCCATTTTCTTCTTATATTTATTGTTTTTAATTATGATAAAATACTCATAACATAAAATTCATTGTCTTTAGGTGTGTAGTGAAGTAGTGTTATGTATATTCATGTTGTTGTACAAGCAATCTCCAGAACTCTTTTGATCTTGCAAAACCAAAATTCTATATCCATTAAACACCAACTTCCCATTCATCCCAATGCAAACCCTGGCAGCCACCATTCTACTTTCTGTCTCTATGAATTTGACTACTCTAGGTACTTCATATAAGTGGAATCATACACTTACATGTAATCTTTGTAGCTGGTTTATTGTATTTAACATAATGTCCTGAAGTTTCAGTCATGTTATGGTATGTGACAAGATTTTCTTTCTTTTTTAAAATTGAACATTTTTAATCAGGCTGTTTGTTTTTCTGTTGTTGAGTTATAGAAGTTCTATAAATATTCTGGATATTAACTGCTTATATAATTTTTATAACATATGATTCACAAATATTTTCTCCCATTCTGTGGGTTACATTTTCACTATGTTGATTGTTTCCTTTGATACACAATTTTTAATTTTGATGTAGTCAAGTTTATTTATTTTTGCCTTTGCTGCCTGTGCATTTGGTATGATATGCAAATGATTTCTTAATCATTGCTGAAACTAATTGTCATAAAGTTTTTCATCTATGTTTTCTTCTAGGAGTTTCTTACATTTATTTTTAATCATATTTTATCTTGTACTATTTGTATCTGAATATTATTTGTATTTACATAAGCTATATAAATTCCCTGAAATTTATTTTTGGGCAAGAGGCAGAAGAGATACACAAATAGGTTTTTTAAATTATCCAACCTTTTTTACACCATTCTTTAAATGCTCTTTAAAACTATAGGCAGTCTTGCCACATTATAAGAATGTTCTGCAATTGATTTTATGTTATATATTTGAATCTTCTTGCATATCCACTTATGGATATAGAACTAAATATCCATTTTTAGGTCAAGATATGACTAATATGCTTCATGTCTCAGAAGGTCCAGCTTAGAACAATAACTTAGCAAAGTAGCTAAGTTAAATAATTTGATTTTTTACAAAACTGTGAGAATCACTATTACAATGAATAATATTTGCAAAACCATAGGCACCTAGACTCCTCTCCATAACATATGGTGTGTATGAACATAAGTATCTTTTCTTTTTTTCCTTAATTTCCTTCTCTCTTTTCTATTTTTCAATTTTATTTCTTTTTTTTTTCGTTTTGATAGATTTGGGTGTACAAGTGGTTTTGGGGTTACATGAATGAATTGTATAGTGGTGATGTCTGGGTTTTTGGTGTATCCATCTCCCGAATGCTGTATACTACACCCAACTTTCCCCTTCCCTTGCTTTTTCTCTGGACTTCACTCAGCTTTTTCCTTTTCAACTTTTTTTCCATTACCAATTTTGCTCTTCATCTTTATCCTTCTCCTCATTTCTCTCTCCTTTCCCTCTTTCTTTTGTCCTCCCACCTTTTTTTTTATTTCAGAATATTACAGGGGTACAAGTGTTTTGGTTATATGAATTACTATAGTACAGTCTGAGTCAAAGTTATAAGTATGTCCATCATCCAGATAGTGTGCATTGTACCCGTTAGTTGTGGATTTATCCATCCCCTTCTCCACCTCCCACCTGCTCAATTTCCTTTTAATTTTACTTCCATATGTGAATATAAGTGTTGACTGACTAGTTACAGTTTAATAGTGAATGCATGTGGTGTTTGTTTTTCCATTTTTGTGATACTTCACATAGAAGAATGGTCTCCAGTTCCAGCCAGGTTGTTACAAAAGGTATTAGTTCCCCATTTTTTATGGCTGAGTAGTACTTCAAATGTATACATGTATCACATTTTATCATTCCACTCATTTATTGATGGGCACTTACCTTAAAGAACTTAATGTAGACCTACCATTTGATCCTTTCCACTTTTAACCACATTTCCTTTATCACACTCTATAGCAGACAACAATAACCTCTCACCTTGAACATAGAACTTTTGTTTGCTTCTACCGCCTCCAGTCTGTCTTTTCTCACCACAGTCCATCTTGTACAATGTTGCCAAATTAAACTTTTTATTCTTATCAAATTTATTTAGAAGAAATTTAGATTGCTCTAAATAAAACAGAATAGACTGCAGCCCTTAAAATTATTCAGCTCAATGAGTTTTAAAACCTGGCTACAATCAAAATACAAAACATTTCTCTAGCCTTATAGTATAGCCTGATGTCTCATAAATTGATGCCTCCCAATTTTGCTTAAGATTGCTTTTGCTATACAGGGTCTTCTCTGGTTCCACACAAAGCGTAGAATTAATTTTTCTAGATCTGTGAAAAAACGATGTTGGTTTTTAATAGTGATTGCATTGAATCTGTAGATCACTTTGGGTGGTATAGACATTTTAGCAATGTTGATTCTGCCAACCCATGAGCATACTATGCTTTTTCACCTGTTTACCTCCTCTGTTATTTCCTTCCTCAGTGTTTCATAGTTCTCCCTCTAGAGGTCTATCACCTCCTTAGTTAAATATATTCCTCGATATTTTATTTTCTTTGTTGCTATTTTGAAGGTTAACTAAAACAGCATGGTACTGGCACAAGAACAGAGACATAGAACAATGGAACAGAACTGAGAACTCAGATATAAAACCATCCTCATATAGCCATCTAATCTTTGATAAAGCAGACAAAATCATACACTAGGGAAAAGAATTCTTATTCAATAAATCGTGCTGGGAAAATTGGACAGCCACATGTAGAAGACTGAAACAGTATCCACACCTCTCACCTCTCACAAAAATCAACTCATGGTGGATAATAGACTTGACCCTAAGGCATGAAACTATAAGAAATCTAGAAGAAAAAAGGTTGGAAAAACTCTTATGGACATTGGCCTGGGCAAAAAAATTATGAAGACCACAAAGGCAATCACAGCAACAACAAAAATAAATAAATGGCACCTGATCAAATTAAAAAGCTTCTGCACAGCCAAGGAAACTATCACGAGAGCAAACAAACAACCTACAGAATGGGAGAAAATATTTGCATTCTGTACATCCAATAAAGGACTGATAATAAGAATCTATATAGAACTCAGAAAAATTAGCAAGAAAAAAATCAAACAACCCTATCAAAAAGTGGGCAAAGGACATGAACAGAAACTTTTCAAAAGAAGATAGACTAATGACCAACAAACATATAAAAAAATGCTCAACATCTCTAATCATCAGGAAATGCAAATCAAAACCACGATGAGATATCACTTAACTCCACTGAGAATAGCTTTTATCAAAAAGTCCCAAACAATAAATGTTGGCATGGATGCGAGAGATACGAACACTCGTACACTGCTGGTCGGACTGCAAACTAGTGCATCCTCTGTGGAAAGTAATATGGAGATACCTCAAAGAGCTAAAAGTAGAACTGCCATTCGATCCAGCAATCCCATTACTGGGCATCTACTCAAAGGAAAAAAGACATTCTATAAAAAGACATCTGTACTCAAATGTTTACAGAAGCATAATTCACAATTGCAAAGATGTGGAAACAAACAAAGTGCCCATCAATACATGAGTGGATTAATAAAATGTGGTGTATGTATACCATGGAGTACTACTCAGCCACGAAAACAATGATGATCTAGCACCACTTGTATTATCCTGGATAGAGCTGGAGCCCATTCTTCAAAGTGAAGCTTCCCAAGAATGGAAGAAACAAGCACCATATGTACTCACCATCAAATTAGTATTAATTGATCAACACTTATGTGCACATTTGGAAGTAACATTCATCAGATGTTGGGCAGGTGGGAGGTGAGAGGAGGAGATGGTGTGCACCGTCTGGGGGATGGACATGCTTGAAGCTCTGACTTGGGTGGGGCAAAGGCAATATATGTAACCTAAACATTTGTACCTCCATAATATGCTGAAATAAAAAAAAAAAATTTCTGTCAACTCCCCCAAAAATCTTTGGAACCCTATGGAGTCCATCCATCCTCTTTCCATCTCCACCTCTAACCACCGGTAATCTGCTTTATGTTACTATAATGGAGTTTACATTTTATAAATGGGATTATACTGTACATACTCTTGTTTCTTTCACTCAGCATAGTTATTTTGACATTCATTTATGTTGTTACATATATTGGTGGTTTGTCTCTTTTTATTGTTGAGCATCATTCTAATGTATGAATATACCACATTTTCTTTATCCATTCACCTACTGATGGATATTTTGGACAGTTTGGGCCTATTATGAAGAAAGCTGCCATCTATCAACATTCATGCGGAAGTCTTAGTGTGGTAGACATATGATTTAATTTCTCTGAGGTAAGTATTAAATATATAAAAGTGGAATAGTTAGGTCATGCTAAACTTTATATGAAATTGCCAAATGATTTTCCTTTTTCCATTTCTTCTAACAATGTACAAAAGTTTCAGTTGTTCTGCAAACTGCCAGTACTTGATATTGTCAGTATTTTTAATTATAGCTATTATAATGGTTATATGGTGCCATATGATTGTAGCTTTAATTTGCATTTCACTGATTATTAATGATTTGAGGCATATTTTCATATGCTTACTGGAAATTCATATTTTTAAGTGGATTCTCATATCTTTAGA
The DNA here is from genome assembly GCF_041146395.1 of Eulemur rufifrons. Classification (NCBI taxonomy): domain Eukaryota; kingdom Metazoa; phylum Chordata; class Mammalia; order Primates; family Lemuridae; genus Eulemur; species Eulemur rufifrons. The sequence goes on along the minus strand of NC_091000.1, from coordinate 45,479,739 downwards.
CCATTTTTATTAGGTTGTTTACCTGCCTATTATTGAGTTATAAGAGTGTACGTGCTATTTATATGTTCTGGATACAAGTTCTTAATCTAGTATTCCCTTTGCAGTTTCTCTTTTTTTTACAATGTCTTTCTAGGAGCAAAAGTTTTTAATTTTTGTAAAGTCTAATTTTTCAACATTTTATTTTATGATTTGTGCTATTTATGTCTCACCTAGAAAATCTTTTTCCTACTCCAAGGTCACAAAGGTTTTCTCCTATATTTTCTTCTAGCAATTTTATAGTTTTAGCTTTTGTTTAATTATACGAATCATTTAGTGAATTTTTAATATGTTGTAATGTAAGATTTGAGATTTATTTTCTTCCATGTGACTATACATTTGTTCTAGCACCTTTTTGTTTTTTGAAAAACATTCCTTTCTTCATTGATTTGCCTTGGCACCTTTCTAATATATTAATTGACTATAGTTGTAAGGGTCTATTTCTGGACTATATATGCAGTCTCATTGATGAATTAGTATGTATTTTATGGGTGAGGGGCTGCTGTAAATTGCATTTTCTTTGATTTCATTTTTCAATAGACTAGTTTTTTTTAAAGGACACTTGTCATCCTTATCTCCTAATCAGAGCACTTCATTGATTACATATCAAATAAGGTTGAACATGACTTAAGTTGACAATTAATAGATTTGTCACCTGCATCCTATGTTTCTGATAAAATTAATTACTCACCACTTCAAATGTATGCTCCAACCTTATATAAGGTGGGAAGGAGATTAAGTGTAGTGTGCAAGAATAAGGTATGTATGAGGATCAATAAGCAGTAAAGGTCTATGATACAGCAGAAGGACTTAGACATTACGCAAATGTGGCTTTGGAGGATAAAGCTAGGACTATTGCTAGAAACCACAGAGAAACAGACTTCAGTATAATACTGTGATGATACAGTTAGAGCACTCTAAAAATGCAAGGGACATTCTCAGGAGATAGTGAATTTCCTGCTACTGGCCAAACAGGGGTTAGATGACCACATATTGAGAATGCCATAAATGGGATAATCATGTCAGATGTGGGTTAGAACAGGTCCTCTTTATGAGGTTCCCTCTAGCCCTGAGAGTGCATAAATACATTCTCAAAATTTATTTTTTTAGCCGTTCAATATCGTTTTTTATAACTGAAAAGAGCCCCTCAGATCATTTTTGGCCTATTTCTGTTCCATAGAACCAGTTTAATATTTTATTTAATACTTAATTCTTCAACAGTTACTCAGGAACTATAGCTGGAATTAATGGGGGCTTTTAAAAAAAGAAACTCCCTCAACACCATTTCCCATCTGAAGTTCCAGAATCATTCTTCACAAAGTATTATTAATGTATTACGAAATAAGAGAAGTCATTTGTAAATGATTAGGCATGATTATTCTTTGTCACATCCATAAATTATATATTGGGGTCTCCTAGTAGAGCAGATCTAAGCTGTTCAGGGCAGTGCAAGGCAAAAGCTTTAGAATCTTTTGAAACAACAATTAATTTTCAAAATGCCAAGGCCAATTGGCAATAGTTAACATTGCCCCCAGAGCATAATCACGGCCTAGATGCCACAGAGACAAGTTGCCTTGTGTCGCCTATAAATGGATTCTCAGAAAACCTAATTTGAAATTACTGCCTTTAATTATACTGCTGATATAAATAACTTTGATAAAATTAGTGCAGCTGGCCTCCTGTTTGTTTTTCCTGTTTGAATGCACTGTACAATGTAATCATCTGAAATAAACATCCATTACAAAGAATGCTTCATTTCAAAGAACATATTATTCTGCTCATCCAGCCAATTGTTATTTTTCCCTCCCCAGCCCCATTTCAATCTTGCACCTATTAAAGGGATGAACAAATTACCAAGCTCTCGTAATGTACCAACTAGCAAATTAAAACAATACATTGCTGCTGAATAGGGCTATGCATTTAAAAGACTTTAATTCATTTTTATCCTCAATTATCATGTTTTCTTTTTAAACAGATCCTGCCAGCTTCAAAATTGTTAAAAGACACACTCTTCTCTACATAATATAATTATGTCATTTTCTAAATAAAAATTTGTATTTTAGAAAGAAAACAGAAGATACAACCGTTGTTTGATATGCTTTTTGATTCCGAAGTCCAAGGAAAGGGCCTCAAGGCCTATATAAAATTTTGGTGTCAGTTCATTTATCTTGTTACAGAGAAGAATTGCCACCTCTACAGAGGAGAGGAGAGCCCTTTCTCCTTTGTTCACTACGATATGCTTGTCATCTCTATCTGTACTGCAATCAGAATAGGATTTACCAAGGTCAATTCAACTTGGTTCAACTATTACAAAGCTCAGTTCAACCCCACAACTCTTTATTAGCTACCTGTTGCATACAAGACACTATGAAGATTTCCAAAATGAGAAACACATGGCCTCTTTTTTCAATTTGGTGGTGAAGCAAAAAAGAAGATTAACTGTAGAGCATTGTGGCTGATTGGAAATGGTTACACAGGAACACAGATGATAAAATAAATCTTAGATTATTACCAAAAGAGAAGTTTAAAAGGGTTCTAGGAGTCTAAGAAAAATGGGAAAATGGGTATATGTAAAACTAGGAAAATGAACTTGGCCTTGAGGGAAATTCCAAGACTAGGCTCTTACTGTTTTCTCTATGGAGCAAAGTCAAAGAAACAAATGCATGGCCATGTCTGGGAATAACACATGCACTAGGTTTTGCTGGAAAACAAGAATTAAGAAAAGTGGCTGAAATTAATACCAGAAAAGTCAATTGGATCCAGAACACAAAGGCTCTAAAATCCCAAGCTGATCTTTTTGTATTTAATTTGTTAGATAGTGAGAAACCTATCCAAAGGTTGGAACCTTTTGATAAGAGAAAGGAAATGACTGGGATTGTACTTTTGAAAGATAAATCTCAAAACTCTGTGTAGCACAAAGCAAACAGGAGGAAAATGGAAGGTAGTGAAAACAGTAAGAAGAATATTGTTCTATTTCTCAACAATTAACTGTGTTCAGGATCTGGAACTTGACCTGCCTGCAATGGGATCAGACCTAAAACTAGGGCATGCAGGTGACAAGGAACACACAAAACTACAGTAGCATGGAGGACAGTCCAGGCCAGCAGCAGGTGCAGTGGCAATATCCAACCTATTTTTCCTCCAATGTGCAGCTCAAGCCCTGCTCTGTGCACCTAAGTACTGACTATCTGTTAGGTAGTACATCTCGTCCTCATCTTCTAGTGCCTGAGTTTATGTTCTCACAAAAGAAGAACCTGGAACAAGGACTTGCGCAAGCACTTTGTTTGGGAAGTGTTCCCTAGGCAGCAGAAGTAAGAGAAGGAGCATGAGACAGAGAAGGAGAAGAAACCAAAACAAGGGTATAGTACAGAAGTCACTGATGTGACAAGAGGGCTTTATTTAGCAGGATCTGCTAAGAAATGTAAAGAATGTCTCCAAGAATTGACCACATGAAGGACTGGAGGTTGATTCATTTATCCTCTTGTTCCTGCCCTCTTTTCTTTTTCTTTCTTTTTTTTTTTTTTTTTTTTTTGAGGTTTACATGGGAATAACGTCTCTTCACTGTGCACTACGCTTGTATACAGGCTTTCACAGAGTGCCCTTGGTTGATAGTTGGCTCAGCTGAACTTGCCATTCTCCTTTATGGAAGTTTCCAATGCAGTACACAAAGCCTTGGGCCAATTAACAACTGCATAGCCTTATAATTACCATTGTCCCTCACTATACACGCTAGAGCTACTGCAGGCTTCCCCATCACCTGTACCTCCTCAAACCCAGTAACTGTGGTGCCACATCTCAGTAGGCATTGTCACCACCCCATTCCCCTGCAGCAGAGGGTTCCTGGTTATGTCTGACCATGAGTGATCCACCTCCTAAATTCAACCTTGTGGATCTGTTTCTAGCACTCTTTCTGGTACCACCTGTCTCTCAGCCTGGGTTCTCCTCAGAGCAGTACTTGTGACAAAAATGTTGGTGTAGGTAGTGTACTTGGGAAGCTCTCAGCAATCATAAATGAGGGACTAGGGAGAATGACACAAGGATGGGGAAAAAGTTAATTTAAGGGGACATTTTGAAGTTACTAATGAATTTAGTAATTAGCTACTTCAGTAGTAATTAATGAAGTTAGTTGATTCTGAAGGGATTCCTGAAAAATATCCAAAATGTCTCTGAGAATTTTCCACCTGAGGAACAGTAAGATGGATCGCTTCTCCACAAGCTCCCAGTCCCCGTTTTTATTGAGAGTTGCTCCTGGAAGTGTTAACTCCTTCCCATCCAGGCTCGGGCAAGGCCAAGTGGATTCTCGTGGAATTAGCATCAGAAAGTAGAAGCTAAGTGGCTCTCACTTGAGGTGGGAGATTGTCACCGTGAAGTGAGTCGGCACTTATGAGGAACTGTTCACCAGAGCTGCAGCTGACATGAGAATTGGACTGAGGGCATGTGACGCAGGGTACCGAGACAAGCACCTGAATCTGTTTCACTGTCTATTTCCCAGAATTCTTACATTTTACCAGGTAGCCTGGATGCTAGAATGGGTCCTCAACTCCTTCCCAGAATGGTTCCTAGTCATTACTCAGGGAGTCGGTCCTTGCTCTCAGAACTAGCCTTATCATCTGGTCCCAGTGGTTCAACCTGAACTGCCAGCAAATCTTCTCTTGGATCTGGTCTATATTAATAGGATTACATAGCCATTTCTGTTCAAAAATAGGCTGGTGATTCAAACCAAATTTCTTGCCATGCCCTCCCTGCTGACAGTCATTATTCCATCTCTGTTATCAAGAGGAAATGTGCCCTGGCTGTGCGTGGGCTCTGTGCATGAGAACAGCTCCACTTACTGGCTAAGTTCTCCCAAGACGGGCCGGATTCCGCATCATTAGTTGCATCTTCCCCTTTTAATCTGCTAAAAAAGCCTAGTCTTGCTCTAAGCCACTCCTCTAATGGTGTGAATTGCCAGAGAAAGATTTGGCTTTCCTTTTTGGAAAAGATATTCAGTTCCTTCCAAACCTTGGTGTGCCAAAGAAGCATTAAGACGACTTGCCATGCCATTGTTTTCTTCTTTTTGTTGTCTCACCTGCATCTTCCTTTGTGCCACAGGACTCAGCTTCGAGATCACTTTCTCCGACATCTAGATTTTGTAATCAGCCCATGGTGCACATGTTTGCTAAGTAGAGTTTCTTAAGAATCCCACATAACCCTCAGCGTGTAGAAGGGTAAATTTTACACAATATAGTGGGGAAAAGCATGTGATTTTCTAAAAGTGATCTCAGTTTTTATCTTCTTCTTGAGCTCCCTCCCTGTATGTGGGAAATGTTTGGAAAAAAAAAAAAAAAAAAAAAAAAAAACAGAGGAATAAGATCTCTCAGTTTCTACCAGTTCGGAACTTGATCACATTCAGTCTTTCAGGGTTTCCTCTCATTTCCTTTCAATTTTCTGAATACACAGGGGCAGGAACCTCTGCTTAGAGTTCTGCCCTCCGGGTTTTTCTCAGACCTATTATTATTATTATTATTATTATTTTGAGACAGAGTCTCACTCTGTTGCCCAGGCTAGAGTGCCGTGGCATCAGCCTAGCTCACAGCAACCTCAAACTCCTGGGCTCAAGCAATAATACTGCCTCAGCCTCCCAAGTAGCTAGGACTACAGGCATGAGCCACCATGCCCAGCTAATTTTTTCTAGATATATTTTTAGCTGTCCAGATAATTTCTTTCTATTTTTAGTAGAGACAGGGTCTCGCTCTTGCTCAGGCTGGTCTAGAACTCCTGAGGGCAAACGATCCACCCGCCTTGGCCTCCCAAAGTGCTAGGGTTACAGGCGTGAGCCACCACGCCCAGCCTCTCAGACCTATTATTAAAGTCCTACTGGTTGGTGGGCCTGGTGGCCAGCTCTCTTGTCATGGTCAAGCAGGGCTCTGGTCTTTCAACTCATGTCACCTTTCACTGGCAATGCCAGGCTTCTTGGCTAGGTAGTCTTTCCTGTGAGCCTTTGTTATAAAGCCATATTAACTTTAACTCTGGTGATCCCTGGTTCTTCCTTAGGTGAGCAATCTCGGCTATCTTTCACACACTCAGGAAAATGCAAGATGTCCGGATCTTCTCACCCCATGTCAGGGTCTGGGAATGGAGGAACTAGCTCAGGTCCATCCGCTCCAGTCCCTTCTACCTTACTATGCAGGTTCCACTTAGGCACTGCCCATGCTGGCTGAGCAGCTGGCTGGAAGGGCACAGTCTTTCCGGGGAAAAGAAAAACAGACATCATGCTCTTGATATCCCCTCAGGAATACCCTGGTGAGTCTTCCACATCACCTGCCCTACCTCCCACCTTCTCCCAAACCAATTTCACCCTTTGTTCTTCTCTCCCTGTCCTGCTCTAGAGTAAGTAGAGTGAGCAGAGCAATTCTTTTTCCTGTACACTGTGAATTCCCTTAAGTTACGCCATCCCTCCTTACACTATAGGGTGTAGTAAAACTAGAACTCCCAGGTCTCCTCTGGATATGCAAAGCAAGATTTGGGAATTTAGAAAACACTTTTTTTTCTTTCTCTCTATCTCTCTCTTTCTGTCTCAAAAAAAAAAAAAAAATTAAGCTTTCAAGATATTATCTCACTGGAGCCTGTAAAAATCTAATATGAAATTCAAAGTAAGAGAGGGCCTTCTTTGATCTAAGCCAGTGGTTCTTAACTCTGGATGCACATTATAGTCATTTTAAGTCATTTTAAGAATACTGATGTCCAGGTCCCATTTCTCAGAGATTCCTGAACCAGGACCAGGCAAAGGTATTTTTTAAAAACTTCCCCAGCAATTCTAATTTTTATCCTGGACTGAAAGTCACTGGCCTAAGGCTGTTATGTGTCTTCCCTCTGAACAGGGGAATACTGTTGAGTCCATGTACAGGGAAATATATGGCTTACTGGGATTAATAAAAAGAATGCTAATGTTTCAAAATTAGTGTCCTATTACAACTCTTTGACACTCTCCAAAGCAATTATCAGATCAATGATTTCATGTTATTCTTTTCATAACCTTTTTATGTAAGTGTTATTATTGACTACATTTAATTGAAGAAAAGAGTGGAGCTCAAAGAGATTAAGTAAGCAACAACTTTATCGCGTAAATACTGAGGAAAAGAAATCTGTACATCTTGGCTCTGATATTAATGGCCGTCATTTATGACATTGTCAATAGAATTAAAATTTTTTCTGTTATCAAAATTAGATATTTTAAACATTACAGAAATATTTAACCTGAGCTATAAAGATTTTCCTTGATGCCACCTCACAGAGATAATCATTGCTAATGGCTGGATGTGGACTTCTCCAGATTTTCCTGTGCATATGCAAACAGACATCAGTAAAGCACTATTTACCCAAATGAGGTCATATTATATACAATTCTGAATTGTGATTTTTCTCTTAAAAATATAGCCTACAAATGTATGTGTGTGATGTACTCATTCTTTTTAATGGCTTATATATTTCATTGTAAATAATTAATAAACATTTTGGTTGTTTCCAATTTCTTACTTTAACAAACAATGCTACGTTGAACATTCTTGTAAATATATCTTTGTGCAATTGTGCAAATATTTTAACAAAATTAATTCCTGTGAGTAGCATTTCTGACTTTAGTGGCATAGATTTTTTTATTTTAATAGAGTTTATCAAATTTCCCTCTAAATAAGTTGTACCAATTTACAGGTATTATTACTACAACAATATACGGCAATGCTTGGTTTCTCCACCTTAGCTACACTGGTTATTACCAATTTTTATAAAATATGCTGATCTTAGTAAAAATAAATATATGAATAAAATAAAATAAAATCAGAAGTGATCAAGGGTGTGATTTTTTTAAAAGATGTGATGATCTGATAAGTGAAAGTGGATACCATTGTTAGCTGAATTTGCATTTGTTTACTTATTGAAATTGAACACCTTTTTACACATGACTTTTGGTCCTGTGTAATTCCCCTTCTGTGAACTACCTGTTTGCGTGTTTTACTCATTTTTCTGTATGACCGATCAACTTTTCTTTCTTGATTTGTGAAAGATCGCTGAATACTAGAGAAACGAGCTATTTGGCTATTATATGTGTTATGAAATATGGCATTATTTATGGCCATATTTTGAGTTTTGTCTGGGATAGTGTTGGCATGTAAATTTATGTGTTTCTTTTTTATAAATTAGAAGTTTTTATTTTTAAATCATCATGTTTATCTGTCTTTTCCTATATTCATTTTTGTTTTGAGTCATCATAAGAAAGGGATTCCATTCCATAATATTATAAACATATTTAATTATGTTTTTTGCTCATACTTTTGTGGTTTGTTTTACTATTAATATATTTAAATGTTTCATCCACTTAAACTTTACGATAAGCAGTCAGGTAGGGAATTTGCTTTCCATTCTTCCAAATGACTAGTCATTTTTTCTAACACCATTTATTTAATAACCTACCTTTTCCCACTGATTTGAAATGCAACTTTGTATGTACTAAGGGATAGGAAGATAGATTTTTAGATTCTAAATTGTATTCTATTGATGTGTCTCTCTCTCTGTACCACTCACATATTCTATTAATTTCTGAAGTCATACTATGTTTTGATATCTGTTAAAAGTACTCAAACTTCTGATACCACTTAGCTTTATTAAAGAATTTTCCTAGATCCTTCCCCATTTCAGTTTTTTTCAGTTGATCTTGCAATAATTTTTATCGTATTTAAAAATAAAACAACCAGTTGGGATTATATCACTCACATTATTCCTTTTCTCCATCCTCACTGCTTTCTGGATATATTGAATTCTAATTTCACTCTCTGCTTATAGCCAGGGACCTTCCAATTCTCAGTTGCCAAAGTGAGCTTTCAAGTGTCCGAATTTAATTATTTCCATTTGCTGCTAAACATTTGCAGTAACTTTCCATTCTTTTGAGGATGCAGTCCAAACATGTCAACGTAACAGTCAAAACTTCCATCTATTTCTTCATCCTAACTTTGTATCATTTCTTATTTCGCTCACCATCTCCCCCTCAGTCATTACAAAACTTTCTGCATTTCTCATACCAGGACACATTGTCATTACTTTGTGCTCTTGCGCACTCTTGTCCCTGTCTGGATGGCCAGCCCTCACTTTACTCACACTTACCCTGACTAGGTCAGGTGTCACCTTCTCTGGGACATTTACATTCAATCCCTGCTGTACTCTGTGCTAGGTGCCCTCTGTTCATGAGAACTCTCACTACAGGACTCTGGCAGGATATACAGACTGTTTTAAATTGCCTGTCTATTCATATCTCGCGTCCACTAAATAAGAAACCTATTTAGGTTGCTGTTTGTTTCTTTATTCCCAGAACTCTCCATAGTATCTGTTATGTGATAGACATTTAATTTCTGTTCACTGAGCAAGTGAATTGAAAGTAAAACAAGCTAGGGTTAATTTTATTTCAGTTGGGTCCCGTAACAAGAGTCAGCTGGTCAAATAAATCCCAGTTTTAATTTAGATGCTGTTTTAGTTGGGGCAGGTAGTTTTTCTAAGAAGTGATCCCAAGAAGAATAACTATGCACAAAAACAACTATGCAAAGGAGAACTTTTAATAAAGGCCTAATAAGCTGAGGGAAACTGGGCTCCATTGAGCTTGGGACCTTTGAGGAAAACTCTGGAAGTTACGGCAGAACTGCTTAGAACTGCCCCTCTGAGGAGTGGAGAAGAGAGCACTTATGTATTGACTCCAGTCCCAGGGTTGTTCCCAGGGGTGTTAACTTATGCCACACTTCTGAGTTGTGCCTGTGTGCAGCCAAGCAAAGGCATGCGGAACTTGAAAAGACATAGGGCAGAGAAGCAGATAGGCACAGACACTGAAGTGGGAAGCACTCAGCCTTCAGGTGAGTCCAGAAGAGGTCTGACGGTACAGGTACAGTGCCTGATACAGTAGCCCACCAGCAAACTGAATGTGTGCAAACAAAAATTAGGTATGAAATATTTGAATATTCTTTATGAGCAACAAAGAGTATTTTCTGCTTCCTTCAAAATACTTAAGGGCTACAGATATAAATGCTACTTGATTCAGTGTCATGGTAGATCAAAAAACCCTACAAAGGAAAGCTGTGTGTTTCTAATATTCTGTTACTATTCGGTGATAAATCATTTTCCCCTGGTAAAACATACATTTTTTCAGACCTGTGAGATTATAAAATGTGTTTTATTATGATTATGTGTATTTCAGCATCTTTGCCTGTACAGCTTCATAGCTATAGATATTCATTATTGATGCTAATCATAATGTGATTCACATTCATAATAACATCATCAGTGATTTGAGGAAATTTGGGGGCCTGCCTTGATTTTTTTAAAGAGGGTAAGTAGAAACTTCACTGATGACTTTTACTTAGTACCTGCTACATGCAGAGTTCCTTACTAGTCTCTATGGACATACATGGAATAAGAGGTGTACAATCTAATGAAACATTACATACTGCTTAGAGAAGAGAAATTCATGTTTTACAAAAATTAGGTGTATAGCTAGCTGTTCAAAGGATGTGGAAATGAAGTTAATCTAAAAATAGAAACTTAAAAGAAGTGAGGGTTTTTTTTTTTAAAGATGTGCAGTCTTGCTCTGTCACCTGGGCTAGAGTGCAGTGGCATAATCATAGGTCACTGCAGCCTCAAACTTGCTCTGGCTAGGATTGCCAGTACTATGCTCAGTATAAGGGGTGAAAATGGGCATCCTTGCCATGTTCCAGTTTTTTGAGGAAAATCTGGAAGCTTTTTTTTTCATTTGTCATATATGGCTTTATTGTGTTGAGGTATATTCTTTCTATACATAATTTATTGATAGTTTTTTATCATGAAAGCATATCAAATTTTATCAAATTCTCTTTCTGCATCTACTGAGATGATCATATAGTTTTGGTCATTCATTTTGTTGATATGATGTATCACATTTATTGCTTTGTATGTGTTGAACCATACTTGCATCACTTGGATAAATCCCACTTGATCATGGTTTATTATCTCTTTGTTGTGCTGTTGGATTTTGTTTCTTAGTATTTTGCTTGTTAGTATTTTGTTAAGTATTTTTGCATCTATTTTCATCAAGGGTATTGGCTTGTAGGTCAGTTTGTGTGTGTATTTATGTGTGTGTGTGTGTGTGTGTGTCCTTGTTTGGTTTTGGTATCAGGGTAATTCTAGACTCATAGAATAAATTAGAAAGAGTTCCTTCCTATTCAATTTTTCTGGAATAATTTGAGAAGAACTAGTATTAGTTTGGTAGAATTCAACAGTAAAGTCTTCTGGTCCTCCTGGGCTTTCCTTTCTGGGAGACATTTTATTACTGATTCAAACTTGTTCTTCATTTTTGGCCTGTTTAGATTTTTCATTTCTTTTTTGATTCAATCTTAATACGGTATGTGTGTCCAGGAATTTATCTATTTCCACTAGCTTTTCCAATTTGTTGCATATAGTTCTTTTTTTTATATTATTTATTTCAGCTTATTATGGGGGTACAAAAGTTCAGGTTATATATATTGCCCATGCCTTCTCATCCCCCTGAGTCAGAGCTTCAAGCGTGTCCATTCTCCAGACAGTGCGCATGGCACTCATTATGTAGGTATACACCCATCCCCTCCCCCCACCCCCCACATCTGTCCGATACCCAATTGGTGTTATTCCCAAATGTGCACTTAGATGATGATCAGGGAAACCAATTTTCTGGTGAGTACATATGGTGCTTATTTTTCCATTGTTGGGATACTTCACTTAATAGAATAGGTTCCAACTCTCTCCAGGAGAACAAAAGGGATTCTATATCACCGTTATTTCTTATAGCTGAGTAATACTCCATGGTATACATATACCACATTTTACTAATCCATTCATGAATTGATGGGCATTTGGGTTGTTTCCACATCTTTGCAATTGTGAATTGTGCTGCTATAAACATTTGGGTACAGGTGTCTTTTTTATAGAAAGACTTTTGTTCTTTTGGGTAGATGCCCAATAATAGGATTGCTGGATCGAATGGTAGGTCTACTTGAATCTGTTTAAGGTATCTCCATATTGCTTTCCACAGGGGTTGCACTAGTTTGCAGTCCCACCAGCAGTGTATGAGTGTTCCTGTCTCTCCGCATCCACGCCAACATGTATTGTTTTGGGACTTTTTGATAAAGGCCATTCTCACTGGAGTTAAGTGATAATCTCATTGTGGTTTTGATTTGCATTTCCCTGATGATTAGAGATGTTGAGCATTTTTTCATATGTTTGTTAGCCATTCTTATATCTTCTTTTGAAAAGTTTCTGTTCATGTCCTTTGCCCACTTTTTGATAGGGTTGTTCGATTTTTTGTTACTGATTTTCCTACATTCTAAATAGATTCTTGTTATCAGACCTTTATCTGGTGTGTAGTATGCGAAAATTTTTTCCCATTCTGTAGGTTGTCTGCTTATTCTCGTGACCATTTCTTTGGCTGTGCAGGAGCTTTTTGATTTAATCAGGTCTCATTTATTTATTTTTGTTGTTGCTGTGATTGCCTTAGGGGTCTTCTTCATAAATTCTTTACCTAGGCCAATGTCTATAAGAGTCTTTCCTACATTTTCTTCTAGAATTCTAATAGTTTCGCAACTAAGGTTTAAGTCTGTTATCCACCATGAGTTGATTTTTGTGAGAAGTGAAAGCTATGGGTCCTGTTTCAGTCTTCTGTGGCTATCCAGTTTTCCCAGCACCGTTTATTGAATAAGGATTCTTTTCCCCAGAGTATGTTTTTGTCTGCTTTGTCAAAGATTAGATGGCTATATGAGGATGGTTTTATATTTGGATTTTCTGTTCTGTTCCACTGGTCTGTGTCCCTGCACTTGTGCCAATACCAAGCAGTTTTAATAACCACAGCCTTGCAGTATAGTTTGAAGTCTGGCAAATTAATACCTCCCATTTTTTTTTTTATTGCTTAAAATTGCTTTTGCTAAACGGGTCTTGTCTGGTTCCATACAAAGTGTAAAATTATTTTTTCTATATCTGTGAAAAATGATGTTGGTAACTTAATAGGGATTGTGTTGAATCTGTAGATCACTTTGAGTAGTATAGATATTTTAACAATGTTGATTCTTCCGATCCACGAGCATGGTATGATTTTCCACCTATTTACATGCTCTGCGATTTCCTTCCTCAGTGTTTCATAGTTCTCCCTATAGAGGTCCTTTACCTCCTTAGTTAAATATATTCCTAGGTATTTTATTTTCTTTGTTGCTATTTTGAAGGGTACTGAGTCCTTAATTTGGTTCTCCGTTTGACTGTTAGTGGCATATATGAATGCCTCTTATTTGTGTGTATTGATTTTGTATCCTGAGACTTTACTGAATTCATTGACTTTGTTGGTGGCAGCAGTGTGCCCCAAGCAGGCCAGTTCTCAGGTTCTTTGATAGCATGTATGTGGACAAGCAGTGGCCTTGCCACTGGAGGGGGCAGGATGGCTATATTGGTGGTGGTCCCAAGCAGGTGATTCTCAGGTTCTGAGGATCACACACTTTGGTTTCCTATATCCTGGGAAAGCCTCCCTGATTCTCCAGACAGCCTATTTTCCAGGGTGTAGGAGCTCTGTGTGCTCATGTGACAGTAATGCAGCTACATGCTAGGTCCAGCTGGTGTGGTGAGGCTACAACCCTCTGGGTGGATATGGGGTAATGTCAGTGAAGCCCCAGGGATGAGGAGATGCAAGTACTATTGGGCCCCAGGTCAAGATGTATTTTGGAGCTGGTTCTGCTTTCAAAATAGTGCCATGTCACGGCTGTTTGGGTCCCAGGAGGTGGAGAGGACCCAATTTGGAACTCCTCTTTGAGACAATGCAGTCACATGGACTCCAGGAAGCTCTCTGTACTAGGCTCAGGGCCTGTGAAGGCTGAGAGGCTCTCCTCTGGCCAGGATTGCAGGCATATGTGGTGGGAATGTGAACTACTAGGAATCTTCCACTTACCTTTTCTCCATAATGAGGAGTCCCTCTTGGCTCTGAGCCAATCCAAGCCGGCTACTTTGAGTCCCTCTCTATACTGCCATTTCAAGAACTGAGTTTTGATACAGATGTTAAAGGAGATTACTGAAAATGGACTGGTGATCAAAGATGATGTACAAAGATTTAAAAATACACATAGTATTTATAGGCTAATAAAAAACAGACTGAGAAAATTATAAATCAGAAGTGTGCAGATATCTACCAGTCTACTGGAGCAAGTTGAGAGTGCCATCCTTCTCTCAGCACACTGTTTACTCTGCCCAGAATATTTTTATCTCTCCCTTTGTAACTCCTATTTGCCTTGTAATGTTAGCTAAAGTGTCTCCTCCTGTTTCCTATGACTGGTGTAACAGGTTACCACAAAATTTATTGACTTAAAACAACACATATTTATTACCTTATAGTTCTAAAGACCAGAAGCCAAACGTGGATCCCACTGGGCTAAAATCAAGGTGTCAGCAGGGCTGCATTTCTTCTGGAGGCTCTAAGGGAGAGCCCATTTTCTAGACTTTCCCAGTTTCTACAGGCCACCTGCCTTCCTTGGCTTGGGGACGCCTATTTTTACCTTCAAAGCCACCAGTGTAGTATCTTCCCTCCTTTCTTACCTCTACTCTTCTTCATCTTCTCTCTCTGACCCTAACTCTACTGTCTCCCTCTTATAAGGATACTCATCATAACATTGGGCCTACCAGGATAATTCAGGATAATCTCCCCATCTCAAGATCCTTAACTTAATCACATTTGTAAAGTCCCTTTTGCCATATAAGAAAACATATTCACAATTTCCAAAGATTAGGATGTAGATATCTTTGGGAAACCATTATTCAGCCTATTATACCTTCTCTTTGAATTTTTCCTGACTTCTTGAGTTGGGCAGGATTACTTTCTCCTTCTCTGGATCCCATAATCATCACTAAATATCTCTAATATAGAAATTTCTAGAATGAGACTTTTTAGCATGACTTTGAAATTTGGGGTAATCTTCCTACATTAACTGTTATTTTCTTGGTGGCAAACTTGTGTATTTCATCTATACAGTCAGACAGGCCTGAATCTGGACCCAGGACTTCCTTGGTTTCCTCCCATGCTATGGAGAAGCTATATTTTTGGTGGACAAGAGAACAGAATTCCTGGTCCAAATCTCTGCTCTGTCACCTATTAGTGAGAAGCAGCCTCAAATCTCTCCATTCCCTCAGCTGCAACAGGGAACTAATTATAGTATTTACTACATACATTTATTGTATTAATAAATAAATATATGAAAATGGCTTAGAACAGGAACTAACATATAATATTCACTCAAAACTACTAGTTATTATCATTTCTCACTTGTAAGATCATTGTAAAAATGAAAGATACAGTAGATAAAGCCAGAGCACAAGGCCTGGCACACAGTAAGTAATCCCTACATTCTAGCTTTTGATTTATCATCATCATCATCATCTCTATTAAATACAAAAGTCAAAGTCAAATAGACTGAAGGAAATGGGTTTCAAAGGTAGGAATTTACTGAAATGTACTCAACTTTGTGCTAATCATTTGAATTATTTCAGGCTTTCTTGTTCTCAGGCTCCGTATGGTCACAGGGTTAAAAGACATAAAGTGTCAAAAGTGTAGCAATGGATAGGTTTTATTAGTTTCACCAATGAAATAATATTAGCAATAACTGCAGGCCTTTAAATATTACATAGTGTTTTCAAATATATTATCTCATAGTGCCTTGATGTTAGCTACAGGCAGTATCTAGCAATCTAATGGCTATTTGAATATTTAGGCTTCTCATATTGTCATCCTTGTCACATAATAGTACTTAGTCCTTTATATCACAGGATCTTCAAGTGTTGCTCCCTTGTTTCCCAAGCAAATTCCCACTCGAATGATTACAGTAAATAGAATAGAAACTTGTGGAATCATCTTCCTCTCTCACAAATGAAGTAACAGCAAAATAGTACAGCACCTCAGCTGTCCCAAGTTCCTCAAATAAGTTTTACTTTTGCAAAACGAACCCTCCAACTTCCTATATTCTGTGCACTGCGTTATGAGCAACATGACCGACAGCCACGTTTGTTGTAATTTTTTAAATATGTGGAAAAAAAGCAAGATATCAACCATGTATTATCTTAACCAAGATGCCAAATTATCTAACTTGTTTCTCCAGGCAAGCAGCCCAACAACAGGGACAGCTCCCAGGAGCCAATCAAGGTTGTCTGTCTGTCCATCCACTCAGGACATCTGCAGGTAAGTGCTGAGCAAATGATCTTATTCAATGTTTTTTAGATCAGTGTTTTGTGTTTTTGTTTTTTATTCTGAGAAAGTGTGACTCTTGCTTCTGCCTTACATTGTCATGGACAATTTATACTGGCTTAATTTTTTTTCATTTAGTACATTTTCTTCAGCTGACCTTTATTTATCAACTTCTGGTCCTTGCTGTCATTTTCATCATTCTCTCTCTCTCTGTTTTTCCATGGCTTTCCTCTCCATTC
This sequence comes from Eulemur rufifrons, assembly GCF_041146395.1. NCBI lineage: Eukaryota > Metazoa > Chordata > Mammalia > Primates > Lemuridae > Eulemur > Eulemur rufifrons. Next base: position 45,463,233 of record NC_091000.1, on the reverse strand, counting down.
CCATTTCCCATCCTTTGCCTGCTGCTTTGTCTAGATCTACCATCTTGCATGACATGTCAGAAGAGGCATTTGAGTATTGCACCCCTGTCATGGTGCTGAGCCCTGCTAGGAAGGAGTCTGTTAAAAAACCAGTAAAACAGAGACCTAGAAGGAGGAGAAGGGCCCCTGAGAGATATGAGCATGCAGAAGAACAAAGAAAAGGGAGAAGAAATGATTTTCACCTCCAAATCTCAAGCTCCAGATGGAGGGAGCTTTCTACAGATTCTTCAGATTCAGCTTCCACAGATGAGAGTCACTGGATTCAGGCAAAAAGAAGAGCCCAAGTTAAATTCAGACTGTCAAGAAGAAGAAGGAGAAATAATAATAAGCCATGCGAAAACTTAGATGAGTCTTCTACTCCTAATGGAATTGAGCTTGTTGAATTGGGATCCAAAGGTAAAAATCAACAAGAGCCGATGGAATGTGAGAGTTGCTCTTTAAATCTCTGCAGAGGCAAAGGCACAAGGTACCAAGAGTGCGGCCCTTCCCTGACTAGAGGATCCTTTGAGATTAAGAGATCGTCTGGGAATCATGAGAATAGCAAAGGTAGATACCACCACAGAGATCCTCAGCTCTTGCAAAGTCTTAGGCAAACTGAAATAATAAAGAAGAGATTTTCAGAAACAGATTCAAGCACCGAAATACTGGCAATTAAAGAAGGCAACAAGTACATGGAAGATGCAGGGCTCCCGGTGAATAACCCTGTTCAGAAGCCTCCTGCCACCTGCGATGATGAGTCTGATAATTTAGAAGTGTGCAGGTCAGTCACTACAGAGAAAGGCTTGGTGTCATCTAACTAGGTTTCTTCTTGCTATAAGTTAGGTATGTGTTTGATACCTACCCTGAAAACTTATCATTTATTTACACTGTTATTTTTCTGATTGTATATAAGGTGATAAAAGGAGAAAAGGTGAGTATGAGAAGAATAATGCAGAAGTACCCAGGGGTTTGAAATTTGTTCTAGAATAGAATAAGATTTCTCCTTCCCTTCCTTTTAATTGAATAATGATTTATACTGGGAAAGGGAATGACTAACCAATTGAGTATTGTATCCATTCCAGTTAAGACAATAATAGTAAAAACATTAAAAGTGAGAACATGTGAAATCTTCAGTGCAAATTTGGTGAATTGCTAGCCCCCTGACAGAAAGATATTCAAGACTTGGGTTCTTTAAGGTCAGATTTTTCTATCAGAAAAAAATTCTTAAGTTGCCTTTAATTTGTTCTCCAATTGTCTGAGTCAGCAGGGTAATTCAAGACTGAAAGGATACAGAAACAGGTCATGGACATACTGGTGGGGTTGTTGGCACCTTAAAGGAAAGAGACCACATTAAGTTTACTGATAATCATATACTTAAAGCTTTCAACATGTGGATATTTCATAGCTATGAGAATACTTTCTTGCACTTTTTACCCAACAGCATACATTTTCAAAACAGGTTAATGTTAAAAAACAATTACAGGAAAACCCATGCTAATATGCATAAATGAGACAATTTTAAATGAAACAAATACTTTTAAATTTTCATATTATACCCGATAAGCCATTTGGGAGCAAGTGAAGATTTTCATTGCTCAATGCTTGATGGTTTTGGTTTGTTTTTATAAAAGTGGAAGTTACTTTATAAAACATGTATGCATGTTTCCTGTGAATTACATGACCCAGAGAAGGCTACCCGTGTCCATTGAGGGCAGGAGCAAGAAGGGGAATTAATCTCTGAGTGTTAATAATATTAGAATTATTTGTTTCTCTGAAAGTCTTTTAGGATAGTCATTCATAAAAATGCTCATTCATTTATGCACTCAAGCATCTATTATGCATTGGGCTTTATTCTAAGTAGTGAAACTATTGTAGTACATAGGATTTGTATAGTCTCTGACATCTTATAGCTTCTAGTCTAATGGGTAACACAGACACAAAACAAATCAATTTACAACTAATATATAATTGCAATCATGACAACGAATATGAAAGCAAATAACATGGGAGATCAGAGAATAACTCTATTAAGGAAGTGACAAGCAGACTGAGGCTCAAAGGATGACAAGAATTGATCAGCAAAGAAGCAGGGAAGACCATCCAGGCAGAGGCTGCTATGAGCAGGAAGCAGGAGGAAGGAAGAAGAGTGGCAGTCCAGGAACTGAAAGCCTGCTCCTGCGGCCGGGGTGTGGTGAGTGGGGGGTGTGGTGAGTGGGGGGTGGGTGGTAGCCACAGGATGAAGAGGAGGAGAGGGCTACACTATACAGAGCCATGCAAAACATGCTAAGGGATCTAAAGGGTATTTAAAAGGAAGTGACACCATTTGATTTGTATCTTAATGTAAGCTTCTTATAATCTTTAGAATGTGATTTATGTGTCTCTTTGCTGAAGAGTTGGGGGATGGGCTAAAACAGTACTTCTGGTCTGGACTAAGAACTCTGCACTTGAGACCATCTGTTATCACTCCCCAAATCTAACTTTCAGCATAATTTAATGAAAGTCAGGCCAAGAAGCTAGCTGCAGGCTTAATGGCAATTGGAGAAAAAAGTAATGCCGGTAATTAAAGTCATAGTGACTGGTTCTCTTAAAAGCACTACTCTGGAGAAACATTTTCAAAGACAGGAGATTTAACTTAGACTTCTATTAATGAAAGTGAGATCGATGGGCCAATAGATATTACTTCCTGCTGTGGGTTATCATCTAAACATACCAACTAAGCGAAGGCTAGGAGCAGCATGTTATATTAGATGCCGAGGACAAAAGGTGGCAAAACACTTGATTCTTCCCTTAAGTGGCCTATTATCTAAGTGGGAGAGATTGAATATACACCTGAAATGACAAAAGTCTAAGATAGTACAGAGTGGATGTAAAGAAAGGACTGCTGCAGAATTTGAACAAAGAAAAATTGCTGAGATAGGGGATGGTCCAGAAACCCCTTAAGGAGAGGTGGGACTGGGCTGAGAAAAGTAGAGTTTACATGATCAGAAGTGCATGGATGGCATTTCAGACACTCAAGGTGGGGGAAATATTATTATCCCAGACAGGGATGAGGATGCTGTGCATTTAAGAATTTTACGTGAACTTGTATGACTGGGTTGGAAGGTTTGCATAAACTGATAACAAGTAATTTTTAAGAAAAGACATTTTGAAGAAAACATACATACCATTCCAGTTGTTTATTCTGTGAATTCGTGTTTTCAAACTGCCTCAGTGGACCTCTTGAGCTCCAAGGAGGCTGCCGCGAAAGATGAGGCAGGTTGAGGGGATCGTGCTCCCACAGCCCATCTTCAGCCAGAGAATCTTCATGATTCTCTCTCTTACATAGCAGCCTTCTAAATAATATTCCTTTTAGCAAAATAAATAAATAAATAAAAATAAAAAAAATAAAAATTACACTGTAAAATACAATACAGCAAAGCTTCTGCTAAATGAAATAGACTTGATGAAGAGTCACATATACAGGGTAGTCACCAGTGGCCCTGAGGGTATACTGGGAAAGGAACCTAGATTTAGGAGGCGTTGAAGGTGGAAGTATCCTACTGTTAGTTAACCAGGATACTAAGAAGATATTGGGCAATGAAAGGGAAGAGCAAATGGCAAATTGGCACTCTGCCAGGTGAACAGGGACAATCTTAGTGCTTGGATTTGGTGAGAGCATAAGACGGAGTGATGAAGGATGACCCCAAATCTTGGAGCCAGGGACGACAGGAAACGTGGGCGTTAATGAGCAGAGTCAGGAGAGGTCAAAGGCAGGTTGATTTGGGGAAGACATAATGAGTTCAATTACAGGCAGACTATTTGTGGTTACAATGACATTGCAGGGTCACTCTCCAGCAGACAGTACGAGGCATGCTACTGAAATGCAGGAGAGCAGTCAGAACTGGGTGTGTATAATTTTTCAATCATTAGTGAACTATACACAGCCTGACACTAAACAATAGCATATGTGCAATTCTTGTTAACACAATGGATTAGCACAGGGCAAAAGCACAAACTATATTTAAACATGGAAAATCCTCCCAAGGCCAGGGAGGGCATAGAGCCTTGAGAATCGTTCTCAAGGAGGTGACAGTAATGCCCAGAAAGTGAATTAAATCTCTAGGAGAGACCATATATAGGAGAAAAGCCTCCAAATAGATACAGCCTGAGCACCAGGGTCCTCTATGTAGGGAGGAAGATAACCCCTGAGAAAAGCAGCAGTTCCTATGAACTTGCACTCGGCTGCTTCAAACATGCACAGGCAGAGTCAGTCTCAGCCACAACCACAAAGCGGAAGCAGCTCCCGAGCCCTTCCTCCTTTTCTGTTCCTGGCATTCAGTGCCCACATGGACACTCTACCCTCTTTCACACCCTCATTGCAGCCTTATTCAGACAAAGTATCTCTATTAGCCAATTATAACTTAGAGGAAACTTAAATCATCATACTATTACACTTACAGTAATGTACAGTGGGAAAGTCTTTGCCTTTTTTATAGAAGAATTACATTTAAAAAAAAAAAAAAAGCATGAATCAGATTATCTTAGCTCATGACTGAAACTTCTCAATGGCCTCTAGGTTGCCATCAGTGGAAAATGCAAAATCTTTAGCATTTACAAGTGCCTGCATGATTTCTCTATCACATCTGCCTGTCCAGCTTCAACTCCCACCATTAACCACGACCCATTCATGCTGGTCTCTTTCCAATTTCCTTCAATGTCCAGGCCTTTCCCTCTCAGGGCCTAGAATGGCCTTCACATTACCCCTCAGTCCTTCGCCAGACTAATTCCTAGTCATTCTTTCTCCATTTAAATGTCATTTCTTTAGGAACATCTTCCTTACCTCCTAATCAACACTCGGGCCTTCTGGCAGTCACTTCCATGGCATAATTTTTAATTGCTGAACTATTATGTATTATTGTGATTAACTGTCAAATTTGCTCACTGTTGTATCCAAAGTACCTGGAACAATTCCTGGCAGATAGCACATAGTTTTTGAATGAATAGCTTTAAGGAAAATGTACTTTTCTAAGGGAATAATTTGTACTATGTGAAATCACAGCACTAGGTGTTGGATTGCCTCACCTGCTCTAGAAACAGCATGTAAATACTCTATGGTCCTAAACCTTTAGTGCACACCAACAGGAACTGGAGGAATTATTCAAATACAGGTCACGGGAACCACTGCTACAGTTTCTGATTCCCTTACTCTGGGGCTGGGCCCGTGAATTTGTGTTTCTAAAATGTTCCCAGGTGATACTGATGCTTGTCATACAGGGACCGCACTTTGAGAACCACTGTTCTATGCTACCAATTCTCCTCATGCTTTAGCTGGGAAGAGAAAGGGGAAAAAAGAATTGAAAGGTTAGTTTGGGAAGCCAGCTATGGGTGTCCGTAATTTTCTATCATATTCTCTTGAATGCTGACACAAAGCATAACTAGGTTACTTTCCTGTACTTTACACTGTCATACCAGTATAAGGGCTCATGTCACTAAAACTACAGGCTGACAAAGTCCCACCTCTACCAGGAACTCAGACGTCACAGTTTGGCTGTGGCTGCCATTCAAACCCACTTCCTCATCCCAACTACCTCCGTTTCTATCATGAGTCCACATATTTCCTGAATTTTCAGTTTTGACTCTTGTTCCCTCTACATTGGATGTGTCCAGTCTCCAACAAAATATTGTCATTTCTTCCTCCAGGTATTTGTTTCTGAACTGTGCCTTCTTTCTCATTCCTATTATTCCATTCTGGTCCTTCTCTACACTTTCCATCTCTCCTTACTTCCACCCTTCAGCCTACTACCTGTTTTGTTCAGGACTTTCCCACCAGGTTAAAATTGACAAAAACCCATTCAAATGAGCTTAAGCAAGAAAGGGATATATTAACCGTAGAAATAGTAAAATCAGTTATACATATGGTTTTAGGGACTCCAGAAACTCAAACAATGTGATTCTCTCACTCTTTCTCTCCATCTCTGTGTGTTGTCATTGTCCCCAACTGCAGAAGATTTTCCTATACATAGAAGAGGGAAGAGATAGTGTGGACAGAAGTAGCTTCAGGCTTACGTTTTATCAGCAGTGGCCTAACAGAAAAGAGAAATGTTCTCTTCTAGCACTTACACATGAAATCCCAGGGAAGGAATATAATAAGCCTGCCCCAGGTCATATACCTATCTCTGGGTCAATCACTGTCACCAGAGACATAGAGCTTGGACCAAATCCTTGTGTAAGAAGGGTGGATTTAAAATGCAGCTATCAGCACCCCCTTCAGATTCTTATGAATCGGAGAAAGGACATTTCAATAGCAAAAAGAACAGCATCAATATGAGAAAAAATGAAAAAAGAATTATGACCAGAACAACAACAACAACAAAAAAAAAAAAACAGTGATATTCAACTACACCACCAGAAAATGCAGTTTTTTTCCCCTCCTAAATGTTTTTCTCCTCCTCTCCAAACTCTCACATTTAGGCATGTCAATGTTCACCTCATTTTTGTTCTCCACTGTGAGGCTTGGCCAAGGTATTCTGGCCCACAGTGATCTTTTTTCCTTGGAATTCCCATAACCCTTATAGTAAATATCACATACCTAGTTAGTATTTAATTATTCTCTAGTTTCATGTGTGTAGATTTTCCTTTCCCTATAGAATGAGCTCCTTAAAGATAGAAGTCATGTCTTACACCTGTTTTGCACCCTCTACAATACGCAGAACAATACAGACATTGTTCAAACAGAACTTTTGCAATGGCTTCACAATCAGTGAATGCTAACAGAAGAAAACCATGGGGACAATAATGGGAATTGGGTAGCACAGGGTAAAACAAATAAGAAACATTGAACTCTATCAATGGTTTCTTTAAAAGAGGAAGAGCCCAGAGGCAAGTGATAACTCCTGGTTATGTTCTAGCTCTAGCTTGGGTCAGATGGTGAGTTTGAGGATATACTTTATACTATTATGCCATAGCTTTTATATATGTTAAATACATTTTCATTTTTCATTAAGAGAGATTTTTGAGGAGAAATTGGATGAGAAAATGGTAAAAAAAAATATAGCATATATTTTTACTCATTTCACTCTTACAAACTGCAATAACTTTAAATTGAGTGTGGAAAAAAGGAGAGAGAAAATTTCTTAAAGCTCAAAATGTTTATGGCAGAAGACTCTTTTTCAAGAACCAAAAGATCATGCTTTTTGACAAAGCACTAGCATTTGTAAGACTGATTTAGATAACTTTTGGATAATAGGCCTCAGATCCTAAGAGAATTTTCCTTAAAGTGGACATTTTGACCATTGTCATCATATCTGTGTATTCATTTACATAATACATCAAACAACTATTGTTGAGAATTTGTTCTGTGCCAAGGCAATGTCTTAGAAGCTAGAAATATATAGTAATGGTCCCATCCCTTATGAGCTTACACTCCATTTGGTAAGAAAAATAATTAAACAGGCAAATGTCAAAAAAAAAAAAAAAAAAAACAATTCATGAATGAAGCCAAAGAAACACATTAACTTTAGTAGAACAAAGTAAGTTTCCCTGAGGAAATAATAACGAGGGAGAAATTTTTAAAACAAGTAAAAGTAAGCCAAGCAAAGAGAAGGGATAACTTATCCCAGGTAAAGGACATGGACTGTATGAACACCGTGAGATAAGTGAGATGTGGTATAAAAGGATTTCAGTGTAGCCAACTGGAGACCCAGTCATGGAGTTCTTATCAACTGTAGTTAGGAGTTTGGACTTTTTTCTACTAACAGGGTGACCACAGGCTAATATTTAATCAATCTGATTCTTTATATTTTTGATCTGTTAGCCCTAGATTTACAATCTTTCGGTAATAGATGTTTTTTCTGCTTTCATTACTTATTCTGTTACTTCTCCCCATTGCTTTGTTTGTACAAAAATAAAACTAATATTCTATTGTCAAAGTCCATTCTACGTGTAAAAGATAAGCTATTCTGTCTTTGATATTCAAGTAAAATAGCTACCCTCTCTGACTTAATGGAAAGCATTCATTTCTAAGAAAGCATTCATTTTCTTAAGAAAGTTCACAATTTTATTCTCTTCCTTATGTTTTTGTTTTTGTTTTGCTGAGTCTTATTGAAACTATTAGCAACCTTTCTCCTGTTCATTTCCTTTTTTCTTTCTCTTTTAAATTATGATCATTATTATTATCATGTCAGAATATTATGGGGGCACAAATGTTTAGGTTACATATATTGCCTTTGCCTCACCTGAGTCAGAGCTACAAGCATGTCCATCCCCCAGACGGTGCTCACCGCATCCAATAGGTGGAAATATACCCATCCCCTCCTCCCCTCTCCCACCTGCCCAACACCCGATGAATGTTACTACCATATGTGCATGTAAAAGTTGACCAATTAATACCAATTTGATGGTGAGTACATGTGGTGCTTGTTTTCCATTCTTGTGATACTTCACTTAGTAGAATGGGCTCCAGCTCCATCCAGGATAATACAAGAGGTGCTAGGTCACTGTTGTGTTTTGTGGCTGAGTAGTACTCCATGGTATACATATACCACATTTTATTAATCCACTCATGTATTGATGATTATTATGGGTACATAATAGTTGTATATCTTTACAGGGTACGTGTGATATTTTGATACACGCATACAATGTGAATTAGTCAAATCAGGGTAATTGGGGTATCCAACACCTCAGGCATTTATCATTTCTTTATAGCTAAGTTGGTAGGAAATACAGGTGTGAATATTGTTGGTACCATGCCAGATGTGAGTTACTTGAGATTACTCAACATAGAGTCAAAAGTAGGGAGAAGGTCTTATTTCTCTCTACTTGGAATGGTCAGACTTAGAAAAGATAAAATGGCCCTCTCTTCATTTATAGGATCATAAAAGGAGAAAAATGGGATGTGCACTGCAAATGAATGCATTACTAGTATGATACAATGTTTTAGAACTAATTTCTTTACTTGAAATAATTTTAATTATTGTAGTCATCAGTAAAAATTCAGATATACCCTATGCTAACTTTATTTTACAGAGTAAGGGTTTCTTCAACAAAGAAAAATGTTTATAACATCACATTTTAATGTTATAAATATTTAGTATTATTTCACACAGTCTATCAGCATTTATCTCAGTGATTTGTATTTTGAATGAACAAAAAAAATAAGACACTGACACACACACAAAACTTATTTTAAAAATCTTCAAAATTTATAGAAATGACATTTTGTGTCTTTTCTTTATATATTTCAAAGATATGCCTTGTTCTTAGCAGGGTTTTTTTTTTTTTTATGCTCTCAATTTGGGAGATAATCTTTCCTGGAATGAAATGACAGTATCATCAATAATACTGATTATCTTGACTGGTAAATTATCTTACATGACCAAACCAAGTGGATTGATTAATTACCTTCTAATTTAGCTAAACAGGTCACTCTGATTTTTGGAAATAGCATGTTTTCTGAAGGCCAATTGTTAAACAAGTTATGCTTTGAGAAAGTAACAAAGAAAAATAGATATTTCCCTTCTTAAAAAATTACATTAAAGTAGATTTGAATATCAACCAGGAATTTTCCAATCTGTGAAAATTTTATGAAAAAGTAGATAGAAGTATAATGCTCAGTTAGACATATAAGTCAGTATTTACATGTTATAAGGCTATTTATAGTATGCTACATTTGACTTTTTTGATAATTTCTACATTTGTTAAATATCCAATCATACCTAAGTGAAAAATATTGAATAAGAAGTATTATTGAGATAAAGCTTATCTACCTCTTAATTTAAGAATAATGCGTGTTCAAGATTTCAGCTATATTAAACTTGTGTCTCCTTTAATGAATTTTTTTAATTTCAAAATATTAAGGGAGTACAAGTGTTTTGTTACATGGACACCTTTTATAATGCTTACTTAAGTCAGGGCTCCTTTAATGAATTGATATCTGTTTGGCAATATGAAATTTCTTCTCTGTCTCCAGAAAAAAAAAAAGAAAGAAAAAGAAAAAAACCCCACCTCTTTCTTCTTTTAGTCACACAAATTCATTTCTAAAACTATTGTGTGTGTATTAAATTTAGATCCCCTATATATTTATGCAACAGAAAATGAATACTACATATAAACTGATGAATATTGGGTACAGTACTTATTGGTAGAAAATCTTTATTTATATCTGAGAATTTATTTATATAATAGCTTGAACATTTTCTCTATTTCCAATACCCACATTTAGGTTCTCACCTCATCTTCCTTATAACCGTTACAGAGTAGTTATGTTTTTATTTCAAATCTTCTGCAGTCATCCTCAGGCACAGGTAAATTTAAATACCAGCATCTAATTTGGTTCAGAAATTAAAATGCCCCTGCAGCAGCCTCAGTGAGTTGTCTTTTATTCAGAGCACTGTGACAGTCTTAAACACAGCACAATGTTCTCCTTTCCACCTCTGTCAGATGCAAGGAAAACTCCAGGAGTATATTAGTTCTCCTTCATTCACTTCCAGGTTTGTGCAAAACTGAAGATGCCAAAATACAGAAGGTCCTGTGTTTGAAGATGAATTTCACTGCAGACATTATACTGAGAACTTTCTTCCTTTCCTCAAGGCTGCCCAACAAGTGATAATCAAAACCTCTCTATGTTCTTCGTAATTTGTACTACCTTGTTCTCATCTGACTCTCCTGAGTCTCACCTTTACAAACTCTGATGCCTTTATTTTGCAACTCTTGGATCTCAGTTAGATCAAGACTCTGAGGGTGTAACCAAATTAGAATGTTTTGCCGTACCATAGCACAGTGACAGTGGAGAAAATAAAGGAGAAACAAGGAAAGAAAAAAAAATAACGAGAATAAAATAGAAGCCATATGTACTGTCAAAATGCCCCAAGCATCAGAGGAATCCTGGCTCTAATCAGCATTCCAAAGCCTCAAAATTCTATCAGTTAGAGCTAGAAAGGCCCTGAGAGATCATCTCACCCAGTGGTTCTGAGTCTGGGCTGAATGTTAGACTCACCTGGAAAGTTAAAAGGACAAAAATGCTGCCAGGACCCCATCCAGATCACTTTGGAAGTGAGGTTTCAGCATGGGTACATTTTTAAAAGCACCCCACATGATTTTAATGAGAAACCAGGGCTGAGAACCACTGATTTTTAGTCCAATCCCAGGTGAACAAATTGATGCCCAGAAGATACATATATTCCAAAATCCAAATTCTGGGCAGGAGGTCCGCTTGGCAACACTTCTATAATCCGAACACACTAGAATGGAGCCTGGGGGTGAGCAACTGGTGCAATTTATTTGCTCTCAGCTCCTGAAGCCATCTAAAATTCAGGACAGTGATTCTCAAACTAGACAACTTTATTGATGGAAATAGAAAATACCATCACTCTTAGATGATTCATTTTAGAATAAACCTCAAATTTCTCATCTAATTGGTATAGAGAATTACAATTCATTTTCAAATGATACTTTGGGGGGAAAAAAGCCCTAAATTCATGGTTCTCAAGTAAATTCCCTGTACCAGTAGGATCAAAATCGCCTAGGAATTCGTTAAATATGCAAATTATTAGGCCCCAGCCCAGACTTATTGAATTAGAAACTCTGGGAATGAGATTCAGCCATCTAGGTTCTAACTAGCCCTCTTTGTGGGTCTGATGCATGATAAAGTTTGAGAACCACTGAAGTAGAGAATATAGATAATAAAATAATTAGTTTTCATAGAGTATGTTTTTGCTGCAATGGGGGTAACTGAGGTGCCTTAAAGTATAAGGAAAAGGAAACTAACACAAGTCTGTGCAAGAGGGACAGAAAAACTCAAACAAAATAAAGGAAATGACATGTTTGTATTTGCTGATTTTTTGGTTCCTTTTTAATAAAAGTGTGTGCATATATGTATGCATGCATGTAAATGCATATTGTGTGTATATATTACCATAAACATATATACACACATATGTGTAGAGTCATGTGCCTCATAATGACATTTCAGTCAAGGACAGACTGCATATAAGACAGTGTTTCCATGACATTATAATGCATCTGAAAAATTTCTATTACCTGGTGGCATCTTGTTCCTGACCCTGTGTAGGCCTAGGCTGAGGTGTGCTTTTGTGTATTCATCTGTAACAAATAAGTTTACAAAGTAAATAAATAAATAATTTATGAAATATAACAATCTTATAAAGTAAGAATATAAAGAAAGCAAATCTTTTGTACAGCTGTACCACGTGTTTGTATTTTAAGCTAAATGTTATTACAAAACAGTCAAAAAGTTTTTAAAAAGGTTTAAGTTTATAAAATAAAAAAGCTACAGTAAGGTTAACTTATGATTGAAGAAAGAAAAATATTTTCTATAAATTTACCATAGCCTAAATGTGCAGTGTTTATACAGTCTACAGCAGTGCACAGTAATGCCCTAGGCCTTCACAGGCACTCACCACTCACTCACTGACTCACCCAGAGCAACTTCCAGTCCTGCAAGCCCCATTCGTGGTAAGTGCCTATACAGGTGTAACATTTTTTACCTTTTATACCGTATTTTTTCCTTACCGTTTCTATGTTTAGATATGCTTTGATACACAAATACTCAGCCTTGTGTGACAACTGCCAACAGTGTTCAATACAGTAACATGCTGTACAGGCTTGCAGCCTAGGAGCAGCGGGCTACACCATATAGCCTAGGGGTGTGATAGGCCGTACCATCTAGGTTTGAGTAAGTACTCTGTGATGCTCACAGGATGACAAAATCAAATCAGAACATATCCCTGTCATTAAGTGTTGCATGACTATATTTAATAGGGACAGATTTTGACCAAGAAAGAGAAAGATCAAAAGGTGATGAAAAGACAGGGAGGCAACATGAAGGACAGGCGTTGCCAAAGGCATGGACAGTGATGAGTGCCCGGAAAGTTCAAACAGACCCACAAATCCAGGCAGTTGAAAATGCTAAAGATGCAATTGAAGACACCCCTTTCAGGAGCAAATAACAGGATAAGGTGTTTTGCTTTATAAGAAACTGCAGCAGAATCTCGTATACCTAAATGCAATGTCTGAATACACACACTTGCCTAGAGTTTAGATGTATACCATAGCTGACAAGAAATATGTTTTATATGCTTAAAATGCAGATAATGCAAGATATTCCTGGCATATTGGTGTATGTGAAGGAGGAGAGGAGCAGACGGTATTTTTCTGTTCTTGCAATAAGTATATTGGGATATGAAAGGAAAACTCTCACTCATAGAGTTAACACCTGCAGGTTTATACTTCTATTAAAATATAAATGACAGTTTATGGAAATCCTTTGGTTATTTTGTAACCAAAATATTACAAAGGTTTCTCCTGAAGCTGGGCAGGAAGGGAACAGAACAGCAATGCAACATTTACTGATAATAACACATGGCACTTTTCCAAATTGCTCAAATATATAAATATATCAAATTTATTCATTGATTTATTAATTTGCTAGAGAATGAGAAAAAGAATGTGAAGTAGAATTACAAAATATTTTAAAATCTATGTGTTTTTATTATTACTGTAGTAAATGGTTATTGTAAAGAAAATTAAAAATCGGGAAAACTACCATTTTAATATAAACTTAATTAATTTAATAAACAATCACTATTTAGATTTTGATATGTTTCTGTCTACTCTTTTTCTATGATTTTAATTTTTTAATTAGCATTATATTGTATTTTCAGTTATGTCTCTCAATGACAAGATATAAAGTTCATACACGTAGCTTTTGAAGTATGAACCTGTCAGAAAAAAATCTTAGTGGTTTTGCCTAAGTGGAAAATCTGTTCTGTTAGAATTCTGAATAAATAAACTTTTGTGATTTTATTTTTTGTAAGGCATTTTCATTTGTTGCCACAAAATTGCACTGTCTTATTTGAGAGATGAATTATTGGAATAATTAAATGATACAAGAATCATTCTGGAGTCCCTACACACTGGGAAAATGGAATTAGAAAGAGGAAGTAAGGAACCACATTTTTAATCATACATTTGTAATTCTGCTTTTTGAAAAAATATTTTTCAAATATGATTGTTCATTGAAGTATCTCAAATCTAACATAGTAGCAGCTCTGAGAAAGTTTGGAACTATTTCCTTCTTCTTGTCAGGATTACTGTCTTCATACCATGTAACTAGGTTAAAAATCAAATTATGAGCATTATGGTTTTCAGGTAGTAACGGTGAGACAAACAAATGCTCAGAGGCCCTGTAAATAGATTAATCTTGAGCAACTGTCCCGAGGAGCTTAATTAAAAGCTTAAAGTCAGCTTAGTCTGTCCTTTACCTGCCTTCTCCCACAGCTCATCCCCTTCTTTTTCCAAATTGATGCCTAAGTTTTACCAACATTAATTTTGCAAAACCTCTGTTCTCTTTTTCCATTCTCACATTATTACACCTGTATAGGCACTTTTCTCATCCACTTTGACTATTATAATATTCTTTTTTCTTTCTAATATAACACTGCTGGATTAATGTTTCTAATAACCTTACTTTTTAAACCAAATTCTTTATTTACTTTTTATTGTGATAAGAACATATAACATGAAAGCTACCTTCTTAATAAATTTTTAAGTGTGCAGTACAGTATTTATGGTTAATTATAGGCACAAGGTTGCACAACAGATCTCTAAAACCTAATCGTTTTGCATAACTGAAATTTATACCTGCTGAATAACAACTCCCCTGCATTCCCTCCCCAGCCCCTGGCAACCACCGTTCTACTCTTGGAGTCTTTGTGTTTGACTATTCCATACACCTCGTGTAAGTGGTATCATGTAATATTTATCCTTCTGTGACTGGTATAATTCACTTAGCATAATTTCCTCAAGGTTCATCCAGTGAACACCCAATGCTGTAGCAAATGGCAAGATTTCTTTCTTTTTTGAGGCTGAATAATATTTCATCATATGTATATACCACTTTTTTTAATTCATTCATAAGTTGATGGACATTTAGGTTTCCACATCTTGACTCTTGCCAATAATGCTGCAATGAATATGAGAGTTCAGGTATCTATTTGAAGTCTTGATTTCAATTCGTCTAGATAAATACTCAGAAGTGAGATTGCTGGATCATATGATACTTCTATTTTTAATTCTTTGAGAAAGCTCCACACTGTTTTTCATAGTGGCTGTACCATTTTACATTTCCAAATATAGACAAGGGTTCCAATTTCTAGACACCCTGGAGAACATTTGTTATTTTATTTTATTTTTTTGATGATAGCCATCCTAATGGGTTTGAGGTGATATTTCATTGTGGTTTTGATTTGCATTTCCCTGATGATTAATGGCATTGAGCACCTTTTTATATACATTTGTATGTCTTCTTTGGAGAAGAGTCTATTTAGCTCCTTTGCCCATTTTTTAATATAATCTTAATTTCTTACTCAAATTCTATAGTGGGTTCCCACTTCAACTAAATACAATTAAAGCTCTTTATGTGTGTATGAATGTGTGTGTGTGTGTGTGTGTGTGTGTTGGCAGTGAGTAAGGGAAATACAAGGCTCTCCATAATCTTACTTTATTTTTCAGCATGACATCCCGCTATAATCTTACCCAAACTTTCATGCTTCTTTCAAACTTGAACACATGCTGTTACCAATTTACCCAGTCCATCCTATTTCTAAGCCTTGACTGAAAATATCTTCTATGCCTGGAGTATTTTACCAACATCCTTCTCCATCTGCCAATGTTCTACTTCAATTTCAGTTCATATACCACATCTTCCATCAGACCTTAATCACTTCCCCTCAACCTGTGTATGCTCTTTCCCTCCCTTGCATACAGCAGCACTTGATATGGCACACATCACATTTTAACTTGGATTCTGACCAGTTGTGCAATTGTCCAGTATAAACTGTCACAGTAGAAACCCCCTGAAGAGCAAAGACTAGGACTTATTTATCTTTGTATTTGTCATAGCACCTAATGAAACCTTGCATATAGTAAATATTAAACAAATTGTTGAGAGAATAACTAAATAAATGAATGAATGAGCGAGTGAATAAATGAAGAAAGACCGACCATTCTTTACTCAAAGTGGCTGGCACTGCTACAAAACATCAATATTTTGCTAAGACACTTACTTGCCTGTGTAGAAGAATTCACATGCAGAGGCTCATTTCTCACTCAATGCATTTTTGGTTATCTGTAAATAAAGTACCTGCTCTGTCAATTATCCACAGCAACTTGAGACTTTCTTTGATGTACTGCTCAGCCAGATAAGATTAATGAATGGACAAAATTGCAAAGAAGTCATGGTTAAGGATCAGCTTATAAAGATTCAAACACTTAGCAGTCACAAAAAGCTGTCACAAAACCAGTCTGAATTAAGAATTTCTGCCACTTGCAGAAAAAAGACTAAAAAGTTATAACTGGATACTTTTTCTGATAGCTCCGTTATAATGTATGTACAAAAGGCTTATTGTGATCTCATATATTTCTTTGGTTGTACCTACACAGTAAAGCCAAATGAGTTTATATTATCTTGCTTTTGTTTTTCCTTTTCATCTCAATGCATGCAGGTAATAAAAATTTAGCCTAATGATTTTAAAGTGGCCATTTAAAAATATCTCATTTAATTTTGTCAATTTTACAGACATACCCCCAAAGATCTCAAAGCTGATATAAAATGAATGTTTATGAAATGTGTGAAAATGTAGAGAAAAATCATTACATTGGGATATTCATTCAATATTTATTATCCATTTACTCATCTATGTGTCCAGATGGGATCTGGAAAGGTAAATGCCACAGGGGAAAAGCATTTTCCTTGCCCAGAAGTAGATTATGGTCCAAGCGCACCAAGAAAGTATGGCTAGGGCAGCAAAGTGTTGGTTAACAGAGAAGTATTATCCCGGAAAGCCCAATGCAGCTTTGAATCTCTCCTGACTGAGAGGATTTGGCCAGTTAGAGCTGATGCTAAGATTAATGAGAAAGATCTATACTATCACTAAGCACACTTGGGACTGGGCTACACATGCCACATGGTGAGTGGGGTGGCCACGGGGGGATCCAGTGTGCTCCACTAGCTCATGGGGACTTCTCAGGAAAAGGGCCCAGCCCACTCTGAGACTGAACCATTTGGCTAGATGAGAATAGAGGAGTCTCAGTAAGAATCCTCTGTCCCAAGCAGGATTTAAACTCCTAGCATCAATGGTGTGGAACCATCTCCAGATGTGAGGAAAGACCCAAGAGGAGCAATTCCAATTGGCTTCTTCCCAATCTGTCAAGGAATTCAATGCCTAAAAATTCGAATAAGGCTTGGCCTCCTCTGCTTCCATTATTGGCACAGCAAGGTGATCATTGTCTTCTTCTCCACTGTTTTCCATCAGTGTGATATCTGACGGGAAGAAAATGCAGCTGATTAGTTGAGAATTTTGGATCAGCTCCAGGAATAGAATTAGGAGGCAGGGATGTTGCTATGTCATTGTCTTTGTTGTTGATAACTCCCTACAGCTTTGTGCAGATGGTCTCAGGTTTTGACCAAGTCAGTGATGACAAATTAGGGCATGAAATTAAGCTCAGGAAGTCATGCTATGTAGCAGCTCTTTTGAGTTGAACATACTCTTTTGGAAAATGAAACACTTTTTAAAAAATCACATAGGTATGAATATCTGCCAGTAATCTGTAAGTGTTGAAAAGATTTTAGATTCAGAATCACCAACCTTATGATTATAAAAATTGTATTAGCTGTTTATAAAAATATTTGTATTCCTATGCCATAATTCTATTTTTAATTAGAGTTTTCAGGATATTTTAACTCTCAGACTGGATGATAGTTTAGAATACTTATCTTTATCTCTGTTAAGGAAATCTTAGAAATCTGGCTTATGAGGTCTTTTCATTTTAATTCGGAAACTGTGTATGGGCTCCATGGCAATAAGAGTAGCTGGAAACAGTTGTTAATAAGAACAATATGAAATACTGCCCATCTTCTTTGTTTATTAAAAGTTACTTCTCCTTTCTACTGCAGATAAGTTTGCTTGACTTCCTCTGCAGCTCAGATAGGTTATAAAATTGGCACACCTCAGTTTAGTTCCTCAAATGCAAATTAAAGAGTGCATGTTATATAAAAGGATTACATATTTCTCACTTTCACTATAAGTGAATTTTCCCGAAACATAAACAAAACACAGGTAGTTGGTAGCAACTTCTGAGAATTGCTAAATCATCTCACTAAGTGAGCTCTTTTGGTCTATACTCTGTACATGTTTAAATAAAAGCTTAAAGTATAACATTTCCGGTCCATTTATGGTCCAGTGCTTAGCCATCTTTACCCTGACTTTTCCATACTCTCATTACTTAAATTACTCTTAATATGCATATACATACACAAAAAGATCCTGCCACCCCCAAAATTATTAAACATAAATTTATTCAGCTCATGATACAAGAACTTGTGTAAATTAAACTGTTCATAAACAGCAAAGACCAGATCTGTGTAGTATAGGCTTTAAGAGCAAAGACAGCTCAAGAAATGGAGAGGGCATTGTAGAAAGGGCGTGAGTTTTAAATTTAGATGAGTCTTAATTTAAGTGAGGTGTTTTTAAAACAGGGAGGATATCCAGGGTATGAGATCATATCAGAAGAAATTCCCAGAGACTACTTTAATATAATGAATGCAATAGACTCAGGAAATAGCCATCTGACCATTAATTGAAAAAACATTATTTAACCTTTATTGATCACTTAATTAATTTAATCCTTATTAACAGTCTGT
The DNA here is from genome assembly GCF_041146395.1 of Eulemur rufifrons. Taxonomy (NCBI): domain Eukaryota; kingdom Metazoa; phylum Chordata; class Mammalia; order Primates; family Lemuridae; genus Eulemur; species Eulemur rufifrons. The sequence continues at coordinate 45,444,515 of NC_091000.1, read as the reverse complement.
TACAGAGACACTGCTAGTCTCACATTTTGCTGATGAGGAACTTGAAACACAGAGATGAAGTAATTTAACACCCACTGATAGGCAAAACCATAAATCTCATGATGATTGTACTTTTAGTAACCACACCAGTATTTCCCAACATTTTTCACATCATGTCAGGTGCAGAATGTAACATTTTTGAGTCAACTGGGGTGAATGGACAACACATCCGTGACCTCTAAACTACCTTCTAGGCTGAGAGGAATCAAAATCTTGGCACAGCAGTAATTGAACTATGGCAAAACCCACAGCTTATTAGCTGTTAAACTCTGCACCATATTACTATGCTTTCATGCCAAGGATTAGTGGAAAAGATGGCAAAATAGGTAAGGTAAACCCAAATTACAGAAGGTCACATGAATACCAGGTAAAGCAATTGGGATTTTTATTTGATTGGTGATAGAATTCTTAGAGGATGGCAGTATATTAAGAGGATCTGAGTTACTGTATGTCTTAAAAATGATTTCTTAATGGAAAGAGCAAAGTCTTGAAGACATCTGTGTATCTGTTGACAACTCAAAACTACTAGAGAGATGAATATGGAGATGAAAAGGAAGAAGATATGAAAAAGAGTGAGGGAAAAAAGTACTGGTATATCGATGGCAATTTGAATGTAGGATCTGAAGTACATGACAGGTTCAAAGATAGAAGCAAACTATACCCTGAGAGAACGGAATACGTAAGGAATGGGATCTTTGAGAAGAAAAGCTCTCCTGAGGATGGTGAGATGTAGAAGCAGTATGTGTCCCCTCGGGATACCCCAGTATTGGAGTTAGACAGCCGGCTGAAGGTTTCTGCCATTGGAGAGGCACAGATCTTGGAGATGAATGTTTTAACATCACTAGTAGAGGAGCAATACTTGTAGGCAGTGAGTGCAGAGAGGAAAATCAAAGGATTGGATACATAACTCTTAAATAGATGGGAAATGCTGACAAAGAAATTAGAAAGCAGGGTAGGGAGAAAGTCTGTAGGAAAGGGAAAAAATGGAATCGCAGCACTGGAAAAGAAATTTGAGGTCATGTAGTTTATTTTTGCTTGGGTCCTTTTACGCTTTGCCTGCCAAGTAATCACCCCACCTCTGCTTGAGCACTTTCAATGACAGGAAAGTCACACTCCCCTGGGGCAGCTCATTCCACCTTTGGAAAGCTCTGTTTATTTATTTATTTTTCTTTATATTTCATGGAAATGTGTTTCCTTTAGCTTCTTCTCATCCGATCTAGCGGTGGGACAAACAAGACCAGTTGCTCTTCTGCACAATATACTTTCCCACATCTGAAGACAGCTGCCTTTTTCTCCTCTGAGATGTTAAGTGTGGGAATTATTATTGCTTCTTTTAGTTTGTCCTAAAATTATTACATGCATACTTTAAAAGGTGGCCCCTTTGACATACCATTTTAAAATATGGCAGAAGAGTTCTTAACCATAAATTTAGATATATTAAATTCTATATTATTCCCTAACCTCTCTCACCTTCCCAGACACCAGAATCCTAACATTTTGATCTGTCTTCTATAAGTAGTCACTATCCCAGTGCCTACAATCATTTTATATGCCCTGCTAATTTCACTGTTCCCAATTTTAAGGGTGATAATATAAGAATAGTGTCAATAAGTAAAAAAAAAAAAAAAAAAAAAAAAAAAGAGGAAGTTTTGAGAGGGAGGGGTTAGTCAACAATGCAAAAAGGATTAGGAAAGATGAAGAACTAGAAAACGTCCTTTGACTTGACTATGAGGAGGGTAACGGTAGCTTCGCAGAAAAGTAATCTCAACAGGAGGGGAGATGGAGGAAATCGCTCCCTTGCTTATATCACAGTCCTTTGAGGTGAAATATGACAGAGTCCTGTAAACTGAAATGCAGATATGAAAAACTGAGTTACTTTTATAAAAACATGCAACACCTTGCATTACAGTACCTAGCAGTGATTTCTGGGAATTTTATTGTTCACTTACATATTGGCAATAATATCATACTTTGGAATAGTGTTTATGCTTTGTAATATTTTCTCAGAGATCTTATTTGAACCTCATAGTAGCTTGTTTAAGAGTCCCAAGCTAAACTGGGGTTCAAGTACTGGAGTAGCTAGCAGCCCTGTGCTCACGGGAAAGGAAAGGGAGGTGAATGTAGATGGGTACAGTGTGCCTTCCATGAGATACTTCTTTCACCTAGTGGATGGTCTAATGCCCAAAAGAAGCAGCCAGAAAGAAGGGAGCCCAGTTTCCAAGCAGAAGAGATACCTCTAAGTTCTCATCACTGGCCACTGGCTTGAGCTATTAGAGTGTGGTATAGAACTGGAAACTGTGTCCAGGGTGACTGAGCCCTGCTTCTATTCTGGTATGAGAAAGTTAAACCCGTATTCAAAATGGATATCCAGGCAACATAAAATTATAAGTAGTTCACTATATAGTCATGTAAGATTTTGCAGATGAGAAAACCAACCGTGAAAACTTGTCCGAGGCTAACAACATAGAGAAGAGTGAAACTGAATTCAATCTCAAATGTATTCTACACAAACCCAAATATGCGCCCTTGCCAAGTTTTCTTTGGGACATGTCTGTGATGTGACTGATCTTGGGGTTCAATTGTGTCAGTAGCTAACTTACTTGTATGGAGTCAGCATTTATGATCTTGGCCTTACAGGCATTTGCTTTAAAAAAAACTAGCTAGCTGCTAAAACTATCCAATCCCAATGCACTGAAAGCAATGCCATAGGTAAACCAAATCAGTAGTAATAGTAGTAATGACCCCATGATCTCATGACTAGCAGTAATAAAATTAACAATTCAAAGTCAATTACAAATGTATATACTTCAAATAAATGAATAAAATAAAATTTAAAAAGACTTGATTACCTTCCACATCTTAGGTATTGCACTTTTTATCTCATTTAATCCTCATGACACCCTAAGAGGTATTTTTAACCTTATTTTACAAATGAGTAAAATGAGAACCTTTCCAGTTAACTGGAAGCACAGAGCAAGGATGTAAGTCAGTATTTGATTTGCTTCTGAATATCAAGCACCAAATAATTCTATATAATATTTAAAATTTTTTTTCTGCATGACAATGGGGGAGAAAGCACAGCAGAATAGACATGAATTCATCTGTGAGGGATATGAATATTCTACAAGTACATATTCTTTATCCCACTTCCTCCCACTCTCTACATCAGTTCTTCACAATCAACGTAACTTCCAGTCTCTCAAACCCACCCATTTCTCATAATACATAAACCACAAGCTGGTTTCACTTGCCTCCCTGCTCAGAGTCTAGACCCCATGACCCGTCGTTTTAATGAGGCATTCTTTGATGTGCCAGAATCTTCCTTTTCTTTGTCCTTCCAGTGTCTGGCCTGGTGATCTCGGGACTGTTAGAGTGTATACCAGCTGCAGGACTGCCTTCTGACTGCGGCACGCTGCTGAGTCACAACACGATGTTAACAGCGTTTATTGTAAATTCGTGCTGTCTAATCTCACCAGGGACCTCAGGGCTGCTCCACAATTCTTATATTCATGCTTGGTTAATTTTCTATCACATTCTCCAAGAGGCTTTTTCCGATTCTTTACAGCCTCTGTAAGACCTTAACCCCATGCCTCCCTCCCTTCTGTTTAGCGTGCGTGTTGTCTCCTGTATCCCAGAAATGATAAGACCACCTGGCCCCAGCTGCTGCAATTTCCTCCAATTCCACCTCCTTCTCATCTCCACCTATCATTTTTCAACTACCTCTCCTGCTCAGGAAAAGGTGTCTGTGTCCCTCTGTGTCTTCTTCCACTTATCCAAAGACATTCCTCTACATACTTCTTTCTGATACTTTCTTGGCTTCTCAAGAACCTTCATCTAACAACTGGGTATTCTCTTGCCTATGTTTTCTAAATGTCTACCTCTCCATGGCACCTGTATTTCTGCTCATTAACAAGTTCAGGTTTTCCCTGTTAAAAATAAAATGAAATGAAATTGAAAATAAAACTTTCTCTAGTCTCTTATCCTTTCACTGCTATGTTGAGAGAGAGAGAGAGAGAGAGAGAGATTATGTCTCTTCACTCATTTACTTGAGCACTAATTTCTCACCCACTGCTTAATACTTTTCAATATGGCTTCTGTCCAAAATATTTCTAATAATTTTTTAGCTTAGTAAAGTGAGTTCTAAGAATGAGTGCCCAACTGTGAAGCATGATGATTAGCTTTGAATAAGGATTAACATCCAAATTAAACCAATACAAACTTGGCAGTAGCCGTAATTACTGAGTTTAAAGATTACTTAGAGAAGAATATAGGGGGAAAGGTAGGTAGGGAACTAAGGGGCTAGCATTCGAAAGATAGGCTTCTCGAAAGGGAAGGGGCAAAAATGGCATGGGATATGGGAGAGAGAGTTGTGAAGCCGTCCATGAGATGCTGTGTGAAGATGGCAGGGGTGACTGCCTTTAGGAGTTGAATATTACTGTAAATGTGCTTTGGCAACACAACTAGTCTTGGAAAGAAAGGAGGGTTCCTGGAGGTCTCTGCGGACCCTGCAGGCTGAGAGTTTCTTTGTTCCGCCCCAATGTCAACATATTGGTCCAGATTCTTATTATCTTGATAATTGCAATAGTTGCCCAAACAGGGTCCCTGCGTCCTGGTCCTTTTCTCTCCCTCTCAATTAGCCCTACACACTGATGCTGTTGCTGTCTGATTTCTTTCCCATAGAACAAGAACAAGGAAAATGTGAATGAATGAAATGATTAATGAATGAATGAATAAAAAATTCCGAAGTTGCATAACCACTATAGCCCTCACAAAGATGATTTTTTAAGTGGTGCATTAAAAAAAATTATACAGAAAAAAATATATATTAGTCTACAAGAGCCAAGAAGCCTTGGCAAGGGAGGAGGTGGGGACTGGTAAAGGTCATTTTAAGATACTTAAGACCCTCCCCCGCCAAAAAAAACACTTGCTTTTCTTAAAACTCAAACATTAAGGCAAGGGATTTTAAGCACCACACACATACAAAATAAAGAATTCTAAAACTTAATTTGTTACATAGAATTTTATGGTCGGCTGTTCACAGAAAGCTAGAAATCATGTGGAAATACCAGCTCATTCAAGTCATAAATGGTGAAAGTCTCAGCACATGCTGATTAAATGCAAGCAGACTGTTAAAATACTAAAATGCCAATAAAATCTGTGAATTCAGCTTGTTTCTGTCACGAAGTGGCAGACACCAAAGTGGATCATCAATGATTTTATAGAATCACTCAATTCCCAAGCCTCAACTTCCCATCAGGTAAAAAGATATCAAAATTATGAATATTTTACAATGTAATTTTATTGCATTATTAAAATCATTTTCTCTACACAATTATTCTGTTGGAGGAAGCATGTTTATGTTTTCATTACTGTGTTTTCATTTATAATTCAGCAATTGTGATTTGTGTGAAGTATATCAATTTAGGAATTATTTAATTCTTTCTTTAGTAGCACTATCACATTATTTTTTATTTCTAGTAGATATTTGAAGTTGATGTTTAGCTCTTAAAATCATTTAGAACAATCTCAACATGGCTTGAAAAGACTCTTGGGGTCCAACTTGAACTGAATAATTTAGAAAAAGTTCAAAATGCTAAAAACATGAAAAAATAAATCGTGAAATGGGAATGAAAATGAACCTAGCTTTTGAATTTCCCTATGGGAAATAACTTTAATTTTATGAGAAAATGATTTTGCCAGTGGTGCTTCAGGTAACAGTTTTAGCACAGATTTTCTAAAAGGATTTTATAAGAAGTAGGAAGCTAGACTACAATCAGTACGCCGGTAAGGTCAGTTTGAACTCAGTAATAAGCTAGGTCTTTGTTTAAAGCTGCTAATGAATAAATTACTTTTCATGTCCATAAAACACTTAGAGCCACACAATCTTTTCGGCAGCTGTAGAGCATTTGACACAATCTTTTTTTGGTGGTGAATTATCCGATGGCATTAACTGCAAATAATTTTTTTCAAATGAGAAACTTTTTTCATGGAAGCAGCAGGCATTAACGTCAGGCCAAGAGGGGCTTTTACTTTTAATAAAATAAAATATTATTCTTCTTGCATGCTTCTCTATGTAACCTTCACTTCGGCTGTATTGTTACTTGCAGGAGTTGGGGGATTTATTTTGTAAAATTTGTTTTCATTATTGTCGATAATATTCATATTTTAACTCGAAATTACATGTATACTTTAAGGCAAGGGTCTGCAAACATATTCTGAAAAGGGTCAGATAGTAAATATTTTAGTCATTTTAGTGTTTACAGTCAAATGGTTTCTGCAGGAACTATTGAACTCTGCTGTTGTTCTGCAAACACAATTCTAACCAACACACAAACCAGTGGATGTGGCTGCTTCCAATTAAACTTTATTGGTTAAAAACATGCAGTGGATAGAATTGGACTATAGTTTGCTGACCCCTGGTTGAAGGGAGTATCTCTGCAGGTAGGCAGGAGATGGAGGTTCAGAGATTTAAGAAATATCAACCTCTTATTTTCTATAATTCATTGGATTTCGGTGGCTCCAAAAGTAAATATTACAAGTAAATGAAGTGCTATAAAAGTTCATATTTACTTTCATGGCTACTTTTATAAGAAGTCATATTTTGTTGACTGAATTCAGCTCTATTCTACTAGGATCTGCTGAGCACCTGTGTTGTGATACTGCATTGGCAACAAGCATGATACAAAACGTAATAAGCCCAGTTCCTTAGGAATAGGTTTGAAGAGGAGATATTTCAGGTTTTGATATTAAAGAACAGATGCTTGGATAATTTTTAGTTTTTCCCCACCACTCTGGCCTTTTATATGTAATGCTACATCCAACACTACTACTTTCTAACTCAGCTCAGGGCTAGGGGACATTGATTTTAAACTTCCTTTTGTTCTCATTCCATCACTCCCACCCAGGACTTTAGATGTTAGTATCCCTTTTTGCTTACTTTACTTTTCTTAAGAAATGGGTGCAAAATACTACTGTACTCTGCCCTACTTCTTTATTTTGAGGTTGGGGGAGTGTTGAGTTTCAATTCCTGTATCTTTCTGCACTAACAATCTGAGTAGCCATTTCATTTCCCCTGGGGAGATAGCTAAGATATATATTTATATACACACACACACACACACACACACGCACACACCCATACACACACACTTATATGCAAACATATACATGCATATACACATATATCTACACACACATACACACGCATGTATACATATACACACATATGCACATGCATATTCACACATGTATTTACACATATGTATACACATATATACACACATACACATGCACACATATATAGACACATATATATACACACACACATATTTTTTAGATCCTCTCTTTAAAAAGCGTGCTTCTGAAGAAAGGGCGTGTCTACCTAAAAAGAAAGAGCTGTAGCAGCAGTTCCTACATTCTTCCAGCCTGTCACTGTGACTCTCAGATTTTAAAAAGTAATTGCATATATTTTAAAAAAACTTTTTAAATGTAACAAATTTAAAGCAATGTTTCTAATTAAAAATATTAGCAACTTCTAAGAGCTGGTTAAATCATTAGAATTATTGAACAGCTAAGATTTGAATTCATCACCTAGAATTATAAAAGTCTTATCCAAAGAGGAAAGTAAATTATTTTTAAAAATCTGAATATAGATATAATGATTTCATAGACTATAAATCTATGAAACTAGAATTCATAGTAATTCAGAAACTAGTTGAACTAAATTTTTTGGCAGATATAGTTATTAACATTTTCTATAGCCGGGCATGGTGGTGCATGCCTGTAGTCCCAGCTACTCGGGAGGCTGAGGCAGTAGGATCGCTTAACCCCAGGAGTTTGAGGTTGCTGTGAGCTAGGCTGATGCCACGGCACTCACTCTAGCCCAGGCAACAGAGCGAGACTCTGTCTCAAAAAAAAAAAAAAAAAAATTTTCTAACAATAGGATTTACTGTACTTGAGTTTTATGTGACCAGAAATTTCTGTGACTATTGAACAATGATGATTATTGACATTTTAGACCATTCAATGTGACCAAATAGGTATGCATCTTCCCAAGAAAATCTTTGTAATATTTTCAGTTTAAGACTTTCTGTGGAAACTTCATTCTCTGCTTACACCTTAAAATTTTTTCCAAATTTATTCACATTGGTAAGATACAATATTTACTAAATTATACACTATGGCCCCATAAAACTATCATCAAAAATAGCACAATGAAGTTATGAGACTTCAACATTTCTTAAAAAAATTATATGTTCATAACTTTTATATATGAAAGCCCATAGACTTTTTTGCAAGGACATAGCTTGATAGTTGTACTGTTAAATCTGGCTTCAGTGTAGGGTTGAAATGATAGTGTATTTTTGATGTGCCAGTGTCTAACAACTTATCACATGTCTTGAGTCCAGAAATGACTATACAAGTAAAAATAAATTAATACAGGTTGAGTATCATTTATTTCAAATACTTGGGACTAGAAGTGTTTTGGATTTTGAATTTTTCAGATTTGGAAATATTTGCAGATACATAATGAAATATCTTAGGAGTGGACCCAAGTCTAAACACAAAATTTATAATATTTATGTTTCATATATACCTTACACACATAGTCTGAAGGGAATTTTATTTTGCCCTTGGGGACATTGAATAAACTGTGTTTCGTGGGCCTGCATTTTGACTATGTGGAATTTTCCACTTGTGGCGTCATATTGGTGCTCAAAAACTTTTGGATTTTAGATTTTCAGATTAGGGATGCTCCACCTGTACTGATCATAGATTCAGTTCTAGCATCAAAGTTAGAGTGAAATGTTCACGTGTTCTAGATCTTTTTTTTTTTATTTCAGCTTATCATCATGGGGATACAAAAGTTCAGGCCACATACACTGCCCATGTCCCATCCATCCCCCCCTAGTCAGAACTTCAAGCGTGTCCATTCCCCAGACAGTGCACATCGCACTCGTCATGTAGGTATGCACCCATCCCCTCCCCCATCCCCCCCAGTCAGAACATTCAAGCGTGTCCATTCCCCAGACAGTGCGCAACGCACTCATGTTCTAGATCTTAGTTTTCAATTTCTATTAATAACAGCGCTTGGTATATAAGCGAGAATAGAAGTACACTGGTAAGAAGTTTTCTCTGGGAGATCTTATACTCACTTCTGTATCCTTCCTCAGAATCTGTCACTGCGAAGGAGATGAAGAGAGCCCCCTCATCACACCCTGTCGCTGCACAGGGACCCTGCGCTTCGTCCATCAGTCCTGCCTCCACCAATGGATCAAGAGCTCAGACACGCGCTGCTGCGAGCTCTGCAAGTATGACTTCATAATGGAGACCAAGCTCAAGCCCCTCCGGAAGGTACAGTTTTGGGAGGGAGAACTTGCAGAACAGGCTTGTTTTAAAAATCCATTTTATTTCGCTATAGGATTCTTCTAACATGCCAATATTTACAAGGGTACACGTTCTGTGTTGGGCACAATGCACAAAATGCAGCCAAATCTTTACAGATAAGCCTGCCTTTTCTCCCTGTTTTATATTCTAGGGTCTCTGATTTATGTATCACTCTCCACAATTAAAAAAAGTGTGTGTGTGCACATAAATACACATATAGAAACATAAACACATACATGCACAATATACTTGTAAAAATTGTAATTGAATTGATGAGAACTATGAGAACATTGTATTTACTGAGGTCAATTCCCAAGGTTAGATGCTAGATTACATTAATTAATATGAACTCATCTAATTTCTTGAAAGGCATTAGGTACTTTGTGTAAGGTGTGGACTATTTTTTATTCTTGCTTTTATTTGGGGATTGGTTTGATGGTTCATGTATAATTAGAGTAGGTAGAAAGAAAAATATTTCCCATATTATACATCAAGCAATGAGAAAGAGGTAAGTATCTTTTTTGTCTATAAAGTTTATCTTTGAATTTCTTATTTATGTTATATTTTTTTTCTAAAGAATGAAGGTAAGATTGTGAATCAAATATAAACTGAGCATCTCACTCAAAGCCTCCAAAGGACAACGTGTAAAGGATAGATATAAACAGGGACAATGAACTTTATATAATTCATGCTTGATAGCTGGACCCCTGGATTTTAGCATGTAACTCATTCATCTTTTTGCCTAACTCCAGCCTTATGTATATGGATGCTTCATTTTCAGAAGGAAGAGTATGGAGACAACAATTTAAATAATCAATCAGCCTAGAGCTGCTTTTCCATTTAAATTAAATGCAAAGCAAAAGTGATAGAAAGAACATTGCTTGGAAATAAATATGATGGGTTCCAGAGTGAGCAGCGGTGAAAAGCAAACAAGAATATTCCAGTAGGCATCTGATTGATGACTAGCCATTGCAATTCTTTATTAATTCTGTAAATTATGGAAAGGGAGAATAACACTCCCTGCTTTTGTGGTAGCCTTGATTTTAAAGATCTGCAAATGGTTTATAGACATCAAAGATGATGCACAAAATGATTTTGGGATATGGGTTGTCTTCTTTTAACATACCCAGTGAACTGAATGCCAAAATGTAACGCTCGGCACTGTGCTGTAGGGCCCACAGTAATCAATGCCAGCACCAGAAATTCCTGGCCCCTTGCTTTATCCAGTGAGCAGATGCTGTGTGCTAACTGGAGTAGTTCAATGACACATTGTGCTCCATGATTCTCTAAATTTTTCTTCTTACCCCTCAGGGGACTACAAATTATTTCATGGCATCTGTATACTTCTCCATTTTTCCCACCCTACATCTATATAAAGTTTTCATTTCAACTTTGTCAAACATAATATTTCAATTTGAGAGCAACCATCTATGATCGTAAGATATGCATATTCTCCCTACTTTACAGTTTCTACCACCACCACCTGTTTTTTTGTATTAATAAAACAAACAAAACATAATGCTGGGAAGAAACTTGAAAAGCCGTCTTATTCTACTTACAGTTTTGTAGAATCACTCCTTAAGTACAACTTTAATCCTTTCTTAATATTTTATTTCCAACAATTTATAACCCTATCAGGCATTCCTTTTTTTTTCCTCAACAAACCTGCTTATAAACAAGAAAAAGGGAGCAAATACTATCTTTTTAAATATTCATGATAGTGAGTATGTTGCTGCAACCTAGTGGGCACCTACTATCTGTTGGTTAATGAAATACCCTCGTTTCTTTTTAAAAAACATTTCCGTTGATTGATTATAACTATTGATGAAGGATAGCGTTTCAACATCCTTCATCTTTACTAGCACTTATTCATGTACCGGGGTGTCAGAATCTAATCCAGAGGTTGCTTCCTGACACCCCACAAATGTGTTTTATTTCCCCCACAGGACTTCAAATTGGAATTTTAGTTACCAACAATTAAATATGTGATTATTTCACGTGAAATTCCACACATCTGAATTTGTGTGAAAACCACAGTATCTGGGAGCCACATTCCCATATGACAACAGCCAGTGGAGCTAAGAGGGGCTGGCGCCTTCACAAGACTTTTAGATTCAAGTTCTCCACCTTCCTCAGCCTTCACTCTCTGATCCTGAGGCCTCATGTCATCTCCACTCATCTGAGTGTCTCCGTGGCCCTGGGGGAGGGATATGAATTTTCAACCCCGTTTCTAGCACGGGAGTCCTAGACATGAGGAGCGTGCATTCTGTTTCTCCCTCCATGATTTATGTAGGCTTTAAAAGCCTGGGGAAAGTATTCCAAATTCTCACTTTCCCCTTTGAAAATGTGTGGCACTGGAACCATACATAAGAGTCAGTATTTGTAATGAATGACTTTTCAGATTCTGAGGAGATACAAACTATACAGATATGAGGCATTTTTATATTGTTCTAGTTGGTTCATTTTGATGTCACTAAGATTCAGCAATGGTTTTCTTCAGTAGTTTTTAAATGGTCATAATGAATGCCAAGTATACCATTTGGTTAGAATATATTTCAAAGACAGCCAATTAAATGCTCTCAACTCAGTAATTCCATTATAGTTTATAACATTCTAAAGACCAACCCCATGAAACGATTAATTTAGCTAATGTTTCTGAATTTCTGTCATTAGCCACTGGAGGCAGGAGTTTCTATTTGGGTGAAATGACTTTCTAGAGTACAAAGGTGCAAATCTGCGTAGAAAGGTACAAATCTTCATAGACAAACCTTGGGGCTTAATAGTCTCTAAAGACATCAGTAAAACATTACTTCATTAATTGCAACTACTACTCCACCAAAATCTACAGTTACTAAATTCATTAAGGTATCCCAATGTTTCCAGAAGAAAATCTTTAAAGTGAAAAGAAAATCAAGGGCTTATTCAAGGAAAAACAATTTTCATCATCTTTAAATCAGTAGCTCAGCTACTTTGTAACACTCAACAAAAGATCCATTAATCTGCTGAGTTACCCAGGGACAGAAATAATTCTCAGGGCCCAGAAAAGTCACAAAGTCACAAATAAAGCAAGCCCAGTGACTACTGAGTGCAATTTGGAACTGCACTAAATATTGATTAGGAAGCATAAACTCATCTCCTGGTCTGGAACTGAAGAATTGCATGGGATTTGGGTTTGAACCACTCCTGAATAGGAGAAACCAACTGTTGGATATGAAACCAACTTTATGAGGACAGCACATGCTACTGACAACTTTATTTCTCCTTTAATATATTTCTTAATATAATTTTTCATATGGAAACTATTTTACAAAATATAATACAAAATATTCAACTCATACATCCTTTAATCTTACAAATAAAATGAGCCAATGAGTAAATTAGCTTTGTTTTACTAATGATTAGGTTGAACCATATGCATGTGTCATTTTTATAGTTCAAAAACAGTTGAATACTGGAAAGCCCAGAAAATATAAGTTCTGTATGAATTAATTATGCCAAATAAAAAAGAATAATCATCTTGGTATTTCTACATTTCCACCACAATGACTTACAGTACTTTCATTGAAATACCTATTTTTTTAAAAAAAACTATATTTGACAAACTATTAATTCCTTCCTTTCCTTAATTTTGTGTAAGAATTCATTTTTCAGAAGATCATGGGCCAGTCCAAGTTACCATAGCAGGTTAACTGCCCAGAGATTATTACTGCTACTCTGCTGACATGGATGTCTTATAATTAATAGCTTTAAAATTGACCAGGGCAGGGGATAAGGCCAGAATCCTAGCTAGAATCTTTTTGCTTCTTATTGAATAATGTTACCCAATGACACATAAAAGACATTCAAAATGTATCATTTACTTATCATTATGGGGAATTTGCTATCTCATTAATATGATCACCACCTATGTGTCAGATATTTAGGATATATCACTTAATTAATTCAATCCCCATTACAACCCCATTTTGTATAGGCATATCAAGCCCATTTTACAGATGAGAAAAGTGAGATACAATAACAACTTACTCAATATCACATACCCCAAAGCTCTCTGATTCTAAAGCTTGTGCTCATTGCACTATGCCACACTCCCACTAAATAGCTGAGAGACTCCCTCTTTAAGCATCAAAGCTTTAGTTGTTACGTAGTTTATGTTAGTTTTACCATTTCTGATGGAAATCTTCCAAGATAAACCTCTCTAAAATAAAAATTTTTCTAAGATCTTCCTTCTTAAACAAGAATATTTGACCCCATATTTTTCCTAATAACTCATTTACATCATTATATGCACATCAGTTATTTTGCAGGCTGAAAAACATTAGCAACTTCAATAGCTTGAAACACATGCATGCCTGTTTATCTTCATTCTATATTCCCAGCCTGCTGTGTTTTGAAAGTCTTTCCATCTGCCTTTTGTTGTTTCTCTTTCTTCCCTAATCTTAGAGCATCAGCCTTCATTTCTGTTTCGGCAATAGTCCTTGTTCAACATTTACCATAGCTACTCCTTTTCTGCTTTAAATAATGTCAACAACAGCAACAAAAAAATCAGGGCTTATAGAATGGAGTCTACAAAATGCTGAAGTTGGTTCTGGGTGATCGTCTATCTCTTTTGACTGTTGTCAAGAGTTTTAATAGGCATGGACATTCTGAAATCGCTCTAGGGTTCTTGGAGTTCTCTTTGGCATCCTTTTAAATTCTCAATTTTACTCCAAGTGCTTGAGATTATGTGATAAGAAAACCCTAAGCAAATGAAGTTTTGATGTCTCCATGCTGTTCCCCTTTCATCAGAGCCCAGTTCTGGGGAGGAGTTTTACTGTTCCATTTCTTCACAAATATATAAATTTGCAAGCAATGAAAATCTCTACCCTAGTAGAGCTCAGAAAAAACTTTCCTATAATTTTTGCAAAAAAAAAATACATATTCATAATTCTGAATGCATAGGTATTCCCTTATCTTCTTGCACTTAGTTTCAATTCTACTATTATATGAACCCTAATGAAAATCTAAGTGATTTGGACACTCCTAGGAAATGATTTTGTTTGGAAACTTACACTCTCCAGATGAGCCAGGTAACTTTCCCACAACAAAGTTCTCACTGTCCAGTGGTGATGGTGTCTACAGTTGAACACTCTTTCATTTACTCTCACTGCTTCATTCACTGAGAAGGAGGAGCCCACCAGTCTACTTAGCTTCTTACTATAGGAAGAGACAAAATGAGTAGATGACAAAATAACAAAAAAGAAGATTAAAAGAAAAATATTTCAAAGCTTGATTGGAGCATTAACCCTTCCACTAAAATTTTGTTGTCGTTTCGTTTTTTTTATTTGTTTTATTGCCTTATGACATTCATGCTCTCAGAACTCAATTGATATTTCTATTAAAATAATATTCCAGTGTGTATAGACAGTGCCAAAATGTCTGGTATCAAATAACTGTGCAGTGGAAAATACCAGTGTCTAATGGTTCATTCTAATAGATATTTGAGATTTATCGCATGGCTTTTATCTTTTTTATTTTAAATAAAACACTAGTAGGTTAATTCATCTTTTGAAATTTCAAAGAAATGTTTATTCACCTGGGATTAATATCATAGAACAGCTTGTTAAAAAAAATCATTCTCTGGACAGCAAAAGAGCTTATTCTTCTATGAAGCATCGTCCATAAATATAGTCCTCCCCTGTAGGCAGATTTGAATCCACATCCTCAGCAAACTACATTCTGACTGCTTGTGCTGAGAGGGCTCCGATGATGCTCTGTTTATTCATTCACTCGACTTACTGTGCTAAGTATCTACCATGTGCCAGTCATGTTCAGTATTAAACAAGATAGAATAAAACCCCTGTCCTCAGCATGTAGTGCACTATGGAAGGGTGAAAAAGGACATGAGAATGTCCTGTAACTGCATGGGGACTGGTGCAGGTGACTAAAAGAGAGAGCGTTTGGTCCTGATGTGACTGTCATGATCATTATGTGAATGGTCTTGGTACGATCATCCATATCTAAATACATGTAAAACAAAGCAGAACAAAACAAAAGTCCTATAAACACATAGCAAAAATAACTGTTTCCTTCTTTTGTTCCCCATGCTTTGGAGAACCTAGGCTGATCAAGAAGGGATCATTTAGCACTTGTATATCCAGGACACTATGGGGAGAGAATCGGGAATATGCACAGGATTTCAGGGTGTCCCAACGTAGGCTTAAGCAAACAATCCCTGAATAATCAGTGTTGGCTGGAATAGATTAAATGGAACATTTCTCATCAGTGTTTCCTTATTAGTAGATCCAGTTATGCATTCTTTTTAGCTCTATTTTTTTCTTTGAAAATATTACTTGAAGAACATACCCTCACTTGCTTGGTAAGAATGTCACCTTGCGCTACTATTCCAGATGTAAAAAGAAAATCTTAACATACATTAGACTTGCTATTGAAGTCTGTAATAAGATACGTTTCCACCCTTGAGAAAGACCATTTTTATTATAAGAAGGACTAGGGACACACAAAATGGAACTTCTTTTATATATTGTATACTCTGATTTTTGGAACATAAACTAAGTTGAAATTATGGAATTAATATTCCAATGATCCACATGGAAAGCATAAAAATGTCAAATTAGAATGTGCAGAAGCACACACATACACATAATCACACACAGAGTTACAAATAAAGATTTCCTGAAAGCATCATTTTATGATTTTTAAATTACTTTCATATTTAAATTTTTCTTCAGTTAAAGAGATTTCTCTCTCAGCTGCAGGGATATTTTTCATAATCCATTATTATAATTTCTCAAGTCTCGGCATCAAATATAAGAAGAAATTTTCCCTGAATTTTTGGTTTAATTTTTTTAAATGTAAGGCACTGGAAATCAACATGGCTTTTCTTAAGGCAAATTTTTTATATCAAATGAAATTCTTCTTGGGTTGATAAGAGAGAAATGAAGGACACTTTGATATGATCTATCTGGACTGATAGTATCTGGCCACATTGTACATACATCAACAAGCCAGTGTGATATTATCAACATTTTTAATAAGATAGATGGCAGAAAGCTTTCACTCCAAAATAGAATGTATCTCCCAAAAGTACGTTTCTTTCCAATTTCCTATTTTTCTCTAAATTATATCGGTGGCTCCTCCGCTCTTGTTTCCCACATGGATATATGACCTGTAGCCTAATCATACCAATGCTGTTATCTTGCACATGAGTATTTACCCGGTTAGACTGATTTACACACTTCTCCACAGACAGAGCGGAATCTGCCCTTGTGGCTCGTACAGCATGGAAGACTATAACGTGTGTGGGGAAAGGGGCACGGGAGGGAAGTGAGTGATGATCAGAGAGAGGCTAGCCGTGTCGTTCTGATGGAGGTCGCTGCCCCAGGAAACATGCACAGAGGGAAGGGAGGTTCGCCTAGAGCACAACAGCCTTTCCATCACCAGCACCTCCCTGCACGCTGTACACCCCTAAGAGTGTAACTTAATAAAAAGAAATAATCCAGTCCAACAGTGAAGGGAAGAGTACTGGGCTAGAGTCAGAAGATGTGGTTTTAATTCTGGTTCTGACACTTAATCCTTTCGAGCATCATCTCAGTTTCTTCATCTGTAAGACGAGGAGACTGGGTAGGGTATCTTTCAAGTTTCTTCTAACTTAAAACTCTGTGATTTCATGAAAAGCAAAGTGAGGGATCAACTTATTTTTTAAAAAAAATAGAAGGAATAAAGAAAGAGACCTCACTTTCAAATGTATTTTAAATGTTCAGAAGAAAAATTAAATCAGGTATATAGAGGGAATACTTCATGTCTGCCGTAGCTTAAGTTTCACAGGACAAAGTGCTGAATAGGGAAGGAGCCCAAGGTCCAAGTGCTAAAGAAATGGCCTGTGTGCTTTCTTAATCTTTCTCATTACTCTTTAAAGCAAACCATGGTGAGAAAAGCAAGAAGTACCCTCTCTGTACTTTTTTTAAAATAAGCCAAAAAGTTAAAAGGTACAGTTAAAATATTAAAGTCATAGCAGGGAAGAAGAAAGGACAGAAGAGAGGAAGAAAGAAAAGGAAGAGAAGAAAGAAGCAAAGAGATGGAAGGAAAGTGTTTGAGGGCAGTTAGTATTGAGCAGCATCCGAAAAGGTGGCTGGAAGCTAAGTATAAGAGTCCAGGCTGCACTTTCTTTTTTCTTATAAGTTGTAAGCTGGTGGTTAAAGGCTAAAGCACAGAAAATTCAAGTGGTTCCCGACAGTAAAGCTCTTCTGCAGCCCTGAGGCATATACATGAAAGACTTCTGACCCTAGGAGAAGAGGCAGGATGGGCTGAAAGCCATTTTCTATGTAGTACAGTAAAAAAACAACAACAACAACAAAAAATGTAGATTTAAGGTCTAAGTAAATTAGTTTAGTTGAGTCTAAGAAAGATATTCTGTTTTCTTGAAGGCCAAGGTTTCTTTAAATGTAGAGTCAGTTAAATACAAAGGTTGATATTTTCATGAAGTATTTTTATCAATAAACAAAGTTAACAGGTTTTGGAGCTAGATCCTTTTCTGCATCAAGGAAATGGCTTATTTCCTAAGAGACTTGTGAGCTTCTCGTAGACTCTGTTCATATATAAGACTACACAACAGCCAGCTGTGTCTGAAGGATCACACGGAGAGGGAGGGCTCCCATAACACCCAATTACAATTCATCACTTCCACTTTATCAACAAATATTTACTGAGCACCTATTATGTGCCGGTCATTATACCTGGCACTAAGACTTTAGTGATGGACAAAAATCTTCTGACCTCAGAGAATTTATATTCTGGTGGGTATGGATGGAGGTGGGGAGTTTGAAAATGAGTTAGTCACAATATTTTGATATAGACTTGAAAATTATATAGGGAATAATTCTAGTAATTCCAGACAGGGTTAATATAATTCCAAATATTACATTATAACTCAAGGGAAATCTGTGCAAATTTTCATGCCTCTTTGTTCCATTAGGGGAATAATGAATGAAGAAAATTAAGATGAAAAGGTTGTGAATCAGTGTAGGGAACCAGGGCTAGAAAGATGCACAAAGGTAACCCTGTCCAAGTTGGCCAAGAAAAATGATTGGCAGTGTCTGTGGAGATCTGCTCAGTCCCCCAGAAAACTTCCTTTATATCAGCAACCAGACAGGTGATAGAAATGAATGGAGCGGTCAGATTTCATGATAATAAATAGCAAATGACACAGTACTGGGGGTATGATAAGGACTGGTGGGGTCTATGACATTCTGAAATAAACGTGCCTACTCTAAAGGAAGTAGTGGCTACTCAGCTCTAGTTGATTATTGCCAAATCAACTATTTTACAAATGAAGCCAGAATTCTAGATTTAATTTAATCTCTTTCCATTTTTTAAGTAATAGTAACAAATTTATACTTGAAAGCTATTCAGGCAAAACAAACATATCTAAAGGCTAGCTTCAGCCCACAAGCCAAGAATGTATACTCTCTGCAGGGTAGAAATGTCCACATATCTCTGCAAATATTTGCCTAATGGAATACAGTATAAAGTAGTGCAAAGAACTTAGATTTGGTATGTGGAAGAGCTAGATTCAAACCTCCCATGCAGTTTCTCTGTGGCTTTGAGTGAGTCCTGTGACCTAAGACAGTTTCCTTTTCTGTCAAAAAAGGGGAAGGAGGTGGAAATCTGTCAATACTACCTCATTGGCCAACTTTTGGGGGTTGTATTGAACAAAATGATGTAAATAAAAGTACTTTGCAAACAGTAAAGTCCTACAAAATGGTGATAGTATTGTCTCTCCCATCCCTC
Organism: Eulemur rufifrons; assembly: GCF_041146395.1. Classification (NCBI taxonomy): domain Eukaryota; kingdom Metazoa; phylum Chordata; class Mammalia; order Primates; family Lemuridae; genus Eulemur; species Eulemur rufifrons. The sequence goes on along the minus strand of NC_091000.1, from coordinate 45,425,300 downwards.
CATTATCAACACTGAGGCAAGTTTACTTTCCTATTCTTACTAAACCCATATTTAGCATTGAATCCACTTTAAGGCCAACAGGAGACTCACATGCACCTTTCTGAAGAGCTATTTCTAGAGCCCTGGGTGATCACAGGGGTACAATGCATTGAGTAATTTGTGATCAGTCGTTCAGAATGTATGGTCATCCAGATAAGGTTATGCTGGTTTCTGTTTGCAACCTAGATTATCTACAAGGAAATTGCTGAGCAAATTAATAAAGTAAGCAATATTAAGACAACAAAATTGTTAACATACCAAAACCTCTTCAGGAGCTCATTTAAAATAAAAAACAAAACAAACAAACAAAAAATAAAAAACCCACTAAAAACAAAAAAACAATTAGCCTTATCTGGGTCTTATCTAGCATACCTGAACAAAATTCATTCTGTTCTTACTTTCTAAAGAATTGTGCTAAGTGTACCAAGCAGTCATTTGCATATGAATACCTGATAGAGTAATAAATCATTTTGTAGATGCATTAAATATTCCTCTTAAGGAATTCTTATACAAAGTAATTAAATAATCCATGATTTTTATCTAGTATATTTGACTAGTGTAATGATTAAGATCTTGAGCTCTAGTGTTAGCTGAGGGTTTAGGTTCTTAAAAGTAGTCATTGTAGCTTTATGGCCCTAGGTAAGCTACTTAATTTCTCCATGCCTCTATTTCCTCATGTGTAAAATGGGAATAATAAGAAATATCTCCCCCCTCATATGGTTGCTAGGAGAACTCAATAAGATAATGCATTGCAAAACACTTAGCATCACATCTGGAACATAGTGAGAACAAACATTAACTATTGGTATGTTTAAATTTTAGATGACTTTAGTTTTAATTTTTTAGCATTTTTAGTGGTCCTAGAATTTTTAAGTTATAAGTGTCTTTGAGATTATACCTGGTTTCCAAAGCTGTTTAAAGTGGTAGAACCCCCCTACCCCACCTCCCTTTTAATGCAATGCAATTTTATTTAGAAGCCAAAAATACAAACAAGGTAAAAGGACAGAGAGTAAACAGAAACACTGTAATGTGGCTCAGGAGTGACTAGTGATGGAACTATAGCATTCCCAACGGCTCACATGTCAGCAGAGCCACGGTGCTCACTGGAGCCACTCAGTCTTTGCCCTGGAACAGCTCTGAAAGACCCTGTACACAGATTGCTCTGTGGCTTCGATGCTCATCCTTGACGATCCAGTAGGAACTATTTTGTTCAAGAACTATAGTGCCAAATGGAAGGAACAGAAGTGGAAAAACTCAGCAATGGCCAACACCAGGAGCACCAAACCATACCATTTCCGTGAAGGAGTAGAAGACATACTTAGCCACAACTGCTGCAAACACTGTCTGGTGAATCCTAGAATTGATGCCCTAATGCACCTGGTTCACCTGAGCTTTCCGGTACTGAGCAGGCTTGAGCAGCTCGTGCCTCTGTTGGGAGTTCATCTTGGGATTCTCAGCCTCAAAATGCCCAACAGACATACCTGGGAGTCTCTTGTCCTCCTTGGGCCACTGCTCCCCATGACATCCACAGGCTGATTTGTGCAACCATGTGCCTTATCTGGGAAAAGGATCCCCGAGGTGCCCTGGCGAGAGGGCTGCCTGGCACTGCCCTTCCGTAGGACTCCTGACCCAGCCACACAGCGCCTGAAGCAGGTGTGTGCTCCAAAGCATAAAGATATTTCCAAACACCTTTAAGAGACAGACATGAGTCTAAAAAGACCAAACTCATTAATTTATTTATTTCTGTAAGAAAAATAATCTCCCTACTCTCCTCATAACCCACATCTTCTGTCTTCCCTCATCCAAACTTCTGATAATCAAAGCTGATTATCAAGTGACTTTGGGGAAATAGTAAAAACCAAGCTCCTAGCTTGCCCCTTAAGTTTAGTTCAATGAAACACTCCAAACAAATGTATTACAACTAGGGAACTATTACTAGTTTTGACTGCACCCATTTCTTGAAAGAGTCTCAGGGACCCCCAAGGGCCCCTGGAAGAAAAGCACTGCTCTAGAGTAATAGTTGATTTCTTTAATGAATACCATTTTATACAGTTACAATATAATTTATATTGATATTTATGTTTGGTTATATTGGTATGACCAAAACAGCCACACACTTGTATTGGGAGGTTGCAGGGAATGTGAGTGAGAAATGGTGTGGATGAGCATTAAATCATCAAGTATAATGAGATCAATAAATAATATGTAATATTAATGAATTATCAATAGCAATAGAATAATAGTATGCTGAAAGGTGGAGGTAGATATCAGAAGCATTATCAAGCATATTTGAAAGTGATTGCCTCTAGGTAGCAGCAAAGAAAGGTGCAGAGCAGTGGAGTAAGAGATTGTCACACAGTGAAATTCTATGTAGTCATTAAAATGAACTTTGCCTCTAGGTATATAGAACTACATCTCGAAAGAATGAATCAAGTTTTGGTTTAGTAGATGACATTATTTGGATGTTTGGCCCCTCCAAATCTTATGCTGAAATTTGATCCCCCAGTGTTAGAGGCTTAGTGGGAGGTGTTTGGGTCATGGGGGCGGAACCTCATGCATGGCTCTATGCCCTCCCTGTGATAATGAGTGAGTTCTTGCATTATTAGTTCTCACAAGAGCTGGTTGTTGTAAGGAGCCTGGCACCACCTTCTCCCGCTCCTTGCTCATTACCTTGCCACGTGACAACTCCTCCCTGTTCACTTTCTACCTTGATTGAAAGCTTCCTGAAGCCCTCTCCAGACAGAAGCAGATGCCAGAGCCATGCTTCTTGTACAGCCACAGAACTGTGAGCTGAATAAACCTCTTTTCTTTATAAATCACCCAGCCTCGGATATTCCTTTTTAACAATGCAAAACAGACTGACAAGGTAGGTGTGAGGTGGGGCATGAAATTCCGAGTTTCTAATATGCTCCCAGGTGATGCCCATGTAGGACCATGCTTTGTGTAGCATTGACTCAGGGAGAGAATAATTCCTAACTCAGATCTTTCAATCATTCTGATGATACCAAAAAGAGAACCTCAACTAAGTGCTAGAAGTCATTGGCATAAAGATGAGTTAGTTCTATCTTCTTAGATTAAATACTTGTTTCCTGTGATCATGTAAGAGTGTTGGTAAGCCTAACAACTTATACCGTGAAAGGATTTAGCTAAGTACAAATTATGGCTTTATATTTGTTTAGCTTTTCTACATCCTTATATTGATTAAATGAGAAATTCTAATTGTTAGGATTGAATTAGAAGCTGTCCATGACTACTTCTTTGGCATACTTCCCAAATGAAATGCTTATTTTTCTGCCTGGTATACCGTCAGTGAGTCATTGTTGATGCTATGTATGGTCACTTGTTGCTTCTAAATATACTTCTAACAAAAAATATTTCCATTCATCCACTGGCACCCTTTAAACTATTCACAGGCTTGGAGTGATGGTTTGTGCCTCCATCAGACATAAAGCAATATGCCTAACACTGGCCTTTATTATAGGTAGTGGGTCCATCTTTTAGGCATCCTGTCTATTACCCAGGAGAAAAATAAATGCCCCTTGGAACAAAGACTTTCTTTGTTCGTAGCCTTCATAGTCAACAGCACAGTCTGCTGGGTTCCCTTGGCCCTGCGTATGTTGGAGCTGTCGTTGTGTGCCAATTTATACTATCTGAACTCTCGGGGGCTTGCCCGGGTGCTTCTAAACCTTGTTACAGAGGCACTTGCTTTGCTCCTAATGTGTGTCCCTCTAGTCCCAATTCACTTCCACAATCTTAAAGCCAGGAAATACAAAAGAGAAGGACAGAGCAACCACACAGGATGTCTTCTACACTCAGGGCCACCTCTGATAATATCAGATGACTCACAGCATGAGACTATGTTGAAAAAGAAACTCACACTGCAGTTTAAGCCAAAGAAAAGTATTGCTCTGCCTACCTTAAAAGAAAATCATCACTTATGAAAAGAAAATGCAAGTTTTCATTCAAAATCACTTTAAAGTTACTTTTAGAAGCAGAGTTTCAAAATTGTGAACTTTGAACAGTGCCACAAAGGGGCTCTTGCTGGGGTTAGGAAACAAGCTTGTTCAATAATGTCGGTTTTTCAGTAACAGGCTTTGTCTTTGAGGCTTGATATTTTACAGATAAATCTCTCCTCAGCCCTGCCGGGATAATTGGGCTACAGAGCATATATGTTAACAGGTTTCATTTTCTATTTAACTAATAAACTAGCTTTGTTGTGGTAATCCTTATTTATGCTCATTATTTAAGAATATGCAAAGGGAGCAAAAGCTATTCCCTGGAGAGAAGCTTCGTGGAGACTGCTGGGGAAATCAACAGAATCAGAAAAAGATACATTTTTTCTTAGCAGAATTGACTGTTGGAGAATGTGCTGGAACCTTGGAGTCCTGCTGGGGGCATGGTGGTTCAGAAGAGGGGGTGCTGACTTTTGAGTAAAACCCACTTTCCTCCCACTCTCCTAAGTGTCTTGCTCACCTAGATTTTTCATATCTGTTCTTACAAGGTTCTTGATAAAAAGTGAAAACTAATATTTTGTTGGTCATATAACACTGTCTTGCTGTGGGATTAGTTTTCTTTTAACCTAATTTGGTAGATTGTTTGCAATCTTGACATACCAGAAGAAGGTCCTACATTGCCATGGATTTCTTGATGCAAGCAACCCATGTTGTCAAGGCAACCCACTTCACTATTTTCTGCCCTGCAGAAAGCCATTTCCACTGTCGCAAACCTTAAACCGCAATCGTCTCTTAAAATACACTGGGGCAAATATGTCCCTGTAGGCACAAAGCTGTTACTTTTGTATAAGATATCATGTCATTACTGTGAAAAAATTTGACTTGAGGGATAATGTGTATATTAAAGCATTAAAGTTAAAATAATCTCATAGCATTTATGCCCTGCCTCTGCATTCTCAGGAGATGCAAGGCTGTTTATACTACAGGCAGTTACATTTTTTGAAGCTGTAGTAGCAATGTTGGCATATTTTGACCAATTTCTATGTGAACTGGTTGCAATCAACAGCTTTCTCGTGGTCTGTGAGATTAAATCACTGAAAAGATGAAGTATTTTCTGGGATTAATATCACCAACCTGTTGTCTATTTTTCCCCTTTTTAAGAGTCAAGGCCCAGTTTTGAGAGTTCTTTCTGTGTAAGTGGGGTCACTTCGCAATTCTCTGAGACAGGATCACACTTGAATGCAGAGATTGACATCATGGAGAAAAGTGTGTTTCCCCAGAGATCTGGGCTGCTGAGTGGTTAGTTTAAAGGAAAATCCCAATGAGAGGGTAGTAAAGAATGTTCTACTCTTTTTACTAGCTTAAGTTAACAAGAAAACTGGGTTTGGTCAAGATTCTTACTGAGGTTTGAAGATTTAAAGACTTCTTTTTAGAGGCAATGCACCTCACTTCACAGGCTACATTTAACTTATATAGTAATTTGAAATAATTCTTAGTCACTCACCCAGTACTGTTGGTCTGGGTTTCCAGTCAGTTTCTTAAATATTTATAAGACGTTTTTTCCCCTTCCATTTTTGTTCAGAAGTTGATTCTATAAAAGGTAGCCAGGTTCCATTTCATGATTCCCAAAGGTTTGAGAACACAAATATGTGGCTTTAAATGAAGTTTCTGTATGTGTCTTAATGGTTCAAAGCATTTTCGTGTTGCATGTTTATTAGACAAAATATACCTTAGCTCCTTTCAGCTGCCATTCTTATTTCAATAAACCGAAGAATTTTATCCATATAAAATAGTGCAAATTATCATATCCACTATAGAAAAATTGGCATTATTTTCTTTCCATTGTGATTTGACAGATTGGGCATTCAAACGTCAGTCAGTCTACAAAGGCTTTTAGGTTGCCTAGCTCAGCCCTTTCCTGTTAGAGCCTTCAAAAATTATTAGCATTCCAGCAAAATGCACAAAGGATTTGAGCCTGTTTACAGAAATACATACCAACAGTAAGGCAAATGGTTAAGGAGGTTGTGCTAAAAGAGAGTGAGTAAAGTACAATCATAAGGCAAATATAAGGCAGATGTATACTCGGGGCCCGTATGTAGTTAGGTGGGAATAGTAATTTGCTTCCAAAGCCTTTAGTGGCTAAAGCAAAGAGAGAATCGTGGTCAATTAAATGATTTATAGTACATAAATGTAAATGTTTTGGCAAATACGCATAATACCAGATCACTGAGATCCTAGGGAAATTTTCCTCCTGGGTTATTATTAAGTTAAATTCAGTAGAGGTACAGATCATTTACAGTAACAACCATACATGAAGATGCACTACGCTAATGACCGCAATAATCAGACACAATTTGCTTATTGCTTACCAGTGCCAAGCACTGTGCTATAAGCTTTGTTATATATGTAGCCCCATTTAATCCTCTCAAGAAATATGAAATAGGTGTCCATATCATAGTACCACAAATGAGAAAACTGAGGCTTAGACAGGTTAAATAAATCATCTAAGGTCTCAGTTTTTCTATGGTGGAGCTGGATTCATAAATCAGTGCCATGTCCAAGCCTGTGGTTGTAAGCGCTGTCCTGCGTCGCCTCTGTGGCTCAGAGCAGGCGGGAACCGTGTCCTCCTGGGCAGGTTAGGAAATGCTTCTCAGGGGAAGAGGGAGTTGAAACTTGTTATGAACGGTGACTAGATGTTTCCCAGTGAATAGAGAGAGTTGAGGACATTCTAGGCAAGAAAATAGCACCTATAAATGTACAGAGGATGAACAATTCACAAACTGAAAATAGTTGGCTTTGCCAGAGAGAAGGATGGCCACAGGCAAGTTTCTCAGCCCCCAGTCTCTCATCTAAAATAGACATAATAAAATGTCTGTCACTGGAATGTTGTGAGAATTAAATTAACAATATAAATCCATTAATATTAATATCATTATTAAGACAGATAATAGATGAGGTTAAATAGGTAGCAAGTACCAGATTATACGGGATGCTTTGCTAAAGAATTTCAATTTTATCCAGAAGGCAATGGGAAGACAGTTAAGGATATTAAATAAGGAACTAATAAATTTGTATTTTTCAAAGATCACTCCACAGCAATGTATGGAGAATGACTTGTCCAGGAGAGTAAGCCAGGCACAACACCAAAGCCAAAAGAGAGAGTGGACTCAAAGTGGCAGCTGAGAGGACGGAGAGGAACGCGTGTGGCAGAGTCGAGTTACTGAGCTACTGCCAGGGTTGACAATGGGGATGAGCTGGAGGAAGTGGCTCATGATGGCTGTTACCTTTCTGACTTGAGTGATGTGCTGAAGCGTTTAATTACTAACTGGGGAAGAAAATGCACGCAGATGAGCAAATCTGGGGAAACAGTATAAGGAGTCCAGTCAGGGCACGTGGGTTTGAGATGCCTGTGAGGGAACCGGGTATAGCAGGTAACTGTGAAAGGCGCTGAGCATGGACTGAGGGACAAGGGTGGGCAGAGGTCATCAGGATGCCTCTGGAAGCCTCAGGCTCAGATGCAATCACAAGAGAGTGATGAGAAAGAGTGAGAAAGTGTGGGAAGAGGACGGATGAAGGTGAAAGTCTGGGAATCACAAACGAGAGAGAGTGGCCATTAAAGAATAATGAACAGCCGCAGCTGGGGAGGTGCTAAGGACCAATAGAGAGTTAACGCTCTTGAAGCCAAAGGTTTAAAACACACTGGAAGAGTCAATAGTGTCAGGTGCTGCAGACAGGACTAAGAGTAAATCTGAGTTTAGGACACCATCAGTGATTTTGGCAAAGGCAGTTTCAGTGGAGTAATGTTTTTGTTTTTGTTTTTTTTTTGGAGACAGAGTCTCGCTCTGTTGCCTGGTCTAGAAAGAGTGCCGTGGCATCAGCCTAGATCACAGCAATCTCAAACTCCTGGCCTCAAGCAATCCTTCTGCCTCAGCCTCCTTAGTAGCTGGGACTACAGGCATGAGTCACCATGCCTGGCTAATTTTTTTTTTTTTCTTATTTCATCTTATTGTTATGGGGGATACAGAATTGCAGGTTACCTACGTTGTCCATGTACTGCCTTTCCCCCCAAGTCAGAGCTCCAGGCATGTCTGATCCCCAGATAGTGCACGTTGCACCCATCATGTAGGTATATATCCCTCCCTTCCCCAACCCCCCTTCCCGAGTCAGCACCTTCAAGCGTTACCATTCCCCAAACGGTGCGCAATGCACTCATTGTGTAGGCATACACCCATCCCCTCCCCCACCCCCCACCTCAGTCTGATATATATTTTTAGTTGGCCAGGTAATTTCTTTCTATTTTTAGTAGAGACGAGGTCTCACTCTTGCTCAGGCTGGTCTCGAACTCCTGACCTTGAGCGATCCACCCGCCTCGGCCTCCCAGAGTGCTAGGATTACAGGCGTGAGCCACCGCTCCCAGCTGAAGGAGTAATGTTTTTGACAACTGGATTTCAGAGGGTAGAAGAATCGAGAGAAGGTGAGAAGGAGTTGACATTTGGGGAGAGGCAGGATGTGCTTGCCAAAATGTTGCCTACGGAGCAGTAAGCACATCAGCCACTATGGGGGGAGCACAAAACCATGAGATAGATTTTTTTTACTGGAGATAAACATAAAAGAGTTCTTAAGAATCAGTAACATGAGTAACCAGTGGAAAAACATATGATAGGAAATAGAAAAAAAAATCATAATATAATGCAAATAGTCAATAGCCATGCCCAAAATTCTACCTTATAAGAAATGTAAAAAATGAAAACTTAAACAATAGTTTAATACCAATGTTATCCTCTTAAATTGGCATTCAAAATGTACTAGCAGTGAAATAGTTTGGTATAATTTCCTGGAGGGCAATTTATATGTATCAGAAGTTTTAAATATGTCATATAACGTCTCTCTTAAATTTTATTTCTGAGAATTTACCTTAATGAAATAATCGTGTATGTGCACAATATTTTTCTGCATAAATTTTTGGCACAGAATTATGTGTAACAGAGAAAACAAAATATAAAACCTAAAACAGTAACACTTCCAGAAGAAAATATAGGAGAAAATCTGTATGACTTTGAGATAGGCAAAAAAATATATATGACATCGAAATCAAGCAAAATTTCTAATAGTTAGGTGGTGATAAAGATTTCAGTTGAGCCATATGATGGCATATATGCAACTATCAGAAATAAATTATGATACATTAAGTTTAAAAAACAGATATCATTGAAGTATGTTAGTATAATTTTTTTTATTTAAAAAGAAAACTGTTATTCAACATTTTACTGAAGGTTCTACCCAGTGCAATAAAGCAAAAATAAAAATAAAAATAAAAACACACAGATTGGCAAGGATTAAGTAAAATGATATTTATTCACAGATGACATGATTATCAATGTAGAAAATTTGATGGAATCTACCAAAAAGCTACTGGGACTAGTAAGTGAATTTAGCAAATTTGCAGGATATAAGCTCAATATATAAAAATCAAATGTATTTCTGTATATTAAAAGTAAGCTATTGTAAATTGGAATCTTTAAAAAAATTATTTGCATTAGCATTTAAATTATTAAATAAATACTCAGGAATAAATATGACAAAAAATACACAAGACCTGTATATTGAAGCCAACAAAACATTGCTGAGAGAAATTAAAAATCTAAATAAATGGAGAGATCTACTGTATTAATTGATTGAAAGACTCAATATTGTGAAGAGGTCAAATTCTCCCCCCAAACTGACCTACAGATTCAACATGATACCAATAAAATTTTCAGCAGGCATTTTTAAAATAAATTATCAAGCTAATTATAAAATTCATATGAAATACAAAGGAACTAGAATAGCCAAATAAATTTTGATAAAGAAGGATAAAATTGAAGCCTGATTTAAGGACATATTATAAAGCTACAGGAAAAAGGGCAATAGTTGTCAAGACTGACAAGTAAATCAATGGACCAGAATAGAGAGTCCAGAAATAGACCCACACATATACAGTCAACTGATTTTTGATTTTTGACAAAGGTACGAAAGCAAGTCAGTAGGAAAAGGATGGTCTTTTTTTTTTTTTTTTTTAAGAGCTGGGGTCTTGCTCTGTCACCCAGGCTGGAGTGCAATGGTCCAATCATAGCTCACTGCAGTCTGCAGTCTTGAACTTCTAGGCTGAAACAATTCTCCCACCTCAGCTTCCTGAGTCTGGAATTTCAGGAGTAAGTCATTGTGCCTGGATCAGTGTTTTTAATAAACATAGAAAAAAATTATTATCCATATCTCTATCTCACATCATATACAAAAATTAACTCAAAATGTATCCTACAAGTATAAAAACCTAAAACTGTAACACTTCTACAAGAAAACATAGGAGAAAACCTTTATAACTTTGGGTTAGGCAAAGATACTTAGATACGACACCAAAAGCAAGAACCATAAGAGAACAAATTTATATATTGGACTTTGTCCAAATTAAAAACATCTGCTCTTCAAAAGTTATTGTTAAAAATGAATTGACAAGCCACATATTGGGAAATGATATTTCCAAATCATATATCTGATAAAAGACTTGTATCCTACATAAAGAAAGAAATCTGAAAACTCAAATATAAGAAAATAACCCAATAAATTTTAAAATGGGTAGGAAATTTTAACAGCCATGTTACCAAAGAAGATACATAGATGGCAAATAATCACATAAAATGATGTTCAACATTGTCATTAGAAAAATGCAAATTAGAATCATAATGACCTACCACTACACATCTAATAGAATGGCTAATATTAAAAAGACGAGATCATACCCAGGGATGGGGCAGAGTGAAGGAACTGGAACCCTCACAAACTGCTGGTGGGAAGATTACATGGCACAACCACTTCAGAAAACCATTTGACAGTTTTTTTAAAAGGTAAACACACACATCGCATACAATCTACCATTCCACCCTAGGTATTTATCCAACAGAAATAGAAATGTATGTGCATACAAAGACTTGCACATGAATGTTCACATCAGCTTTGTTTTTAATAGCCCTAAACTGAAAAAAAAAAAACCCAAATGCTCATTAACAGGTGAATGAATAAACAAATTGTGATATAGCCATATAATGGATACTATCAGCAATAAAAGAAATAAATACTGTGTGGCTCCTGTCATTTAAACAATGTCTCTCAAAGCGGTCCTTGTTAGGCCTATTCTCCAAGTTCTTCCTGAGCAACAAGACCTCTGTCTGTGAGGCAGCTTCTCATTACTGTCATCCAGGCTCCCAACAGGGATGGATTTTTCTCCTTCCATCCTCTGACCTCTTCTAAGTTCAAAGGAACCTGCCTTTCTACTTTCCTAATTGCCAGCTACTCCCCATATCTCCCACCACATTCTGCTAGTGCTCCAAAGACAAGAAGACCCACAGGAACTCAAATTCCATTTTAAAATTGTCGGAATGTTTACATTTTATGCCTTTGTACATATACATAAAGAATAAAAAAGATTGAAGATATACATTGTAAATGGGATTATCAATGATTTTATTTGTTTTACTTTTCTATATTTTAATAAAACTAATCAGCTATTGTAAAATAAAAATTGGGAGAGATGTAGAAGCAGGTTTTCACGTTGAAGGGAAAGGGGCAATATATATAGAGAAGTTAAAAATAAATAAAAAATTATAATCAAAGGGTCATGGGAATGATTAATTTGGACTGTAGGACATTCTGTCCTTGTAAATAAGAGGAAAGGAAGTGAGAAGGGTGTGATGCTGTTATAAACATGGGTTTAGTCTGAAGACAGGAAGTTAAGGGAGTTTACCTCATGAGGGTATCAATGTTGTCTGAAGTAGAAATCATATTTAGTAACACCCACCATCAAGACACCATTTCCTGGGTCTTTCTTTTCATTCCTCAGACTACTTGTAGGGGCTTCGAGCTAGTCACCCTGTCTCTAGTTCATCCTCCACACAGCTACAAGAATGGCCTTTCTAAAACCCCACCAGTCCCAAAGCCTTCTTACCTTACTTCTTAGAGATTTGCTTAAACTTAGCTCAAATTTCAAAACCGTGCCCTGGGACGATCCACATCCCTCATCTGCTTTCTGCAAGTGCCTGCAGCTTATCTTCTCTGTTTCTGCACACTTGGTCTGTGCTGGCTGTCCCTCCTTGGGTCATGTAAATCTGGATTCAAAGATCAGTCACTTCCGTAGATTTTGTCCCCAAGTCCACTCACCTCAGCGCTTGCTGAGTTCGGCGGCAGCAGCAGAGAAGTTCCCTCAGGAAGCCAGACAGCTTCCCTCCTTCTCCCCAGTTCTCCCACCTCACTCAACCTTCTCCTCAGAAAGACAGAACTCTTCCTATTATGTCATTTGGAAGAGGTCAGCTGATACTCGTGTCCCTTGTGGTCTTGCTCTCCACCCCAAGTCATCATAAAGAAATTTCTTTTGAACAAATTTCATGAAGGAAACCTGGGAAGAGCACTTTCTCCTTCTCCCTACTCATTAAACCATCCGTGGCTACTCCACGCCCCGTGTTTCCTGGCTTTGGATCCTAATCAGGGGTCTTCACTATCTGGTCCTGCCCCCAACTCTTCCCCCTTCCCTGTGCCCTTTACCTCAGGCTCAGACACTCTGTCTTCACAGTCTCCTCAGACAAATCTATTCCACACGACTCCCCATGTATTTTTACACACCCAAAGTTCACCTCCTCCTCTTTCCCCCTTTGTCAACCTCAGCTCAAGCACTGGAAGCCTTTTATGTTCTTCAATAGAAAGGAGATGTTTAAACGGGAATATTAAACCTTTCTGCTCCATTTTCAATGTGGATACTGATCTTTCCCCCTTTGCTTCTTATAAGAACAGATTATTGGAATAATATTAGATTGGTTTAGTATTTAATTTCTATCCCCTTGCTGGGATCCAACGGTGCTAGAGAAACTGACAACTGATCTGCAGTGGAGAAAAGTGTTCATTGTCAGTATTAACAAATAACAACCCTAATAGTAAATAACCAGGAATGAAGGATATAGGGGAAAAAAGCAAGGCTAATCCATTTTTAATAGTTTTCCAAAGGGAAAAGAAAGAAAAATGCCACACTATTAAATAAGAACTTTTGAATAGAGTTTTTCTCATATTCACTTCTCTTGAGCTTTAGGAAGAAAAATGGAATCTGTTCCAGAATGTGAAAAATTATCACCTGTGTTTCAAGAAATTCCACACACACAGCATGCAGGCCTCAGGGATCATCACAAGAAACAGATTCCCTTGGCATGGGCTCCCAAAGGCCCTGAACGAAGCCTTCAGATGTCCTTGGAACAAAAATGAGATTCCTAGCACCCCCTCACCACCCAATCCCCACAAGCTTGCTTTGGTTCAAACCAGCTTCTCCCTAATTGGAGGAAAACTAGATTTGGGGATGGTAGGCTAGGACAGAGCTGCCCTTCTCACACAGCAGAATTCCCACGTAAACATGAATGAGCATTTCACATTCTCTCCCACCACTCGGTAGGCCAAGAATCAGTGTTTGGGACTTAGAATCCATTCTAAATGCTGTAAATGAAGAAATCTGGTCAGTTGTGGTTGCACAGTCATTCTTTGATTTCCAAACATACCGAGTTCCTGAACCACAAGTTTCATTTCCAGCCTGTGGAAATTATGTGTATTAATACCTCCAGCCCTTCCCTGGCCTAGCGGTTCCTTGTTCTTAAGTCAGTATGCCACTATTAAATCAATTCAAGAGAGAGCAGTTTAGAGCAAGGGCTTTAATCTAGAAAGAATCTCAGATCTCTTTGCAAATCCAATGAAAATCATAGACCTCTTCCCAGAGAAAGTAAATGCACACAATATTTTGCGTATGATTACAAAATGTATATACCCCTAGAAACCCCTGAGGAATCTTCTCTTTAAAAAACAAATGTCTTCAGTTTTAGGGCAAAATTTTCAGTTTTAGGGCAAAACCTTTGTTGAAAGGTTGAGTCTATTTAATGCCAAAAACAAGTTTAAATGTGACATATTGAGTCCATTAATTATGCTTATATCAAAGTACTGATTTTTAGATATATTAACTAAAACTTTTTTAAATGTTTTAAAATATTATGATATTATGATATCCGAATATATTGTCTTTAAAGTATTTTTATATCCCAAACTGAAATCAGTATTTAGAGAGATTAAAGTTTCATTGGCTGACATTTAAACTGAAGGAGAATATGTACTTATCAGATGTACTTTAAATTTTTATGTGGCTAAAAGACTCTGAGAGTAAAAGAAAATTCAACCCAATCACATTACACATGATGTCCAGATGCGACACTGCTGTTGAAACAGGGTGGAAATTGGATGCAAGGATTTTTTGACCTGTGAGAAGAAGCATTGACAGCAGGTTGTCCGTGGACGAGCTTGTCGTGGCTGTGCGCGGCAGAGGGTGCCAAGGAGAAACTTCCCTTCTTCTTTGCTGCCACCCAAAGGAATACTATGGAAAGATATTTCTGCACACACACAAATAATAAGATATAATTGAGAAACGGATAGAAGCACTTATGAGACCAAAGTCTATTATGTCCTGTTGCTGGACAATTATACAGTCCCCTCTGCTAAAAAATACATAACATTTCACAATTGCGACCCTAAAATAAACTTCATGAAAGCAGAAATTTCCTGTTGCCTAGCACCTAGAACAATGTCTGACACATTATGATGCTTTAATAATTAGCTCCTGAATGAAAAATCTAATCATAACTCCCTGTATTTATACTGGGCAAACCGATTCCGTGTTCTGGGCCTCAATTTCTTCACCTAGAAAATCATGGGGTAAAATTGTGTCTTTTCAAAAGTCTTTCTCTCTTCTAATATCCCCAGTCTCTGTGATTATGCTTAGTGCATGGACATTTTCTCCTGAACTGCAAGACTGTGATCATTTTAGGCGCAAAGAGTGACCACTGGCCTGTGTGGACCTCACGTGTGCTGTGGATGTTCCCTGGAGAGAAAAAGACGGAAGTCACACAACAGAAACGGTTTGGGGAAGAACAACATCGATGGCAGCATCAGTTCCAAAATCCTGGGCAAGGGCTTGAATCCACAGGGAAGAAGGAATATGCAGCCTTATGAACTGTAATCCAATTATTCCATTTGTTTTCTGTTTTCTTTATGAAGCCACAGTCTATATAATTAAATAGCCTCATAGACACAGCACCTTAGGTTTTCTGCTGGTTGAACATAGCTGAAGCAGTAATATGCTGACTTTTCCTCCAGAGTGTATGATATAATATTTTTCACCATAACCTCCAAGAGAAAACAGACAATCAAGTATTGTTTAAATATTTTTAAAGAAATTTTGTTTCAATGAATGAATGAATTAAATCTTTAAGTACTTTGTGTTCTTACATGACAATATTAAATCAATTCAGATTTATGTGGTTTTTTTTGGGGGGGGAAGTAGGTGAAAATATGTTCATTCTTGTGAAAAAGTATCAGGCATTATAGTCCCTCTCTAAAATATTTCCCTAAATTTTCTTTCCTTAGGGAAGTAATTCTCAAACTTCAGCATGCAAAAAAATCACTCAGAGTCTTGGTAAGAATGCAGATTCCTAGGTCTCCACCCCAGATATGGATTTATGGATCTAGAAGTTTGTAATTTTACCTGTTGCCTCTACAGTTCTAATGCAAATGTGCCGAAGACAAAATATTGTATCTCCCCTCAGGGCAGATCTATAAAATAAGCAGTTTTCCATTTCTCTTTTTTCCGCTCAAATCATCTTCATGTGTGATATCATTGCTCCCTCTAGTGGATGATTTCACTCAGTAAATATTTTTCTATCTTACACATACCTTCCTTGCTCACAACTTTTAGGAAACCCCATCTGTAATGAAAATCTTGAAAGGAAAAAAGAGTCAGGACAAAGTTTATAAGAAAAATTATTTTAGCAATCTAACATCACACACATATATATTTACAAATAAAATCAATATGTAGTATACATATATTTTATAGAGAAATTTTTGATCCTGATATAGTTGATTGAATATAATGTAGCTAATTGGTTTTATAAAAGTAATTCAATAACTTTTAATTTACTGGCCACAATATTTTTAGGATATGTATACCTATAGGATTGATAGTCTCACACCCCATTTTTCTAATAAACTTCGGCACATCAACACAACTCGATCTTCCTAATTTTCCCATCTGAGCTTCTTTTCAGTCCTGGGTGGTCTTTCTGACACCTCTTCTTGTTGGCTCCTAAGATCCACAGCTCTTTACAAGATCACAAAAATCTTGGGTGTCTATTTTGCATTTTGTGGCTTCTATCTCTCTGATAAACTTTGTTAACAAGGACTATCAATTACTTCAAGAGTCACAGACTCAGTTGCCCACAGTTGCCACGCAGGTGATATATATGAGTCAAGTGAGCTGATTGTAAAACAAATAGAGCAGTGCGGACTCAGGCAAACTGAGTTTGCTACATTTAAAGGTATTCAAAGAAGAGGAATTTTTTTTTTTCAGGATATTAGGGGAGTACAAATATTGTGGTTACACGTTATGATTTTGCCACACCCAAACCATGATTTGAGGCGTGCCCTTCCCCCTACAATGCTCACCACATCCATTAGTTGTGAGTTTACCCACCTACAACCCCCCAAGGCCCAAAGAATATTACTACTGTGTGAGCACCTTAGTGTTGATCAGTTAGTGCCAATTTGATGGCAAATATACGTGGTGCCTATTCTTCCATTCTTGTGATACTTCACTTCAGAGGATGGGCTCAAGCTTTATCCAGGAAAATATAAGAGGTGCTAGATCACCATCGTTTTTTATAATTGAGTAGTATTCCACTGTATACATATACCATATTTTATTAATCCACTCATGGATTGATAAGCTCTTGGGTTCTTTCCACATCCTTGCAATAGTGAATTGTGCTGCCATAAACATTCCAGTGGAGACGTCTTTATTACAGAATGACTTTTGTTCCTTTGGGTAGATGCCTAATAGTGCTATTGCTGGATCAAGTGGTATTTCTATTTTTGAGCTCTTTGAAGTACCTCCAAATTCTTTTCCACAGAGGTTGCACAAATATGCAGTCCCACCAGAAGTGTAAGAGTGTTCCTGTCTCTCCACATCCTCACCAGCATTTGTTGTTTTGGAATTTTTTGATAAAGGCCCATCTCACTGGGGTTAGGTGATATCTCATTGTGGTTTTGATTTGCATTTCCCTAATTATTAGAGATGCTGAGCATTTTTTTTATATGTTTTCTGGCCATAATTCTGTCTTCTTTTGAAAAGTTTCTGTTCGTGTCTTTTGCCCATTTATTGATGGGGTTGTTTGAATTTTTTCTTGTTGATTTTTTTTTTTTTTATTTCTAGATAGATTCTTGTTATCAGCCCTTTATCGGATGTGTAGAGAGCAAATATTTTCTCCCATTCTGTAGGCTGTGTATTCACTCTAATGATAGTTTCTTTGGCTGTGCAAAAGCTTTTTAATTTTATCAGGTCCTATTTATTTATTTTTGTTGCTGCTGTGATTGCTTTGGGGGTAGAAGAGGAATTTTTTTTAAAGCCCATTATGGACTTTATGAAACATCTCTGAACCATAGGAAGCTTTGTTTCATAAACCAGCTAGGAACCCTGATTTATGTGCCAGCTTACTGTGTGCAAATTATCTATGTATATTATCTCGTACAATTCTAGCAAACCCTGTACAAACAATAGTATTGTTATCCCAATTTTACCAGTGATGAAACTGAGATGTTAGGAGATTACATTACTTGCCCCAAGTCAGACAGGGGTCTTTAATCCAGGTCTGCCTAACCCAGGAGTCTAAGCTCTCAGTGTCTTCACTCCAATGCTTCTCTGATCATGTGGTTTTTTACCTGTTCCACTTGGCTCTCACATTGTGCCCTCCTCCTCACCCACCATCCCCGACCCCCTGCTCCTACCACAAGTCTCTGCTCCACCTCGTTCTTTCCAATATCTTCCGTTTCCTCTTGGCCTCTGACTCTTCTAGTATCTTTCAGTTGGACAGTTTGTCACCTGGCAGTTGACACCTCTCTCTGCAGCAGCACTGTGCATCGTGTCTCCTACAGCACCACTGAGTCACAATTCTTAGTAACATATTCCTCACATTGTAAACTAACGTGACAAGCATATCAATACAATGGATGTTTACTACTATTGCTTTAAATAAGTGCACCTTCTCTTAGAGCTTTAAAATGGTATTTCAAACATGCTTGGATTTCTGTTATAGTTGCATTTTTCCTGCTACCACCCCTCTACTTTTCTACTCAACTGAGCTGATCCAAGTACTATTATAAATACTGTAAAGTCATGTGAGGTTTTCTGGGTTAAAGCACTATTATATCGGCCTCAAATTTTTTTTTTTTTTTTTTTTTTTTTTTTTTTTTTTGAAAAGTAAGAGTTCTTGTGTAGAAATCTAAGTGAATTACCTTTTGAGGAAAATAGCCATTTCTTCCACTTATCCATTCTCAGGTGGTTTCTCGGATTTTGCAATCACTGAAGTGGTCACATTAGCATCCCCGGGGCCGTGTTGGGACCTTGCAGTCAGACTGCTTCTTCTGTCCTGCTTTATTCATGGAAGACATAGTTCTAACCCACACACCCATATTAATGCTTTCAGTTTATTTGGAATGTTTGAGTCTCTTTAAATTTTTGTGAAATCTGTCACCCAGAACAGTATTTTGGGGGAAGAGAGGAAACCTTAACATAACATTTTGTATTAGACAAAAAGAATGAGAAGTTACTGGAGCATGTATTATAACCTGTGATATCTGTTTCATTCTTAACAGAAAATAAGCCACCATTGTGCCTTCTTAGACGACTCTGTCTAGCATTTGCAAAGTAACTCATCCACTTACCCTGCTCATCTTTGTTCACATAGTTAACCAAAACAGACTGTATTTCCCTGCTATGAGATTCAATATTCACACAATTCTATTTGTACTTGGAAAACAGATGGGGGGCTTTGGCTGACTTAATTCTGCATGAGCAGATCCCATCTTCATCCCTTCATTAATGAGATGTTGTCAACATGCTGCATTAATCTAGATGGTAAAGACAATTGAAGTCTAATTGGATACGGTGCTGCAAGTTTCAAGTTATGACAATCACTAAAATTTATTGAATTCTTTGTGATTGATATTGTTCTGGATTTACAAGCATTAAGTCACTTAGACTTTACCATGCCAAATAGGTGCTATTCTTATCACCATTTTGCAGATGAGGAAATGGAAGAACAAAGAAATAATTCACCCAAGGTCACATAGTACTTAGTGGCAGAGCCAGAATTTGAACACAGGGCCCTTATGCTTTTCTTTTCTTTTCTTTTCTTTTTATTTCAAAATATTATGGTGGTACACACTTTTTGGTTACAATTGTTTTTATTCAGTTTGAGTCAAAGTTATAAGTGTGCCTTTCACTCAGATAGTGTGCATTGTACCCATTAGGTGTGAATTTACTCATCCCCTCCTCCTCCCCCCACCTACTTGATTTCCATTGAGTTTTGCTTCCATATGTGCACGTAAGTGTTGATAGACTAGTTCCAATTTGGTATTGAGTGCATGCGGTATTTGTTTTCCCATTCTTGGGATACTTCATTTAGAACAACGGTTTCCAGTTCCATCTGGGTTGTTACAAATGACAATAGATCACCTTTTCATGGCTGAGTAGTGCTCCATGGTATACATATAACACATCTGACTGATCCACTCATGTATTGGAGGACACTTGGGTTGTTTCCACATCTTTGCAATTGTGAATTGTGCTACTATAAACATTCAAGTGCAAGTGTCTTTTTATAAAATGTCTATTGTCTTGTGGGTGAATATCTAGTAGTGGGATTTCTGGATCAAATGGTAGGCCTACTTTTAGTTCTTTGAGGTATCTCCATACTACTTTCAATATAAGTTGTACTATTTGCAGTCCCACCAACAGTATGTAAGTGTTCCTTTCGCTCCACATCCATGCCAGCATCTATTGTTTTGGGAGTTTTTGATAAGAGCCATTCTCACTGGAGTTAGATGATATCTCATTATGATTTTGATTTGCATTTCCCTGATGATTAGAGGTGTTGAGCATTTTTTCATATGTTTGTTGGCCATTAGTCTATCTTCATTTGAAAAGTTTCTGTTCATGTCTTTTGCCCACTTTTTAACAGGGTTGTTTGATTTTTTTCTTGCTTATTTGCTTGAGTTCTTTGTAGGTTCTGGTAATGAGCCCTTTATTGGGTATATAGCATAGTGCCCTCATTCTTAACAAGTAGACCTTGGATCACAGGCAGAATGCACTGCAAAATTTCATGATTCATTCCTCAGTTATGAATTCAACAAGACCTGGGTAAGTATATTGGGAACTAGTTTTCCCAGATGAATCTGTTAAGCAACCAACACTGAAAACTACTTCTAATTATAAAGGACTTCTAGAACTGAATATTAATTATTATTATTCCCTTCCATGCTCAGGGAGTGCCCATTACTCACTAGTTGAGAATGCAAAAGGAGACTCAAACTGAGTTGTGGCAAAATGAAGCCATTGATTTCAGGTTCTCAGGTATTCCTCTTCTTTGTGGGACAGTTTATAAATCAATTTTCAATAAGACTGCCAATTGCTTGCAGTGTTATCTTTACACTAACCTGAGTATCAAAGATATCTTTATTCTATTCTGAGTATCAATAACTCCTTCTGCCAATTCTAAATAAATATGTGTGCAAACTATCCCAAGATTATAGTCTTCCATCTCTTATTTATATTTGGATTGGATACCTTCCAGGTTCATCTGGACATATGGCCCCTACCTCACTGTTTCCACTTGCAGTTTCTTTCGATGTAGATCCTAACCCCTGGTGCAGTATAAGACCATTTTCCTCCTGCACCATTATCAAGAGAAAGAGAGGAGCTGCATTCAATTAGAAATTATATATAATGTCCCTTCACATTGGGCCAAGCACAGAAAACACCAAGTAATTATCATGGATGGACCCAAGGTGGAAGAGAACTAGGAGGAAAAAGATTTTCTAGGAAATTATAGTAGACTCACAGAGCATTTGTGGATATTACATCTGAGGTTTTGACTCTCAGTAAGAAAGCCAGGAACCCATGTGCGTTCTTCTTTGTAATTCCATGGGGGGACAAGTTTGCGCCGTGCACACTTTCTGACAAGTGTCCAATATTAAGCACCTTAACTACTCAGTGAACTTACCCCACTGCCCACCGCCTACATGGCTTTCTTATTTCCTCTGTATCAGCAGGTTTGTAGCAGATTTCATTAAAAGTCTAAAGAGGTCAGATATTTCTTCTGGTGTTTTTAAATGCATTTTTAAGAGGGAACTTATGTACCACAAGGCATGTCTGTGAATTTGAAGATTCATTAAGATCTCAAGAGTTATTTCTCATAATTGTCTGTTGTTTAGTTCTCTTTCAAAGCATTGGAAGTTGTAACTAATATAATTAGATTTGAATAGGTTTTCCTATTACCCTAAACACTAATTTTAAAATTAAAAAATGAAACAGCTTGTTTTAGTGATTAATGAGCTAACTCCAAACCACTGTATTTTATCTCAAACAAATTCAGCGATTTTGTAAATTTTTTTCACTCAACCTGAAATATTTACATCACAGCCAGAAAACCAAACTTGTTCATTGATTTCCCTTCCCTGGACTAGGGAAGGATGTGGCAGGATGTAGCAAGTTCTTACCTCTAATATAGTCTCCACTGAGGTCACGATGCAACTCTGCTGTGTCATTCCTTAGACAGCTGGTTCTCAAACTTTAGCTTGCATCAGAATCACCTGAAGCCTTTTTAAAACCTTTCCTATCACAAAATCTTTTGTGAACTGCTATTCAATTTCAGCATCACAATTATGAAACCATCATGACAGCTTCATTCAAGTAAGATTTCTATTCTTATCTTCTCGATCCATTCCTCACTGTGAAGGTTTGCAAAACTTATTGGAACTTTGTTTACAAACCTGAAAAGACAATTATTATGAAAAGTATTTTATAAAATGCATTGATTTCTGCCGGTTCCACGCAGTGAATATTGCATGCAGTAATGTAATCGTCCAGAAGAGGGCACTGTGGCATTACATTTGCTTGTGTGCCGTCTGGTGAATTTCAGAATGGTTCCTGTAGGGATTTATAAAGTGGAAACGGTTGATGGTCCCCTTACACTTCACTTCTCCTTGAAACATTACTGAGATTTACAAGTGACAACCTCAGAGCTTCTATTGTCTGGAACTAGATGAGTCTACATGTACTTCGTCCTGTCCTTGTCAGATCCACTGATGTTTTTGAGGTTCAATTGTTTTGAATAGTGTATTCCAACCATTTCATCAAATTGCTCCGTAGGTATAAGAAGCCCCAGTTTTAAGGTGTTTTTAAGTCACTTTTACAATTGAGGATTGGCTTGGTATGAATATTTTGTTGCTGAAGTTATTCTTTTCCACTTAGAACACTTCAGAAATTTAATCACATGAAGCTACTTTTCTGTACCATCCTACACTTTTTATTTGGCTATATTAAATACTGAGATAATTTGAGGAATATTTATTAAGTCACAAAATGCTATTGCCAAATGATTATATTCTATTATTATACAAGATTATATTCTATGATTATACATTTGCATTACAATAAATCAATACCAAAACATGATTTTAAAAATCAGTCTTTCACAGATATGATGGGAAATTTTGGTAAAAGTCATAGTAACACTAAAATCTTCTCAAGGGTGATTAATTTAAAATAGAGTCTAACTTGAGGCATCTGTTTATTCCTTAGCCACATTATTAAGATTTCTCTATTATTTTACTTGGAATAATATATAAATATAGTTTGATGCAAAACAAAGTGCAAGATGAAGTCTGACTTGTTGATTAGCTCTAACAGAGCCCTATGTGGAAAATTATGTTATGACTGGCCAGCCAGAGGAGGATGGATGGTGTTTGTGAAGAAAACATTTTTTTTTTCTCTAAAATGTTTATAAAGCTCTCGGGAACATCAAGATCATACTTTAAGTATTTTGCTCTCTTACAAATGAAATTAGCAGACCTTAATCTTTAGACTAGAAGGGACTTTAGGAATTGCCTCTTTAATTTTTTCATCAGGAATTGCATTGGGCAACAAGTAGCAGGAACCTGGGAAATAATGGCTTAATCGCAGAGGCCTTCATTTTCCCCACATGTAACGGGATGTCCAAAGGCCAGCGGTTGGTGACTGGGCTGAGGTCTCTCCAATTCTCAAGACTTTGCCTCGAATGTGCAAGGTGGCTGTTGACACTCTTCCTATTACTTACAAATTCCAGGCAGCAAAAAGAGAAAAGGGAGGAAAGGACAAAGGGACAATTATTGTATCAGGAAGGCAAAAGCTCAATACCCAAGTAGATATCCACTCCCATCTCATTGGTGGAAAATAGTCAATGTACACTTCTGCCAAGGAAAGTTGGAAAGGCAGCTTTAAGCTGGGCACAACCCCAACCCTAATAGAATTGGTCTGTCAATAGAGGAAGAGGAGGATGGTTATTCTCTTCTTCCACCTGTCTGTCACAGCCTCTGCTGCAATCTGCTCTTCATGAAGATGTGGCAGCCAGGGCCCACTGAGAGTAAACGATTTCACCCATGTCTCAAAGCTGGTAGCAGAGCCAGGACTTTATGTAAGATAATGTGCACCTGCTTGGTTTTGGTTGAGTTGTACATTGAATTCCTCATGTATATTGGTGGTGGGGGGAAGGAGTGCGGTCTTCTGAATTTCTAGAGCTTTTGCTTTAGCAAGGGCATAATGTTGTAAAGAATCATGGATTATTAAAAGCTTGGCACACCAGTTCACCTCTAATAAAGTCATAGGGATTTGATTTTCTTATGGAAATAATGCGAAGAAAAATAAAGACATAATTCCTAACATACAAGTGAAGTGATACTGCAACTATAAAAATATTAAAATTTATTTTGGAGACTATTTCTTCAAAGTGAATATAGGAACCATTCCCTCATACAAACCTTCGCTTACTTCGGTAAAACTTGTGGTCCTCTTCCTCTCCCAGACTGAGGGAGCCCGAAACCTTCTAAGGAGTGTGGTTCAGGGAAAGTGGTCGTCATAGCAGTTACAACCCACCTGGCAGCAGAAAATCAAGGCTGCTCTAACAGGGGCTTCAAAGATTTTCTCCCATTGCTCAAATGGTAAAATTTGTTTTTTTAGGAGAAGAGTTGGAAACAGAAAATGTTGACTTTCTCTCTCAGATATCACTTAGCCATTCAAATACTTGCTAAAGGTATATATTCGAGAATGCAAAACTATGTCCCGTTGTGTAATAATCCAAAAAGACAATGTCACCTACCACTACTTCTAACCTAGTACTACAAAGAAGTGATAGGCAGGAACCTAAAAAGAAATATTTTCTAAAAATCATACAATATTAAAACTGTCTCATTCATGTTAAAGGTGAGGAAACTACAGGCCTGCAAAACAGAAATTACTTGATTTAATTCATGTGGAGAATAGAAAATTATTTTTGTTTTCACCTTAATATATATTTATTCTATATAACTCTGCCAGTTATGATTTCCTAGCTCTCCAAACACGAAGACTTATTTGAATTTAATAGTGACATCTGAAATGGCAGATATTTAAAGTTTCCTTCCACTCATGATCTACATATGTCTGGGGAATAAAAGGGGAGTGAAATTTCCTAGTTGGAAATTCGGTTTTGTGTGGTTCGTTTCTGATTGCAGTGGGAGAAACTACAGATGACCACGAGTGAAAGGAGGAAAATATTCTGCTCTGTCACATTCCATGTCATCGCAATCACCTGTGTGGTTTGGTCCTTGTACGTATTGATAGATCGGACAGCAGAGGAAATCAAGCAAGGCAACGACAACGGTAAGAGCATGTCTTTCTCCTTTGCTCCCTTCTTGGATTCTAATGACGTCACCCAGAAGTGGATAAGGACGCCATTTCCCCACTTTAGGTCTTCAAGTGGGATACACTAGCAAAAACCAGTACTTGCTGTTGAGTCTTCCCCAGTTATGTTACTGATTAATACTCTGACTATAAAGAATTGACTATATGGGGTCCCAAGCTGAGATTTATTTATCAAATCCATATAAAACTTGGCAGGGAGTAGTACACAGGTGGCATTCACCACTTCAGACTTTTCAGGAGCTGAATAAGGATCAGGTTATGCCTGATGTGATAAGTCAAACAGTTATGAAAATGGAAGGGGTTTTCATTTTATTTAATTCGCCCTAGTCATTTCTTCCTTTACAGCATAAATAATACTATCACAATGGGGATTAAGTTAAAGAAATAAAAAAATAAGTGAAGCATGGATAAGATGACATTCTAGTGGAGAATGTGTTATAGCTTCTTAGTGCTATATAATTTGACAGAATGGGCTGGCACGATGCTTTGAAATTTTAGTCATGCGAGGTTTGATAGTGAAGGATGGTGTCAAATCTGCAAAGAAAGACGTTTCAAAATCAGTGAGGCATATCCTAACATTTAAAGTGGATAGGCCATTTTAAACAGAAGCAAAAACAGGAAACAATAGCTATAAAATATTATCACATCTAAACGTTCCCGGTTCTGTTTCTCATCCGGCTCCGTGGGCTTTAGCATGCTGCAAATCATAGCTGGTACAGCAGTGACAAACATCCCCACACCCCCCCCCCCCCCAAGAAACAACGTTAAACCACTGAGGCCACTGAAAAGAAAAATTGTTCGGATAGTAACATTTTTTTAAATTTGTAATATTATGAAAAATGTTTGCACATCCCCCCTACGACCCACCCCATGAAAAAAAGAAAATTAAATAAAGAAAAAGACGGGAGGAAATGAGACAAAAAAGAAACAAGGAAAAGAATTAAAACAGGGGTCCCCAACCTATGATGGGTTGTATGATTATTTCATTATATATTACAGTGTAATAGTAATAGAAATAAAGTGCACAATAAATGTAATGCGCTTGAATCATCCCGAAACCATCCCTCCCCCCGTCGGTGGAAAAATTGTCTTCCAGGAAAACAGTCCCTGGTGCCAAAAAGGTAGGGGACTGCCGATATTAACTCAGAAAGGTTTGTTATAATACTTCTGTATTTCTTCGTGTGGATTCATAAATGCGGAGGGCGAAGACGGGCCATTGTCACATTCGCCCACCAGATGGCAGCAGTGCACAGCCGTGTGCGCTCGCTCTGCGCCCTCTGGCGGCAGAACTGGGCTGAGCGGACAGAGAGGACTGAAGCCCCGCGGTGCACACTATGGACGTGGTTTGTGGCTTACGTAGCCTCAGCGAGGGGATGTGATAGAGTTGCAGGTGTCACTGTCCCCTTCTGAGAGACAATGAAAGCACTGTTGAGTCAAGTCTAAATGCTAGAAAAACACGGTGGGGTGTTTTGTTTTTATTTATTTGTTCGGTATTAACTCATTTATACTACATTGTTTGCGATTATGTATTGTTTCAGGGAGTCTGGATTTTAAAATGTCATATTATATCCCTGTTAAATAAGTTCCCTGAGGCTAGGACCTTCCCGCCCTCCCCAATCCATGTCCTCTCTCGATATACGTACTGGCCCAAGCCACGAAACAGACCATGTGCCATAAACTCTGCAATCATGTAGGGATGAAAAACCAGAAGCGTCCCTACCTCCCCTCAGCCAGCACACTACCTTAGGACTCAAGCATTCTTCCAGCAATTAAGGGCAGATCCGATGGCTACAGACTTAATATTTTTAGATGACAAATTTAAAGTTCAGTGTTTGAGAACCATAAGTGTGCCCCAAGGTGATGTTGTCTCTCCCTTCTGGCAGCAGACGTCCCAACTCGGCCTCGCTCTGTGACAGACTGCGGGGCTCCTGTTCTCCTCAAGCCACAGGGAAGGGAAAGAAAATTAAGGGTACCTGTCCTAGAATGACAAGAAGCAGCAATCTTTTGTTGTCCATGTGTAGACCCCCGTAGACACCCACAAGAAGACCCTCTCTTACACTGATTTTATTCAACAGCACTTCTAAGACATATGAGTGAAGTGATCATTTATCCTATAATGATCATGATTGTCTCAGTTCCAGCCACCAAAATCTCTCCAGAACCCAGGAAACCCATGGCCTCATGCTTCTTTCCATTTGTCTCTCAGTCTCGCTGGTCATTCTGTAGACCCCGGGGTATTCTTACATCTTCAGCTGCCCTTTCTATGCTGATAACCTCCCAGATTTATCTCCAGCTGATATCTCCACCCATGTATCCACCTACCTCCTGAACGTCTGCCTCCTTTTGAAGGTCTTCCAGGCATCCCAAGTTCAAACTGTCCCAACTCATGACCATGACCACTTCTCATTCTAACACCTGTGGGAGAGGCATCACCAGCACCCAGGAGCCAAAGCCAGTTATGCAGCTTTCACTCCTCATCTCCTCCTTCCTTTACCTTCAGTCACTCACCATATCCTATTTATTCTGTCCCGTATGCCTCTGGGATCTGTCCATTTCTTTCTTTCCCCACTGCTGCCATGCATGTGCAAACTATCATTTTTTTTACTTAAAAACCTGCAAAGGCAGCCACACGTGGTGGCTCCCACCTGTAATCCTAGCACTCTGGGAGGCAGAGGCGGGAGGATCACTTGAGCTCAGGAGTTCCAGACCAGCCTGAACTAGAGTGGGATCCCGTCTCTACCAAAAGTAGAAAAAAATCAGCCGGTGTCATAGTGCACATGCCTGCAGTCCCAGCTACTTGGGAGGCTGAGGCAGGAGGATCTCTGTAGCCCAGGAGTTTGAGTTATGATGACACCACTGTGCTCTAGCTGCGGCAACAGAGAGAGACTCAAAAACAAACAAACAAACTGCAAAGACTTTTTTTTTTTTTTTTTTTTTTTTTTTTTGAGACAGAGTCTCACTCTGTTGCCCAGGCTAGAGTGCCGTGGCCTCAGCCTCGCTCACAACCACCTCAAACTCCTGGGCTCAAGCAATCCTCCTGCCTCAGCCTCCTGAGTAGCTGGGACTACAGGCATGCGCCACCATGCCTGGCTGATTTTTCTATATATATTTTTAGCTGTCCATATAATTTCTTTCTATTTTTAGTAGAGATGGGGTCTCGCTCTTGTTCAGGGTGGTCTTGAACTCCTGACCTCGAGCGATCCACCTGTCTTGGCCTCCCAGAGTGCTAGGATTACAGGCGTGAGCCACCGTGCCTTGCCTGCAAAGACTTCTTAACTAGACTTTCTCCAGTTTTGCCCATTTTGAACCCATGCTCAGGAATGAGATCACAGCAAATTTACAAAAATACAAATCCTATCACATCCTATCCCCACTCAGCCATTAAAATGTAACCCAAACTCCTTGATGGGACTGGGCTGCCCCCATGACCTAGCCATAGCCAATGAAGCTGAACATTGACTCAGCTCTTGAAATCTACTTCGGGAAGCTTGCTCAGCTCTTCACTCTATGTAAAATGTTTCCTTCCAGCTTCTCTTGTCCGCCACCACCACATGCACACACACACAGTCTCACACACCTCCCTAACCCAGACTCAGCCTTTGCAGTTTACCTTAAACATCCCTCTGGGAAACCAAGTTCAGCTCCCGGAACTGGGATCATTTTTCCTATCACAGTGGTTCTCCGAGAGTCGTCCTGGTCTTGGGACCAGCAGCATTACCAGCATTTGTTAAAATGCAAATTCTAACCTCTCCCCTCCCTAGACCTGGGAATCAGAAATTCTGAAGGTAGAGCCCAAGAATTTGTGCTGAAGAATTCTCCAGGTGATTCTGGTGCTTGCTAAGGTTTGAGAGCCAT
Organism: Eulemur rufifrons; assembly: GCF_041146395.1. Classification (NCBI taxonomy): domain Eukaryota; kingdom Metazoa; phylum Chordata; class Mammalia; order Primates; family Lemuridae; genus Eulemur; species Eulemur rufifrons. Next base: position 45,396,572 of record NC_091000.1, on the reverse strand, counting down.
GGGCTCCCACAGAATCCCGAATTTACCCTCCACTGTGCTTCTCCACCTCGATTGCATGTGAGAATACCTGTGGAGTTTCTGCACATCCTGTGCTTTATCCCAGATGCTTTGCCTTAATCATTTCCCATGAGCATCTCCCATAGCCTTAATCATCTCTCTTGGTGAGCAGCGCTACCCCGACACTTGCCACGCACCATTGCGGTTGTATCTGTCCTTGAAACCCCACATCCCTGGTGCTGGGCCCTGGTCTGAGGTCTCGCAAGTGGCCCCGTCAATGCTGTAGAAGGAATGATGAAGTAGGAATGCTTGATACTCAAGCTCTTCCACTTTTTCTTTTTCTTTTAGAATTTTTTTCAAAATATTTGTTTCTCTCTTAGTTCTGGGTGGGTGCAGGATTCCAGACCACGGTCTCCCAATGGACTGTCACTCAGGTCGGTCGGATTTCCTGCCAGAAAAGCTCAAATGATCAGCAAGGGTCAGCTTACACATATATATGTACATATACATGTAATTTATATAAAAATTATTTTCAGTTTCTTAAAGACAACTGAACATGAGATCGTTTTTACCTTTGGCTTTCAGAGCTTTTGAATTAGGAAGCAAGATATTTATCCAGGAGCAGTGGCAGTGCCCGTGGCTGTTCCTGCAGAGCCGCTTGCCAGCGGGACGGCTCCTGGAATGTGGGTACTTTCAAATGAAAACCACAGTGACGTTCATAAGGGGCATCATCTTTCCTTGTGCTCAAATTGCATTTAAAACCTTACTTTCCTATGTACACATTTAAGGGGAATATGGGCATCTGTATGAATTGCTATTATTTTAATCTTTCTTTGGCAAGGGGACTATGGGTGCTGGTCCTGAATTTACTTTTAGAGTAGTTGGGAAAAAAATGCATAACTCAAAAGTCAATGTATTTTTAAATCCATCTTGAAAATCTTCAAAAAATATTTGAAGAAAAAAATTGTCCCTTTTCAACCAGAATGGAAGTTGAATATAAAATAGCAAAATTGTTTGAACTGTAATGACAATACTGAAAGGAAAAAAAAAATTCTTCATATATTTTTAAAGGATTGTTCTTTTAGCTTAAATATGCATGATGCCCCAGATAGCTCTTTCACCTCACTTTCACTTTCTTTTTTTCCCCTGTGATGACAAAAATTAAAATTAAAAATTAAAAACAAATATATGGTACTTGAAGCCTTTCTATCCTAAATTCTCCTTGTTACCAACTCTAATTTAGGCAACAATTGTTGTTCCTGCCTTATCTTTACATTGTCTAAAAGAATGCTCCAATATACTATTTATGTGTTAAAAATAAAAAACAAAAATATAGTCTCCACCAAAAAATTTATTTTATTAAAGACACTGTAAGTGTAGATATTAAAGTTGCCCCAGAAGTGTTTAAATGTATGCCCCACAAGGGACAAGCATAAGAAATTGATTTTGTTTTTCTGATTGACTTGCTTGTGAGCCTCTGAACTCCTCCAGGGAAGGGGCCTTGCCTCATGATTCTGAGAGCACCTGGTATTAGTAGAGGCTCAAACAACTTTGCTGGCTGTGGCTGACTCTAGCAGATAAGAACAACCCAGATATAATATTAATAAGCATTGGCTTGAGCTAATTGTCTTAAGGCCAGGGTTCTATCTCTGCCTTGGCCACTGGCTAGTTATCTTGAATATAATCATTAATCACTCTGGACCTCAGTGTCCACATTTATAAAACTAAGAAAATTGGACTGAGTATCCTCTAAATGATCTTCCTGTGATTGTCTTTCAGACATCATGAACTTAACCTTGCATCAGATAAAGTGAAATGTGTTTATATAAATAATGAACATATTTTATACATGTTTACTCACAGTGAATATTACCATTAAAACAAAGTTAAGAAAAAGGTTATAAATATGTGAAACAGTGTGGCTGCTGTTGTTTCATAATTTATCCAACTGGAATGAAGCAACCAAGATAAAAGCAAAGAAGAAAAGCAACCCCCACCACCAGCCCACACACCCTTCCTTAGACAGACACACTTTGTAGCTCTGCGTAAGCCTCCAGCCAAAGTCATTCCAACTTACCAGTGAGGTGCTGTTTCTAAACATACACAGCCACTGCAGCTGTTCAACGAGGCAGGTTCTTCTCTGTTGTTTGATGATTTTCAAAGGCTTTTTAGACACACTGCTGGGGTTTCCCGTCTTATGTACTACATGAGAAATGCAGAATACTCTGAGAAATCTAATTTAAAAGGTAGAAGAGACCTTAGAGATCATTGTTTTAAAGAAGAGGAAATAAGTCATTTGCCAGATCTCCAGCTGTATTTTAAACACCCACCTGAGATCCTCTGGTTTACCCAACCTGACTTACGAAGAAAACGGAAAAGTGAGATGTTACAGGTGACCTAGCCCGTGTGCCTCCAGTGGAGAGGAATGGGGACCCTATTCTGTTAGCAAGGGAAGTGTATTTTCAGAGAAACAGTATTTTTGGAAATTAAATGAGCCTAAAAGGGGCCAGTGGACACACCCCATCTTATAAGCCATTGTTATTATGGTCTGAAAGCTTGGCACAAATATGTCCTAACAAATGCAATATGTATGTAGTCACTACTCAAGCATTTTAAGGACATTTTAGTTTATTTTTGGTGGGATTTCTGAGCTAGTCGCCTGATGGAGGGAATTACAACGGCAAGACGTGATGCCGGGGGCACGTGACCAGGAGACATGGGGCTGACCCTGTGCTGGCAGCCTGGCTGGCAACTGGCCAGACTCCTCCCCTCTTGGACTCTGGAGGTTTTCGTGATCTGGAGTCAAGGTGGGACACCCGAAGGACAAAGCACAGTGAAGTTAGAAAGATCTTACTGTAGACACCAGTGAAAGCTCTGCTCTTGATCTAAAGCTGAGTCAACCAAAGATGTGTAGCATTCAAATCACACAGACAATAACAACAACTTACATTTATATAGCATATCCTATGCATCAGGCACTGTTAATTTGTCTAATCCACACTAACAACCCTGTGAGATAGATCTGTTTCTTCCAGCTTTAAATGATGTACCAGTTGGCTTTTGCTGTATAACAAACCATTCCAAACTTAGAGACTTAAAATCACAAACATTTATTTCACTCCTGATTTCTGTAAGTCAGTTGGGTGTTTCTTCTGGCCCTGGGCCAGCCGGGCAGATCTCTGCAAAATTCACTCGTGTGTCTGCAGACAGATGGCATGTCAGCCGGCAGCTGTGTCATCAAGGACAGGCTCCTTTATGTGTTTGGCAATGGGACAGTCACCGGCCGGGAGAACAGGAGCATCTCAGCTGTGCATTTCAGCGTCATGCTACACGGCAGCTTCTCCACAGGGCAGCTGTGGTGTTTTAAAAAGTATTAAGACAGAGCAAACCCACTTGTGTAAACACTTTTGAAGTTTCTGATTGTGTCATCTTTGCTATTGTCCTGTTGGCCAAGACAAGTCATGTGGCCAATTCTAAGGTATATTACGCGTTTTGGTCACCATTTCTGGAGAGAGAGGTGGGGCGTGAGTGGTGTTGCCTTCAGATTGTCCACAAACAAAAGCGGAGCTTTACTGACAGGTGGAGAGAGGCTATAAAAGCTGTCCTGCGTCCTTGAAATACCTACCGAGCAACGCGCTATGGAAAACAAAGACCAGCCAGACAAATTCCGTGCTTGTCAAGATGATAGCACGGCAAAGTAAAAACGCTTATGTCAGAAAGTGAACTCATGCCGCAAATGGCGAAATGATATGGAACTGGAACAGTGGGAAAGTTTATTTCCAGCTGAAAATCATTATTAAGTTGAGTTTTGTGGGACAGGTAGACATGTGGAAGTAGGGAAGCAAAATCCAGAGAGAAATCTAGCGTCTTCTGTTAAGTAAACATGTTGGCAATTGACTCTGTTCTTTTAAAGAGCTTAACTCTATAAATACACTAATTGATTTTCCAAAGTCGCAACTTAGGTAGGGAGAGGCATGAAACCTCCAGTATCTCTCCTAATTTTATTATATTCAGAGTTAATTCCATTTCATTCCGAACAGCAGCATTTTAATTAGTGAACATTGATAGGATTTCTGGACTACTATGTAGCCAATTTGCAATATTTTGAAAAAGCATCTTCTTCCTCCGGGACCAGGTAGCAAAAAGATTTTGTCTCATGTGCCAACTCCAGAGACTGACTAAAGTGTTAGGAACCATGAAGTTGCCGTAGGGATTAGGAGGAAAGACTATTTTCAGTAATTCAGGCAAGAATTCTGCGTTTGCCAACCTCATGACGGAGACTGCACCCTTCGCGCCCTGGGTTGGGTTCTAAAATGTTAGCAGGAGTTTATTATACAGTGAAGAATGTGGACTCTCTGGGCAGAGGAAACAGCATGTGCTAAAGCTGGAACCTGTTTTGGAGTGTGGGATGTTTGGCAAATAGCTACACAGATAGGACTTTGAATAAAGTTTACTAAGAAAGGCTTTGGATGAGAGAAATCAGGATGCTGAGCATAACTGTAAAGTAAATAAAGGTCATGAGCATTTATTGTGCATGACTACAGCAAATTTTAGGCACAATAAACTCTCTTGAGCATGGTTAAAAAGAAATGGGTACTTTGGTGAAATAAAGTTTCCGTAAATAAATTACCAATTTCTAAACACTTAAATGCTCACAAACCCATCTTACTACTGTAACAAATTCTATAATCTGACCTAGACACAGACTTGAATTCATGGAACTAATCCCAATTTTTTTTATATATAATAGACTTTATTTTTTAGAGCAGTTTTAGGTTTACAGAAAAATTGCACAGAAAGTTGAGCCAGTTACCATATACTCCTTCCCACACACCATTTCCCCTGTTATTAACATCTTGCCTCACTGTGGTGCACTTGTTACAATTGATGGGCCAATATTCACACATTATTATTAAAGCCCATGGTTTTCGCTAGGACTCACTCTTTGTGTTGCACTATGGGTTTTAACAAATGCATAATGTCGTGTTACAAAATCATACCATTACAAAATCATACAGAATAGTTTCACTGCCTTAAAAATCCTGTCACCCACCTATTCATTCCTCCTTTTCTCCCCCGAACTGTTGGCAACTACTGATCTTCTTACCGTCTCTAGTTTTGCCTTTTCCAGAATGTCATAAAACTGGAATCATACAGTATGTGGCTCTTTCAGATTGGCAGAATCTACTAGTAAAACTATCTGGGCCTGGGGATTTCTGCTTTGGAAAGTTATTAATATTTATTTAATTTTTAATAGATATAGGCCTATTCAGATTGTCTATTTTTCCTTGTGTGAGCTCTGGCCAATGATATTTTGAAGTATTATTTCCATTGGGATCAAGTATATATTCAAGATGATGATTACTATGAGTTAATCAAATCATAAAGAAGTCCTTGTGAATTAGGAGTTAGAAAAAAATGATCTTTGTTACTGGTAAAGGTTCTAATAAATTCTACTGCATATATTATATAATTCACTGCAAAATTAAATTTTAGGTTTGATTACTAAAAGAAACATAGAATTCATTTTAGACTGACGATGCCAAACAGCAGCAAATGAATGAAACATCAACAGCAGTGAGAGGCTTTTCATATTTTGGACAATTCCTTTTGGGATCAGAGAGCATTTTTTTCCTCAATATTTCAAAGGAAAAGTTAAAGTCAAAGCATTTTAAAAACAAAAACAGGTTACTTGCAAAGGTTCGAGGGAGTCAGGCTTCAGAAAGACTGGCTCACCAAATGAAAAACATAACAGGCATTTAAAGAAAAATATAAAGAAAATTGATATAATTGCCCAATTTGCATTAGTTGTTCATTGTGAAAAAAAATAAAACCTTATCACATGATTATCATATCCAGAAAGGTTTCACATAACTTGAAACATCAGCTATGCAAAAGTCAAGAATAAAATTATCCTTTCTGGGAGTTTGGGAATATAAGAAATGCTCAATGTTTCATTATTTTGGGACCAAAAACGGACAGGGTGACCCTGTTATTTTTAGTTAATCTTTAAGTACAAAGTGCTTCATCATGATGTAAACAGGGCATAGCATCTGCTTTGTTTCCAGAAGCATAAAGCACATGCCATTACTACAAGGTACAGGTAGGATATTTCTTATAACTCTATCATTGTTATAAGTAAATAAAAACCCAAGGTAGAATCATTGACTCTCATTTACTGTGGTTTCTATGCATTTTCACCAGTCTTTCCTGGTGTGCCATACTGAGCTATATTCTTTTACTTGACAACTTTTCACATAAATGAAGACAGCTGTTATGTTCCCTGCACCACCCTGATGTTGGCAAGAGGTGGACTCTTGACCATCATATATCTAACATGCATAATATTAATAATGTGTGGCCTAAATACTCCCTGTTGTAGTTACAGAAACTCCTGTGAAATAATTTTTAAATTGTTTCTTTGTAAAAGAAAGCCTGTTACTAATAATGGTGATGGAAATTAAGAGAAAATATAGATGTCTAAGAAAGTGATGGTTCTCAGTGACAAATATGATTTACGAAACAAATGACTAAAATCCTAAATCTTTTGTGTGTCCAGGCTCAAGAGTTCTCTCTTTCTCTCTCTGGTGACTATTGTAGCTTCTTATTTTCCCTTCCCTTTTCCTTCCTACCTTAATTCCTTCCTTCTTCCTTCCTTTTATTAATTTCAAAAAGGAATGAGGGTAAAGGGGAGGACCTATATGTACAAGCCCATACATGTACCCACTACTTCATCTTCTTAAAGAGATTTTAAATTCTGATTCTTATGCTTAGTAGGTTCACTGTCCTTCCTTAAAGATTTAGCTATAAGGGATAAATGTCAAAGTTTCCAAATGTCCGAGTCTAACACAGTATCTGATAATTATGAGAGGTACTTGAAGCTAGGAGAAACAGAGATCATTACAGTGGCAGGAAAGAAAATTTCCTCATACACAATTTTAACAATACATTTAGGATATTTGAAAGGCATTAATCCAATTCAGATTATAATTCTTACTAGTAATTAACAATATACTCCTTATCAACATAATTTAGCAGGCAGGTATGGTATTTTGAAGGGGTCATAGAAAAAAATGACCAAATCCACTGATAACAATTTATCAATAATATTCTTTCTTTCTTGTTTCAAAGGTGTCCTTGAATGGCCGTTTTGGACAAAACTGGTTGTGGTGGCCATTGGCTTTACAGGAGGGCTCGTCTTCATGTACGTGCAGTGTAAAGTCTACGTTCAGTTGTGGCGCAGGCTGAAGGCCTACAACCGTGTGATCTTCGTGCAGAATTGCCCAGACACTGCCAAAAAACTGGAGAAGAACTTCTCGTGCAATGTAAACACAGACATCAAGGACGCCGTGGTAGTGCCTGTGTCACAAACAGGCACAAATTCACTGCCATCTGCAGAGGGCGGCCCCCCTGAAGTTGTATCAGTTTGATGGAACCAGTTGGGAGTTTCTTCACCGAAGAGTATCTTTCTAGCCCTCAGCCACTACAAGTGACAGAAGTGATCCTGAATTATTCACTTCCTTTAGCTCCTCCTTTCTCCTACTGAGGCATTTTTCCTTACTTTGCTCAAAAAGGAAAGGAGGACACACCAAATGACCAGGATCCCATGAAGTGTAGCCTGAAGTGTGATATGGAAATGTGACAATTAAGAACCACTGGAGCAATGGATGCTTTGAGGCAATGGTAACGACTAAATGGACCCTGATACTCTTCGTGGTAGCAGGGGGAGAAGTTCAAGATTGCAAACTTGAATCTCAATGTGTATTTCTTCTAGGGCCTTGTAATGTTAACTATCTCATTTGGAAATAACAAACATATTTGGTTTTAAGCCTGAAATTGTCGGCATTGTCCCTGAGTCACATTGGAAGCAGACTTGGAGGATGCATATTTTGATATACTTGGACAGCTAACAGATTTTTATGGCTATAGTGGAGTCCAGTTATTTTGACAGATGCATGTTTTTAAAACAGATGCAATATACATCTGAGGACATTAATGCACAGAATTGTTTAAATCATGAATGGAAGATTTTCAGAGAATTTTTGGGTTTAATTAGCTCTGTTAAATACCCACAGAAATCAGCTATCAGGTCCTCTATTTTGTCCGGCCCCTCTAACACAGTGCTGTCCAATAGAAGTAGAACATGAGCCACAAATGCAGGCCACATATGTAGATTTTTAATTTCCTAGTAGCCCCATTAGAAAAAGCAAAAATAAGTGGTGAAATTAATTTTGATAATATTTTTTATTTAACACTATATATATAACTTATTTCAACTGTCATCAATATAAAAAGTTATTGAGATAGGATAGTTTACATCTCTTTTTTTTTGAACCAAGTTTTCAAAACCCAAAATTCACTTTGTATTTTACAGCAGACCTCAATTTGAATTAACTTTGTTGGATAGCACAGCCCCAAAATTAGAGAGTAGGCCTCTGCTTTCTTTAACAGTTGAATATTTCACAACAGCAGCTTAATTCGTTCTTTTAATTCAAGCCCCACGAATGGTATGATTTTACAAAGCACTGAATCAAATTAAGTATCCTGGGTTGAAGACTTAGATGTAGTTCACATTTCTCTAAAGGGATAAGTATAGAAAGATAAAGCAATCTGCCCGTAGCAAAGTTGTGAAATTAACTTCTGTTTATTTGCTATTATGAAGCACTTATGATAGGGAAAAAAAATTAAATATTTTTTAGTATTAAATCAAACGTGTTAAGTTTTTGTTTTTGTTTTTATCCACACAAGGTGTCATCAAATTGACAGATAGGTAATTATGACCAAGAATCTAGAGGTTATTGTTAAAAGCTGACAGGACTTCCCTTGCTCAGGAGGGAAGCAAAAATATTCAACAGATTCTGTGATAAGTAATAAATTGTTTAGGTTTGACAATTAATTATTATGTTTCTTGCATATTCATGTAAAACTAAAGTGTGAATGATAGTGCAGTGAGCTAGATTGATTACAGATATAGTAGCCTGTCAAAGAAAGATGTCCTACATAAAAAAAGGTGACTTATTTTTGTTAGCTGTCATATTTATTAATGTGAAAGGCAACGATGGCCATAAGAACCAAAGCATGGGTATTACATTGCACAGATCTGGGTATCACATCGATGCACTTTGTAATTATCAGTGTGCTTGTCATTCACAGATTATCATAGGAAAAAGGAAAAAAAAATAACCTTTTTATGAGGAGAAAGATGGTATGAATATTAGTAGTGGCTGACACTGAGTCCAAATAGTCCCGATCCTAGAAATAAAGAAAAGGTAAACAATGTCAATTTTGTGTGTGTGGTGTGTGTGTATTCATGTATATACACAAGAAAAATGTTAAGATATTCAGTCAGGAAACAAAAGGTTTAAAACTCATCTTTCTTAAAACTTGCTAAAAGCTTAGGGAAAACAAAGTTGAGGCAACTGAACTGAACCAAAAATTCGTACAAATAAAGACATTCATGGTGTTTTTTAAAAATAATATGAACCTTAAACAAACTACACTTTGTATTAAATTCCTTTTAAATTTCTGTTTTAAAGATTTAAGATAAATACATTTATAAATAAGAAAGCTTTGGGTGATTTAACCATGACACCACACCCAAGAGATTAAGCTTGATACAATTTTCCTGTTAATTTTTCTAAGTTTTTTACTAATCCATTTTTCCTGTGGTTTAGCAATGACAACATGCTGTTTACAAATATTCCTGGGGGAACAATTTAGTCACCAGCAAACAAAGAAATGTTGATTTCTCTTTTGTTTGCTCTGGAAGTAAAAGGACTATTTACCTTAATAACCACGGAAAATACTGTTTAAATGCTGTACAAACCTAAGCAAGATAGATAAGTGCAGACCTCAGCTCACAGTGGGAGATGACTGGCTAGAATAAAGCCTCATTTATTAAGAGCTACACTTAACACCAAGAAAACATTTCTAAAATGAAAAGCAAAGATAAGCATTACTGTATTAATGACAAAAGATGACATGGGGTTTTAAAACTACACCTAAATTGTCGAAATTAACTTTTGTGGGCTTTGATTTTATTGAAATGAGAAAACAATATAGCTCCCTGGTAGATTAAAAGTCAATATTTTATTTTGCTCTTCTTCTGACCCTTTCAAACCCTGAAGTTCTAAATTTCGATCTTTGAAAAGCTTTCCTGCAATGGCTGTTTATGGTTCAAACATCAAATAACTACATGCATTTAAAACACGATGTTGATTATTTTCTTTTCCCATTCTGTGTGGCAATGGAATATTTGCCCTTTCAAACAATGAAAAGATTGAGCTTTGTGGTAGTGCTTTATGTGAACTGGATACACTCCTCAAAAGAGAAACTGCACTATAGAGTGACAATTTTTTGAGGCATGTTTACCTGCTCATGTAAGAAATAAAATGGAATTGAAACAAAAGACTAAAATTGAAGAATGAACTTACAGTTCTATTCAAAATCTTGGCTTTTTTATAATCATGAATCTGTGATATTTTCAATACCATAAACTACAGATATTAATGCTATTAATTTTTTAACTAAAGAACTGTCACTTTTATTGTATAAGATTAAAGGTTAATAAATTATAAAAGAATGAAATTCCACCTTGAGCCCAAAAGGCAATTAAGCTTAAGTACAAAAACAAAACAAGAATGAAAAACAAAACAAAACAAAGTGATCCTAAGAACCTGGGATACAGCGATGCATAAATGAGGAAAGAAAGGTATATAGCAAAGAAGTCTTTCAAAATGCCCCAGCATTAAATCGCAGACTGAGCTGCTGTTACATGTGACTATAGTTCCATAGAGATGTCTTCATAGTTATATTTTATCTTGTTTTACAAAAGGTAATTTGGCACCCTTTAAAACATCTATTCCTTAGCTGAAAAGTTAGCTACATCACAGAGGGAAACCAATGAAAATAATCTATACAGACTTTCAAAACCTGTTAAAAAAAAAAGTTTAAGATATCATTAAGAGAAATTATAAGGGTCTTGAGACTGAGGTGGGAAGATTATTCCATCTGTCCCACATAATTTACCCTTCCTTGCTTTGAAAATGAGTATTTTGGAACAAAGTAGAGCTTTTAAAAGTTATCATCATTATTATTACAGTTGTTATATAATACTTTAATTAAGAAAGATGAAAACCTTTTTTCTTTCCTTAAATCAGCCCAATGGTGCTATTTTACATATCGATACAGTTGAAAGGAAGTACTGTTATTTTGGGCTGCAGTGTTTCCTCCACATTGAAGAAAGCCCATTTTGAAATTGGATATTGCATTAAAACAAAGAAGAAAAAATTATTTTAACTGTGTGCAATTTTTTGAAATTGGACATTTGTACATCTTTGGTTTGACCTAATTCTCTTGCATTAACAATTTACTGTTTTGTGAATACTGTGTGCTAAGACAAATTAAGAAGAAATTATCTGTGAAAGACTTTGTATATTAAATAAGTGACCCAAACCTTGGTTGTGGTTTCTATACTTTTTGCCTAACATACTGGGATTCCTGCAGATTTGTATCTGAAACGTTCGAACACTGGGATATTTTTGATTTAAGATTTTACAAGGCTCTGACTGTATTTATAATTATTTTAAAGCAAACATCCGTGGACTAACCTGTAACAGTGTAAAAAGGAATAAATAGGTGCATTACAGAGGAAAACCAATGAAAATAATCTATACAGAATTTGAAAACCTGTTTAAGAAGTTTAAGAAAAATCACAATGTAATCTTAAAAGGATTTTCTCAAGAAAAAGGTTTGGATATAGAAAAGCAATAATATAACAATATTTTTCTACTCAGAGATAAGAGTGGATTCAGACAATTGCATGGATAATCAACATTAAGAGAAAGACATTGGAATCTATTTCTAAGAGGTTTGGCGATAGCAAAGAAAATGTCCCTTTCCAAATGCCCAACATTTACATCTAAATTCAGGGTAGGACTGCCTGACTCAGGGCACCTACAGGTCTTTCTACTAGTCTGCTAATAATATGAGCTCGTTTTTCTGCCCAAATTGGATATCTGACCTTATTACCTTCCCGCATCACCCAAAAGTAAACACTTCTAGATCACTAATCACTGTCATTGTGCGTTCAACTAATGACACTGAAGTATTAATATTAATAGGGGCTGTAATAGAGATTACCAAGAGTAGCAAGGGTGCGGGCATAGAGATACTTTAGATAGACAAGTAACTTTTAAGTTCAGACCTAAGGATGAGAGAACAATCAGTTGGGCTTGCAAAATTCGGGAATGGCAACGCAGGCAGAGTGAACAGTAGGTGCCGAAGACCTGAATGGAAATGCCAGGCAAGGCTGACAGATTCAGCCAGTAAAGAAACAAGCCATTCTTAGAATCAGTTATTAGTCATTCCTCGGTGTCCACAGGGGGTTGGTTGCAGGACCTCCCATGGATACCCAAACACACGGATGCTCAAGTCTCTGATATAAAAATAGGGTAGTATTTGCATATAACCTAGGCACATCCTCCCATACACTTAAAGTCATCTCTAGATTATTTATAATACCTAATACAATGCAAATGCTATGGAAATTGTTATACTGTATTGTTTAGAGAATAATGACAAGAAAAAGCCAGTACACATTCAGTACAGGTACAGTTTTTTTTCTGAATATTTTCTATCTGTGCATGGTTGAATCCAGGGATGCGGAACCCTTGGATACGGAGAGCCAACTATACTTACATAGGCAGTAAAATACAAACATAAAGATGCCACCTCCCCGTATGTCTAGTTCCACAGCAATACAAATGGAGAAGGGGCCAGACGACATGATAATGCCACAGGGGGGTAGGGCACTGCTGCTGGGATGCCAATTCCACTGTGTCTAAGCACAGTAGTTTCATAGCCTGCAGCTACACCCTAAGGGCACTTGAGGTGGAGTCTCATAATTCATCAGAACCCAGGAAGTAATGACAAAGTCACCGGACCCTCCCTGGAAGATAGGGAGGTGACTGATATCCTTCGTATCTTCATGTTCCAGGAAGATCACAGGACATTGTTCCAAGGCTCAGGTCAGCCTCGACAAAACCTTGCCTACGTGGACTAAGTGGACACACACAAGGTCATCAGGGTGCTGACAAGAGGAGCAAGAATGGTGGCAGGAAGGCCAGTTAGGAAGCCACTGCACCTAGGACAGGCAAGACATGGTGCTTAGGTAAGGATGAAAAGCAGAGACAGCTCGACATGGAGTGATTTGACTTTCATTTTGGAAGTGGATCCAGAAATACTTGTTAATTAAAGTAGATTAAGGGAGGACATGGGAGAGAGAATGTGAAGGATCAAAAACTGTTTATAGGTAGATTTCTGGCTTGAGAAATTAGGTGAAAAACTTGGGGGAGAATCAAGGTTACTGAGAACACAATAGGGAGTGGGGACCAGAACGTAAGTTGGAGTATTTGCCTGTGAAAGGAGAAAAAGATACTATATCCATTAAATCAGAAGAAAAATGATAGTTTTTATTTTCTCAAAGACGTATGAAAAGTCAACAGGTGAACACTGAGGAGGCTAGTATTCAAGATAAGCTAGAAAATATGAAAAAGGAGTAAAACAATCATCTCAAAGATAGCAAATGAACTTAATAGGGAAACACAGTAAGACTGCTAAACAGTATTGAGAATCCACTTTAGATTTGCTAGCATGAATGTGAAGATGGCCTGTCTGGTATTCTTCTGCAATGCTCAGCTCTATGGGAACAGGCACTGAAGGAAACAGATAATAGCTGAGTGTTACTTGCTGTGGGCTTTGAAAGAATACTTTGCAGAGTCAGAGGCAAAGGAATTGAGGACGTATGCAAGGAAGCGACTAGGAACCTGAAGCTGAGCTGAACAAAACCCGAAGACAGGAGACAGATGATGGTGTATAATGAGAGTGAAGTCAAAGTGCAGAACTTTAGCAAAGGAGAGGGATAGGAAATAATGAATGGAGAATGGGATTCTCAAAATCAAATCTACAGAAAGTTTCAGCTGTTGCTAAGGACCCAGGTGTGATCACTGAGAGGCTTATGATGGGATGGAGGAAAAGATTAGGAAACTTAAAGGTCATTGTGTTGTATTTGTTATCCATAAGGAGTCACTAAAATGACTGCTATAGAGGAGAAGAAAACTAAGCCAGGAGCTACAGCTACAGTATTCAACCCGTGGGCAGAATGTCCTTCTCGGAGGTAAGATAATAAGGAAAAAGAGATAACAATAGAACTTCAAAGACCTAAAGGAGAAACTATTTTGAAGTGGCAGTAGAACAAAGAGGACATCTACCACAATCTCCTGCCCCTGTAGAATAGAAAAAGCTGGCCAGGCGCGGGACTCACGCCTAGCCTAGCACTCTGGTGAGGCCGAGGCAGGAGGATCGCTTGAGGTCAGGAGTTCGAGACCAGCCTGAGCAAGAGTGAGATCCCATCTCTCTACTAAAAATAGAAAGAAATTATCAGGACAACTAAAAAAAAATATCTATATAGAAAAATTTAGCCAGGCATGGTGGCGCATGACTATAGTCCCAGCTACGCTAAGCGGGAAGCTGAGGCAGGATTGCTTAAGCCCAGGAGTTTGAGGTTGCTGTGAGCTAGGCTGAAGCCATGGGCTAGACTGCCCAGGCAACAGAGCAAGACTGTCTCCAAAAAAAAAAAAAAAGAAAGAAAGAAAGAAAAAGCTTCTATTGAGGTGAACAGGGTCCTAAAGGGATACCTCTGTCAGAAAGGCAAAGAAACAACTAGATTAGGAAAAAAGATTACAGACATTAGAGCTGCTCTGAAGTTAGAAATGTATCATTAACCTATATCTCTGGAAGTTCAGCTCATTGGTTTATACCAGGAGTCATCAAACTATGACAAGCAAGTCAATCCTGCCCCTTGTGGACTATTTTGTATGGCTACAGACTAAGAATGGCTTTTACATTTTTTAAAGGATGATAAAACACACACACACACACACACACATATGCACACAGACACAAATATGCAACAGGAACTACATTTGGCCTGCAATGCCTAATACAGTTACTATAGTTTACACAGAAGTGCCAAAAAAGTTCCCTTTACTTTGTTCCATGGCTACGGGCTATAGAAGCTGTCTTACAAAAATATGCTACTGATTTGAAAGTGTCTAGATGAAGGGAGTACAAGTTATTACCACAGAAAGAACATGTTCCACAGACAAGGATTAAAGGTATAATTTTAAAGCATCTACAGATTACCTCTTCAGCTACTTCGGTCCAGCTAGGAGTAACATAATGTTGATTGGCATGGTCCTAAAGAATAAAGTAAATCCATTTTTCAACAAATATTTATCCATCTGTTCTAGTTCCCAGCAGTGTAACTTGTTAGTTAATTTTTTTGCTTTGACAGCACAGGGGAAACTAGGAACAAATGTTTGAGGGGGAGGACAATCTACCAATTTCACAAGTTATTCATCTAACAGTTTGGTCTTTACAGTATCAGTCCAGAAAAAACAGTTCTTATTCTCTTTACTGTAACTTGTGACTCAGTTTTTACAGCCATTTTAAGACTAAATATGAATGAAAGAAAGAGAGAGAGAGAGAGAGAAGGAAACTTTCCAATGACTAAAGAGATATTAACTTATTATGTAATCATTAAACCACACTTTTAAATAGATTACTAAAGCTAATCAGCATCAAGTACATCACTGAAAGTGAAATAATTAGAACTGTAACAAGTAAAATTATGGAAATACATTTTATTTTTAACTTTCAAAAGTAAACTAGTTATATTTGAAGTAAACTGTTAACAAGATGTAGTTGATATCTAGTTAACCTCATATAGCATTGTTTTCTTTTCTTGAAAATACTCAAACACACTTGCATTGCATCCTTTAGAAAACAGGATATTTGCATTTAACAAGTTCTGTGAAGAACACAATTCTACAACATCCATGTTTTTCATGATACTTGTAATACTGAGTTAATGTCAACCTATCTCTTGGAAGAAAAAATAACACAATTAAAATCACTGATTCTCTAATCTTTAGTTCGGTCTCCACAAATAAAACCTATCACTTTTCAGAATAAGAAAGCAGAAAATAATATACAATCAAAAGGAGCTAACCTGATATTATCTATCCCCTTTGTCAAAAGATTAAGTGTGGGAGATCAATAATCACTGTTTTAATTGTTTTTACCATTTAACTCTGGCTCATAAAATAATAATGTATAATCCATCAGTGTATACAAATTCCCCATCACATTTTTCCCTATTTTATAAGAAAATAGGCTTAATGTTTAAGAGGAGAGTTAGTAGGACACAATTGCCGATAGATAATTTTGCTATCATCACAGCTCAAGAAGTATCCATCCACAGGAACCTTTCAGAAAACAGGTTACTGTCCATTTCCCAAAATGTGAGATTACATAATCCTAAATACACATGAGGAAAAAAATTAAAACATTTTTTGTCCTCACTCATATTGCTCCCCACCCCCGAAATTCAGATTAAATAGTTTTTGCAGATCACTTTTATTTTAGCAATTTAATGTATATAAAAAGTAATTCTTCATTTTTAAATAAAAATCCTAACGCCATTTTTGAAACTGCAAATGGGACTTTAATGATGTAAGAAAATGAGTTAAATAGCAAATTCTTGTATCTTGACAAGCATGTACCATAGTCTAATCAATTAGTGTAACTTGAAGGTCTCAAATTATTTATTTTCAATTCAAGTAAAGACAATTAGTCCACTGCAGTCATTTCCTCATCTGAGTCACTTGATTCATCTTTTAGTTCCAAATCCCCGAAGTCTTCGTCTACAGCTATAATAGTTTTCTTCTTGCACTTCTTGGGAACTGCATCATTTGCACAGATTTTTCTCATTTTAATGTTTGGCAATTTCTTCAGATCAAAATTCCATTCCCTAGACAAAGAAAGAGCATAGAATGTTGGTAGGAGTTGAAGCAGGAAAGCAGGAGAGAGTCAATTTCAAAACTGTGAAAGTAGAATAAAGTTAACAAATTTATAGCAGATTCAAATACACTAGAAAGAACTAATATAAGTTCACTAGGAAAAAATACAACATCCTAAGAACTGAGGCTTCTTTTTCCAAACCAATTGCATTTTCTCATTAATCTACAGTGGTAGTAATTGCACAGAGAATCCCATATATTTAAAACTTCAAAAGCAATAGAGGAAAATGTTAGGTAGGAGTTACAATGAAACACTGTTCTATTCTTTTATTCTCCCTACCTATCTCCCTCCGTCAGGCTATATGGATCAAGAATCCAGAAAGTATGCCATACCCAGCAAATCTCCAAAATGCACAAAAGTTTTCCTTTGCACACACACTGATACATTACAATTAAATTTCAGCAATCAAATCACTGTTATTCTTATAATGGAAAATTTTCAGCTTTTCAACCTCAGTATTTTCTGTGACAATTAATTACTGTAGGAATAATGTGAAGATTGTTTTGAGAACTCTAGCCAGCAATACTAACAGGCTACACTCACCTCCTCTGGTTTCTGGCTTACTTTGAAGGTGACAGAACATACATTGTTTTAGAAATAAGAAGCATATTTATTTAAGATTACTGGCAAAAAATATTTAGGGTATAAAAAGGATCTTAAGCTCCACGTATTTAAGTTATAAAGTACCTGCTGTACATGACCTAATGAACAAACTGCTTCTTAAATATGATAGATGAATTCTATTAGAGCTAATTTAGTTTCCATGTATTCAGAAGTATAAAAGATGACTGTATTTAAATTTATCTAAGTTCAATTAACGTTAAATTTCAGACCCATCAACATGGTCTAGTTAAGACCAAAATGATTGATAAAACATAACTTATGTTTGAAAACTAAATAATTGAAATCCTACTCAGTGCTCTCCTTGGGAACACACAGGGGGACAATTAGAAGGACCACTGGACCACGCAGTCCCTTTCCCTGATCTCACTTCCCATTAACCATCTTCTCTCCTAAAGAGTATGCTGCACAACAGTCTGGGGATGTGACTCTGAGCCACCAAGTCTTTCACTATTATCTTTTTTAAAAATAAGAACTGGGGAAGAACAGTGAAATCAAGTTCTTTGAAGTATTAAAGTATTTTAGACTATACTGAAAAACAAAAGGTATACAATGTCATTATCATTTCAGTGTATATCAGGTGTTTTAAATAAACACAAATTCAGAAAATTCTTACTTGGTCTGATAAAAGAGAAAAGGTTAAAAGAAACCCCTGATTTTCTTTGAGTTCTAATGTCTATACTCAAAAGGGAAGAAAGTTCATGCCTCATATATTTTACACGCAGCTTCAAGGGAACAAGAAAACAGCCTCACCTAAAAGTTTTCAGATTACTCGCATTCACAATGTCTGGAATTTCTGGAAAAGAAAATAATTTATATGCATTAGGCAATATTTTCATCATTTTACAGTTTCTCCAATTTATTATTTCAGATACAACAAACAATAACTGACACACAGCAAGAATATCCAAAAGAAAACACGATTTCAAAGCATTGCTATCTTTAATATGAAAAGTTAAGTTTGGCAAGTATAAAGGGCTTAGTTTAAGATGATGATTTAAGAAAAAGGCTATTAAATAACAAATTCTAGCACAGAATCTATGAAATAAAACCTATTAACAAAATAAACTCTGTCCTTTTTAACCATAAAAGGTATCCAGCAAAATCTAATTATCAACCCCCTAATATAACATGACAGATTATGTTATGTTTTTTCTTGGTGAAAAAATACAATTTTTTCAAGCATATACTTTACCTTGGCAAGTAGAATTTATCTGAGGAATGCAAGGATTGTTTAATGTTAAAAAAATCACGCTATCAAAATGTGAAAAAAAATTTTTAAAATACTACAACCAATAGGTACTCAATGAAGTTCAATAAAATTTAAACCCATCTCTAATAAAAACTATGTGTATGACAGTTCCTTACCATGATTAGAAAATTCATCATAAACTAATATGCACGATCATACTTAAATTGGTGAAACACAGGAATTATGTACAACAAACACTGAAACACTGGGAAAAAATCTGGCCAATGCAATACAGTATTAACTAAAATTTAGTAGCAAGTAATGAAGAAGAAAAAACAAACATGTTTGGTACACTGCATACTGACTTTTACAATACTTTTAGAAAATAAGAGTGTGAAGGGCTAGGTATTAAAAGATGAAAATTAAATATAAAAGCTTTTAAAAAGGAATTTTAATAAAATGAGCAAGAAATAGTTATACCCCCAAGAAATAGGGGGTAGGTGGTCATATCTAGTCTTCTCAGAACCTTATCAAAACAGAATTTGGTGAAAACTTCCCCCAGGATCCTACACACCTGTAAACTAGTTGGAGTCTGTCCACCAGACACATCCCTGATTCTGGGAGAAGCACTGTGGCAGAGTCGGAAGAACACCAGATCTAAGTTCCAGCACTGGCTCTGTTGCCAATAAATGTTCACTTTGGATGTGCTCTGTTAATTACTGCCAATTAATCTGCCCACTATATGTTGAACAGATTTTAGGGGGAAAGAGTGGAAGCCCAGAGACCAATTGAGAGACTATAACAAGGGTACAGTTGACATGATGGTGGCCTGAACTAGGGAGGTGGTGGTAGCAGCGGTAAAGTCATCAGATTCTAAATACATTTGCTGATGAGTTGGATGTAAACTGTGAAAGTGACTCCAGGGTTTCTGATCTGAGCAACTGGTAAAGTGGTGATGCCACTAACTAAAACAGGAAACTTGCAGGAGGAGCAAGTTTTAGGAGAAAAACAGGAACTTGCTTTGTGACATGTGAAGTTTGAGATGCCCATAAGACATCTGAGCAGAAAGTTTGAGAAACCCAAGTTTGCTACTGCAAATCTGAAATTCCAGGGACAAGTCACTGTTGATCAGTATTACTATCATAGTAGAAAGATATGATGTCACTATCACAAAATTGATAGTTTAGTTGGGAATGCAGAGGGAAAAAAAAAAATCCAGAAGTATTCTAAACACAAAGAAAAGGAAATCAAAGGAAGAAAAATCAAACTAAATAAACAGAATAAATAAAACCTTTGAAATGAATTATAAATCTGATACTGCTATGTGTTTTTAAAAGAAAAAATAATGATAGTGAACACACCGAGGCCATAACCTTCATACTGCTGGCGCTCCCGCTCCATCGTCTGCTTGATGACTGTCTCCCGGGAACAGTGCCGCCTTCCCTGCCTGTCTTTGATGCTGTTATGTAACTCGATCTGCTCCAGCTCACTGCTGAATCGATTTAAATACCTGAAAAATAAGAAAATGATCAGCTGCAAAGTCTTATATATTTGGCTTATATTAATTCATGGAAATCTTAGTCCCCAGCTGTCCTTTAAATGTTTTATGTTCCTCAGGTCCTCAAACCTCTGTACCCCTTCCCTGGATAACTCTACCGTTTCCTTAACTTCATGGACCAAATCACAGCCTGCTATCAAAGTATCTGTTGAACTGCAGACACTCATATTCAACCACTTACTGGACATCTCCATTTAGATGTCCCTTAGCGGCTTCACTCTTAGCACATCAAAACCAAACTTGTCATCACCCTAGCCCCAACCTCCCCCATCAAACTACTCCATCTCGTGGGCTTCTTATCTCAAATAATAGTAGGACCATTCATCCAGTTGCCCAAGTGAGGAATGCAGGCATACTCCTGGACTCCTCTCTCTCCTTTACTCTATATCTAAGTTTTCACTAAAGACCAAGACTTCTACCTTCTCAATATCTCTAGAATGGTTCCTTTCTCATCATCACACTACTACTGACCAAGCAGAAGCCACCATCATCTCTTGCCTAGATGTCTACATCAGCCTCTCAACAGTCCCCTGGCCAGAGCCATGTCTCCTTCATACATTTTCCTCATTCTCACAACTGTTGATCTTTCTAAAGTTTAAACACTATTATCTCAGGCGATTGATGTAAAAGCCTCCTATGGCTCCTAATGTCCTTAGAGAAGGTCCAAACTGTGAGACTGACACCTAAGGTCCTTCATGAGCTGGTTGTCACTTATTGGTACCTGCTATACTTTCCTCCTTAAACTTGTTATTCCAGTCATCTTAAATGTCTGGCAGATCATTAAATATGTTCTCTTTGCTCTCACCTTGGGGCCTTTCAGATATTGTTCTCTCTGACTAGATACTCTTCAAATTACCTTATGTGGATCTGCTAATCCCCACCTTTCAGGTGCCAGTTTAGATATTTCTCCAGGAAGCCTTTTCTGATCCCAAGAAACTGGGTTAACTACCACTCTAAGGCCCAGAAAGATTACAAACCTATTAAAGTAGCTAAGCCAGGATATAAACCCAAAGTCTTTCTGTTAACAAAGCCCATTTGCTCTTCTGCAAAGCAGGACAGAGCTCTGGGTATTAAGGAACCAGGTTGGAGAATTACCTTTTCTCACTCTTTCCCCATAATATTGCTCAGGGTTTACCTTTCAGTTAATGCACAAGCATCTTTCTTTGAATATCTCACTTTTTGGGGATCGAGATGATTTTGAAACCACTGAAGTTTTTCACCTATGAATAAGAAGTACCAAGATAGTTTAGCACCACAAGCCATCACTTGAGCAAAGACGTATTTATTATAATTCTAAACATTGATGTGTTTAAAACAGAACCAAAATTTTTTTCAATGTTAAATATAAAGTCTTATGTGGGCTCAAAGCTAATTAAACCAGTCTGTCAGAAATTAAACTGTCACATTTTAATTTAGGGAAAAGACAAGAGGTGGGAGGGATGATCATTTGTATGTATTTCTTATCCAATATGGATGCAAAAAAAGAAAAAAGAATACTGTACCAGAACATGAAGTTCTAAGTATTTAAAAAGCAAAGGACAGAATTTGTCTAAAATAATAAAACATAAATGATTAATGATGGAAAATAATATCTGCTGAACATTTAATAAGCTGCAAACACTATATAAATAGCTTTACACTGCTATGAAAATTTGTTTTATTATGCCCCCATCTACAGATGAGAGAGGTTAAGTAAACTGTCCAGGGCCCCAAAGTTAGTAAGTACATTAGGTACACAAGAGCTGCTCTAGTATGCAAAGAGTGATTGAGCAATATTATCCAAGAACCAACAGAATTCATTCTTGTAAATAAATCTAACCATCAGGGTCACTTTCAGTTAGATATCTCAATATGACAGCATACCAATATCCCGTTCAGAAATATTTTTCTATAACCTGATGAAGCATTAGAGATGAGGATTCAAATACCTTTTAGTAATAAAGCCTAATAGTATTTTAAAATCTCAGACTTGTCAGTAAAAATTTACTAACAATAAATTTGACCCCCCAAAAAGAGACTGTGAAAAGGAGATAGAGATTGAAGATGCATGTATCCACATCATTAAATATGAATTGTTTTTTCCATAATACTTAAGCTATAATATTCCATAATCCTAATAGTTAGGGAGTTAGAATTAAACTTCATAGATAGATGCATGGATGCAAGCATACATGTATGTAAATAGATAGGTAGTTTAAATACAAACAATTTCTGAAAAACCAAGCTAGAAATCATTAACATTGTTTATTCCAAAAGTTTAATGATTGATTTGCTTCATTTTAATCCAGTTTGGTAAAGAAAATTCACTTTGATAAAGATAGTATTTCACTAGGAAAATAAACATAAACATAGGCATAGGGCAGAAATTCATATACTCTAGCCAGAATTTCAATAAGTAAAACCCACTTACCAATAAGGTTGAGACGCAAGGCCTTGTCATTCTTTAATCTTGGAAGAAAAGGCATAGCCATGTTAGAAAATTTCCAAAGCAAGCTTTAAAAATCTGTCAAAAACAACAAGAAAAACTGCCCAAAAAACTTTATTTCAAGGATCAATCTTTTACACATCATGCCATGCTTCTCTTTTAAATGATCAGAACAAAATGTTATCAGAATTTGTTTTAGTTCTTCAATAATTAAAGGAAGCTTACAGAACAAGCTAGTTCCAAAAACAAAACTGAAAGTTTAATTGGATTATGAATGTTCAGATGGGTTTTGTATAATATGCAAAATACTGTGCACAAGAATAATGCATACCTTCTAGAAGATTGCCACCAAGACTAAAATGCATTACTGTCATCTTTTAAACTTTAATAAGAACATAGGATGATTACTTTTCATAAATTTGATAATAAAATGAAAAACCCATTTGTTCTCAGAAAGATTGTAGGTAATATATGCCTATTATTGATATTCTAAATAATTATTCATTGAAGAGCTCTTTGGATACCTAGTCTTCGCCAGACTTTACACTAGCCTCTAGCAATGAACATAATAAGCCACTGTCCCTGTCCCAACAAAGCTTAAAATCTAGAGGGCAATGAAAACATGGAGATGCATACAAAGCCACAAAAGCATATTTAAGAAGCACCTATAGGACTTTTTAGGATTTGGGAAGGTTTTCCAGAGCAAGTAACCTTTGAGCTGAGATCTGAATATTCAGAGAAAGGTTATTCAGGATTTAAAAAAAAAAAAAAAAGAGGATGGGGAGCATGGGAATGGGAAAAGAAACCTCTTAGCTAAAGGATAAGGCTTTGTATAAAGGGGAAGTACACATGGCTTTTATCCATAAAGGAGTAATAAGCAAACCACCCTCCCATTTTACACAACCAGAAAACTGGAGAAATAAAATGAAGCCTTTTCTTTACAAAAACCTTTTTAGCCACTGAATGGGAAAAAACACTCATAATACAAATAACTAACAACTTATATCCAGAATATACAAACAGTTCTTACTACGTAATAGACAAACAACCCAGTACCAAAAAGTGCAAAAAGATTTGAACAGATTCTTCATCAAAGGCATATATAAATGACCCCTAAGTATATAACAAGATGCTCAACATCGTTAGTCATCAAGAAATGAAAATTTAAACCACACTAAGATACCACTATATACCTACTAGATAGGCTGAAATTAAAAAGGAAAAAACAAAACACCTAACAAAGCATGTTCAAGTGGATACGTAGCAAATATAACTTATACTCTGATGAAAATATAAAATGGTACTACCCCTTATGGACCCACAATTCTTATAAACTTAATTTCTTATAAATTCAAACAGAAATCTATCAGATGACCCAGCAATTCCAGTTCTAGCAAATGAAAGAAAAATGAAAATGTATGTCCACCAAACACCTGTACATG
Source organism: Eulemur rufifrons (assembly GCF_041146395.1). Taxonomy (NCBI): domain Eukaryota; kingdom Metazoa; phylum Chordata; class Mammalia; order Primates; family Lemuridae; genus Eulemur; species Eulemur rufifrons. The sequence continues at coordinate 45,372,414 of NC_091000.1, read as the reverse complement.
AATGTTCACAGTAGCTTTATTCATAATAGTAGGGGTTGGCAAATACTTTCTTAAGTGGTCATATAGTAACATTTTAGGCTTTAGGGGCTATGTAATCTGTCACAATTACTCAACTCTGCCATTATAGTCTGAAAACAGTCACAGAAAACACAAAAAGAACAGGTATAAATGTTTTCCAATAAAACTTTTCATAATAACAGATGGCTGGTCGCTTAGGTTGGAGACTCTTGATAATAGCCAAAAACTGTAAAAAATCCAAATGATCATCAACAGTGAATAGATAAACAAACCACATATCCGTACGATGGAATACTCAACAATAAAAGGAACAGACAATACATAAAATGACATGGATAAATCTCACAAACATTATGCTAAGTGAAAGAAGCTGGTACAAAAGACTACATACAGAATGATCCCATTTATATGAAACAACAGCAAAGATAAATGTCACCTATCAAATAAAAGAGCAAATTAGTGGCTGCTTGAGGCCAGGAGTGAAGGATGAGGATTGACTGGGAAGACACACAAGGAAATTTTTTTAGAAAGATAAAATTCTACTACATATTGATCATGATGGTTATACTAATGTATGCAATTGTCAAAACCCAAAAAATGTACACTTAAAATGTGTCCATTATGTTGTATGTTAATTATACCTCAAAGTTGACTCAAAAAAACAAAGAACACTTCATAAGAAGGTGGAGAATGGCTTGGAGAGGAATTCATTCCTTTCAAGTGAGCCTGGAGGGAAGAATCGAGTTAGAAGTTGCAATAATTCTCAACGGACTCAATCGGAGCCCCAACTACAGTGGTATCCGCTAGAGTGGAGAAAAGTGGAGAAATCTGATAAGTATTTCAAACTATAACTGCATGTAAATATGGAAAAATTCTTAATAAGGCAGACAATGTGTGAATTTGATTTTTAAAGAGAATCAATTCTTTAAGTGAGGTGACATCACCAACATTAATTCTCAAAAGCAGTTGTTTTCTAGATTCTTATCCATCATGCTTAGTTTCTTTCCTTTGTCAATTTTCCAGACTGCGTCATTTTCATTTGGCATCTAGAATTCTTTGCCAAAATGTTGCTATGCTGAGAAATCATAAAATAAAGCTAAAATCATATCATACAGAATAGCCATTCGCTGCCTGCAAATTGTTCACTGTTTGCAACATGCCCATCCCAGTTTCTGTTCAGTTTCTATGAATAGAAGCAGTATTTCATAGAGTCCTAAGATGAAGAACATGTTTGAACTTTTACTCTAGCTTTGCTATTCTCTCCTGCAGTGTCTTTAACTAAATTGAGGTCATCAGTAAGCATCAACCTGATCAACCCAGGAAGTCTGGATTTGTATCCTCTACCACAGTGCCCTAACAGATACTCTCCCTGACTTCCCAGCCCTCCTTCTCCCGAAAAAGAAACCCCAGGAAATGGTACAAAGAATCCTGGGTTCTGTGGAAAAGTATAGACTAGCTACCATTGTTTCTTAGGAAACCAATTAAGGTCATTAAGTAGCTCGTAGGCACAGAATTAAATAATCTTTAATTAAGTGGTAAGCAAGTTGCTTCCCCCTCCTCCATTTTCCTTTGATCCTTGCACATTATAGTAAGGATAAAACTTAGTGTTAGTCTATCTGGCAAGCCTTCCAACCTTTGCCAGATCTGTTCACCAAGGATAACACAAAAGGATGTCTCAGGCTCAGACCATTCAGGGCAGGTAATAGTATCTACTTGATTTTAAAGGAGATATAATGTCTCCTTTTTAAATAATGGTATTTAAGGGAAACTAAATAGTACAGGTCAGTGGTTGTCATAGTGTAGTCCTGAAACCACAAGCAAAAACAAGAGCAATACCTGGAAAGTTGTAGGGCTTGGAACAAACAGTTTTAATGAGCCCTACAGGTGTATCTCCTGTATACCAAAGTTTATGAAATACTGGTGTAGGTGATAAAAGAAATTGCACAGTCATAATAGTAGCAAATCATGTTAAAAAGGTAACAAAATCATGAAAATGATACACAAATACCTGAAGTTTGAAAATGACCATTTTAAAGTAACACTGCTATATCATCATAATTAACCTTTATGTTAAAAAAAAAAACCTCCCCCAAAAAGAAAGAAAATTTGACTATGCTATCCCAACACTTGATTATTTTCTTCCAGAAAGCTTTTAGCCACATCATTGTGAAACAGCTAACCTTTACTAAATATGGCTTTGTCTTAGGCAAGGAGGCATCATGTCACAATGAAAGTGCCAGTTTCCATCAGCTAATGTAAATGCATTTAGCATTCATTAAAATGGCAAAATTATTCTAAAATAGTCAAAATGATGATTTTTATTTAGTCTTCTCTTGATTTTAAGGAATCTTTGAAATACCAAAATCTTTTTCTTCCTTCTCGGTCTCACTTGTGAAATCCTCCTTGTCCCAACATCTTCCTTCTCTTCCCTCTCTGCAGTTAATCATAGGTGACCTCACCCAGTTTCACAGCTTGAAATCCCATGCGGATACTGATGGCTCCCAAATTTGTGTCTACATCCCTAACCTATTCTATGAATACTAGACCCAACATATCCAACTGCCTAATTTACATCTCTTATTATATGTCTAATAGGCACTTTAACCTCTATGCCCAATCCATATATCAGGATAGCTCATTCCCTCACATCTTTCAATTTTTTGCTCAAATGTAACTTCTACGGAGAAGACTTCCATGACTATCCTATGTAAAACAAACCTCTCTTTCTCACTCTCAATCCCATAACCCTTTTCAATTTTTCATTACGCTCATTACAAACTGCTATTTAAATTTATTTATCTGTTTTAGGTAAGCTCTGTAAAAGTAGAGTCCTTGTTCAGTTTTACCCTCAGCACACAGAACACACTCAAACAAACATTTATTAAAGAGATGAAAAGAATATTGTGGAAGGATGTATGTTTGAAGGATAAATGTATAAAGGGCTTTTTACCAATCCATAATACAAATGATGAAAAGATACTTACTTTTCCCTCTTTTCTTGTTTGTGGGCCTCTCTTGTAATTTGAGCTGCTTTTCTACTATATGGATGGATGACTTTTTTTTCCCGTCCTGCACTTTTTAAACCCTTTGGTGCTTTAGGCTAAAATATACAAAACCACATAACATATAGTAGGATATATAAGTGACTCCAGTCACGAAATTTCCTTTAAAAATAAATTGTAAAAACATTAATATAACAGAAATGTAGTGAGCCAGAAATACTACACGAGAAATCAGGAGATAAATCAGACTTGTTAAATAATTTAAAGTCTTTGTTTCCATGTTCATAACAGAAATGATACATTTGGAACTACTCTCCCATGATATTAAGAGAATAAAGGCACAGAAGGGGTCAATAAACTCAGCTCTTCAACTCTTCCATCTTCAAAGTAGCGAGGAGACTCAGAGCCGGAAATTTGTGTTACAGTTAAGAAGTTTAAGGGCGTAGAAGGAACATAGGTTATTAGTGGGAGTTTGACTGTAGAAGCTGCATGTGGAACAGAGTGGGCAGTGAATCAAGCAAAATAAAAGGGGCTCATGGCTTGTGCAAATTAGAAACAGAGAAAATAATAGAAGCTATCTCAAAACTAGCACATCCAAAAGGGAACAAATTATTTTCCTGCTCAAGCTATATGCCAGTTAACTAGGTCACAATTCATTTAGTCCTCCAAACTAGACATCTCAGTAATTTTTTATTCCTATACAATTCTATACCTTATCTATATTATCTCACCTATATTATTTAGAAATCAGGTTTGGCTCTCTGCAACAGAAACCTGAAATAATAATGGCTTAATCCAGATAAAGTTTAGTTCTCTCCTGTTAAAAGTATGAGCTGGAGGCTCTGCTCCACGAAGCCCTCAGGGACCCAGGCTCCTTCCAGCATGTTGTGTACCATTCTTAGCTGATACTTGCCTTCTGTTTCTACTATAACATGGTACTGGCATCCAGCCACTGGAATTGTAACATACATTCATGCTTATCCCTTTTTCTGGGTCTTTTGTTAGAAGTTAAAAATAAAAAAAATTCTAGCTCAAATCAGTTCAACAAGTTTACTTTATTTCTATTTAAATTAATTGCTCTTAAAATAAAGAGATTTTCTTGTTGGCCTGGCACTGAAAAGGAGCAGGGTAATAGGCTATCTAAAGATCTAAAAGAATGACTCTGTCCTAGTCCCTGTAAGAGGCACTCTTTTTGACAATTACAGAACAAGAAATAAGGCAGCCTTATTTGAGGCAATTCACCAACCACCATGATCATCCCAACACACATAGTTTTAAAAAACTGTATCAAGATATAAATAGTAGACAAATAAATTCCAAATTTCTTAGGTATTTAAATTAGAACATTTCATTTGTAAGTCAGTTACTGGAACTCCAAATGTACTTTTGGATTATATTTGGTAGTGATTTAGAAAATAATCACTATTGATCAAGCCTAGGCTTCAGAGCGCTGAACACAAAGTAAATGTTACCTCCCCCCCCCAAAAAAATTAAAAAGTGCGTATTATGTAATGAAATAAGACAAAGAATAGCATTTGATAATAATTCATCTTTTAGATCACAAAAGTTTAGCTGAGCTAGTTACTTATATTTTGGTAACATTTGCTGTGTGTTCAGATTTTAGATTAGCATTCAGTATTTCCAGTACTCAAAAAATGTAAATACAGTACAGTTGGCCCTCCACATCCACAGGTTTTGCAACTATAGGTTTTGCATCCACAGATTCAACCAACTGCAGATAGAAAATATTTGGAAAATAAAAACAATAAAAAATAATACAACAAAAACCAATACAAATTCAAAGAACATTGTAACAACTATTTACATAATATTTGCATTGCATTAGGTATTATAATCTAGAGATGACTTGAAAAGATGTACATAAGTTTTATTCAAAAACTACACCATTTTATATAAGGGACTTTAGTATGCCTGGATTTAGGTATTCAAGGGGGTTCTGAAACCAATACCCTCCTCAGATACCGAAGAACAACAAAAAAGCATATAAATCTCTCTTTTAAATATTTGGTATATCATTCCACACTCTAAATTCCTTCTAGATCACATTTAAATATGAAAATGAAACCATGCAGGTCCTAGAAAAAAATATTTTCTTGTTTGTAGGTGAATCACTGAGTGATAAAGGTCTTTCTAAACATTACATAAAATCCAGAAGATTTAAAAAAATAACAAATCTAACTATATAAAAATGTAAAATTCTGGGCAGCAAAACATCATAAACCAAGCCAAAAGACAAACTACAAGAAAAAATATTTGCAACACAAACAAAAGAGCTAATTCCCTTAACATAAAAAAGTTTTATAAGATTAATAAGAAAAAGATCAGCAACTCAAAAAAGAAACAGAAAAAAATACAAACAAGTCACAGAAAGAGTACAAACAAGTGTTGTTTAAAAGTTTAAAAAGATATGGTCTAACTTAAAAGAAATGTAAGTTAAAACTTCAATAAAATAGAATTATCAATGTATAAGGCTAACAAAAAATTACTAACATTGCATTAGGGAGGTTGTGGGTGCAAACTGGTATAGTCGTCTAGAGCAGTGGTCCTCAACCTTTTTGGCACCAGGGACCGTTTTCACAGAAGACAATTTTTTCATGGCCTGGGGGGGACACGGGGTGGGGGGGGGATGGTTTCGGATGATTCAAGCACATTACATTTATTGTGGACTTTATTTCTATTATTATTCCATTGCAATATATAATGATATACAATGAAACAATTATACAACTCACCATAGGTTAGGGACCCCTGTTCTAAAGGGCAATTTGATAGTCCACATCAAGATATAAATGGCATATATCTTTTGATCAAGGAATTCCATTTCTATTAATTTATTCTACAGACATATTTACAGATGTACCAAAGGGGAAAAAAGAGAATAATTAATGCAGCATTGTCACAGTATCTTTAGCAGCAGAAGAATGTAAACAATTTAATGTTGATCAGAGATCTGGTTAAATGATAGTAAAAGCAAGCAATAAAATATTAGCTTTTTAAAAAGCAAGAGGTAGACCTATAGGTACTTGTATAGGTTGATCTCAAAGATAAGGTAAGACAAAAAAAAGCAAGGGACATAGGAATGTGTACACTATACTATTTATATAAAAAGGGAGGTTAGGGAACATACATATATGCTGGTACATGCATATAAAAAATCTGAATGAATAGCTAAGAAAATTCTAACAGTTGCTGTTTCTCAAGTGAACTGGAGCCTCAGACAACAGAGTTGGAAAAAGACTTATTTTTTGTGGAAAGGAAAATACCTGCTCCCTCCAACAAAGAAGTTCATTCCCTAATTCCTGTGGAACCTGGGAATATATTACCATACATAAAAGGGACTTTGCAAATGTGACTAAAGATCTTGAGATGAAGAAATTATTCATGTAGGCCTAATATAATCCTAAAGGTCCTGATAAAGAAGGCAGGAGAATCATTGTCAGAGAACACATGACCTTCTCTGGAGGAAGATTTAAAGATGCTATGCTGCTGGCTTTGAAGATGAGAGGAGCCAAGAGCCAAGGAATGTATAGATGGCCTCTCGAAACTGAAAAGCCAACGAAACATTCTTCACTATAGCCCCTCGAAGGAAGACAGCCCTGCCAACACCTTGATTTTAATCTCAGTAAGACTCATTTTTGGACTTCTGACTTCCAGAAATGTAAGAAAATAAATCTGTTTTCAGCCATTTAATTGGTATCCATTTTTTATAGCAGGTAATAATAAACTAATACACTTTTCACGAACAACTACTTATTACTATTTTTTTTAAACCATGTACATGTAATAGTGTTCCCAAAAAAGCTGGTATACTAGGTAGATTTTCATTAATGTTTTTCTTTAGTTTTATTAACTTTCAGAAGCAAGTTTTTTAGTAGCAGATTATCTGAGATTTATTAAAATGATTTGTTGTGGCAGCTCACAGAAGTATGAGGCCAACAACACATAATTCCTGCCATTAAGGAATTTTTAGGTAGTCAGTAATGGTCAATGCATGTGCATAGACAAATCAAGAAAGGATGATAGGATACTTTTTAATGGTTTGTAATCTAGCTACTGAAGAAAACAAGCACACTTAGGCTCTCAAATAACAGGCTTACATAAAAAGGAGTATGCTTGAATGCCTAGTAGTACGTAATCACTAAAAACCTTTTTAATGCACAATAAAGAAGTGCTGAGTGGGATGGATTTAATTTGAAAAGATTCTTCATGTAGTTAAATTAAATTTTGATTTAAGAAAAAGATATGAACTTACTGAGCTCCACCACAGATTCACAGTAAGAGAACATAAATGAGCAAAGTAACAAAGGTGGACAACCACAAGCTGTACTCTTTACTATTTATTTCTATTACTGAAGTTAATAACTAATATTTACTAAGCTCTAGACACTGGGCTAAGTCTTTCACATTTAATTTTCAGAACAATTCTATGAGGTCGGTACTACTGTTATGCCAATTAAACAGATGGTAGGTTAAGTAATTCCAAGACTATTTAGCAAAGACGGGTCCCAAACTCAGTCCTCCGGGACCACATTGTGAGCTGTACTTGATGCAGCAGAACTACTGATGATGATATAAATGACTACTATACAGCCTGACAAAAATGAAGCTCTCTGATAGTTAAGGACAACTGCAGTCAAATGCCAATCGACCTCCCCAATCAACATACAATCACATATAATTGCTTGAATGTTCCACTCTAAAAAGGAAAATTATAAAGGGTTGGAAATCAGACAAGTATAGTGATAAGCAAACACTGAATTTACACAAATGTGTACAATCTAATGCAAAGCAAAAACCAAAAAAACAGACTATAGACAAGAAAGACAAAAATGGCATAAAACGAAAAGGAAAAAAGCAAAAGAGAAAGAAAGGAACAAAGAGGTTACATTGTAGCCAGAGTGTCATAACTTTTTTACTAGATTATAAACGTTTTTGATTGTTTTTACTAAAAACTAACCGAATAATGAATATTTAAAACATGCTCCAATTCAAGAATGAGTCTCAAGAACATAACGATTAAGTGAAAAAAAACCGCGAAGAAACAACATACTGTTTTGGAATACAAGCATATATAGTAACTACAAAGAAAAATAATGGAATTATAAACACAAAATTTAGATATTGTTTGCCTCTGAGGGGTGTCTGAAGGTTACAGGTTCAAAAAGAACACAGAGGCTTTCAAAGGCTATGTTTTATTTCTTAAACTACATAAAGGGGAAAGGCGAGTTCCTTATACTGCCTATCTTTACACTTAAATATGTTTTATAAATACTATTGTAACTATTCAATTTTTAATAAAAACAACAAAATAGCTTCAGTACCCTGGCGGGAATGGGGGTGGGTTAACCAAAGAGGCAGGATTTGGGGCAGGAATGGGTCAGTAATCCGCGACGATGAACGGACCCCAAGGAAGCAACTGAGCTCATTCAGAGGCCACACTGGCCAGAGGAGGCACAGGTGTGGGGCCAACGCTCTCAAAATTTTTGCCGAACTCCTATACACATTTACCAGTAAGCATCTGCAATACAAAGATGTGGGTTGCCCACTCCCATCCCTACCCAAAGGGGCAAGTGACTAAGGAGAAGTTAGGAACGAGGCAAAGAAAGAGTAGCGGAGCGGCAACTGAGCACTAAACCGTTGAGACACGAAACTCTAAGTGTCTAAGGTCCGGACGCTGGGCCTGGGACTCGTCTCTCTGCTTCGCCCCGCACCCCACCCCAGCTCCACCGCCCAGTATATTCACTTTGCATCCTCCCCTGGCTCCGCTTCCCGAGACCGCTCCCTCCCTGCCTGCCTGCTTGACAGGAGCCTTCCAAGGAACCAACTGAGTGGGCTCAGGGAAGCAGGAGGGGGCCCACCATGGTGACGTCCTCGCGGCCACGGAACACCTCCCCACTCTGGACCGGGTCAGGCTCACTAGTCGCAGCTCCAGCACCTCCCGCGAGTACCCCGGCCCGAACACACGTGGAACCAGAGCAGCCGGCACAAACTCTACCGGAAAGGGAGGGGCGAGTGCGTCTCTGTAAAACGTCCGCGGAAACTGAGACCTTGTCTTTTTCGCCCTTGCCGGATTTCAAGCCCTAGGTGAAAAGCTCGCCATCCCTACGTGCTCGCCGGGTGCGGTAGGGGAGCCTGCGGCGGGAAGCTGAAATTGACCGGGCGCTGAGTGCGAGGGTAGGGATTTGAACCCTGCTCGCAGATGTTCCTCGTTCCCGGCTAATCGCATTCTGGTCTCCAGAGCAGAGCTTGGGCATCTGTCCCGGTGCAGGACTCCAGAGACGGCAGCCTCTTCAGACAAGAGATTCCCTCTGGGGCCTCCCGCATCTCGGGAACTGGTCCCCGCCCTGGAGGGCTGCTCAGAGATGGCCCGCGCCCTAGAGCGAAAACGGCCCTGACTTCTGCTTTCCCCTCCACTGCATTACCTTGGGCAAGTCCTTTCCCACACTGGGTCTTAGATTCTTCATCCGAAAAGTCCCCTTGCTCATATTCAAGGGCCCTTCCAACCTAGTTTTTTTGTTCTTCTCTCACAGTGTGAGAGTCTTCGTTTCACCTATACTTGTTAAAATTCCGTGCACAGTGTATTCATTCAAATATTTATTGAATGCTGCTATGTGCCAGGCGTTGGGGCTCCTCCGCCAATATCACTGCCCTCCTCAGCTCATATTCGGGGTGGGAGGGTGGATATAAAAACAAATCAATAAATATTATTTCAAATAATATAAGTACTCTAAAGAAAATAAAGCCAAGGGGGTGGGCCGGAAAGCAGTTTTACACGTGGTGGTCTCTAAAATCCTCTTTTAGAAGCAGTAACTGAGCAAAGACTTGAATTGTAAGAGAAAACTAGGCATGGGGAAAAAGTTCCAGGCAGAGCGAACTTGAGTGTCTCTAGACGTGTGTGTGCTAGTACGTGTATTTAATCAACGAATATATCCATTGTTTAAAATAGTTTAAATTGTAATCAAGAGTGTGCGGCCAGAAGATTCCTGCATCTAGGGGCAAGGTATTTTCACGTGGCTTTTAAGTGGGTAAAAGTATTAATACATTTTGTGTGAATATATTCAATGAGGGTTACCCTTGAATACATACTGTGGAGAGACAGTATAGTCTAAGGACAGGGATACTTTCTGAGATACGCATTCTTAGGCAATTGTATGTGCTAAAATCATAGAGTGTACTTACACAAACCTAGATGGTATAGCCTACAGCTGTATGGTATAACCTATTGCTTCTAGGGTACAAACCATGCACCCTAGCTACATGCTCTAACCACTTGCTGTGAAGCCATCTTTCACCCACTCTACCTCATTCCCTAAGTCTGGACTAGTGCAAATCAGCCTCCTGAGTTCTATATTACTGCAAATCTATTAACCGTTAAACCCTCATTCTGGCTGTTTCAGCAGTTCCTAATTGTTCTATTGATCACAAAATTCCTGCCTATTCCTACCTCTTTCCTAAATTTCAAATTGCCAATTCAGCAAACCATATATCCTGAGACTTTTATTTTTTAATTTTAGTTTGGTTTTGAAAATAAAAGACTTCATATTTTCCTCATTCAAATTCAACCTCTAAGTAATGTTGATTATGGACATGTTCAAAATACACTGTATAAGTTCAAAATACACTGTAGCAAATGCAAAAATGAAGTGTACAAAGTAAAAGTAAAACAGCAATAATGATGGTTTATATCTGGTCATAATGTAATGTGGATATGCACCACTGTGATAGCAGAATGAATCCCCCTACTTTTCTCCTTCAATTCGACATCCCCCCTCATAACTATGTAGATGATTTGGAGACATCTTAAAGATATTTTTCTGTACTTTAACAAATATACTAAGATGTGTGTATATGTCTGTGTGTTGTATGTGTGTATAAGGGTTAAGTATTGATTAACATTAGATATTGATACAATAAAAATGCATGCATAATTTCTAGGGTAAACACTAAAAATAAACAGGATACTTAACTTTGTACAGGCCACACACAAGTAGAGAAAATAAGATAATTGGATGATTAAAAAATAGATAATTCAAATTAAGGAAATAAAGGAGGAAAAAGATGAAAGATTGAATAGTAAGGAATTTTTTTTAAGTGGCAGTAAATTTAAATCCATAAAACAGTAGTTATGGACTAACTGCCCCAAACTAAAAAACATATATGTCAGATTAGATTGAAAACATCCAACTGTATCCTGCTTATATTTTCTAAAATATAAGGAAATAGAAACATTGAAATAAAAAATGGAAGGAGATATGCTAAGCAAATACAAACTGAAAGAATGCTGGTATAGATATATTAACGTTATACAAAATAGAATTTAGGTCAAAAAGTATTATATTAGATAGAAAATATCACCTTGTAATGATAACAGTTTTCCATTTTAAATTCATATGCATCTAGTAATTTCAACATACCTTTTTCCATAATTAATAGTACAAACAGGTAAGACATCACCAATGACTTAGAAGACTTGACCACAACTCAATTTGACTTAACAAATCTATACAGAATACTGCTGCTAGTGCTTACAAGAATACGTGTGTTTTCAAACATGTATAGTTAACAAAATTGATCCTGCATTGGGTCAGAAAGCAAGTGTAAACAAATCTGAAAGGATTGAAGGCACACAGAAATGTTCTTTGACCACCATGTAATTAAATTAGAAATCAATAACAAGAAGATAGCTAGGGAATTTCCATATATTGAGAAATTAAGAATTATACTTCTAAATAAGTCATGGGCTAAAGAAGAAATCAAAATGGAAATTAGGAAATAGTTTGGGATGAAAAATAACAAAAATATTAAATATCCAGACTTATGGGATGCATTTGAAGTAATAACTCCTTTAGTGTAAATATTAGAGCCTTAAGTATAAATATTAGAAAAGAAGAAAGACTGAAAACTAACAAACTAAGCATCCATATGTCAAAAGATTAGAAAACAGAACAATAAAATACATTCAAAAAGAAGGTAGACTAGAATAAAGAACAGAAATTATTGAAATAGAAAAAAACATTTATAATTGAGGATACCAGGAAAGCCAAAAGTTGAGTTTTTTTAATGAATAATAAAATTGAGAAATCCCTGAAGGGGATTGAGAAAAGACCCAATTAACCAATATGAGAATTAAAACAAGTTATGTTAGTTCAGATTATGCACATAAGAGGATATTATAACCAGGTGTGTGCTATTGAATTTTTAAATGTAGAGAAAATGGACATATTCTTAGGAAAAAAAAAAAAAACCTATCAAAACTGACACTGAGGAATAGAAAACCTGAATAGTCCCATAATCATTTTTTAAAAATGTTTACCCAAATATCTTCCCATGTCAAAATTACAGGCCCAAATTTCCTAGATTTTATAAATACACATAAATAAGAATAGAAGAGTAATTCCTTAATATGATAAAAATGTGGATTAGAAATAGTAATAGTGGACATCATTGTCTTATTCTTGATCTCAAAGAGCAAATTTTTTTTGTTTGTTTCTAGCTTAGGTTTATTTTATTTTATTTTTTTATGTTTTATTTATGAGTATTACAGTGGTACAGAAGTTTTGGTTACATAAATTGCTTTTGTACCACCTGACAAACGTGCCCATGCCCCGACATCCCCTCCTGCCCCCTCCTGCCCCCTCCCATCTGCCCAACACTCTATGACTATTACTTCCCATATGTGCATATGTGCACATTAGTGTTGATCATTTAGCTTAGGTTTAAACTAGCACTTTCAAAGAGCAAATTTTTTAAACCATTTTGGGAAACAGTTTGGCATTATCTAGAAAATTAAAATGTGTACATCTTCTAAGACAGCAGTATCATTCCCAGGTTTATACCCTAGAAGAACTCCAGCACATGTCTCTCAGGATACGTATATAAGAATAGCAGCGTCGTTCACAATAGCAGTGCTATTCATAGCAGTGTTGTTCATAACAGCCCAAACTAGAAAAAAAAACCAAACTAATTTTTCATTGGCAGAAGAATAGAAAAATAAAGTGTGGTAAATTTTATATAGCAATGAAATGAACAAAGTATAACTATGCTAAACAACATGGATTAATTTCTAATTGTAATGTAAAAGAAGCAATGCACAAAAATTACAGTATAAATCCATTTATTAATATATGAAGTTCAAAAGCAGGCAAAATCAATTATGCTGCATTTTCTAGAGATACTTTTCATAGGTAGCCAGCTATATTTTTTAAGCTGTGTGGCAATTATCTTGATGTTTGCTTCATAATTACTCTTTATGCTTCACATTTACATTTTATGTTTATATGCTATACCTCACAATAAAATACATTAACTTTTTTAAGCCACAAATATATTGCTTCATTGTCTCTTGAATTTAGCATTACTATTGTGAAGACTCATGTTTAACTTTTGTTCTTTGTGGGTGCTGTAATTTTGTTTGAGGAATTGTTTAATAATTACTATTGTCTTTGCTCTTCTTCAATTTCACTATATGTGTCTATATATTGGTATTTCCTTATATACACATTACATATATATATCTTTGGTACTCTGTGTCCCCTTTCAGTTTCTTTCTGGAGTTTGTATTATCCAGATATTAATAATTCTGTCCTCCCTGTATTTTAGCACTTCTCTTGTATTTTCCGTCTCTGTATTCATTTGTGCTGTCCCCTGGGACGGCTCTTAATGTGATCTTCTGGTTTACTATTTTGTTCTTTGATGTAATCATCCTGCTACACATTCCACCTAATGTTGTCTTCATTTCAACTATCTTATTTTTAAAATATAGTATTTATACTTGTTTTTAAAAGCAATTTCTTATCTTTTGCTTTATTATCAATATTCTTCCTTAATTCTTTTTTGGATATGTGTTATGCTTATTTATTGATCCATCTGTTCCAATAAATCTGCTTCATGTGGCAAGTGTTATTTAATTTTTTAAAGCTTTCTTTTATAGTAGTTGTTCTCCTCAGGTATATAGTTTCTTTCGACCTGTAGCATCACATTTATTTCACTGATGGAATCAGCTATCTTGTTCTGTAATGTGTATTGGGGAAGTGTCAAAGACACATCCTCACCTGTGTCTATATTGGAGAATTTGCAGAAAGGGAAGGGTTCAGTCTCAGAGGCAAGAGCCCAGGGACCACAGAACCCCTGCTGACAGGAAGGTGGAGGCATGAATATGCCAGGACCTGTTCGGACTGCTCCTGTTTCTATCAGCTCCTTACTTTGGCCCAATCGTGTGCCCCTGTGGTAGTGACTGACAACACCGGGAGGCCAGCAATCTTTTCCATTTCTAAGAAGTACAAGAGACAAGAGCTAAAGCCACAACCTCTCCAGATCTTCTCAAGCTGCCAGAGACATCTTCTCTTCCGGCAACTGCTGTGTTCCCCACCCTCATCACTCACCAGCTCCCTTTTACCCAGGGGTTTCTCACATTGTAATTTTACTTCAATACCCAATTTCATCCTGTTTCTGTAGTTTTCAAGGTTGATTTTGGAGAAGGCTGTGCCCATTTATCACTTACTTATTTTTAGGAGACCTGGTTATATTGATAAAATTAGACTTTTGTCATATATAAGTCAGTAATTTTTCTTTTAACCTGTTTGTGACTTGTTTTTCTGGGGACTAATTGTAAAATGTCTTTCAATAGGGAGCTATTAATACTTGTTACATAAATGAATTAGAGATGGCCCCTGTATATTGGCCCTAAGTTGTTTACTTCTTCACAGAAGGCTTGTTAACTCAAAAGCCTGCTGGTGGCAAACTCAAGTTTCTACACATCCAGTTGTTTTAAATAGAGTCCCAAAGGGCAGACTGTTACCCATTTACAGCCTGTCTGCCTTTCATACCCTGAGGGACTGCACCTAACATGGGCTAGCCATAGATACCATAGATAAGGTAGATGCTAGGGCCACTGCTGCCCTAAGAGTTCTCTTCCCAGAGACTCCCGCCACGCAACTGAGTTATATCACCTGGACACATAAGCCCCATCTCCAAACTCCGCCTCAGATCCCCTTCTCCCCACCTTCTAGGTAGTGGCCTCTGCACCCTACCCTTGGGAAAGCATCACATTGTGAAGGATTGCGCCCCAACGCATGCAAATCTGTCAAAGCTCCTCCAGATAAATTGTGTGCTCATGGTGCCATCTCGTGGTCATGTATTTTTCCTTGCTCAGTCCCCAAATCCCTCGAACTTACTACATTAGTTAAATAATGTTACAAAAATATATTTGCTGCTGTTTTTAAAAATGAATTAGATGTACTAGTATATGTACCTATGTGGAAAAATGTTGTAGATGTGTTAAGTGGAAAGAGTGAGTCATAAAACAGTGTTAAGATAAATCCTATTTACAATAAAATATGGAATAAAGACATGTATATGCTCATTCATGCATAGAAAAGGTCTGAAAGGACTCATAACATACTGTTTATAGTTTACAAGATTAGGATTGAGGTGGATAAGCTCAGGAAAGGACTTTTTACTCTATTCTTCCACAGTGTTTGAACGTTTCAAAACAATATATTGACCTTTTTTTCCCAATTAAAAAAAGGAAGATTGAGATAAGCTGAATTTGATGGATGAGGTAGACAAAGATTGTGGTGTATTAGAGATATGTTAATGCAAACAAAAAGATAGGGGGTGATGATTGAGGTTAGGCTGCACGTGTTCATTGCTTTTTTAAGAAAGATGTTAATAAAGGGAAGCTTTGAAGTAGAAAAGGGGAAACTTTGGTTATTCTTAAGATCTTTTTTAAAATTTTGTTTCAGGATAGCCTGTCCTGACCATGTGTATACATAGTAGCAGGAAGAATCAATAAAAATGGAGTTTGCTAATGTTTTTGTTTCCTCATTGCCACATTTAAAAGGAGTTTCCAGCCTCACACAAGCATATCCGCTTCTTTCTTCACTCCTTGTTTTCAATCTTGTCAAAAAATTCCACCGACTTGCATTAAATTTGATGCTTAATACTATCATTTTTAAAATTTTTATGGAGCTAACAAGACAAAGGATTCTCTAGGTCAGTCTTTTATTATCTGACTTCCGCACTACTGCAATAGCCTCATCTTCCCTACCTTTATTTTTTACCCAGTTCCATCTATCTTTCCTGACACTACCAAAAAAATTTTCCAAAACATTACTGCAATCAAGACACTCAGATGATGAAAAATTTTCCACTGTCTTGCACCTTCAACCCAAAATCAAGAGGAAAAAAAACAAAACAAAACACCAAAACAAGCCACTTGGCTATGTTTCAAGACCTTTTCAAAATCTGTCTTCCTGCTTTCTGCCTCACTGTTTCTCAGAATGAATATTTCCTTCCTTTCAGATTAGAAATTCTCTTTTCCCACTCTTGTAACTTGATTCATTGACTTCTTCTCATATTTACTCCAGCCAAAATTCTACCCATTCTACAAAGCTCTGGTCAAAGTCACCTCTTCACTGATACCTTCCCGGTCGCTAGTGGAGATACTAGCTGAGAGTAAGCACTTTTTCTCTGCCCTGCTAGTATCCTTGGCAGCCATCAGCACTCACTGTAATCATGTGTGTATCTACTTTGTCTTCCCTATTAGATTTAAGTCCAGTCTGGAGGGCAAGAATCGTCTTTGACTCCTCTGTAGAGCATTACATAAGATTGTTATCTATCAAGTATGCAGCATTTGATCAGATCCGAATGGGAGCCATCTCTCAAACCAATATCAACCTTATTGGTTCCCATTGTGGAGTATCTATTGGTGAAGATGGACCCTCCCAGATGGCCCTAGAGGGTCTAGCCATGTTCCGAAGCATTCCCAATTGCACTATTTTCTATCCAAGTGATGCCGTTTCGACAGAGCATGCTGTTTATCTGGCTGCCAATACCAAATGGATGTGTTTCATTCAGACCTGCTGACCAGAAACTGAAGTTATTTATACCCCACAAGAAAATTTGAAGATTGGACAGGCCAAAGTGGTCCGCCACAGTGACAATGACAAGGTCACAGTTATTGGACCTGAAGTTACTCTTCAAGGAGCCTTAGCAGCTGCTGACAATCTTTCCCAACAAGGTATTTCTATCCATGTCACTGACCCATTTACTATTAAATCCCTAGATGCTACCACTATCACCTCCAGTGCAAAAGCCACAGGTGGCCGGGTTATCACAGTGGAGGACCACTACAGAGAAGGTGGCATTGGAGAAGCTGTATGGGCAGCTGTCGCCGGGGAGCCTGACATCCTTGTTCATCAGCTGGCAGTGTCAGGAGTGCCTTGAAGTGGGAAGCCTAGTGAACTGCTGGATATGTTTGGAATCAGTGCCAGACACATCATAGTGACTGTAAAACATACTTTAATGAACTAAAATAAGCTCATTTCTTAAAAAGTCAAGCCTGTTGGCTTTGGTCTTAAAGCACTAGTATAGTTTATATTAAGTTCATGCTTGTTACAAAACCATCATTTTATATTTATACAGTTTTTTGCTTTTTATCCTATAAAGCAAAGCCATTTAACACCTTCATTCTTAATCCAGAAATTCAGGTTTACCTTTCTGTTAATCTGTGGCTTTATACACAAATGTCACTCTCAATAATTAAAGTGGGTTGTAAAATTTTAAGTAACATAATAGGAAATAAAACAACCACCTCATACAAAGCTTTCTGATAAGACTACAAATAATAGACTGAGCTGGGGATCCTGTGGAGGTAACTTTATTAAATAGGTATGATTTCTTTGTAAGTTAAGAAAGTGTAAATTAAATTGCAGACTTCAATAGCCTAGGTTTTAAAGCAAATTTGAGTTCTCATATAATGCTACTCTGCACCTGCAGTTTTCCTGATAATATTTGACTGCAGTTGTCTTGGAATTTCCTCTGAAGTTTCCTTTCATCTCTCCCCTGCAGTTTGGAGGCTGTAGGGCAGCCGTGAGAGCCTTTACAATGTACCGCACTTCTTGTGGTGACTGTTATGTGAAAATATAATGTTTTAGTTTGCACGCTATGCACACTGTTTTGTAAAGATTTAGAAATGTTTAATTTTTTTGGTGGCCAAACCAGATTGCTAACCTGATTATATTCATGTACTAAGGATACTAAAGTTAGAGTAATAAAGTATTTAAAAACCAGCTGCTTTGTTTAGTTTATGCCATGTATGTGGGATTTGGTTTCTCCCTGATAAAACCCTGAATAAGGAAGAAGCTTATATCTAAATAGAAGCAGAGAGAGTCATGTCCCCCAACAGCAAACCTGGAAAAAGTCTGGGGCTGGAGATAAATCACTAGAGAATGACATGTGAACCAGAAAGCCACTCATTAAGCATACCACCTTACTTTTAGCTGAGAGCATAAATTTTATTCTTGGAATACAAGAAAGAAGTACCAGTCAGGTAAGTTACAAATGGACTCAAGATTCCAAACTAAAAATTACTCAGAGTGTGTCTGTGTCAGGTAGTTTCTTATTTTTATGACAATCATTAATTGTCCTCATTAAGTTCTTTGGAGACATAACTAATTTGTCTTGGCAACTACAGTCTTACAAGGTGAATAGAGACCAAAAACTACTAATGTGGGAATCAGAGAAACCAGGGCCTACTCATTCTGCTACTGTATTTTTTTTTTTTTTGTCTTCCTCTGAGCTATTTTCCTTTCTTGGAAAATAATTGCTGTTTTTCATAAGATTTAAAAGTTATTTGTAAAAATAAAAAGAGTTCATATAGGATCATTGTGAAATTTAGAAAGTGCAAATAAGCAAAAAAATTTTACCTCACATTTGGCAACAGCAAAAATCCATTCAATTGCATTTACTAGCATGGCATCTGTAACTGTGGATCTCCTAATATAGTCATTCAAATCTAGTGACATCAATCAATTATTTCATCTAATAAATAATGAGTCTTCATCCTCACATCTTTCATACCTTATGGAGAGATAACACTTATTCAGAAGCACAGTAAAATGCATAAAATACACAAAATTGCTTGTCATAATTTGGGTGTGCTTTATTGGATATGCATAAAAGTTTTCAGCTTTTATTACATGTGTGGGGGTACAGAAGGGTCTGTTTCCAACCAAATATGTATAAACACACCTTTAATAATGACAGTAGATCAGGGGAGGTTTTTTTTTTTAATGTCTAATGGAATCTCAGAGACCACCAGAAATTCTATCTTTTGTAGGAGGGTGAGAAAGCCTTTAGAATCCTGAAAAGTTTCTGTTCCCGGAGTTAACAACCAGTGGCTATCAGCTTCAGAGAGAAGAAACAGCAGGTGAGATTTATGTCTACAATTCCTCAAGTAAGATGGACTCATACCCAATTTTGATATATTGAATGTTCTCTACCCTTGAATCTATGCTGAGATCTTTTAAATGTCCATGGAAATCTTGGGAAAGAATCATCCTGATGCTAACTGACTCCGCTAATGCAAATCCTTGGCTGCCGAAGCTTGTGAAGATGTAGTTTTGATGAACAACATAATCAGTGGTTTAACTTTGGACTTTTGTTCATTGTTTTGCCTTGAAGAAGGTCTATTATTCACAGATTATCAAGAGAGCCGATGATACTCTGTGGACCACCAGCAGCTGCCCTACTGGTTGCAGCAGTAAATGCTTGCAGGCAGTCATCTGAGAATGGCACCAATCATTCGGATGGTAAATGGCTCCCAGGTCATTTGATTTCTGTGACTCTTAGAGATAGTAAAGGAGTCAGGACAGTGAGGTTTTATTTTCTTACCTTATTTAAAACATCAATGGCTCTTAAGCTACCTGGAAGTTTGATTGAGGGCTCTGCTTAGGGAAAAAAATAATTTTTTAAAGAAAAAGTAAAAGCCTCAATATTTGTAAAATTATGTAACAGTTTATGATGTACTGATTCAGTTTTATTTATCTATTTATTTATTTTTGAGACAGAGTCTTACTCTGTTGCCGGGGCTAGAGTGCTGTGGCATCAGCCTAGCTCACAGCAACCTCAAACTCCTGGGCTCAAGCAATCCTCCTGCCTCAGCCTCCCGGGTAGCTGGGACTACAGGCATGTGCCACCATGCCCGGCTAATTTTTTCTCTATATATTTTTAGTTGTCCAGCTAATTTCTTTCTATTTTTTTAGTAGAGACAGAGTCTCACTCTTGCTCAGGCTGGTCTTGAACTCCTGAGCTCCAATGATCCTCCCACCTCGGCCTCCCAGAGTGCTAGGATTACAAACGTGAGCCACTGCGCCCGGCCCTGATTCAGTTTTAGTTATCCTGAAGTTTACTGAATTGTACAGGAGTTATTAAATTCTCCAGGGACCAATCAGAAAGGGTCTGCTTTTGGAGTTTGAGAAGTATTGAGCTGTTTTTGTGCCCTTTACTATTGTGGTATGTAAGAGAGGTCCTGGGACATTATTGTGATAGGAGGGAAGAGTGTAGTCTTCTTAGAAACCGTCTCCTCCATCTTTCCCATAGGAGAGGGGAGGAGGCACTGAACTAAATCCCTTCGCTGACACTGGTGGTGGGGGGTTCCCTAAGAGAGTCGCTCACAAGGTTTGGGGTTAACTGCAAGAAGGGGAGGTAGGTATTTCACTGCAAGGTTGGATGTTGATTTAGACACCGGCGTGCCTCTCTGACCATAGAGTTACAAGGTTGGAATAGAGAAGATTGGCAAACACAAGGAGCAGGCAAAATCTGCACCACCCCCCTGCCTGTTTTGGTACGACTGTAAGCTAAGAATGATTTTTACATTTTTAAATCATTGAAAAAATTAGAACAAGAGTAATATTTTGTGATGTGAAATTGTATGAAATTCAGATTTCAGCACCCATGAACAAAGTTTTATGGAACACTCATGCACATTCAGTTGTCTATTGTCTGTGGCTGCTCTGGAGTTACAATAGTAAGAGTTGAGTAGTTAACAGACATCATATCATATGCTTATTCAAAGCCTAAGATATTTAGTATCTGACTTTTTACACTAAAAGTTTGCAAACCCTGAGGTAAAGCATTGGCGGGAGGGGTGAGTGACAGTATAGCCATGTGAAGATGTATAAGGACTGAACCTTTGAGGTCAGGCCTCAAGACCACCTCTGTATTTGACTACAATGAGTTAACAAGATCAGAGGATGCAGGCTTGCCAGAGGCCATCACACTGAGCAGTAAAGAGGTCCTTGCCTCAGAAATTCTGTGTGATGTCTGCAATTTGGGAACCACAGAAAGGTGTAATCTACCCCAGAAAGGGACCACCAACTGTTATAATAGCTACCTGCTATTAAATCCCTTATTCAAGATCAGTTGGCCCTAACCCTTGCTGAGTTTATAGATTAGCAGTGATGTTCAACAGAGAGGGGACAGTAGTCTATTCAGAGAAACTTTTGGGAAGAAGGATCGAGAAAATCTGTGAGACAAAAGACTGCCCTTCTCTTCAACTCTCACTGAAGCAGCTGTGAGAGAGGGCAAACTTGGAGACAGTAGCTTTAAAAAATGTGTGGCTAAGTTTTAGTATAATGAAGCTGTTTTAATAACTGAAAATGACTGAATGTGTTATGAATTTAGAGACAATATTAGGGTGCTTTATATACGATGGATGGGATAGAGGAGGTTTTAACAGAATACAGATGATAGCAGTTAGTAGGAAAATAAAACCACTTTGTGATTGTTTATACCAGAGTTGAGTCACTGCAATCACACTGCTTATATTAATGCTAATAAGAAGAAACATAATCTTGGTACAATATTTTTATCTATGATAAACTCAATATTTATAATATTGAAGTATTTTTATAACTAGCACATTGAATAACAATGATTCATGGTAAGATTAAAACAAAACTTTATTTTTGTTTCCCTCTTTCCCTTTAAAAAGAATTCAATGGGTAAAATTAATGTGGCTCTGAATGGAAAGTTGGACAGATCTCACGATTTTCCCATTCACCCTTAGGTAACAGAGTCCTATGGTTACTTAAAGTCACAAAAATCCGATCTGGATTCAGTGATGAAAATGTGTTCAGCTTAATATACTAAGTAGTGCTTAGTATTCACTAAAATTAAGACTTTGTTTTACTTTACCCAAGCAAAGGGCTGTAGTTGGAAGCTGCATGTCCTCAGGAAATGGTGTCCTGTTGCCTTCAGTTTCCCGTCCTCTTTCCTTTCTCCAAGACTCTCTAACTTGCTGGCTAGAGTTTTAGACCAAAAAGGGGTGAGAGTAGGGGACAGAAGAGAAGCCACTCTTATTTGACTGGAACACTGTATGTTCCCAGAGTTTGGAAGGCAGTTAAAACTGATTCATCTTTGTATTTATATCTTTATTTCACATGTGCAAGTATTTCTGAAATTTAGAGAACCTCATTACAATGCATACATTAGAATAAATGCACGCTGTTAGACCAAAATCTGACAAATATATAAATACAAACATTTATTTGCAAGACGGCAAAAAAGCAACCATGCAATATGTTGTAAGCTCAGTAAGTCCCCACTCTCTGTCGTCAGGCACTTTGACAAACACAATGGATAAACATTTGCTCCAAGATAGGCATGAGTAGAATTTGTACAATTCAAAATCATGAAACAGCCAGTATGGCATGGGCATCTACCACTAAGAATGAATGCTGACCTAATCAGAAGTTTGCCTGTAAAGAACCAAGAGGACTGCGCTATAACGTACCTACTGATTATCAGTTCTAGAATCAGTGATACTCTGAAGGTAGAAACAGCCAGCCATTTAGCTGGGTCAGGAATATTCCATAAAGTGGAAGACACAGGACTACACAGAGCTCCAGACCTGGAGGGGTTGATCCTTTAAAACTGCAGTTCCCAACAACTCCCCCCAGCTCATGCTTCAGCCTCAGACTGGTACCAGTCAGTGGCCTTTTAGAAACCAGGCTGCACAGCAGGAGGTTAGTGGTGAGCCAGTGAGGAAGGTTAATCTGTATTTACAGCCACTGCCCATCACTCGCATCATCGCCTGAGCTCCGCCTCCATCCCCCCACCCCCACCCCATCCATGGAAAAATTGTCTTCCATGGAACTGGTCCCTGGTGCCAAAAAGGTTGGGGACTGCTGCTCTAAAAGAATAGACTCTGGGTTTTCCAGATTCTTTTATCTCATGCCTTCAAAGGGAGAGCAATATGCATATAATGTCTAGTTAAACTCATATCATGAACACAATATATTTCCCCAATGAAAAATTACTTTGATGAATGCTGATTAACAAACTCTGTATTATGAATTACAGATTAATAATTTCAAAAGTGAACTAAGTGTGCTCAGGATGTGGATGAAAACTGATGCACAATGCATATTCCTGTATGTGTGTGTATGATACTACTTAAGTGTTTTAAAGAAAATTACTACATGAATGATAAATACTACTCTATTCTGATTTTACTGATGAAGAAGCTAACTAAAGTGAAGAGAGGTTATATATTCCTAACTTGTCAAGGTCATGTAGCTAGCAAGTTGTAGAGCCTGAATTTAAAGTTATGTATCTCATATAATTCTAAAAATAATCTTAAAATTTATGTTTTTTTATTATCCCCATCTTTGTGCATGTATTGATCTATTTGTCTATTCTTGTACCCATACCACACTGTCTTAATTGTAATTATTATTGCTTTATAATAAATTTTAATATCCAGTAGGTAAGTCTATTTCCTCTACTTTTTGTTCTTTTTAGAGATTGCCTTGGCTATTTTTGGTTCTTTAATTTTCATATAAATTTTAGAGATAGACTGACAATTTTCACAAAAATTCAGCTGCATTTTGATGCAGTTACATTTGGATTTTATCCCCTTTTAATCTTCCATTTAAAGATACCATATTATTAAATGTCTTATAGAAAGTTAAACAGAAGAGATCTCATTAAAGTGGTTTTAGCAAGTTAAGTTCATGGTCTTCAAACTGTGTAGGCATACCTTGTAAGGTCCTAAAGACTTTACAAGTGATAAGTAGGCATGGAAGATTTTAAGTGAATCTGTTTCCAGATCTTTAAGTCCATGTTTTTGTATCTAAAATTGATTACTCTGTGATCCGTTTCAATATGCTCTTTCATAATTGTCCCTCTTCTACTTTTCAAAAGAAAGGTATACTTCTCACACATTCTTAATGTTATTATATTATTCATTGCCAGTTGTGATGTCATCACAGTGTCTAGCACAGGAACATTTCAAAATATTGGCTCTAAAAAGCATCTTTTAATGCAATAACACTAAACCAATAGTAAACTATTGTGTCTTTCCTTGTCTTATTCCTTCTAATTTTGGTAAAGATAAAGCCTGTAATTAGAAAGTTACTTTAACCCATGTAAATTGGTTCTGGATTTAAGATATAATTTTGGATTGGAATAGTGGCATGATGACAGTTTTTGTTTAACAGACTCTTTCATCCTATCTCTGAACTATTGTCAAAGCATTGTTGCTGAGAGTCTCGGGAGAGCAAAGCCAAGAACAGCAGTAAGAAATATTGAAGATAGTACCACCTTATCCATCCATTCTACAAGTTCTGACAAGTCTCTATGTCTTATCTATTTATGAATTTTAGAAATGGAATGTTCAAGACTTATTGTTACTAAAAACATTTTCAGTCTTCTCTTTAAGGGGAAGGAAGCTGGTAAAGACTCTCATTCGCTTTTGCACATAGTATGAAATTAAACTTTGCATAAGACAGAAGAAGTTAAAAATTCCATATTTATTTCTAAAAGACCAATAGATTGTTTTATTTTTTCCCCTACTATTTGTTTAGATTCATAGGAGACACATTTTTTGATGTGTGACAAAATTTCTGTGTAATTCACAGGTATGTGCATTTTTTTTCATTTGAGTATAAGCTGCCCACGTGTTCTCACTGATACACTGTTTCTCTGTTTGCTGGTCACTGATATTCCTGATTATCTCTAATGGTGCACGTTTCTACCATGTCCTTACTAGATTTAGATTAACCTAATTTCGTATATTGAGAGTTCTACAGCAAAAACAGTGCATTTAAAAGACAGTAATTAGTTTTGCTATTGTAAACCTTACATTTGTTTTTTGCCCAATAATTTCTC
The DNA here is from genome assembly GCF_041146395.1 of Eulemur rufifrons. Classification (NCBI taxonomy): domain Eukaryota; kingdom Metazoa; phylum Chordata; class Mammalia; order Primates; family Lemuridae; genus Eulemur; species Eulemur rufifrons. Next base: position 45,347,419 of record NC_091000.1, on the reverse strand, counting down.
TTATTTTTGATGCTAATTTCCAAAAATTAGATAAAAATTGCTCTTTTAATAGCAGAAATCTTAAGTGCAGGTGCAGAGCAAAATGTACCAGTATTGCAATCTAGGCCAGTGGAGGGCATGGTGCCCTGAACTTTAGAGAACCCACTTCTTTTAGTCAGAATTAATTCATTCCTCTCAGATTTGGTATGTCATATGCTTTTTTGGTATGTCATATTCCATATCCAATGGAATTGGATATATTAAAAAAGCATATAACAGTTTTATTGCAAAAGACAATATCAATAATATGACAGAAGCTACAGTCTTAAAATAATAACTTAAAATTCTATAGAACTTTAAATTTTATGGGAGTATGTAAGTAAAATATTTTCAAGATCACTGGTTTAGTTTATTGGGGGCCCATGTGTACTAAGGAGAGATGGTGAATTGCTGCCTTGAGGAATGAATCCAGCCCATAATGGTCACTCTATTCTAGCAACAAAGTTTTTTTTTCTTTTTTTCTAACATTGAATTTGAATTGAAACACCTGTAGACAATTGCATTTCCTCTGCATCCTTTCCCCCATCCCTGCCTACTTTCTTAAATCTGTTTTACAAACTTTTTTTTGTGCCAGGCTTATGAAAGCATTTTAATTTGCTATTCAAGTGGCAATTTGTAAGGACATCATATGGATATTGAGTAAATAGCTTCTTTTACAACAAAAGTATAAGTTCTATTTGTAAGGAAGTATAAAATTTTGCTGAAGCACAAAAAGCAAGACCTGAATAGATTTCAAAACACACCAAGTTCTAGGATAGAAAGGCTCAAAAATCATAAAAATGTCAAGTTTTCTCAAATTAAAATAGAATGAGTCCGATAGAATACCAAAAATATGTGTGTGGAGTGCATAAGGAGGGGGAGGGTGGTTAGGAGAAAACAGCTTGTTCTAAAGTTTATATGATAAAATAGATGTTTGAACATTGACAAGACATTTTGAAAACAAAAATTAACTAAGAGTGACATAAATTGAGGTCCCAATGCAAAAATGAAAGTGCAAAACCCCTTGTTAAAAAACTACTAAGAATTTCAAGTCATCAGCAGAAGAGGATTAAAACAAGCACAGAACTCAGTACTACTGCACAGTTTGCATGTGGATGAAGCAGATCAGATCACGGACGTGACCGCTGGGTGATGTCTATAAAGGAATTAATGGATGTAGAGATCATAAAAGAGAATATGATGAATCTACTTTGCTAGTCTTTTGTGTGGTTCTTATTTGCCTAGTTTGATCTCAAATCAATTAAGAAGTTGGGGCCCACTAGGAAAAAGAACAGCATTTTGATATGTGGACAAGTGAGCTTCTTTGTTTCTCTTGTCTGTTGTGTCTCTTGACCTGTGGCCAAAACTATACAACTAAAACTATAAACTATCCATGTGTATTTATATCTGCATATCTCTTACTTAGAAAAGTTTTTATTTCTCATTGTATAAAATATCCTCCTATCTAGGAGAGTATTACTAATTAGATTATAGGTCACTTAAAGGAATTTTATTTTGATGGGCATATAGCAAGTAAGTTCTTATATAAATCAAATATTCCCAATGTTTTAAGAAATGGAGACATCATATTTTAAAAATATTTTAGATCTAAAATTTATTTCTTACAAAAATTAACTCATAAATGTTCTAAGATTTCACGCTAACTTAATTAAGATAAATCTGTAAACAAACAAGACGAGTTTAATAATTTTGGTTTAGTAAAAAAAGCTATGTCTTCTAATTCATCAGTGTTAAGTACAAAACAAGCTTATATTTTATTCTACTTTAGTTTGTTTTTCCTAAACTTAAGATTTACTGATCAAATAAGCTAACTTTAACATAAAGTTTATGATAATGAAAAATTAAATTTTTATTCACCTTAATTTAAAAATTATTCTGATAAATATTGTTTCAAGACTAATCATATTTTGTGATATTTCCACATAAAGATAATTTCTAAGATCTTTAGGTAACTTAAAAGACCTGGACTGATACAAAGTTAAGGTAGTTAATAGATTAACATTGGATATATAGATAATTTTTAAGCAAGTTAGCATTGTTAGAGAAGCATAATAAAGGATACGACTTGGAAAGTAAATTTTATTTGCCTTGATTTATTATACCTATGACTGCAAAAAAAGCTATGAAATGTATAAAGTCTTAGAAAAGTTTGTTCAATTATAATAGTCTTGCTTATTCCTTGGTTTATATATTAATACCTTTGCCCACAATAAGAAATAAAATGTTCTCATTTATAAAAAAGCTAACATTCTTTTCAATTTTGGAATCTATTTTTTTAAAGTATTTTATTATGCCTTTTATTAAATAGGTAACTATTATTTATCAGACACCATCTTAATCAAATATGCAAATGTCCTCTTCTAACTTATTTTATTTTTTGTCTTCCCCCAAAAATAAAACTGTAAAGATATCTCTTACACTTAAAAATATTTGATATAGCCCAAAAGGTACCTGAAAAATAAAATTATTTTTTACCTTATAAAAAGAAATACTATAAATAATTGAGTTTATTTGATATGTTACCATGATAACAGTTGCATGGGAATAGTTGTCGATACTGAGCCTTCACTAGTCTAAATTTGTATAGGTAAAATGTTATTAACATCAATGTTTAAGAAATTACACCCTTTATGGAAGTTTCTAGAGGGTTGTCAATGCCCTCACTGTCCATGATATTTTTTAACCTCAGGAGAAATACTTATCAAGACTCTTCAAAATATTTATTCTGTTACTTTATGATTTACAATGTCCTGGCCATGCTTTGCCTAATAATGTTAGACAATAACAATATAGTGTTGTGAGTCATAATTTCAGTTATTATTTAAAATGTCAGTCGGCCACAGTAGAACTTCTTCAGTTCAAATGTAGCATCTTCTAGCCTGTGGTTCTCAGGTGGGGATGCACATCAGACTTACCTTTGGAGTTTTATGAAAATATGTATGTCTAGGCCCTACTCTAGATTGCTTGCATCTTTTTTTTACCTTGTATTGATCTTTAAAAATTGCCCAGAATTACTATATCACATATCTTGAGTTTTTTTCCTTAATAAAAATGATGTTCACACATTTTCATAAAGTAGATGGGATATGTATTGGCTTCTTTGAAAATAGGCTTAATTATTTACCTTAGGAACATTTTGTATAAATTTCATTTTGGAAGAATGCTATTATCTTTGTTTTGTATGCCACAGAAAAAATTATTCTTATTTTGAACCCTCATCAGACTTCTCAAATTTAACAATTAGTAACAAATTAACCACAGCTATTTTAAATCTCTGTCATCCACAGATAGATTTTGTTTGAGTCTGATGCTTTCCTTGAAGCCTCTGCCAAAATCTACAGGCCAGAGTTTGTGTCTTCAACATAGTAGGACAGTTTTAGAGACTTATGTAAAGGACTCTACTAGGTACTTAAACTACTAGCTATTCAGATACCAGATTCTTGAAGACAGGCTTCTGAGCAGATATCATTTATTAATAGGCAACTTTCAGACCACATCAGTGGGCTGCATCACAACACCAGAACTTAATTTCAGTCTAGAAGTAGTTGGCATAATGTGACCACTAACCCAAGTTCCAGCAGGACAACAATTAATATTTGAGTGAACTGCTGAGGGGACATTTATTACAGTTAGTTGTTTGGAATATTGTTGCTTTTGTTTTATGATCTATTTTTCTACGATATAAGGAAGCTATTTCTCTTTCTTCTTGAGTTATCTAACCAACACTGAGTTCACAGATTCTGTTTTTGTAAACTCCAGTAAAATGTGTTAAAATGATATCTGATTCTCATGACATCCTCCCCCACCAGAATTGAAAAAACTTTTACTAAGTCTCCCTATTTTTTGTGGCAAGTTACCTTGTGGTAGTTATTTGCATAGGTTCAGCAAGAAATTGTCCTTTTACCAAGTTATAATTGGACAAATTGATTATACAACCATTCCAATATAGAATATCATATCTGAGAATGATGGGCATCAAATCAGGTGCAGTGAATATTTTAAAGAACAAAGATTGATGCACTTGTGGCATCAATACCTAGTCTTCCTAGGAAAACTGGCTTGATACAAGTAGTAAGAAAGATAAGGAATCTTAATAAATTTAGAGTCCTTGAGAAAAAACATTCCAGTTTACGTACTATGGTGACAACTGGCAAAAAGAGTATTTCGAGCTTGAATTCTTAGCTTCAGGATAGGAAATAATAGAGGCTTTAAAACACATGGAGTCTTTAGACTAAAGTCTCTCATCCACAGTTTACATACTGCATGTAGCTCTTATCCATCTCTCTCTTTTACTTCTTCCTCCACACTCATCACAACCAAAATATCTGAAATTACACAGTAAAGGCACAGCCTCTACCACATACATGCAAGATACCACTTCTTTTACTGTGATAGTGACTTCTCTTTGTTGTATAATATAAGTAGTTCATGAATTTCCAGTCAAGTCTCTTTGATCTTCTCTTTTCTGGGTCCCACAGAGATCAGATACTATGGTACTATTTCCCAATATAGTGTCATTACAGGTTGACAGGCAATAATCTGACCTGAACATGGCTTGGCCAAGACGTTCTCTCCATTCTTTTCGCCATGTGATGCCCCATAATTTCAACAGTGCTTTCCCATTTTCAAGGCTTAATTCTACCTAGTTCCTTTACTTCCATTAGTTTTTCTATTCTCTGAGACCATGCTCCATTAACTACCCCTTCTTTCCTCTAGAACCTTCAAAAGAACTGATGGAATAGCAAGAGAAGGGTAGAAGCCAGATTACAATAGGTAAGAATGGACTAAGTGGGGAGAAAAGTAAACCAGTAATATATGACAAGACTTTTGAGAATTTTCACTGCTAAAAAGACCATATTTTAAAAAAGGTATAATAGGTTTTGCAAATGGATTTTTAGGATTAATGGAGACAGACGCATGGTTCAGGCTTAGAAATCAGTGGAAAATGAATGCTATAAAATGTTTAGAGATGAAGGCAGAAATATTATGTCAAAAGCATTAAAGGAAGGAGTGGTTTGAATTAAGAAGAAAGAAAAGAATGAACTTCATAGAAGCTTTGAGGTACTAAGAAATAATAATGCTATTTGAGTTTATAGAGGAAAGCTGAAGAAGAAGAGAGAAGGTAGTATTGATCCCAGGTGTATAAGGTTCCAGGTCATCCACTGACAGTCCGTGACATACTGCAGAGATTTGTTCATGAACTATGCAACTTACAAATTACACGTCTAAGAATGTCACCTACGCCCATGATATCAGTTGTCTCTATTCTTGATCCTTTCCAGCTTTGCACTTATATCTTAAAAATCTTATACCTCATATCTTATTTCTTCCCTCATAAAATGAATGGAATATAGCTGCTGGTGCTGGCTTACATTTATCTTTAAAACCCTTCCTTAGGTTAGACACATTCAATGTTTTTAAAGACTACTTCTCAGCCCTACATGCACTCAGGGGAAGGCGCAACACAGCTCTGGTATTTTCTTCATTCTAAAAGCCTTCTGCTAAAAGCTTTCCTTTCATTACCGTCCTTCTTTGATCTTAAGTGCACTTTCTAAGCATTCATAAAACTAAAACTCAGATCATTTCCCATTTTTTTAAAATGACTTGAATCAGGTTGTATGATAACATATTTCCCAACCATTTAGAGTTGCTGCCGCCTCTGGACTTGTATCATTGAGCATTACTATAAATTGTGGAATTGAAATAGAAAATATATCACTTAGCAATTAATCACCAGACTTGGGGGTGCCTTTAACCCTAAAAGAGCAATAGGAGGATACATTTTATGAGCAATGTTGATGTCTGGTTTTCAGAATTTAGCTGAATCATATACTGATAGCTGTACCTTCAATTTTCATACCCTCAAATAAAGTGTTTTGTTTTATCATCTTCTATTTATCACCTCATCTGGCTCTCAACTTTGGAATTTCTCTGTATTTTCATTTATTTCACATTTTGCAATTGTCCAATGGATATTTACAACATATCCTTCTAGGTTTTAGAGATACAGAGATTTAAAATAAAAAAAGATTTGGACACTGAGGGCAATCTTTCTTCAGTGGGAACAATATATTTATAGTAATATTCACAAAACAGAGATATTAAATTAATACACATAAAATTGCCTTTTTATAGGTTAAAATCAGTCAAATATTTGCAATCTCATGTGGTTTAATCTAATACTATTATATAACATGTTGATGTAGTATTTTGGAAGTGTTGCTTAAGGTATTGTGAAAAATGTCAGGAATTGGTGGTTAGGCAGGCAGTAAAAAGACTAGGAAAAGGATTGTAATTTTAGATGAGGAGAAGAGTATATTTCATACATGTGAAAACCTTTTAGACTTGAATGTATCAAATAACTTAACATATGCTAGGAAGTGTAAGAAGCATGTTGCTGCTGGGAGATCTTGAGTAGCCACACTGTCTAGGTTCAAACTTCACTACTTACTAGCTATCAGACTATTAAGGCTATAATTAAGACTATATTAAGACTATATATTATATATTTTATTTATATATAAAAATATATACACAGGCATACTTCATTTTATTGCACTTTGGTGTATTGCACTTTGCAGATACGGCGATTTTTACAAATGGAAGGTTTGTGGCAACCCTGCATTGAGCAAGTCTATCGACACCATTTTTCTAACATCATGTTATAACTTCATGTCTTTGTGTCACATTTTGGTAATTTGCACAATATTTCACGGCTTTTCATTATTATTATAGTTCTTATGGTCATCTGGGATCAGTGATCTTTGATGTTACTATTGCAATTGTTTCAGAGTTCCATGAACCTCACCCATATAAGATGGCGAACTTAATCAATATATGTCATAAGTGTTCTGACTCTCTACTGACCAACCATTTCCCCACTTCTCTCCTTCTCCTCAGGCCTCCCCATTCCCTGTGACTCAACAATATTGACATGATGCCAATTAATAACCCTACAAAGGCCTCTAAGTATTCAAGTGAAAGAAAGTGTAGCATGTCGCTCAATTTGAATCAAAAGCTAGTAAGGATTAAGCTTACTGAGGAAGGCCTGTTGAAAGCTAAGACAGGCTGAAAACTAGGCCTTTTGTGCCAAACAGCCAAATTGTAAATGCAAAGAAAATGTTCTTACAGGGAATTAAAAGTGCTAGTTCAATGAATACACAAATGATAGGAAAGTGAAATAGGCTTTCTGCTGATATAGAGAAAGTTTGAGTGGTCTGGGTAGAAGATCAAACTAGCCACAGTAGCCCTTAAGCCAAAGCCTGATCCAGAGCCGGGCCCTAACTCTCTTCAATTCTATGAAGGCTGAGAGAAATGAGGCAGCTGCAGAAGAAAAGTCTGAAGCTAGCAGGGGTTGATTCGTGAGGTTGAAGGAAAGAAAACATCTCCATAATATAAAAGTGTTAGGTGAAGCAGCAAGTGCTGATGTAGAAGCTGCAAAAAGTTATACAGAACATCTAGGTAAGATAATTGATTGAAGGTGGCTACAATGAGTAATGGATTTTCAGTGTAGATGAAATAGTCTTCTACTGGAAGAAGATGCCATCTAAGACATTCATAGCTAGAGAGGAGAAGTCAGTGCCTGGCTTTAAAGCTCCAAAGGACAGGCTGACTCTTGTTAGAGGCTGATGCAGCAGGGGGACTTTAAGTTAAAGGCAATGCTTATTTACCCTTCTGAAAATCCTAGGGCCCTTAAGAATTATGCTAAATCGACTCTGCCTGTGCTCTATAAATGGAATAACAAAAGCAGGATGACAGCACATCTGTTTATAGCATGGTTTACTGACTATTTTAAACCCACAGTTGAGACCTATTGCTCAGAAAAAAAGATTTCTTTCAAAATATTACTGCTCACTGACAATGCACCTTGTCACCCAAGGGCTCCGAAATGGAGATGTACAAGGAGATGAATATTGTTTTCATGCCTATGAACACAACATCCATTCAGCAGCCCATGGATCAAGGAGTAATTTTGACTTTAAAGTCTTTTTTTTTTTGAAACAGAATCTCACTCTGTCACCCTGGGTAGAGTGCCATGTTGTCAGCCTAGCTCACAGCAACCTCAGACTCCTGGGCTCAAGCGATCCTCCTTCCTCAGCCTCCTGAGTAGCTGGGACTACAGGTGTGCACCACCATGCCCGGCTAATTTTTTTCTATTTTAGTAGAGACAGGGTCTTGCTTTTGCTCAGGCTGCTCTCGAACTCCTGAGCTCAAGTGATCCTCCCACCTTGACTCCCCAAGTGCTAGGATTACAGGCGTGAGCCACCATGCTAGGCCTGACTTTCCAGTCTTACCATTTAAGAAATACATTTGTAAGACAATAGCTGCTATAGAGAGTGATTCCTCCAATAGATCTGGGCAATATAAATTGAAAACCTTCTGGAAGACATATGCCATTGTAGATGCCCTCAAGAACTTTCATAGACCTGGCCTCAAGCAATCCTCTCACCTCAGCTTTCCAAAGTGCTAGGATTACAGTGTGAGCCACTGCACCCAGCCACAAGCCAAATTTTATAACAATCACATCATAATATCCTCTTAATGAAATACCTCAGTGTTCCCCCAGATATATGATCTCCCTTGTCACAACTAGTAATAAACCCAACTTTGAACTGTGTTTTCTTGTCTTTGGCTGGTGGATATCAACACCACTTTATTGAAGTATTAGACATTATTCAAAAAGTAAGGAAGAGGAAACCAGACCCTTTTAAAAGAAAAGCAAAAGCAGCAATATCCCCAGGCTATTAGGTTTCACTTAAAGTGAGAAGATAAAGCATACAGAAAAATGACTGCAGAGCCACGCTACCACTTGGAGTTGAGTAGGTTGTGTTCTGCCAAAGAGTGTTAAGGGGATAGAGAAGCTAAAATCCATCCTGAATCCCAGTAGCAACCTGTGGTCCTTGACTTGGAGCTGTCACACTGGGAGACAAGAGTACCTTTCAAAACGTCGTGGCAGCATAGTGTAATTTCCCAGTGTCTACTCTGGCATTAACTCTTCTGATAAGCCTTCACTGATCCTCCTGAATTGAACTGGCTTCTTCCTCTTTGAATCCCTACTACTTTTATTATGACACCAATCTCAAATTAATACAATTTATTTATTTACATGTTTCTTTCAATATTTGTGATGATTAATATAGTAATACAAATAGTGTTTGATTATGCTGAAATCTAATAAATTGGACTGAATTGATTTGAAAATAAAGTAATGTGATTTAATGGAATGAATGTGTGATTATAACTGTGCTGTCTAATTTTGCCTATGCTAACCTCTTTCATAGAAGTCTCTTAACCTCTGTGCATTTCAGTTTTCTAATCCATAAAAATGAAGATATTGGTTGATCTCTAACATCATTTTTGACATCAGTACTTCATGGTTCAGACTAGTGTATCTCATGCTTGACCTTGCAAGCTGAGTTTTCATAATTTGTATGAAGAGCAGTGAGGCATTTTTAGGCATGGAAGATCAAATGTGATCGTATGAGCATTGATAATAAAGACTTTTTGCTCAAGCACTAAGGACAAACTAGAAAATTTGGCCATGAACACAAACATTTCCCAAGGCTACCAGATCTCTCACACTGACATAAAAACAAACAAGAATATAAATTATCAAGCTTTTATCTAAGTAAAATTCATACAGCACACTTTGGGTCTATTGAATTACCTTGAATACAAAAAGGCTTACATAACTAGACAAATTGGAACCTGTGATTTCTTGAAAGGATCTCAAAGCTTATGCACATATAGTTAACCCATGTCATTAAAGAATAATTCCCTTTCCATGTTTTGTATTAAAATAAAATCTTTGGCTGCCAGGAACCAGTTATCAGAACGGTGTGATTTCAGATGAGTTAAATTGCAACAGTAGCTCTAACATTATGAAGATGATGTTTACAAATAAGTGAATTGTTTTCTATTTCCACAAAGACACTAGCTCATAAAACAAGGACCTTTCCATTATCAAAATTATGCTATTTCTTCAAGCTGCTTTTGTAGAATGGTGACTTTACTTTATACTAGCAGATGGATAAAACAGCAGTATATTTTTATGCAAAGTAACCTAAAATACAAATAATATTCTTAACAATATTTCAATTTTATCAACCAATATAGATTTATATTGGGTACACTAGTATGGTGAGGACAAGGAATATGTCATTCCAAAGTAGTGTCTGAAGGTTTGTGTTAATTACAAAGCCTCATATGTATTGGCCTATGTACCCTGAAGAGTGACAAGGGCAGCTCAGGTCATGGTGTTTGCCTATAATAAGTTATTCCAATTCTGAATACGGATACATCATCAATGCGCTGTGGAATTTTGCCAGCTGAAAATAATTGCTATAATTATATTCAAATTATTATCAAGGCTTTAAAATTGCTTTCCGAAAGAAACAATTGCCTTTGAGTAAAGAATGTCATTTGTGTAAATTCTAGGTATTAGATATATACAGTTTGAGATTCGAAAAGTTAACATTTTCCCAAATAACAGAAAACAAACACATCTCTTCTTTTATTTTTGGTGTGAGGCCAATATAAATGCACTAAAACCTTAAAAATGTTTTGGTACTGAAATGTTTCCAGGAAACAAAGCATTTCGTTTTTAATAATAGTCCATTTAACCAAGACCATGTTCCTCTATGGAAATATTGTATCATTTCTCCTAAGTCATGGAAGAATTGATATTACTAGTGTAATTACAAGTGGTCAGCATCACCCTCAGGTGTTCTCAACTTTTTAATACCATTGTATGTTGGCTTCCCGCTTCAGCTGTTACCAATTACCATATGCTTAGTGGCTTAAGACAACACAAATTTATTATCTGTTCTTAAGGTCAGAAGTCTAAAGCGAGTCTCAAGGAGCCAAAATCAAGGTTCTACATATCTTCTGGAGGCTCCAGTGTAGTATTTGTCTCCTGGACTTTTCCAGTTCCTAGCGGCTGCCTAAATTCCTCAGCTCATACCTCCACCTTCAAAGGGCATCACTCCAACCTCTGCTTCCACTGTCACATCTCCTTTTTCTGACTTTGACGATCTTGCCCCCTTTTATAAAGATCCTGTGATTATCTTGGGCTCATATGCATAACTAATCCGGGATAATCTCCCCATCTCACTCTCTAACTCAATCACATGTGCAAATTCCCTTTTGCCACGTAAGGTAACATAGCCACAGGTTCTAGGAATTAGGGCGTGGACATTTTTGAGGGGCTATTTTTCTGTCTTCCACACAGGGACCCCTTTGCAGTCTGGTGAAGCCTAGTGTTTCCTTCTCAAAATAATGTTTTTCAACTCAACTCATAAAATATATTAGGTTACAATGGAAGCAAATCATACTGAAATATAATTATCAAAATATTTTAAAACAAATATGTGCTTTAGTAATTTATGTGCTTTTCAAATTGCTGCATTAAATAATAATTGCAGTGGCTAATAATAACTACAATAACGTTAAGGCAATTAAGGGCATAAGCAGTATTTGTAACAGCTGTTAAGTGAAATGAAAATATCTGATTTCTATTGTACCGCTAATGGTATGGTGTTTTGTTTTTTTATACATTAATAATTGGAAGAAATGCTCAACTTCAATTAGAAGTTAAGGTAAAGTAAAATATAATTTTTCTTTCTACCCATGATCTTGAACTGCACTCTAAGAACCCTTGCTATACACACATAGCAGAGAGAAAAGATTTGTGACTCGTATGTCTGTGAAAGTGTGTGTGTCTGTGTAATTCCCATTGACCAGTACAACCTATTAGTCAACAATTCTTCAATTGCATTTTCATTTTCCTACCATTCAGCTAACTGAAAAGTAAAATAAGTTAGACTGTGGACATTGTTTATCAGGAGTCTATATAGGTATTATGAAATGCTCATTTTGCTCACCATAGGATGCTAAGATATTCATAGACGTGACAAATCCTTCTGTGTCATTGAAATTAAGATATGTTGTCCTGCCTGTTAATTTTAATATTTTTAAGCAGTGGGATTTTTATAGATTTGTAACATCTGTTGTCCAGGTGCTTGCATTTGATTTAGCATAATAAGATATACATATCCTACTGCACAAGAACTATCTAAATGTATTTTGGGTATGTTATGGTTTAATCATTTGTGGTTTTTATTAGATAACATTTTGTTTACATTTTCATATAGTAGTCAAGCTTATGTCCTCGCAATCCAAATGCAAGTAAAAGAATTACATGCTATAAAGGCTTATGGGAGGCTGAAAATTTACCTTCCAAAAATATTTTTATACACAAAGAATTGACCTAGTAAAGTAGAAGCCTTCATTTTTTTTACTTTATTTTTTGATAGTGCATCTTCAATAAATAAGTAGATATAATATAATTAATTACAAAACTAGATACATACACTAATATATATGACTGGCTAACTAGAGAAAGCTTATACTTTCAGTAACTGAAAACTCAAAAATTTAGGCCAAAATATTCTACTTTGCTGCTCAAGTGATGGCTTAATATTAGATTATTCGAGGATGGGATTTGTAGAGCTTTTAAAAGTTCTTTTTAGCCTCACTTTAAAATAATCAGTGTGTTCCACTTAGTCACAGAGTTTGCTTAAACTTTCCAATCATAGATTACACTTATGTTTTGATTACCCAATAAGCACATCTTTTTGGCTAATAGGAAATTGTAGGCTAAGTGCAATAATGTAAGCAAGGAAGTAGATTCATGGGCATAAAGGTCACATATGAATGTATTTTGCATGTCAAAGCCCCTAAACACTATTAGAGCTTAATGATTATATTAATTATAGGTGAGTGATTTGTGGGGAAAAAATGTTCTGCTATAGTGATAGGAATACTGAACTACAGCCCCGAAACATTTCACACTAGCTTGTCCTTACTGACACTGTGGCCATCTCATTCCTCCACGTTTTCCTGTATTAATCAAGTCAACGCTCTAACATTTTTAGTAGTTTGAAATTTTATAATATTTAGGAGAGCTGTCTTCTGTGTGTGCCTGTACAATTTACGTAAAACAAAGCTGCCCTCAACAAGTTTGAGAATATTTGAATAATGCTAATAAGACCGGCCGTATTAATGTTCTATTTTCTTTTCTTTTACTGAGAATATTTACTATAAAGAAAGGAATCTGCATGTTTATTTTCATTTCTTTATTCCTGAGGAGATTCACAGCCTTGATTAAATTATCATAACATAGCTAAGGCATTCATGATCTCAATTGCTGGGAAGATATGCTTATTGGACACTAGATAACACGTTCCTTTGATAAAGTAATGAGATATATCTAAGTTACTATCCTGGGAGTCATAAGTGACATTTGCTAAGTAGAATGTTATGACCAGGATGATGGAAGCACAACTTGAGAAATGTCTTTTTATTTGACACTAAATTTTATCAAAATTTTTGGCAATGTTATACCAAAGATATGCTCAAATGTGACTGCATATAATAAAATATAGAAATTCAAGTAAAATAATTTGAAGCATTAGAAAAATTACAGACCTAACAGTATATTTTTATTACTATTTGCTGCACTTAGTGTTTATTTAGCAGATTATTACAAATCACTGCTTCACTATACCAGGCACTGGTGATGGGAAGATGAATACACCACAATTCTGCTCTGAAATCACAGTTTGGTAGAGAAGACTGCAAAACAACAAACAAAACCAAACCACAATATATTCCATAAAGTGGCACAAAGATACATGTATAAAATGCACTTGCTGAGAGAGTGAAGCGTAGTTTTAATTTTAAAATATTTATAAAGTCTTTCAATATAGAACTATATTTTACTGCAGCGCATTGTTTTGGAAAAAGCAGGCTTGGAATTGCTGACTCTGTCACAAGAGCTCTTGCAAAATGTTTGTCTTTTTGAATCTCAAATGTAACACTGAGAATACTAATAGCTAATACTTACGAAGGACTTACTATGTGCCAGGCATTGTTTCTAAGTCCTTCATATGTATTATCTCATTCAATCCTCATAGCAACTCTATGAGCTAAGTATTAATAATATTGTTCCAGTTTCGGATGAGAAAAATAAGGCACAGCTAACTAAGTAGCTTGACCAAGTTCACAGCTAATAAGCAGCACAGCAAGGATTCAAATCTCTTCAATCTCGTTCCAGAGGCTAAGCTTTTATCAGTTATACACTACGGGCTCTCAAACAAGAATTTAATAAGCTATAGCAATTATGGTGATATCTGTCTTAATTCAATATTTGGGTTTCACCAGCCATGCACAAATAAATATTACGCCTTTTGTATTTTGAGAGACCAAACAGTGTCTTGATGACGTGAATGGTCAGCTTTCACTAGGTGCTTCCTATATAGTTTCTTCCTGCGTTTTCGCACCTCTATCTACTACCTTTCTCTCTTTTTCACAAATAATTAGAAGAGTGCCCATTTGCAGATAGGTCTCTCTAACAAAATTTCTACTTGCAAATCATCATAAAAGAGCTGTTTACCCATTAGTAAGCTTCCTCTGAGAAACCCTGAAGCAAGAAGAGACTTAAAAGAGGACAGCCCAAGACAATGCAGGGGGAGCTAAGGGATATTAAGGTTGGCTCCCCAAGTTCTTGCTTCCAGCATCAGACACGTACTTTCTGATCCCTAATAATATATGAGGTTTCAAAGTAAGGTATTGTGGGTTTACCGCGCACAGCACATCCCCGTTTTTATATTCCAGTTTATGTGAGTTTTTCATAGAGCCAGGCCTTATAAAACTATAGATTTGGAATTTATTTTACTTAACCAGAAACATCCTTTTAAAAACATTGCATAGATAAACATCCTCCTAATGGCAAATATTATTAACTCCAAGTTTATTTACTCAAAGTTTCAGTTAATATGTTTACAAAGGGCAAATGAATTATTTGCCCTTTTACATTTCCCCAGGGGTGTACCCCAGTTAATTAGGGGAAAAAAAGGAGAGGATCACAGACCAGTGTTCTAACATCTTCTACCTCATAATGCATACAAGTCTTCCAGTGCTACTGTGAAGACTGAAACATAATGCATAGAATGTGCCTGGCACATGGTAAGTACACAAGGTATGATTTTACTCTTTCTCTCCATATGTGTGTGTGTGTATATACACACATACACATACATGCATTTTCTCTGGCAGTTTTAACCTATTAATATGTTAGTGAAAAACTGCTTAAGAAAGAAATTGGTCATATAGTACAAAATTTAAAAGATATAAAATGAGTATAGTCATCCCTCCGTGTCCTCAGCGTATTGGTTTCAGAACACACCCCACCAACTCTGAAGATGCTCAAGTCCTGTATATAAAATAGTGCAGTATTTGCACATAACTATACACATCCTCCCTTATACTTTATTTATTTTACTTAAAGCAATAGAAATTTATTTTCTTACAGTTCTGAGGCCAGAAGTCCAAAATCGGTATCACTAGGCCAAAATTTAGGTGTCAGCAAGGCTGTGCACTCCAGAGGCTTAGGGGACAATCTGTTCCTTGCTTCTTGCAGCCTCCTGTGGCTGCCGCCTTTCTTTGACTTGTGGCTGCATCACTCCACTCTTCAGGGCCAGCATCGTCAGCTCTGTCTGCACCACCTTCCCCTCTCCTCTGTGTGTACCACATCTCCCTCTGCCCCCTCTTATAAAGATACATGTGATTGTATTTGGATCCCACCTGGATATTCCAGGCTAATCTCCTCATCTCAACATCCTTGATGTAATTATATCTGCAAAGACTCCACCTGTTTTTCAAAATAGCTATATAAGGCAACATCCACAGATTGCACAATATTTTAAATTATTTAACTTTCTGATACACCCTATAATACTTTTATCCCTACATTATTGGGCTATATTCTTTTTGATCAGCTCTTCATATTACAATTTTTTTTACAGTTATTTCCTATAGAGAAAATAAAAAATAATCAGTCTTCCTTTTAGCATGATTGATCACAGTTTTCAAGTTATTTTTAGTTTGTGTACATAAAATTCATAAAACCACTGTCTTCACACACAGACTTCCTTGCTGTCTATAGTCCTGGTAGAGGTTTGACTTTACAAATACAGGGATCTGCTACTCCCGTACACTTTAAATCATTTCTAGATTACTTATAATACCTAATACAATGTGAATGCTATGTAAACAGTTGTTATATTGTATTGTTTTTTAATTATATCTTATTGTTATATGGTTATTTTCTATTGCTTTTGTTTGTTTGTTTTTCCAAAATATTTGTGATCTGCAGTTGCTGGCATCCAAGGATGTGGAGCCTGTGGCTAAGCAAGGTTGACTGTAAACAGCAAAAATAAATTTCTTTCCTAACCCTTCCTACTCTGGCCAAACTGTTCCCTTATCTAGAGGCAACCACTGTTACCAGTTTTATATTGCTTACATCGTTTTTAGAGATATTTCAAACATTTTAAAATGTTTGGCTTTTAAGAAAATTGATGTTTTCTTTTCTTTTTTTTTTTTTTTTTTGGTAGGGAATTCAGCAGGGAAGAGGCCGTTCAAATGGTGGATGCGTTCATTCCTTTACTCTCATGAGTTGTGAATGATGATGTTAAAATAAGCACAGAAGCCTGGGTGTTAGTCTTGCCTCTTCAATAATTAGCTCCAGTCTATCTTGGCCAGGTTATTCAATTTCTCTGATTTAAGCTACACAATAAAAAAGTTTAACGGGATGATTATCTGTAAGGTCTCTCTTAGCTGTACCACTTGAGAATTTCTCATATAACTCCACACTGTTTCAGTAATGGTCCTGGGAGTTTGCTCCCACAAGTTTACTTTGAGGGTCTCAGATTAGTCCACATATTTTCTCTTTTTTCAGTTGCTAAAGTTGCTACCAAGAAGTTTCACACTGGGAAAATCATAAAAACCTTGGAAAATGCTACCAGGTCTTAGGAAACAGAACTTCTTTTTCTTTAGAGGAGAGAGTGCTTCCCTGAAGTGAGAAGTTGTGTTAAGACCTGCGCTTCGTATGGAAATTAGGTTATATCATAGTTTGACTGTGATATGGTAAGAACTGGATAGCTTAAGGATATTGGACTGAATTTTGTAATTGTTGGAGTAATTCCTTCCTGGACTTTAGGCAATCTTTTAAAAGTTCTTAACCTGATGTAGAGGGAGAAAAGAAAGTTTGATATAATTTAATTTAGAAATTCAGAGAATTCTTCATTCCATAACCAGTAACCACTGAGAAAGAAATTCTATTTTATGGTTTGGAGCTGATAAAATAAAATTTCAGCCACAAGTTTACTGTTTCCCAACCTCTATGGAGTTTAATCAAAGAAGAAGGTATGTGACTTCCAGGTAAAATGGCAAAGTGGAGCACGCTTGTTTAACGTGTCTACCTGAACTTTTAAGGAAGAAAAAAGTCCATGTGCAAATAAATAAAATAAAAATAAACAAAATAAAACAAACAAACAAAAAATACCCAAAACTTAAAAACCAAAGGAGAAGCTTTTTCTACATTGAAATTAGGGAACAGCTATAATTTTATACAAATATCCCAAATAATGTCTGCTTCATAGAAAACAGGAGCAAATTGAAAGACGACTTCAAAATTTGATACAGATCTCTAAAACCACATGCAGAGCAATGTGCTAGAAATGGAGAAGCTCACAAGACCCTACCTACAGCTCATACTTGAAGGAATTAGAGTCGTGAGTGTGGCTCATCTATGGGTGTGGAGTTTGTTTCTTCACCGCAGAGCAGGAGAGCACCTGACATACCATAGTTAAGGTTTTTGCATGTTCTGTTGCAGTAGGGACTAACCATGTTTGGTAAATATTTCTTACTCAACCTGCTAGCAATGCCAGGCACAACCCAGCCTTAACTTCCCTTTCCAGCCTTGTCCTCACGATTCCCATGGCTGTCCTAACTCCCCAGGCAGTACAGCTCATCATTAGTCTGGACAATGCCTGGTACCAGTGATAGTTAATGTCGTCTTTCTCACACTGACTTTACTGCCTGGTATGAATTTCTTGCTATGCTTCTTTCAATAATATGTATCTGTTACAATCCTACCCAAACTGCAAGGTCTACTCATAAGCAACTTTCTCAATCCACTGACCATGGCCCCAAAATACTTCTCCCTCTTAAGTTGTCCCTCATGCTTTATTTTTTTATAATATTTCATGTTCTACCTCATAATGCAGGTATTTCTGTTGATGATTTCTGTCTTCCATAGTGTAAGTTTCTGAAGATGGAAATCATGCTGTTTTTGTGTTTATTAATTCCCCATATCTCCTAGTACAGTTCTTTGCATATAATAATCATTCTGTGCCTGATGGTGAATATATTTTGATTTTTAAAATTTGATAATCACATGAACATGAAAAGCATTTAACTCCTGAAAGATATTTTTCTCTGAACAGTATGAGTCTCAACATGGTAAAAAGAATCTTTCAAAGTCCTTGATTTCACCCTTGTGAAGCAAATTAGTTCCTCTGTTCCCTTAGACTTTGCCAGACCTCTAACATGATAAATATAACCCTTAACCTTGAAATCTTATTACAGCTCAAATGGCTGAAAGTTCTCTCTGAAATATTCAATTATCTTACATAAATTGCCTCATCTTTTTAAGTATATTGCTTATATATCATTCTATGATTTGAACAAGGTTAAAGGCAAAATTATTTTCATCATTTTTTCCCACTTAAATCTTTATTTTGGTTTGTGATTCTTTATATGTTATTAATAATATATAATATAATCTTAGTATATAAAAATAATATAATAGAAAGGTTTATTTTTTTTCTGAAAATTTCTTCCTAGCTCAGTGATTTCCAAATTACTCCATGTGCATTTTGGATTTTGCAAAATGGGCAAATAAATGTGTTTTAACAGAAGAGACATAGGGCTGAGAGTCAAGAGAGTTTGTGATAATCACTCAACTTTAAGGATTTTCTTCAAAGTCATTTGTTTGTTTGATTTTCAAGTCTGCTTTTAAATGACACCATTGGATTTTTTAATATTAGGGGAGTACAAACACTTTGGTTACATATATTGCCTTTGCACCACCCAAGTCAGAGCTATACACATGCCCATCGCCTAGAGAGTGCACACCCCATGCATTAGGTGTGAATTTACTCATCTCCTCCTCCCCGCTCCTTCCTGCTTGACACCCAATGAATGTTACTTCCATATGTGCACATAAGTGTTGATCAGTTAGTGCCAATTTAATTGTGAGTACATGTGGTGATTGTTTTTCCATTCTTGTGATACTTCACTTTGAAGAATGGGCTCCAGCTCCATTCAGGATAATACAAGAGGTATTAGTTCACCATTGATTTTATGGATGAGTAGTACTCCGTGGTATACATATACCACATTTTATTAATCCACTCATGTTTGATGGGCACTTGGGTTGTTTCCACATCTTTGCAATTGTGAATTGTGCTGGTATAAACATTAAAGTGCAGATATCTTTTTTGCATTTAATACTCATTCTGTGGGATTGGGTAAATACCCAGTAGTGGGATTGCTGGATCAAATGGTAGTTCTACTTTTAGTTCTTTGAGGTATCTCCATATTACTTTCCACAGTGTTTGTACTAGTTTTCAGTCCCACCAGCAGTGTATGAGTGTCCCTATCTCTCCACATCCATGGCAACATTTATTGTTTTGGGACTTTTTGATAAAGGCCATTGTCACTGGAAATAAGTGATATCTCATTGTGATTTTGATTATCATTTCCTTGATGATTAGACATGTTGAGCATTTTTCATATGCTTGTTGGCTATTTGTCTTCTTTTGAAAAGTTTCTGTTCAGGTCCTTTGCCAACTCTTTAATGGAGTTGTTTGATTTTTTTTCTTGCTAATTTTTCTGATTTCTATACAGATTCTAATTATCAACCCTCTATCAGATGTGTAGCATGCAAATATTTTTTCCCATTCTTTAGGTTGTCTGTTCACTCTAGTGATAGTTTCCTTGGTTGTGCAGAAGCTTTTTAATGTGATCAGGTCCCATTTATTTATTTTTTTGTTGCTGTGATTGCTTTTCGGGCTGTCTTCATAAATTCTTTGCTAGAAAACCCCAAAGATTCAACCAAGAGACTCCTGGAACTGATAAATGAATTCAGCAACATCTCAGGATACAAAATCAATACACATAAATCCGTAGCTTTCATATATGCCAATAACAGTCAAGCCAAGAATCAAATGGAAGATGCAAGACCTTTCACAATTTAATCAAAGAAAATAAAATATTTGGGAATATATTAAACTAAGGAGTGAGAGATCTATATAGGGAGAACTACAAAACACAGAGAAAAGAAATTGCAGAGGATACTAACAGATGGAAAACCATACCATGCTCATAGATCAGCAGAATGAATATTGTTAAAATGTCTATACTATCCAAAGTGATCTACAGATTCAATGCAATCTCCATTAAAATACCAGCATCATTTTTTGAAGATCTAGAAAAAATAATTCTATGCTTTGTATGGAAACAGAGAAGACCCTGAATAGCAAAAGCAAGGTTAAGCAAAAAAGAATAAATCAGGAGGCATCAATTTACCAGAATTCAAGCTACACTACAAGGCTACAGTAACAAAAACAGCATGATACTGGCACAAGAACAGAGACATAGACCAATGGAACAGGATATCTGGACTGCAAATCCAGATATAAAACTATCCTCATATTGTCATCTGATCTTTGACAAAACATACCCTGGGGAAAAGAATCCCTATTCAATAAATGATGCTGGGAAAATTGGATAGCCACATGTAGAACACTAGAACAGGATCCATACCTCTCACCTCTTGCAAAAATCAACTCAGTGGATAACAGACTTAAACCTAAGGCATGAAACCTTAAGAATTTTAGAAGAAAATGTTGGAAAAACTCTAATAGTCATCAGCCTAGGCATCAGACCTTTTTAATCCTTTGCTTTCTTGTAAGAACTGTTTTTGTGAACCACAGTCTTCTGAGAACCATACGCACTGCATATATAGCAACATTCTGATTTAAGAATTCTTTTCCACATATTACAGATGAGGAGACAGAAGATCCAAGAGGTCAGCCTGCATTCCAAAAGTCACATGGCCAAGAAATGTCGGGGCCAGCATCTGAACTCAATCTGATTTCAAATTGGTTGTTTCTAACTGCTTGTCAGATCTAAACCAGACAAGTCATCTTAGCACTGAAGCACTCCACCATCTGGCCCCACCATGACTATAACTCTGTTCCTGATGGTCTCCAACCATTCTCTCGTTCCTACCTCAGTCTTCTCACCTTCCCCATATCTACAGTGCTCTTTCCTGCTTCTGTGGTTTCACCCATGGTTTTCCTTTCTCTGCCCTCTTTATCCACATCCCCCTTGCACTATCTCACCCTTCTTCAGGGCCCATCACTCTCCACCCTTTCTTTGACTTTCTTTCTTACGTTTTTCTCTTAGAGTTTAAAATGTCTCCATTATCTCCTAGTGCATTTGCAAGTAATTTATTGGCAAGAATTATACCATATATGTCTTTTTACCCTATCCATCTATTATTTTGATGCTAGACATGAAACAAAAGCTTAATTCCTACTGGCTACATTCCTTTTTAAATTAATCTGAAAATTATTTGAAAAGTTAGAAACATGACACAAGTATAAGTCATCATTACTTTCAAATTCCAGTCTCAATCTATCTTTATCCAATGGAATTTTATGTAATTATTTGTTAGCTTTCAATTATCTTTCCCAAAGCATACAATCATGGTCTTTATTGGCAACTGTAGGCCTACAATAAGAGTCTATATGTCTATAGCCTTTCAGAGTAAGCTGCTCTCAAAAATAATGACCAATACTGCCCATTCAATACCTATAATATGTTAGACATTACTATAATAATGTGATAAAAACCTCATAACTCCTCAAAGACATGGAAATTAATATTTCATCATTTTATACATATCATCTATAATCTCTAGACAACTTATCAAAACATCTACTTGTAATAGCTACACAAACCAAGAATTAAAGAGATAGTGAATTGCTCAAGTCCACCCCAATAAAGACAAAAATTATTGGAAGCCAGTAGGTTCTTATTTCAAAGCCTCTGATCTTTCCTACACATCATAATTCCTTATTCTTGATATTATGTAATTTAAAAACTGTACTTGTAACACAGTCAAGAGGTACTTTCTTCCTGATGTAGTATAGAGGATATCAGTAGTTTAGGTAAAATATCTTGCTTCTTTTCCTGTATTTTTTATACTCTTCTTGTTAAACTTTTTGATGATGTTTTAAATTGGGAAAAAAATGGGATATGTAAGAATTTATTATAGAAACTTTCAAAGAAAACCTTGTTTATCTTTCATTCAAATAATACTGGCCTGCAAAGATTATTTTGTTACTAAAAATAATTAGTTTTCTAGCACTATAGAAAAAGCTTTGTATTTTATTATATCAGATGCTAATGTCAAAATCCCTAAAATGGTGGATAATCAAATGGTTATTAAATTTCATATATTCACGCTTATGAGCTTATCCATTTTTATATTTTGTTGAAAATACCCAAAGAATTGATTTGACACATAAAGGCTGCATTAAATGAATAAAAATTGAGAAAATAAGTTGTACTCTCAGTAAAAGGTACAAGAACCAACAAACTACAGATAGATTGAATTACTTTTAGGAAGATTCCCAGAAATAACTCATCCTGGATCATGCTTGTGAACCATTCACTGATTAAATTAAAAAGTCAGGAAGCCACAGATCCTGGAAACTAAAGAAGATTAAAGTATAACCTTGGAAGCTCTACCCTGTTCATGAGATAGTGGTGTAATTACAGAAATGTTACTCACTGATAAGAAATATAAAAATGCAGTGTGGATAGTAGAAATTGGTCTGTGGCAACAGAGAAAAGCTGTGATTCTAAATAGCTGGTATCAGTTGCTTAGATATAAATAACTATCTCTAATATAAAGTAAATCAATTTCTGAAAATATGAAGCTTGGCAGATGCACCTTTGGAACATCTTACATTGTGGGTTATGACAGTTAGTTCAGTAAGCAACATTTTTCTATAAATTTTCCATAATTATCAGGAAAGGACTAGCCTGTTCAGATAGTTGCCTTCAACTATTAGGCTAGGATTATATTAGTCTCTTCTTCATTCAAAATAAATCAACTGGAATTCAGGTTTATAAATCATACTGTTGGGAGATGATCTGTTCAGTAATGTGATTCGGAATCTTGGAGTGAACATTTCAAATTGAGTTTTGGAAAATGGTGGCATGAGCAGCAGACCTACCATGATGTCCCACCTGAAGAAACTCATACTCTCACCTCTACACTAAAGCTCAGGTCCATGTTAAAGAATTGAGTACAAAAGAGTGAATTTTGAGAGTGCTCATCATGTCTGTGACCTGGAAAATGATCTGACTGTAAAGGAAAATCTTACACGTCTTTACTTTCTTTCCTTTTATGAGGACAACAGGAAGCAGAGTCCTAAAGGTGTGCAATTTGACTGCCTTGAAGAGCACGTTGATACCATCAGGAATGTGTGGGAATCAGGTAGCAGAGTAAGGAAGTACATGGCTTGGTTTCTGATGGAAAACAGAAGTAAGAGTGATGATCCCAAGTGCCCTAAAAGTTTCCTATTTTTCTCTTTTTTGTTGTTTGTTTCCTTGTCCCCCTCCGTTTTATTTTTTTAAGATGTACTAGGGGCCTCCTTCACAGGGTGATCTCTATGCATAATAAAGGTTGAGAACCAGGAATTTAAGTTTACTCAGGAAGAAAAAGCACTACCTTAAAAAAGACACTTCAAAGTCTCTTTGTAAAAGACTAAGAGCTAGATGGGCAGTGGGGGTGGAGAACAGGCCAGAATCCTGACAGATGTTTCAAGCCACAGTCAGTACACAGCTCATGACTAAGTGGGAGGAAGTCTTGCTGCAGCCTCTGAAGACTAAGGGGCAGTGTGGGATTATCAGGCACTTTATGTGCATGCTAATTTTAACAGACTTTGGTAGGGTTAAAGTTCTTTTGAAAATATGTGTGGGGTGTTTCCAAGTGATGTTCATTTTCTCAGACCTTTGAAGGACTTTACATCAAAGCAAGTTATATTCCCCTGGATGTCCAACATAGTTAAGACCCTTTATCCCAAAGCACCATTGCTATTAAAATTTCCGAGTTCCCATTTAAGTGTATATTTCATGCTGCTCACAAAAGCATTGAATTGGAGACCACTCTCCTAAGTGAGGTATCTCAGGAATGGAAACACAAGCACCATGTGAACTTTCTAATAATTGGGAGCTAATCGCGGGGCACACACAGGCACAAAGAGATGCAAAGGTCCTAGGAAATCAAGAAGGGGCGGGGTAGGAGGAGAGTAGTCAAAACCTACCTAGCCGGTACAATGAACACTATTCAGGTGATGGGGACAGTAAAAGCCCCAACTTAAACAATATAAAAGGTATCCATTAACAAAAACATCTGTACCCCCTTAATATTTTGAACTTAAAAAAATTAAACTAATTTTAAATCAACATACAATAACTTTCAAGTATAATTTCTATTATCTCAAACTAAACATGAAAGAACACTCTCAAATAATTTTTAAATAAAGTAAGATTTTGCTTGCATGTTTCCTTTAAGACCCAGAAGAAGACTACAAGTTTTAACCTTTAGATTTTGTGACAATTTGAAGAAATCTCCAAAATTCATCACCCTAGCTTTCTCAGTTTTTATGGGCAAATATAGTCATAAGATGAGAGTAGGTGATATTTCAATGCAGAAAAATAGAATAAAAACAATGATTTTTAAGAAGCATTGATAAAGATATTAATAAACATAAATGTATAATTCTACATGTTTAATACTAGGCAATAAAATAAATATCACTATAACTTCAATTTCTGTATTGATTAGAACTATATCATCATGAGTTTTTGATATTTGACACAAATTTAAAATATGTGAGCAATTTTAAATGAATCTCTGCTGTGCTAGAGGTGAAAAATGGGAGAAATAAAATTTGTAAATCTTTTATGATACATAGAAACTTTGTTGTAAATTTGAAAAACATCTTTCAATCCTCTATTTTCTCTTGGTTGGGAGGCCAATCTCAACGAGGCCCTGAACAAGAGAATCAATGCTCTCTGCCATCCTTACCCTGCGATCATCTAGGTTAATCCTTAATAGGAATGATTCTGTTTATTTTATTTCTACTTTTGGTTAAATGTTTAGTTTAGATTGTAGAAATGGGATATTTTTAGAAACTGAAAATTCTGGGTGAAATTGGAAAAGTAATAATATATGAGCAACAATCTCACTAGGGACAGAACATGCTCAAAGGGACTCCATTTCTTCAAGTGACCAGATTCTTATTTTTGGCCTTTGAGTTGCTATAATAAAAGGTGAATACATAAAGTGTACATAGATGACACTTATGAAGGTGGTATTTTATGAGATAAGCAAGGGGACAACAGTGAGAGAAAGGAGTATTAATTAAATTGATTTGAGACATGTATGTTTATTGAAAAGATTTTACAAAAAAGGAGACAAAATTATAGTCACTGAGAAAAGGCATATTACAGTTTCCCTAGAGGCAAAAGTGAGGGGATTAAGTTCACTTTTGAAGGAAAAATGGCCAGTCAGATTGTTTCAGGTTAAAATAAATCATCACTAGTCAGAGAAGAAGGCAAGCTACCAATAGTGTGAGTCAACAAAAACCAGAAACAATGGATTTAAACCAATGATGTTGAAATTTTCAGATGTAGAATACAGATATTGAGATTGTCAGATACAGAATAGTTTTGTATGAAATATTTAAAGAAGTAAGAAATGCAATCACAAGGATGAGCACACACTTTTTGAAAATTTAAACAAAAATGTATAGAAGTCACAAAAGCAGAGCTCTGGCTAATTATTGAGAAGCTATAGAATGGGAAAGTGTCTACTGACACTAGAGTAGATGTCATAGAATTGTTTCAAATGATACAATGGAGCCATTTAAAATAAACATAAAACATTTTGAAGCTTCAAGATTTTGGTAACAAAGTCTTAGTAAGTACTAAGAAAGTTATAACATGAAGCTTAGAATCAAATCATACAGTCATTTTGTGAATCTATAATAGTGCTTTCAGTATGTGCTATTTTTTTCAAAATAACAATAAGAAATAAATCATCCACTTAAAAACCCCCAAATATATTTTATAATAGTTGACAAAGAACAAATAGAACCTTCTTCAGTTCTCACTGATATGGTTATTTAGTTAACAGGCATTGTCTTCTTTGCAAAAGAATAAGCTATGGCTAAAAGGCAAGAACATATCAAATAACAAATTTAGCCAATGGCAAGTGAAAGCACTTTAGTGAGTTTATAATGCCATCACTCAATTTTAGGAGTAAAGGCCAGGGGTGGGGTGGTGAGAAAGAGTGTTGCTATAAGGGTGCCATGAGGAGTCTTGCGATGGGGTAGTTCTGTATCTCAATTGTGGTAGCATTATAGTTACGTGTGATAAAATTGCATAGAACTATATACAGCACTTATACACAAATGACTGTGCATATAACCAGTGACATTTGAGTAAGGTCTGTGGATTATGCCAATGTCAATTTCCTGGTTTTGATATTGTACTACAGTTATGCAAGAGGTTAACACTGGGGGAGGAGGATGGTAAGTGCATGGTACTGTCCTGTATATTTCTAACTTTTTGTGAATATTAATTTCAAAATAAATTTTTTTAAAAAATGTTATTTATTATAACTAGGCCTTTTGGCAGGCAATGATTTGAGTAACTTTAATATGAAATCATCATAAATTGGTTTCTGTGCATTTCAACAGAAAGGCGGGGAGAGAGACAGAGAGAATGAATATGAGGGAGAGAGAGAAGAAAAGCTTTATGTTGCAAATAATGATATATCAGTGTTCTGTTGCTGCTGTAACAAATTACCGTAAACTGAGTGGCTTAAAGAATTCAAATTTATTATCTTATGGTCCTATAGGTTGCAAGTGGGTGCACATGAGCACAAAAAGACGTAAAGGACATTGGAAACTGAGAAAGGGGGAGAGTGAGAGGGGATGAGGGATAAAAACTTACTGGGTACAATGAACACTGTTCTGGTGGCAGGCACACTGAAAGCCCTGACTTCAGGATTATAGAGTGTCCATGGAACAAAAGCTTTTGTACCCCCTTAATATTTTGAAATAAAAACAATAAAATAAAATTTAGATCCTCATTGAAAAACCCCGGCCTATTAGAATGTACACTATTTCAGTGTATAGCATCCTTAAATCTGTGTAGTATGTAACAGATTCTGAAATAGAAAGCAAGAGAAAATCAATTTATATTAGGATGAAATATGAGCAAAGAGAGAACTACTCAGAGGTATAGAAACTGGGTAGATATTGCCCATGCTTCCCATGAGGTGGGAGGAAACTTAGCTGCTGTGGAGAGAAGGCACCTTGTCCCACCCCCCCGCACCCCCCACCTCCCTGCCGCCACACATGCTTTCCCAAGGACTGCTTTCCATGCCCCATTCTTTCTATCCAGCGGAAGATAGAAGAAGAGGACCTACAGTTTAAAAGGCTTGCGCTTTCATGTAACCATACACGATAATCAGCAGCCAGAATTTGGCCTGTTGTGCAATATGTAAAATGGATGTGCAATATGAATAAATGGATGTATCAATGAATAGCCCTAAATATTATCTACTAGCTGCAAGTGTTAGATCTACATGGTCACAAACTTCTTTCTTCTCTGGCTTTTCTTTGTTCATGTCTCTCCTGGATTCTATCCATTCTTTTATCTGAAAGACCGCTTTGTCTTTATTTATTTTGCCCATGTCATTATTCTCATTAGTGTTTCACTGGTACCACCCATGCATATAAGAACATGAAATTACAGGCAGGTAGACATCTTCAGTTGCCTAAATCATTTGACTGAAATCAATCAAAATGGTTTTATTTGATTTTCAATTTTCTTAATAATGAAGGTGGATATTTGAGTTGTTATAGAAGTCAAAAATCTCAAACTTTTCTGCTGACATATTACTAAGGAAGTTGTTTTAAATTCTTTCTTTCTTAATAAAGTTTGAGGCAAATTAAATTTTTTCCTAAATATATACATAGAAATTTATTAGCATTTCACTGGTTTCATTATTGAAGCATTTAAAAACACTATGACTAAAGGAAGAGAAATAATGATTCTATTTTGATTTTGATTAAATGTCTTCTAACAGCATTTGCTAGTATTGGTTTAAATCAGATATATACAAAGTGGTTACATATATATATTCATTAAATATTTTCTAAACTGTGATTAATGGATATTAAAGTACAGACATTTTTGTTTAAATACTCCCTATTACTCACTACAGGAAATTCTAAATCAAATATTTCCTAAATGGGTCTTCACTGAAAAAAGAATAATTTAATCTTGTCAATTCTTAATCTTCTTTGATAGTTGTACTTATTAAGTTACTCACGTATGTCATTTGCATCTATATGAAAATCCAGCTACATGTAGCGAACTGACTGTTGGGTTTCAGTTGAGACATATTTGGCTTATAACATTGGGGCTAAAACCTACTAGTTTTATAATGTAACTTTATTTAGGGGTAAATTGATCTCAGCCAAAAATAGATGAAGAATTAGGAATCTGCTAGTTATAATTTTTCTGAATATGGTCAAATTGCCTTTGCCCATCAAAAAGAAATTATTTGATTAGGGAGTCTCCTCTTTAAAGTACTTTTGGGGGGGTTGTTTGTAAATACTCTGGGCTTCCCTTTTATTCATATTTCAGCTTTCTATCTTCTTTTATTAGTATTCCTTATTTTACCCCAATAATTGATGTTATAGCCTAGTAAAATGAGCTATTCAGATATGATATCTATATCATCCAAACTGAGTTGAAAAGTTATTTAAAGTAGAGAAAATTCATGCAATGTACTCAATTTCATCTGGTTCTTGGTTTGAGAATCTCTAGAAATTTCAGTTTATTCTAGAGTATGATAGATTTAAAGCTTCTAATAGTTACCCTGGAATACAGCAAAACTCAAGAAAAATACTAGAATAGAGCGAGATTTTATACTAAGTCAAATCCAGAACCAGAGTTCTTTTCTCTACTTAAAATGAATGGGATACTCCTTATTTGTTTCCAAAAGAAGTATGTGGGAAGGAAGACAAGACCACAGTTTTGACAGCTGTCACATCTCCTTACAGTTGCCATTTGTGCTTAAAAACCAGATGGACATTGCTGTTGTTAGAAACAGTATCCGCCCAGTAAGCACGAGATAGATTACTATTTTGAATAAAAGCTTTATTTGAAGAAATTTGTTCCATGACCATAAACATCAAATTAAATACATATAAACAAGAAATAAATGGGTTCAAACCTTTTAAGAACATATTCGTCTTAAGAAATTTTTAGTTTTCCCTTTGAATGTCCTCATCACAATAAAGATGTGGCCTGCCAGAAAAGATCTTGGCTGGCTGTGGTAAGAGTCCTACTTAATAATGTCATCTTCTCTAATCACAAATTTTTTTAAACCAATAAAGGATGTTAGTTCCATTTCTTCATTTTGCAGATGAGGAAATGAAAACCAGAGAGATTAAGTGAATTGTTTAAGGATTATATAGTTTCTTAATAATAAAATCAGAATTTTACATAAATTTTGACCCTACAACACATACCACACCAAGCCACCTCTTTGCATACTAATAAATTTGTTACAATGGAAGATGATACTTGTACTTCTTCCAGTGATTCTTGTATTCAAATCTGATAGTTACATTACCTAATTCTCAGCATTAAGGTACCTAATAATAAATGAAAGAAAATATCAAAAGGTTGAGCAAAGGAATATGAATAATTTTACCTGATTAAGCCTGGAGAATTGCTTTTGCTCATCTTTTGAGAATATTTTTCTAAAAATGACTTGAATATTCATGTCTGTCAAATAAGCAAGAGTGTCTGTCATCTACATGCTTCTGGATAAACACTGACAAATAGTTATTCAATTGTTCTCATTTTCACTATTCTTTGTTAGTCTCCCAAAATTCCTGTCATTATAAAATACCATGTTTGTAAAATGTTACAGTTTCCAAGGTTGCATCTTTTTGTACATCAGCTATAGTTTGGGTGGATGCTTATTCATCGCCTTAACATTGTAAGTAAAAATTTCTCCAAATCATAATGTAAGATGGATTTCATCTACTCCTTGCCACTGGGCTAGATACATGTGCAATTTAGTTTCAGATTATTGTCCTTTCTTGTCTCAGAATTTGTACTATTAGTACTAGAGTTTTTTATTAGTGCTAGAATT
Source organism: Eulemur rufifrons (assembly GCF_041146395.1). Taxonomy (NCBI): domain Eukaryota; kingdom Metazoa; phylum Chordata; class Mammalia; order Primates; family Lemuridae; genus Eulemur; species Eulemur rufifrons. Next base: position 45,317,148 of record NC_091000.1, on the reverse strand, counting down.
CTTTATAAATGTATTTATGTGTGCTTCATTACTCAACAGACATTTGTCATGACCTAGTTAAATCCAGGTCACTGCACCAGATCTTTTTGGAAACATAAAAATGGATATGAAGCTATGACTTCTATCAAGTTCAAAGGACACTATCTCTTAAAGCAAATTTGTTGTTAAATAAATCACTGAACATTGAATTTTTAAAATCAATTTCTTCTAAACAAAGGACACATGCAAAAAAGACTTTTCAAGCAACTAGGGGAGTTACATCATGTATAAAAATAGTTACAATTAATGAATTTTTGGTAAAAGTAGTGTACATAAAGAACAAAATAAGTAACAGGAAGACACAGAACAGTGAGGAATCAATTCCTTCATTGGAGACATAAATGGGAACATCAGGACAGGCACTTGATTTCTGGGGAGAATTGTGTGTTTTAAGAGATGTTAACAATTTCAATATGAAGTCCAGGAGGAATTATCTTGTAAATACTTGGAATTATGAAACCCAGGTTGGAAGTAAGAGTTGAAGATAAAGATTCAGGTTATTGGTGTATAAACAAAAATGGATGTGATACCAGATGTGGTTTTCACATTAGATGTAGAAGAACCAAGGATTTTTACCTTATGATTCTAACATTTTGAAAGGTGTAATTATTTTAGTTTTGAAGGCAATTTTCCATCATTAAAAAATTATGTTATTCTATTCTCTTCTTGAGTTAGAAAAGAGATTTTATACAAAGCTAAAAACTTAAGGGTCCAGTTATGACTTAACAATACAAAATTTTCTTAGCATCTTGATAGCACGTGTAATTTTCTATAAAACAGTAACACCCAAGGAAAACTGACAAAGTGATTGTGCTGAGTATTCTGTGCTCTGAAATGGTAAAGTGGGAAAATAAAAGCTTAAACATTAAAGTCTAAACCTGAGTCCAAATCCTTATTCCACCACTTATTTTTTGTAAGGTTTTGGGCAATATACTATCATGTCGTCAGCAAAGAGTGAGAGTTTGACCTCTTTGGCCCCCATTTGGACACACTTAAGTCCCCTCTCTTGTCTGATTTCTCTGGCAAGAACTTCCAGTACTATGTTCAATAGAAGTGGAGATAGTGGAACCTTGTCTGGTTCCAGTTTTAAGTTAGAAGGCTTTCGATTTTTCCCCATTCAGTATGATATTGGTTGTTTATCTCATGTGGCTTTAATAATTTTAAGGTATGTCCTATCCACGCCTATTTTGTTAAGAGTTTTTGTCATAAAAGTGTGCTGGATTTTGTCATATGCTTTTTCTGCATCTTTTGAGAGAATCTTATGGTCTTTGTTCTTCCTTTTATTGATGTGGTGAATTGCATGTATAGATTTGCATATGTTGAACCATCCTTGCATCTCTGGGATAAAGCCCACCTGGTCATGATGAATTATTAGTATTATTATTTTTGATGTGCTGTTGGATTTGGTTTGCTATGATTTTGTTGAGGATTTTTGCATCTATATTCATGAGGGATATTGGTCTGTAGTTTTCTTTTTTTGTTGTGTCCTTTTCTGGCATAGGTATAAAGGTGATATTTGCTTTGCAGAATGAGTTGGGGAAGATACTATCCTTCTCAATGTTGTGGAATAATTTTTCCAGTATAGGTATGAGTTCTTATTTGTAAGTTTGGTAAAATTCAGGTGTGTAATCATCTGGTCTGGGACTTTTTTTGTTGGAAGAGTTTTAATTACTGCTTCAATTTCTGTGCTTGATATTGGTCTGTTACGGAATTTTATTTCTTCCTGATTGAGCCTAAGGAGGTTGTGTATTTCTAAGAATTTGTCCATTTCCTCCATGTTTTGTAGTTTGAGGGCATATAGATTTTTATAGTAGTCAAAGGTAATGTTTTGTATTTTCGTTATGTCTGCAGTGACCTCTCTTTTTTCATTTCTAATTGAGCTTATTAGAGTCCTTTCCTTTCTAGTTTTGTCAATCTAGCATGAGGGCTGTCAATTTTGTTTATCTTTTCAAAAACCCAACTTTTGGGTTCTTGAACTATACCCATCTGTATAGTTCTTTTATTCTTGATTTCATTTAGTTCTGCTCTGATCTTAGTTATTTCTTTTCTTCTGCTAGGTTTAGGATTGACTTGTTCTTCCTTTTCCAGTTCCTTGAGGTGGTTTATTAGTTTGTTGATTTGTGAACTTTTTGTCTTTTGGATGTGAGCATTTAATGCTATTAGTTTTCCTCTCAGGAATGCTTTTGCTGTATCCCACAGATTTTGATAACTTGTGTCTCTGTTATCATTTAGTTCAAAGAATCTTTTGATCTCCATCTGGATCTCCTCCTTGATCCAATAGTCATTCAGCAATAGATTGTTTAATTTCCATGACTTTGTGAAGTGGTAAGTGTTTCTGTTGGAATTGATCTCTAATTTTATACCACTGTGATCTGAGAGGATACATGGTATAATTCCTATTTTTTAAAATTTGTTGAGATCTGATTTGTGGCCTAGGATGTGATCAATTTTGGAGAAAGTTCCATGAGCTGATGAGAAGAATGTATATTCAGTGATATTTTGGTGGAATGTTCTGTAGATGCCTGTTAGACCCATTTGTTCTAGAGCTCTGTTTAACTCCACTGTTTCTTTGCTTATTGTCTGCTTGGAGGATCTGTTTAGTACAGTCAGTGGGGTGTTGAAATCCCCAGCTACTATGGAATTACTGTTAATCATGTTATTTAGGTCAAACAGGGTTTGCTTTATGTATCTGGGCGCTCCTGTGTTGGGTGCATGAATATCAAGAATTGTTAAGTCTTCTGGTTGGATTTTTCCCTTCACCATTATATAGTGACCATCTTTGTATTTCTTTACTTTTGCTGCTTTAAAGTTTATGTTTTCTGATATAAGAATAGCTACCCCAGTTTTCTTTTGGTTTCCATTTGCCTGGAAGGTTGTTTTCTAACCCTTCACCTTGAGTCTGAAAGCATCTTTCTGGGTAAGATGCATTTCCTGGAGATACCAGATACTTGACTTGTATTTTTTTATTTACTCAGCCAGTCCATGTCTCTTCAGCGGACAATTCAAGCCATTCACATTTATTGAGAGAATTGATATTTGGGGTAGACTTTGGTTCATACTGTTGGATAAATTCTTATTGTTTTGTTTTACATTTCAAGCCATTGTGGAATCAGGGTTCTGGACTTTAACTCTTGAGTGATTTTACTTTGGTGGGTGTCTATTGCACTGTTCAGTGTATGATGCAGGTCTGAGTACTTCCTGCAGAGCAGGTCTGGTCTTTGCAAATTCCATTAGCCAGTGCTTGTCTGGAAAAGTCTTTATTTCTCCCTCATAAATAAAGCTTAGTTTTGCTGGGTAAAGAATTCTAGTTTGGCCATTATTCTGTTTTAGAAGATTGAGGATGGGTTCCCAGTTCTTTCTGGCTTGTAAGGTTTCAGTTGAGAAGTCTACAGTAAGCCTGATAGGTTTTCCTTTGTAGGTTATCTGCTGTTTTTTGTCTTACTGATTGAAGGATTACCTCTTTCATATTTACGTTGGCCAGCCTAATAACTATGTGACGTGGTGATTGCCTTTTCACATTGAGTCTCTCAGTTGTTCTGTGTGCTTCTTATGCCTCAATATCTAGATTTCTGGCCAGGCCAGGTAAGTCTTCCTCCATTATTCTAAGAAATAGATTTTCTAGCCCTTGTGTATTTTCTTCTTTTCTCTTCAGGTTGCCTATGATTTTTATGTTTGTTTTCTTTATGTAATCCCACATTTCTTGTATGTTTTGTTCATGTCTCTTACTTCTGTGTTATTTTTCTTCGTCTGATTTGTTTAGCACATAGGCATTATCTGCAAGCTCTGAGATTCCTTTCTCTGTGTGATCCACCCTATTCTTAAGGCTTTCCACTGCATTTTGTAGTTTCTTGAAGGCCTCTTTCATTTCCAGTATTTCTGTTTGGTTCTTTTGTAAAACTTCAATTTCTTTAGAGAATTTTTCATTCATATTCCTATATTGTTCTTGTGGCTTCTTTGTGTTGGGTTTCTATTTTCTCTTCCATTTCTTTGAGTTTTCTTACAATCCATATTTTGAATTCTTCCTCTGTCATTTTAATTATTTTATTTAAGTTCTTGTCCATTGTGAGGACCTTCTGATTTCTTTTGGGGTTGAATTTTCTCTCTAATCTTTCATGTTTCCTATGTTCTTTCACTGATTCTTTCTCATCAGGTTACTTGGTAGAGAACTGGGGTTGCTAGGACTGGTTTATGGCCATATCTCCAAGTCCCCAAGGGTCATTCCTTGAGAGTGCTGGGGGAAAGCACGCTGGTCCTATATTGCCTTAAGGGTATTTTAGCAAGTTGGGTTACCTCTGACCTGTTGTCTTCATTTCTTGCCAATGGAGACTAGTGAATTTGGTCCCCTACCTTAAGCTCTAAGCTGGTGGATCGCACATGTGGGTATGACTCCACTGCCCTCTAATAGCTGGAGATGGAAGGCACTGTGTTAGGCTATGTGGTTACTCTGTCTGTTGTTGATTGTAGTTTGCATGGAGGAGCTAGTTATCGAGGTATTCTGATGTCTCTGTGGTAGGCTCTGGTTCCCCTGATGGGGCATAGGAATGCCCCAATCTTTGGGAGGGGCCTTGCCACTCCCGAGGGTTATTTGGATCCTGTTCCCCATATGGTGGGGTAAGGGCAAGATAGATCCCAGCTGGGTGTTTGTGCTTCTGTGGTTGCCTGATCTGCCACTAGGGGGAGCTGCTAATATGCTATTCAGGGTTCTTTTATCACACTTGGAAGGCTGCTCTTGATAGGAGGGGTCAATTGGTGCAATTGCTGAGGTCTTTGGCCAGATTTTCCCTTCCCTGTCCACAAACCCCAGTGCTGGAGGCCACCCAGATCCGGAGAGCAAGCGCTGGAGTTATGTTCTTATTAGATGATCTCAGCTGGTCCGGTGGGCCAAATCAACAGGCAGCCGACTATTTTTCAACACCAAAGCCCACAGACTCACACAGAGAAAGCAGCTTTGCTTCTCCCCATCTCCAAGGGTGGAGTGTACTGGATTGGGTGCAAAAGTCCCTGGGCTGGGGGAGGAGTGTTGCCTGAAAGTGTTCCATGCTGCAGCATCTCCGGGCTGAGGATCCCAACGGTGGCGGCCGCCCACCCCTGGAGAACTGGCATTGGGGGTGAGCACTGAAGAGCCGCCAGCTGACACTAGTCTGGAAAGCCAACTCAACAGGTCCCCGACTGTTTTTCAGCACCAAAGTCCCACAGATTCACACCAGCGGCACAGAGAATGCAGCTTTTCTCGCTTCTCCCCACCTCCAAGGGTGGATCCCGCAGTGGCCAGTGCAAAAGTTGCGGGGCTGGGGGAGAGGTACTGCCTGAAACTGCCCGTGTGGCAGCATCTCCGGGCTGGTGACCCCCACAGTGGCAGCTGCCTGCCCCGGGAGGCTAGTGTTGGGGGCGACCACTCAGGAGTTGGCAGTTGCCAGTCCAGCAGCCAGAATCAACAGGCCGCCAGCTGTCACCTCTGCATCACAGTCCCAGTCTCCTATCTGCTTAGCAGAGGGTCCTGCTCTTTTTGCCCTGCCCTGAGCCAGCCAAATCACCAGCGGTTTCCAAGGGGCAGAGCCTCCTTTTCAGCGTTCACCTCCTGTGTTCTGGTCCCACTGGCCACCAAAGGGGAGGTGCCTGTCCCCAAACTCCCTCAGGTGGTTGCAGTCGCAGGAAGTAAGGATTCAGACCAATCCTTCCCCTGCCCAGTGCTGTCCCACAACAGAGCACTGGAGAGTTCAAAATGATTCCCGCTACTGCCTGCTCTCCACAGAGCCTGTCGTCCTGTGCCACGACTTTGCACCACTTCAGGGACTTCCTAGTCTGAGTGTGTGTGCAGGTCTGTGGGGGGGCGGGGGGGAGCCGGGCATCCTTCTGTGGGTCAGGTGGCGCTGCGCTGGCTGGCCCAGTGGGCTCGGCCTTCGCTCACTCTGTTCCCTACTGTGTATCTTGCACTTTCCAGTCTTTGCCAACATATCTCCCTTTCACCTTTATTTTTTCCCTGCGCTGCGTGTCCCACACTATTTCTCTGCAGTTCCACAATGCCGTTCTGGGTGGGGGAGTGATCCACTCGTGTGTAGCCCACCGAGTTCTTGACTTCCTTTCCTGGGAGCAGTGAGCCAGGAGGCCACCACTAATCTGCCATTTTTTTCCTCCCTCCAGGACAATGAATTTTTTTTTAAGGAACCTCCAGCAGCCTCTGCCACATTTCGCACTGTCAAGACAAATGCATTTAGTTGAGGTGGTTTCTATATTAACTAGTTACTTTTGGGAGATATGTCAGAGGCATACAATTTGCTTTTAGTTTCCTGGACATGTCATTTCCTGATAAAAAATGAGACAATATATCCTAAAACTTGATGTAAGACCATTCGTAAATGTTAACAAGAGCAGGGACAAAAGGGAACGCATGTCTATTGGTTTGAAAATTGGCCCCTAAGTGAAACCATTAATCCATGGCAATTTCATGTTCTCCTTAGCTCACCGTGGTAATTGAAATGAATCAGCTTTTCATGGGGCAAAATTTGTACTTCAAAAATGTGATTCATATTGGGCATAATTTTCTTTAATTTTCATGTTCATTTTTTCAAAAATGAATGTTCTCCTCATGTTAATACCTTTTCTGCAGTATTGGCACTGTGAGCTTTTAGTGAATAGTGTTGCAATTATATGGAATAGATGGTAGATCAAGTCATTTTACTGTTTGCACTTCTATTTACTAAAAATTTATGCAAAAGAACCTCCTTTTTCCTGGATAAAGCTAGGCCTATAAACAAAATAAATTGATACATGAAAGAAAAATATAAATTAATTTAGGCCAAAATTTTCTAGCTAATTCAGTGGCCATGGGGTTTGAACCCCATGTTGTAGAAAATGGCCTTAGTTCTCTATTTTCAGGTGATGTTTTAAACAAAAGCTCTGATAACTGGCCAATTTGCTTTCTTTTTGCTCTCTAAACTCTGTCTTAGACTATAGTTTGTAGCAAATCAGTTGTGCATGGTTAGTGCCCAGTCAACCTGGCAATCACCTGATATTTGCTAACATGAAAAGCTATTACATATAATGTTTATGAGAGGTAGGTGCTTTGGGGCGTACAAACACAAGACTAAACAAGATTCCTGTTTCCAAAGAATTTACAGTCTGTTGAGGAGTCCAGAACATAAAAATTTAATTAAAAATAAATTACTAAATGAATAGATTGAAATTGCACATAAGATTTTGAAGAAAGGAATGATCACTGAGATATGTGATAGAAAAGACTTATATTTTATACTGTTGATGTCATCCTTAGTAACGGCATATAAAAATGACAGTTTTGTTATGTATATACCGTTACTTGTTAAATCATTCAATTTGACCTCCTACCATATTTAAGTTTTTAGCTAAAAACTCTACAGCCCCAAATAAGACAAAGTTCTTGATCTCTGGAAGCTTTCTGTCCATTGGGAGAGAGAAACTAAATATGCAATTACAACAAAGTGTGTAAGTGTTATGATGTGAAAATCACAGCATATCATTTGGGGAGTGAGGGGAAGCTTTATGGAGGAAGTGAGTTTACTGAGATCTAAAATGTATTTTTATCCTATTATTGAAGTAGATCTGATTTGGATAAACTCTAGTTTTTTATTCTATTTTATAAAAAGATATCTGATTATGCCAAAGCAAACTTTGGAATATTTGAAATATTTTGAGAAAGACTTCCAAATGCATCAAAGAGTCCTCTTGAGAATTGCTTCTAACAATGCCCGGTAAATTTGCTATCAAGGAAATATGCTTCAAATTATAACAGATAAAACAACAGACACTAAACAAAACAGATATATTTTACCCAGAAGTTTTACATGAGTGACAAGCACTAAGAAACTCTTTAGAAATTACGAATATAATATCCTACTTCATAAGATGAGATAAGAGACACAACTAAAACTATTGACATTCTGGTCATAATGTATCCACAGTTGCTCCAGGGAGGCACACAGCAATAACTGCCCCAATATAACTCTACAGTGACATCACTTTTTTTTTTGTAAGTAACAATAGGAAAGCTATATTGTCAGTCCTTTACTAACACATTTTAGCTTAATGATTAATTATTTATGTACGCATAAGCCTTTTCTCTATGTTAAAAATTTAGTGTAAGTAAAGTTTCCAAGACCACAAAACTATTTTAGATACCTGTTTATTTAATTTTCTAGTTTCTGTACCTTCAACTGTGGCTAAGAGCTGATTCTGAGGGGTATATTTGTGTGTGCGCATCCGGGTGTGCACATGCGTATCAGGTAGACAGTTGTGAGAGGATGATGACATAGTTGAAACATATGCAGGATTCTATAGGCCAAAGTAAAGAATTTAAATTTGAATCTAAGTGTAATGAGACTGGAGGGTTTTGAGCAGAGAAGTGGCATCATCTGATTTATATTTTTAAAAGGTCACCATGGCTACTGTGCATAGCGGACTTTAGGGGACAAAAGTGTAAGTGGGATGATCAGTTAGATTACATTTATAAACTTTCTAATGAGACGTGATGGAGAGGTCATGCACCTGAGTGTTAGCAATGGAGACAGTCAGAAGCAGATGGATCCATGTGTTCCCTGCAAATATAGCAGTGGCAAAGTAAAGCAGCATCTCTTTCTATCAGGCATAGATTAAACATATATTTTAATAAAGCAACCATTTTCTTTTCAGGGATCCAGATTCATTAAGAGCTAGAGAACTCAAGCTATGTACATTTTGGTTCATGACAATAAGCATAATACTAAATACTGCCTTTTAAGTGGCATTCCAGGCATTTAAAAATAAACCTAGCGCTATACTGTGATTATTAGTACTCAGCTAACCCAGTCCTCTCCCTCTTGAGCACACAGAAGGAGAACATATCCCAGCCTCTTGCAGTCGATCAGGACATGTGACTAACTCTGTCCAGTGAAATGAGAGATAAACTAATGTGAATTACTTTCCAATTGAGTATTTAAATGTAGTCTCTACTGTTACCTTCTGTCTTCCCCATTTGGAAAGACCTCAGATGACTTGTTTTTTGTTTTTGTTTTTGGTTTTGTTTTGAGACATAGTCTCACTGTTACCCCAGGTACAGTGCAGTGGTGTCATCGTAGCTCACAGCAGCCTCAGTCTCCTGCAATCTTCCTGCCTCAGCCTCCCTAGTAGCTGGGACTACAGGCATGCACCACCATGCCTGGCTAATTTTTCCATTTTTGGTAAAGAGGGGGTCTCTCTCTTGCTCAGGCTGGTCTTGAGCTCTTGAGCTCAAGTGATCCTCCCTCCTCAGCCTCTGAGAATGGTAGGATTACTGTTGTGAGCCACGGCATCCTGCCAGATGACTTATATTAAGATATTATTCTATTCACTACCTCCATGAGAACAATTAAACAAATTTTTTTAATAAAAAGAAGAAGATATCAGTCATCACAGGAAGGAAGTAGCCTGGAGCCCTCAAAGTGTTAGCATAAGACTTTGAAAAATAAAGTTACTTGTTGTAAGCTACTGAGATTTAAGGCTTATTGGCTACTGTCACATAGCCAAGCATTAATTATGTTGACTAGTACATATAGTCAGAAAAAATCAACATTATATAAAAATCATACCATGTATTGACTTTCCATGGTAAAAAGTCGCACTGGGATTATTTCATTTGTTTTACGCCCAGTGTGAAACAGAACCTTCATATACATACAGACACATATTTACAACAAACTTTGAGTTAGGTATTCTTAAACTCATTTTTTTATACAGATGAGAAAACTATGGTTTAGAGAGATTCAGATTGGCTCATGTCTATTCAGCTAACAATGGCCAGAATGAAGCTTTGAAGCCAGGTCTACCATACTCACTTACTTCAGCTGGCTGTCATATTCTGAGAAAGGAATCATAAATCATGCATATCATATTGTAAGATTTTTCAGGGTTGATGTGGTTATTTGATTTATTTTGCATAAGAGATTCTGAATTAACGTGCTTCTAGTTTCAGTAATCCTTTACCGAAGGATTCAGATCACCTTTTGCAGGAGCATTTTTATTTCATAGCTTATTTTATCTGCCAATATTTTTCCAGGCTAAAGAATTTTCATCATTCTTCATGCAATATGTTATTAAACACATTTTTTGCCTACCTCATAATATTTTATTTCATGTTCTTCCAATATTTGATGAACCTATCTCCCCAAATTGCATCTCTCACCTTCTTCCTGCACAACAATACATAACACAAGAGTGGCAGGATTTTTCCTTCATGTTTTTTCAGGATCACTATACATTTCATGAAGCAGACAGTAGGCTAAATATGGCTTTTAAAAGAACAACTTTACTGAGGTAAAATTGACATACAATAAGTTGTATGTATTCAAATTGTACAGTTTGATAAGTTTTGGCATTACGTATCTGTACCCATGAGACTATCACCACAATCAAAAGAATAAATATATCCATTAGCCAAAAATTTTTCTTGTGCCTTTTTGTGATTCCTCTCCTGTAGCTGCCCTCCAATTGCCAGTTAAAAACTGATGTTTTCTAACACTATAAATTTGTTTGCATTTTCTATAATTTTATATAAATGATAAGTGTATATCATACCACATATGCTTTTTGTCTGCCTTCTTTCACTCAATATAATTAATTTGATATTCATACATGTTGTACATATCAATAATTAATTCCTTTTATTTCTGAGTAGCATTTCATTTTATGGGCATATCACCATTTGTTTAACCATTTATCTGTTGCTGGACCTTTTTGTTTTCAGCTTTTGGCTCTTATAAACAAAAATGCTATGAATACACATGTACAAGTATTTATACAGACATATTGGGGAATGGGTTATATGGTAGGTGTATGTTTAACTTTTCAAGAAACTACCAAGCTGTTTTCTAAAATGTTTGCACCCTTTTATATTCACACATGTTGTGTATGAGAGTTCCATTTCCTCCAAATTCTCACCAACACTTGGTATAGTCAGTCATTTTAATTTTAACCATTTTAATAAGTGTGTAGTGATACCTCATTGAAGTTTTAATTTTTATTTCCTTAGTGCTAATGATGTGGAACATCTTTTTAAGTGCTTATCCGCCATCTGTATAACTTCTTTGAAGTGTCTATTAAAATCTTCTGCCCATTGTTTTAATTGAGTCCTTTATTTTCTTATTATTGAGTTTTTAGAATTCTTTATTTATTCTGGATAAAAGACTTTTATTAGATATGTGCTTTACAAAAGACTGTTTTCCAGTCTGGGGCTTATCTTTTCATTTTATTAACAACATCTTTTAAAGAGAAGTTTTAAAATTTGGTGAAGTGTAATTTATTAATTTGTTCTTTTATGGATTATATTTATGATATTGTATATAGGAAATATTTGCAAAACCCATAATTGCAATGATTTTCTTCTAAAAGTTCTAGAATTTTAGACTTTAAATTTAGATCTATGATCCATTTTTAGTTATAAATATGACATTTTAATGTTTAAAATTATCAACTATCAAAAGGGGCAATTATTTTGAAAATTACAGATATTACGTGATATCTGTTTTAGGTCAGGTTTCCATAAAACAGATAATCTGTGTGCAGCAGGCTTATTGGCATGTGGTCTCAGAAACAATACCTGTGAGTGATGACAGAGGGTGGGGCAGAGGAGGAATAAATTAATCTGCAGTGCAGTCCCCATAAAGGTCTCAACAAATCCTATAAACAGTGACGGTCTTTCAGCTTTGTCCGCAGTTATGGAAAGGAGGTGGGGACTTTGCACCTGACATCATTCAGGCATTGAATGAGGGCTGACCTCGGGAAGGGGTGTAACCTCAGCTGAGGAAAGGACAATTCCTGGAGAGAGACTCAGCCATGGGAGTCTTAGCACTCAGTCTCCCCAGACGCTGGGGAGTGAGTGCCTGGGACCTGGAGAGGGGACATTTTGAAAGAAAGAGAGAGAGTATGTACCACACAGTCCACCACGATGTCAAATTCTCTGTTCCCAAAATTCCTTGTTCCCAAAAGTGAACGAAGTGAGCCAGACAGCTTGCGTAGGTTGCCTAGAAACACAAATCTTACTTGTGATGGAGATGGGAGCAGAGCTCGTCTTTGAAAAGTTTGGTGAGAAGAAACTTATTTTAGGTTGAGAGAGGCTTTCAAATTAGTATAATGAAAATTTATCAAGTTAACTTTTCAAAATCACTCTTTTTTACTCCTAAGAAAGTGATTCATGCTTGACAGAACTAATTTATTTCATTTCTTAAACGAAAATCTGTGCTACCAATTAAGCTGTGTTAAGCTTTGTATTTTAATGGGAAAAATATGTATTCATAGCCTTTTGAGAGAATATTTATTTAAACCTATATTATTAGCCAAAGTGGGTGAGTTTGATGAGGGTTACAGAGAGAGACTTGGGTTGAGAGTGATGTTTCTAAAAGGAAGAAATAAGTGAGATAGACAAATTTAGGGAATGGCTATGTTAGTCCAGACAATTAGGGACTGACTGGGGAAACAAATCCTTATGGGTGAATATATCCGGTGCTCATTGTTGGACATTAGACACCTAATAAGCTGCTTTCTGAGAGTAGATTTCAAAAGTGGAAACAGCTATACCTTTATCTGAATGGAGCAAACATTAACATTGAATTTACTATTTATTTTGCTATAAGAAATAATTCTTGGCCGGGCGCGGTGGCTCACGCCTGTAATCCTAGCACTCTGGGAGGCCGAGGCGGGTGGATCGCTCGAGGTCAGGAGTTCGAGACCAGCCTGAGCAAGAGTGAGACCCCGTCTCTACTAAAAATAGAAAGAAATTATATGGACAACTAAAATATATATATACAAAAAAAAAATTAGCCGGGCATGGTGGCGCATGCCTGTAGTCCCAGCTACTCGGGAGGCTGAGGCAGTAGGATCGCTTGAGCCCAGGAGTTTGAGGTTGCTGTGAGCTAGGCTGACGCCACGGCACTCACTCTAGCCTGGGCAACAGAGTGAGACTCTGTCTCAAAAAAAAAAAAAAGAAATAATTCTTGCTTTCTGATTTTTAAAGTGATTTAAAGCTTACGTTTCTCTAAGGAAATTAATGTATGTGCTATGTTGAAACCTCAGGGATAAATGCTCGAAATTTAAAGTGAATAAAGAAAAGGTGGTTCTTTTTAAAAATATGAACGTATAAGTCCTCTTTCATCCCTCCCAGGGTATGGATTGCAACCCAGGAAAATACACTTTTAAGATAATTATTTTCTGATGATTCTGAGGATGGCAATTGTAAATTGAGGAATACCATCAAAAGACTATTGTTGTCGGTGTTGCAAACTAATCACTAACTATAAATAACCATCAGCTACTTAGAGTTGAAATCAATAAAGCTGGAAGCTTAGGTAAAACACTTAGCTTGAATCTTAAATGTGTGCTTTAGAATTACCTCAGATATCAATCCTAATACTTACTAAATCCAATTTTCTGGTTGCTACAAAATAGAATTAACATTTTCTAAATAGGAAATTCTTTCTCTGAAAAAATAATCTACACATATTTATTGATAATCATTCCCCCCTCTAACCTAGGAGCATTGCTCCTTCAGCCTCACCCCCAGACTGTGCCTACATTGAAGGAAATTTCACAGTGAGAACCCTATTTTCAGAGCATTAGAGAAGTGATCTTATTCTTCCCTCTTGGATACTGGTTCCCCAGCTCCTTGCTTATGTTAAGACCGAGATCCTCTTGACTCCAGCTTACTGACTTGTTTAGGAACAAGATGACTGGAAAACTAACAGGAAGGGTTTCCATCAGCAGAATCAAATGCGAATGGATGTGAGGAAGTGTGCTTTGATTCTACGAACCTCTTCTGTGTTCCCAGCCTGCAGCAATGCTACTCACGCAGAGCCTACTCAAGACGGGAGCCCTCCACAGCAGCATGTATAACTACTGCTCTGTATGGTAACAGTAGAATGATGCCATATGATAGTGTCAAGTTAAAAATGAGTCATTGCTCCCCCATATAGTGTGATTTGAAGGAAAATTACTTTATTACAGAGAACAGAAAGTATTAATAGATTTTTTTTCCTTTCATAGGCTAAAACTCATAAAACTAGTTGGCCAAGGGTCCAGCCACATGTAAAAATAATTGCTCCTAATGTTGATTAGGTTTTTTAAACAGAAATATTGAATAGTTAGGTTGCTGTTTATTTAAAAATATAGAACATAAATGTTTATCAGTAATGTAATAACATATACTTATTTTTTTTCCCCAGGAGATATATGATCTTAAATAAGATATCTAATTTTATTTTCTTATGCACAGTTGAAGATAATCAGGGCTGACCATATAACAGAGAAGGAAGTGCTTCAGGCCAGGGGGCAATAGGGTGGCTGTAGAAAATTCTGGTGTTGAGACAAGGATCTGTACATTCACAATATCTACAATGGGAACTATGTTGACTGTGGCATTAGAGCAAATTGCACACAATAACACCATTAAGAAGTATTGAAGAAAAAATACAGCAAATTTGATGAACTATACTTGACCAAATAAAAGTAATATCAGTTTGACTTATGGGAGTTGCCTTTCCATTTCAGAGTTATTGCCACGTAGCACTACAACTTTATGGTTATCTATCTATCTATCTATCTATGTGTGTATGTGCCATATTAACTTGGCTAAATTTGATCTTTATCATATTACAATGTTAAAATATTCGTCTATGCTCAATTTTTATTTTATTTATTAATTAATTTATTTTTATCTGTGTAAATTTATGGAGTACAAGTGCAATTTTGCTACATGCATAGATTGTATAGTGGTGAAGTCAGGGTTTTTAGGGTATCCATCACCCAGACAATGTACATTGTACCCATTAAGTAATTTTTCATTGTTCACCCCACTGCCAACCCCTTCTGAGTCTCTATTGTCTACCATTCCACTCTCTACATCCATGTGTACACATTTCTTAGCTTCCACTACTGAGAATATAAATTTTTATAATTCAGTGCTTTACCTAAATTATAAAAATGATTAGCCACCTTATATAAGTAGTTAAAATGAGTAGTTAAAAAATATTAATGACTCATATAAAGTCATTAGCTGCTAGAAAATAAAAATCAATGATATCTGTGCCTCATTTGTATCTTATCACCAGGTAGATGGGAAAGAGAGAAAAAAGAATGGGTTGAAATGTTGAGATTTAATAGGAAAGTGGAACTGAAAACAATAAAGACAAAAACAAAGATGCCTCAGTTCCTCTGTCATTTGGGATGAGAAGGGTACAAGACGCAATCAATTCCACTGTAATAATGAAAAACAACAAAGAAGGGACAAAATCATAGTTTTAAAAAACCCACTAAAGACCCTATCTTCTGACCATAATGGAGTAACAGTGACTGGATTTACGCTTCCCACCTGAAACAACTAAAAAATCAGACAAATTATATGGAAGCAATGGTTTTTATGATAGTGGCTATCAGTCAAATAAGGATAGTGGCTCTATGAGACAGGAAACAAACGAGATGAGCCCAATATTTGTGCTAGCTTACCATATTGAATTTCCTGGCCGAGTCCCAGGGACGAGAACCCAAGGAGAATGTGACAGAATCCCTGAATTGAAGAGACAGAGCTGAGAATCCAGGCATACCAAGGAGGATAGGGTTTGCAGGATTGCAGGACAGAGAATGGGAGAGGACAAAGCTGCACAGATAGTGAACTACGGAGTTCTGCATATCTCCCCCTCGTCACCTATTCAGCATAGTACTGACCTGCGTATGCATGTGAGGAAACTATCCTTGGCTGGGTAAAGAACCATCAGAGGACTGGAAAGAACAATGCTTCGCATTCACATAGAGCTGAAAACACTGCCTGCTCCTCCCAGTCAGCATGGGAACTTTATAATTCATGGAGCATTGAGTAGACTATTCATAAAGGTCTTGCCTAAACAATGGAGGATAATTAATACTTGAGTAAATAATGCTCTGGTTCTGCCTGATGAATTTTAAAAGCAAGACTCAGAGGATCAATGTATTTCCAAGTAATTTTGCTGCATCCCAGACTAATGATCAATAATACTTACAGGAAATATTCAGCCCACATACAATTTCTGGTATCCAAAGATTACCAGGCATACAAAAAAGGAAACTAGAACCCTTAATGAGTAAAACACTAACCAATTAAAACTGGCAGTGATATTAGAATTAGCAGTCAAGGACATTAAAATATTTACTATAGCCATATTCCAGAAGTTCAAAAAGTTAAGAAGAGATATATTAAAAAGACTATTATGAATTGCATTGATGCAGTCCATTGCCATCTGGCTTCTAGTAGGTTTCATCCAATGGCACATGCTGCAGGATACTGGAGGGTTTGACGTTATTAAAGTTTGGGTACTTATTGCTGTGGCTCTTTTAAGACTGCTCTAGGTTGGTTGTGTTCTTTCATTAGGTAGTTCTGTTCATAATCGTACTCTCCCATTTCTACTCTGTCTCTTTGCACCTTCAAGCCTAGTTGTGGTAACAGCTGTTTGGTACTGCCAG
The DNA here is from genome assembly GCF_041146395.1 of Eulemur rufifrons. Lineage (NCBI taxonomy): Eukaryota > Metazoa > Chordata > Mammalia > Primates > Lemuridae > Eulemur > Eulemur rufifrons. The sequence goes on along the minus strand of NC_091000.1, from coordinate 45,300,639 downwards.
CCGTGGGGTATTGCACCATCCCTAACTGAGTTCTCTATATCTTGCTCATGCCTTTGGAGAATGTCTACTCATTGGATTTGTTTGGATGTACCCAGACTTTAATAACTTCAAACATTCTCATGTATCTCATTTTAATCCACCACCTTTTTCCTTCCAAGAGTCTGACTGATAACAATAAAGAAGTAATCATATAATTTAAGTATATATTAAAGTATTTTTGTAATACTCAGCAAGTAGAGTTCCAAATATTCTGAATTAGATTTTCCTAAATTTGTTTTCATGGTACTCCTAAGTTCCATAAAATGCTAATAAGTGTTATTTTAAAAATGGGAAATTCTTTTTGGAGATATTAATATTTTACAAAGGGTAATAACACACTTAAAAATAATTTTTACAAGAGGCTCCCCAAAATGTGCTAAGATAGAGGAGGTGTACAATATTTCCCCCTTGTTTGGTTATTTTAGTAAGTTTGTTGGAGTTTAGTTGTGTTAAAAATAACTAAAGCTTTCTCTCTGTTAAATGCAGAAGAATAATAGCTACCATATAGTGCTTACTAGGGGCTAGCTTTATAATGATGATATTAAATACATCTTCATATTAATCTACGTAACACAATAAGATATTCCATTTTAGACTGGTGCTCAATAGGAATAAATAAAATGTCCAAATTTGCCCAGTGATTAAGTAGTGGAGCAAGAATTCAAACCTATTTCTATTTGATTCTAAAGCCTATGCAGTAATGTGGTTTCAATTTTAAGAATAATCCTTTGAATTTCCTTTCTGAATGTGGAATTAACTCCAAACTATTTCAAATATTCCAGCTCTTTATAAATTTGTATTATCTCTAAATCCACTCCCTTTTTACTAATTTCCTTTTTTATTAAGATGAAGAAATAAAATACTATATTTAATAGGAAAAAAAGGGTAAGAAACAGTTAAATGTTATAATTATAGCCACCAACTATTAGTATTAAATTAGTTCCTTATGCCTTGTTGCTCAGGCTTTATTCTTTAAATACTTTAATTTGTAATGATATTACATACTCTTTTAGAGGCATAAAGAGCTATTTAGTTGGTGATACTTATTTATTAATTGTTGATCTTAGAGGCATAAAGATTATAAAAAGAATGACTGTAAAACACTAGGCTCATAACAAAGTTGTCCAAATTTATAACAGTTAATTTCTCAAAATCAGGAAATGGAAAATTTTTTGCAAAGTTTCATCTTTCAGGCGGTTGCTAAGACTGATGGAGTTAAATGTTAGGCAAGAGTCTGTCTTGCTTATGACTAGCCAAGTTCATAAGTGCTTTAGTTTACTTCCACATCCTTTTGTGTCTTATGACGACATGGGTAGCTTACCATCATTTGACTATTGTGAGTGGAAAAATACAAGAAAAACAACGGTTGGATTTACAACTACAGTTCTTTTGGACACCAGTTGTTGATCCATTAATATTTTTCCCTCGAAGCTGTGTCCCAGGATAAGCTCCTCATCTACTATACTGCATATATCTATCTCACCTTTAATTAATGCTATCCTGATGCACCCTTTCTCTTACTCATTGATATCTACCTTATGGATCTTTCTTTTCTACTATATTCTAAATGGAAGCTTACAGTGTAACCTACTTCCAACACATCTTAATTAATTAACTTCCAGTTGACCTTCTGACTACACAGATAAATTCAGTCTCCTTGTGACCTGAATAAAGCTTGCAATCATGCTAATTCAATAAACTTATGAATTAGGCTGAATCTGTCTTCAGTGAAATTGGATGTAAGAGCAGTTTTAGTATAGAAGCATTGCTATAGTCCCCTTGTGAACAGTATACAGTAGTTTTTGGACTCTATAACAAGTTTACTGTTTTCTTTGCTGGCTTTATTTCTTCCACTGAATTGAGGAGATATAATAATCTGTTTGGAAACAGACTGTGGATTTCAATTCTTAGCTTTTACCAACTTCATATTTCCATTAAAATTTTTAGAACACTTAATTGGAAATTCATCCAATCAGATTTCTCTTTCTTTTTGATTAAGTATCAGTAATTTTTTCCTCACCAAGTAATTATTATATTGTTAAGGAATAAAAACCAAGATCTGACTGTTGACTATGTGATGTTGTAACTGTGCTAGATTTAGAAGTGCAATCCAATTAAACAGTAAGATCTTAAGATCATATTCAGAGATATAAATACACCAAGGAAGAGTAGAATTCATTAGTATATGCTTTCCATAAGTTAGGATAAACCTACATAGACAATGTTTTCATTAATGTATTCATTCATTCAACAAACATTTATTGAGCACCTACTACGTGCAAGACAAATATTTGAGAAGAAAGTATATATTGTCACTTTTTCATGCCAGGTGTTCACTTGTGAATTTTAGCTTCTGAAATATCAGAATGTGGAAAATGTTTATTGGGTAAAGGTAATTACATTAACTCAGGGCATCCTTTTCTCCTTACTTTATTCTTACATTATTTGAAAGTAAAGACACATACAAAGGGATTTGGGGGAAATTCAGAAAGGCCATATTTTAAAGAAGCTTGAACTGGAGATATGGGCCAGGACAGAGTGATATTGCACCTCATCTGCAAAGTTATCCCTCAATTTAGGCCCCTCCTAAAACCAGGCTCCCATCTACTTTGGGAGTATCAGGTTAAAAGAGGTCACTATTAATGTGCTTTCCCATCACAAAGTCATCAGGAAATTTTATATCATCAGGAAATAACAGTCACATTAAAAATTATTAAACATGGTTTTTGAAATAATTCTGAAAGCTTCCTGGGATATAAAAATAATAGTTTTTCATGTGTTCAAATACTGAGAAAATTGGGGAAGCCAAAACAGTTTTTTAAGAAAGTTATCTATTGAAATATACTATTAAAATATACTATTTTAGAAATAGCCCTGGTCATAGAATATGAAAATGTTCTTAAACCTCCTGGAGTGAAGGCAAGACCCTCATTATTCTCGTTTAAAGCATATTTATGAGGGCACTATTTTACATCATATGTGATCCAAATCTTTTTGATTTGCATGTAATTTTCGTCTTTTTAATGAGACTGACAACTCTTTAGTTTTAAAATTTACAACTCTGAAAAGGAGTCTCAAACAACCATCCCTGGGTAAACTGATGAAAGTTATCAGTGATCAAGATGATGCACTCTTATTCCTCAGTAAACCTCTTTGCAACTAAACTTCCATATTAAGTAAATGAGATTAGAGTCACTCCATATTCTGAGGCTGGGAAGTAGCGCCTTAGCAGAATTTTGAAAACAAATTTTATTCCAAATATAGACATTAAAGTTCTACTGTTCTCTAATGCTGCCCCCTTTCCACCCTGTGGGCCTTGCTGGCCTTCTGGTAATGTGAATTTCCCTTCATGAAAAGGTTCACGCTGGCTATTCCATAACTAATATTCCATTTACTAAAGGTATCCTTTATTAAATGTATTGAGAGCAAAATCTTGGTTATAAAGATATAATTAAACCTGGTTTATTTTTAGGCCTGGACCCCTCCTCTCGGTGCCCATCTTTTGGCTATTTCATTGTTTATTAGAGAAACAGTAATTCTTGATTTTTGGTTCAGTGATACTCCAGGGCCAAAGCATGTTCACCATGGGTCTTCAGTGTAAAATCCAAAGTGAGGCCAAATGTTAAAGAAGAATCAGAGAAATGACCAAACTGAGGAAATATAGAATGTTAGTTCTGCTAATAGAAGATTCTAGCAGAATACTCAGGGACAGGACTGGGCCATTTGTACTTCTAGGGACACCAGGCAGGGTGTCTGTACCTTGAGGGTTGGCAGAAAGCCAGGTCCTCCTCTCCCTCAGTGTCATGGTGCTGTGTTCATCCCTGCCCAAAGCAAGCATGAAACTGCATTTCTGGGAGGAGCAAGGGGACCAGAGTAGGAAAATCAGGAAGGCTTGGCAGTTACAAGAAGAAACAAAGTTAAATTTAAATAGACTGATTTTCAGCTAGATTGAATTAAATTTAATTTTTTACCTGCTAATCTATATTTAGAAGAGGAAGGTCCCATTTGATATAAAGAAATAAAGGACCGAAACTCCACAGAGGTTGGCAGTGTCTTGGAGTGCGGAAGACATGTTAGTTCCATAAGGCTACTGCTGTGGCAAGTACCACAAACTGGAAGTCTTCAACAACAGAAATCTATTGCCTCACAGCTCTGGAGGCTACAAGTCCAATATCAAAGCGTAGACAGGATTGGTTTTTACTGAGGGTTGTGAGGAGGAATCTGCTCCATTCCTTTCTCCTAGTTTCTGATGATTTGCTGGCAATCTTTGCAGATCCTCGGCTCGTAGATGCATCACCTCCATCTCTGCCTTCACATTCACCTGGCGTTCTCGTGTATGTCTGTCTCTAAAGTCTCCTATTTTTATAAGGACACGTGTCATATTGGACTAGACTGATGATTTCATTTTAACTTAATTATCTCTGTAAAAACCCTAGTCCTAAATGAGATTAAATTATGATGTACCAGGAGTTAGGGTCTCAACATATATATTTTGGAAGGGGGGCATAATTCAATCCATAATGAAAAATGCAGTTAAAAGTTATTGAGAATTTGAAAGTTTTGTTTAAGGAGTCTTTCAAAGCAGGGATTGGGATCGAGTATGGTTATGATACAACAGCCCAGGATTGGAGGAAAGAGCAAGGCAAGAATTCTGAGGTGCGGCTCAACTGAGTTTTGATGCTTTCCAATGAAGAGTTGATGGGTCTTTCAGGAAGTTTCTGTAATGGACAATCAAACCCTTTTCTTGGACAAGAAATTTCAGGAAAAATAAAGTAATGCTAACGAAGACAGTGGGATAGCAAAGTCATGTCATCGTAGGTGTTTGCGGGATAGTAGTTTCAGTTCTCCGTGTCCAGGTTGAACACAGGGTGGATGCTTTCAGTTCTCACTCTGAAGACCAGACTTTCAGGGAAACAACTTACCTCAGCAGAAAGGGAATTTATTTTTTTACTATTTGGGTTGGGAAAATGCTTGCATAAGCTGTAGATTTGATTAAAAATAATTCATTTAATTATAAAGAAGGATTATGTCAGTTTTACTTCTCAAGGATTAACATAAAATTAATTTCCCTAAGAATAAGCACAATCCAAAAATTCAGAAAAAAGAAAAGCACTTTTAAAGCTACTTCTACAGATTACTCTTTCGGAATGATTAACAGCGGCTTCTAGCTGTGCTCATTAATCCCTGTTAACAAAGAACCTTGAATTGCACTGTTGCCATGTGCTAAACTCTGAAGCAAACTGACCAAATGTGGCTTTTTTCCTCCAAACTCTTAAAACGGGTTTGGGAAAATCTGAATTTTCAGTGCTGACCTGAAATCAGCACTTCCCAAAATATGTTTCATTGATAGAGTGTGTTTTAATATTAAAAAACCTCAGTGACTCCACAGTCTAGGGCTGTTTTCTGTAGAACCCTCGCTTTATTGGGGATATTAAGAAATGATTATAAAATGTTTTCAAAGGCAAATATACTCAGGAAAAATTAGATCAAACCGAGTGAAACAAATTTCTTGACTATAAGATATCTCAGATCTTTTAATATGCTGATAGATGCTATGAACCTTTAAACCAGGGTATGGTACGCAGTCTCCAAAACCTCTTTTCCTCCTCCCCAATCATTTTAATAGAGATCCTGTGGGTTGTGATTCTGGACAATGAACATTGGTTTATTTATTCATGAACCAATGACGTCAAAGTGGTGGTCATTAATATTAACATATCCTGCCAACCGCCACTTTTAAACATTTAAGTATGTAATTCCTCATATTCCCATGCTCAATACATCCATTCATGAGATTCTATTCTTTTATAGAAAAATTGAACTAATATTCTTCTGAAAAGGCACAAAGCACACCTTTTTAATACCAAAAAGAATAATTCAGAATGGATTCCTCTCATGAGTGAGTCACATACATCTTTTCAAATTTCCACTGGTAAAATGTTCATTGCTTATTGTCCTTGTATTTCTCATTTTCTGATTGTGCTCAAGATTCAGATTTCATAAGAACTTCTGATTCTTTGAAGACATATTTCTTTCTTGTTGGGGAACTATAATTAAAAACAAAATCTCCTCCTAATTCTGGAATCCTCTATGTAACGGGAGAAGAGAACGAATAGAATTGTGTTATTGAATAAACATGAAACCAGAATGTGATGCGTATCACAGGCGATCAGCGAAGAGTTTGCCAAGATAGGAAGAAATCTCACTCTTACACAGTCAAGCACTTACAACCCATTATATACCTGTTGTCAGAATAAACATAACTACTTCTCAAGCAAGAGGACTTGACAGCACCATTTGTCATACGTAGTTCATCCTAAATTCACTTGGCAGTCGGGGAGACCATCTGTGTTAGCTAATTGACTTTATCCAAAGGGAAAATAAAGTCTCATATCTTTATCACAGGGAGTAGTTTTGTGACTCAGAGCAGAAGTTAAGCTCCTGCCCTCCACAGAAATGGGGCACGTATCTCCCTTCATGGTTGCATTTCAGAAGGATGGTTTCCAGGTCCTTGAGAAAGGATATTTCTGGGTCATAAAGTTGGCAAGAACCTTTCTTAGCTTTAAAAAGATTTACATACATTCACAATTATAAGTTTTCTAAGGTAAATAATTAAGAAAAGGGAGAGAGGAGGTGCCCTCCCTTATTTTCTAGCTAGAGAATTAAGCCTCTTATTTTTAATTTACATTTGCCCTTAGTCTCAGCAGATGACCTCCTGCTTCTCACTGTATAGATAGTCTTTATAAAACGGATTTTCTTGGTATGGAGTGAGGGATATGGCCACACACTCTTCTGAAGTAGATTCTAAGTTTGGAAAGCAAATTTTTTGGTGTTCTATGGCGGAAGCATAATTATGACCTCAGTTTTTCCATTACTTTTAAATTTTCAGAACATTTACATCCTGATTATCTCAATTGACCATCTCGTTAATACTTGGAAGCAGATTATAAAATATAGTAGATTATAAAATATAAAATATAAAAAAATTACCTTAGGGTAAAATAAAAATATAAAAGTCAATGATAGCAATGTTTCACTAAGATTATAAAATATTGATGACAACATGATGCAGGGGAAAGAACGTCGGGGAGAGAAATGAGATCCTCCTCAAAGTCAAAAGAGAATTGATTGACAGGAAAAAGGAACCCAATGTGCTTTGGATTATTTGAGTAGGAACAAAGTTTAGTATACGGGAAAGGGCACAGATTGCAGAGTGCCACTGACAAAGATTCGTTGCTTGATCACACTTTAGTCAGGCTCCTGAAACTTCTAGATTTATCTATGCACTTCCTTATAAAACCCAGCTTTAGCAAGACCCCTGCCGAGTCAGTTTAGCAAGGACCCCCTACCCTTCATGTCTGATCAGGTTCTTCACCCTTCACCATTCTCCAGGTGACAACTCAGCACCCAGGCCAGTCTCCTGCAAGAATCCTGCAAGGTCATTTGGACAGAATCCCCCTCACTCTTGATGTCATCTCTCTGTAGTTTTCCATCCAGTGGCCCCACACCCTGCTCCTTGGCTGTAAATTCCCGCATGGCCGTGCTGTATTCAGAATGGAGCCCAGTTTTATACTGAGGTTACTTTGCCTCTATTGTAACAGTCTTGAATAAAATCTGTTTTTACTGTTTTAACTATTGATGAACTCTGGTTTTTCTTTGACCCAACACATCTGGGTTTTCATTAGGGGTTGACCCCTTACTAGCTGCTTGCATGCTTTGGGAAGCCCTGAGTTTTGCTTGCTAGTTGTAATATAAAGATAAAGATGCCTGTCTCATAGGCTCATTGTAGGGACTGAATGAGATGTGTGAACAAAGGGCTTGACAGAACAGGACATGGAGTAAGTCCTCAGTGAAGAATATTGCCTTGAAGAATATTGCCTTTTTTGTTTGTTTTCTCAAGAATTCTAATTAGTGGCAAAGATGGGATAAGAGTTTAGATCTTCTCAATATTTCTCTGTCCTAGATCCTTCTAGTTTAAGCTACATACTGTTGTTAACAAAGGAAGTTCCAAATTTTAATGAATTTGGCTACAGTAAACAAAGGTTTTCATTTATTTTAACTTAATTTTGATTTAAAAAACTAGAGAAGTTATTTAATATACATACTGCCTGCAAATTTTAGCCAGATTTTTTCTTTTAACATTTTTTGTGCTTCTGCTGATGTTTAATAATTTAATCCAAAATGCTTCTTTACTCTAGTTCTAGAAGATTAGCATTAAAAGAATTCTCTAGGCAGAGCACGGTGGCTCACACTTGTAATCCCAGCACTCTGGAGGCCAAAGCGGGAGGACTGCTTGAGCTCAGGAGTTTGAGAGCAGCCTGAGCCAGAGAGAGACCCGTCTCTACTAAAAATAGAAAAATTAGCCAGGTGTCCTGGTGTCTGTAGTCCCAGCTACTCAGGAGGCTGAGGCAGGAGGCTCTCTCGAGTCCAGGAGTTTGCAATTACAGCGAGCTAGGATCACACAACTGTACTCTACCCAAGGCAACAGAACAATAATCTGTCTCTAAAAAAAAAAAAAAAAAAAAAAAAAGAATTATCTAAAGTACAGCTCACTTATTTGGATTTATGTTCTATTACTTATGATGCAGGATAACAGTATTTTTTTTAAAAAAAGGATTTCTTTACTCCATCTTAAATGAGAATGAACCTAAGGCCTTGTGTTTTTTCTAGCTTCTGCTTTTGAAAAATAGCTGAATGATTGAACCTGTGTTCAGTATCCTTTCACTGTTAATTGGGTGCTTTGTTGAACTGATCTGACCTTGTTTATTTACTTATGCAACCATCATTTGGCACAGTTCATTTCCAGGCCTCTCAAGCTATAGCAACGGAGCCACAAGGACTCATAAGTTAAAATATGTGACCTCCACTATCAAATCACATTTGGAAATTGTTTTATATGTAATCTTTTTCAAGGCTGCACATCCAGACACACATTCAAAAGCAAGCAAATAAATGTGACTGTTTCAACAAAACAGTGACTTGTGATATACCTCTGAGAATGTCAGAAGTTGAATTATGTGACTATCTTTTACCTAGAAAAAACAAATAGATTGCTTTTTCTTCATTTTATGAAGAATAAACCAAAAACTTGTTATTAAAAAGAAATTATAATTTTTTTTATTTTATGCATTTATCTTTAGTGCTTTGACTTTGGAAAATGAGAAATAAACTGTATACAAGTGGTGATTAGGAAGATTAAAAAAAAAAATTCAGAGTGTGATACAAATGTATGTAAGGGAACAAAGGGTGTGATGCGTTTCCTCCCCGTCATAAAGGTCATGGCTGACAGTTATATAACAAAAGACAGGATAACAAGAGAAAGGCGTAACAGCTTTATTTAATCAAAGTTATATATGACAAGGAGCCTTCATAAATGAAGATGCAAAGACTGAGGGAAAACTGTCTGTTTGTATTATTTGGTTCCATGAAGCATGGACAGTCATGTAGAAATGTGATTGGACAAAAACGAATGATCCAATGCTAATAGTCTGAGCGGGAGGCGGGGGGGAGGGGGGGGAACCCAGATTCTTCTCAGCCTCTCCGTTGTAGCATTTCTTCCTCCCAGGCATGGGGCAGGAGCCCTCTGGAATGAGGGTCTTATGACCTACTCTAGGATAAGGCTAGATCAGAGGATTTCTTTATGGCCAGCTCCTAAACAGAAAAGCAGGGAAAGGTTAGAGTAATATTTCTAGGTTTTATGGTTTGTTTGGGGGAAAAGGGGTTCTAGTTTCTATGACCCACCTTGAGGAAGAGAAATTCTGGTTTTTATGACTCGTTTCAGGGGAGAATGAGGGATGAGAGACGGGAGGATGGAAGAAGATCAGAGAGACCTCTGTTCTGAAGCTGCTTCTGAGGTCTCACAACAGCTTTCAGTTCAAGGGCTCAGGATGTCAAGCACCGTGCTTCAAGGTCTCATAGTCTGAGCCCCAACATGTGTATACAAATCGTGATAAATTAGGAATAGACTATCTCTTCTAAGACACAATATATTTTATTTAATTTTACTACATTTTAAAAATCTAGATCATCTGCCTTAGGACCTAGAAAGGAAGTTATTTTTCTGCTGTTCTCCAAATAAATATTACTAGAATTTTTCTGCAACGATAGCTAGGATTCTAGCACATTTTCATGTCATTTGAATACTTTTTTCTTTTATGCTAGTTTGTCTCATAGAATGAAGATCTTAGCTGGGGCAGTGTCCACTTCTGTATTTAGTTATAACTGGAAATGTTGAGAGAGCTGCTGAGATGGGTTCTCTGAGAATTATATGTACACAGGAGCTGAGGAATTGCCTGGAAAATCATTTAAGACTATGTTTTTTTTTTTCTGCAGTTCAGACATATTTTGTCCTGCTTACCAAAATGGTGAGGTTGCTCAATGAAACTGTTTTTGCAGAAGGATTGAGAAGCATCATAGGTGCATTAGTTCTTGAAGAGGAATATGAGCTCTGAGTTCCACGGCCAGTGCTCAAACCATTTCTGCACCAACCCCCGTGTGCATGATGGGTCCTATGAAGACAGTGAGATGCAATATACACAGCACAGGCATCTATCTCCACTTTACATGGTAGTGCAGGACCATGAAAATAAAGTCAAGCTTAAATGAAGCAAGACAGTCTTACTAATTAATGGGAAAAATTACAATTGTTCTGTGATCTTTATAACTTTTTATCAAAACAATAAAACAATTTTTTGATGTTGGTTATAAATATGTAGGAAAATGGAAAAATTAGTAAAACTATTTATTTATGTAATATACTGTAATTTAAAACATTAGAAACATTGAGAAATAATGGGTTTTATTTCTTTGGAAAAAAACTTACCAAGAGTGGTTTGAAATGTGCTTGCCTTCTTTGTCATGTATAATAACCTCTTATTGTGTAGTAATACAAATACAAAGACAGCATCTTTTTAATGCCTTTGTAAACTGTCATACTTCCTTCCAAATTCAGATCAACTTTTGACATTTTATGCTTTGTGCTTTCAATGTCATGAAATATCTCTGAGAATTTCTTTAAGGTGAAATTTGTTGCTAGCATTACTTCCACTGGGACGTTTCACCACACTTCTTTCCTCATGTATGTTGATAGGTCACCTTACTAAGTTCCCTGGCTACATAGCTAGACTCTCTCAAACCATGGCAGTGTCAACATTTCTATAATTTACTATTTCTTCTATAACTCGATTTATGGCTGATTTGAATTTCACTCCTAGCATTATCACTTTTTGTTTCTTTGCTCAACTTGCATCTTTATTAGACAATTCCCCTTCTTAATTATCCATTTTTTTTTTTTTTGTAAAATATCATGTGTGTTTATTACTGGGAGACAAGGAAGCAATGCAACTACTTGCCTTGCTGTCTGAGCATGAACCAAATGATAGATGTGCAGTGACAAATCGCCAGCTGACTTTGGTAGTGATGTGATTGGTCACTGGTTGTGATGCATACCTATTATTTCAGTAGTAATATGTGGACTGAAGAGCTAGCAGTGAAGTTTGTACTTTATGCAATTATGCACAGTTAATGTACCATGGTAACCGAAACATGAATTGTGTTGTTGGGAAACTAGTAGTGTTTAACTAAACTGTGATAACTGAAATTCATGCATATCAGAACCATGTAAAGAGAAGATTGCCTGTACTGAAGTATCTACTTAACTGAATTGCATAGCACATCGTGGACCAAGCAACCCTGCTTTGGAATGTTTCTAACAAAAAGAAATGTAAAAAGAAAGAAGTTTCTTTTTCCCCTCTAGTCGTAAATATTCAGCATTTCAAGTGTTCAAGACAGTCTCCAGCAGAGAGAATCCCTATGGCCAGCAAAGCAGAGTTGTTTTATGTCTGTAATTGATTAGAATAAAAAGTTCATGAGAGCAGGAACCTGGTCTATCTCCTATGTACTCTGTATCCATAGTGCCTATTACAATGTTTTCCATGTGGTAGACATTAAATACATGTTTGTTGATAGAATGCATGAATGAATAAATTAACAAATATCACTATGATTAAAATGTTGATAAAAAGATTGAAGTATAACAAAATTGTGTGCTTAACAAAATGGAGAATATATCACAGATTAGAAACTACATTTTTTAAAAGCTTCAAAGACAAAGATCTAAGGTTACAATGTATGGTCAAGTAGCTTCAAAACTTCTCTCTGATTGAAGAAAGGCAATGATATGCTTCACTCAAGATCATATATCTGGAGCTTTATCCTAAGACTTATTTTTCTCTCTTTTTCACTTCGAAGGACAGAGCTCACAGTCCCAGAAAGCTGATTGGATGGGCCTCAGACACAGTAACATATACTGTCTCTATAGATTATAAATTGCCTGATGACTTTGGAGTAAAAAGAACAGATAATACCCCATCCCCTCCTCCAACACCAGATGCAAGCAAAACTGAATATACGTGGAAGATGAAGCTGGCCGGAGTGGAAGCCATAACTTGTAGCTTAGAGTTTTCACCGTTTCCTTACTGTGGAGGACTCTAAACTGTCAGCCCTACTCTATATTGTCTAATATTCAACTATGCTTAGGAAATTATACTGTACATAGCACAGGAGACTTATTCCATAAATACATAGATGGGGAGAAACCCAAATGGCTATTGCTATCAATATTCTGCTGTTTCTAGAGAGACGAGCAAGAGAATAGCACCATTTATAAATGCTGCATTAACAAGATTTATTTCTGCCTAGAAGAATTAAATATCACACTAACAATGAATGATACTATTAAGAAAAATATTAAACTTGAAACCATATTTGTTTAAAAACTTCTAGATTTTATTATTTTATGACAAAAGATATATTTGGCTATTGTTATATGTTCTATGTTTTTTATTAATATTGGTAATTGGAAAATGTGAATTTCTTAAAAAGTAAATTTCATTGTATATATTTAAAGTGTACAACATGATGTTATGGGATACATATAGATAGTTTAAAAGTTACTACAGTGAAGCTATAGTATTCACTATAGTGAAGATTAATTAATGTTAATCTCTTACCATGCCTAATTTATAAATTAAACTTTACCATAGTTATAGAAAATAACATAGTATATAATAGGGTTCAGTACTCTCCGCAGTTTCAGGAATCCAGTAGGGGTCTTGGAATGTATCCCCCATGGACAAGGGGGAACTGCTGTACACTATTATTAATAATGGTACTTAAGTTGTAAAGTTTTTATGATAAATGCTATCAATGTGACAACCTTGATCTTCCTGGTGACAGCATGACTTAATTACAAGTAAAGTACTAAGTGCTTGTTTTGCTAATCCAAATTTATAAAATAAAATGAATATCATCCAAAAAAACCTTATTAAGTGAGCATGGTACCAGTTTCTTTACTTGCTTTCTCTTGGAGTTATACTGTAAAAACAGAAGAAATAATATTCACTTAAGGGCCAAAACACTCTCTTTATATTATTTATCTTCTGAATTCATATTCCCAGGTTCTGTTACTATCTAATAACATTTAAATTCTATTTTACAGTTTTTAAATTCTTAGCTTTAAATTAAGACTTTTGGAGATATGGAAAAGATTAATATTAACACGAAAAAATTTAAGATATTCTTTGATTGTGATATAGACTCTAAGTTTCCCAAGAGTATATATTTTCATTTTTTAATTCTGTGAAAGAGTAGTGAAGCACATAGTATTTGCTTCTCTTTTTATTGACACATAATAGATGTATATATTAAATAAAAACTTCAAAAACAAAACAATCCTCTCTAATTTAATGAAAAATTTAATGAAAAACAAAATTTATTGAAAAACAAAATATAAACAAATTTATATTCATTTAATCCATGTTTTTAGAATGAACTTGTCAATATTAATTTTAACAATAAGAACATCAACAAGTAAGATTTTCATGAACCAACTGCAGGGTTTTGCCCAGGTTTTGCTTCACAAGGCCTTGGGCTCAAAACTAGCATGAGTTAAATACAACTCACATGGCAGTTAATGTGTTAAAAATAAGCATGTCTAGTCTTTTAGGTCAATTTTATAAAATATTATAAAACTCTTTATGTAGAAAGAAAGGTTTATTTTAATGTATAAAGATAAAATGACAAAATTATGTTTATTAGAAATATTGTTAAGCTTTGGAATTTAAAAAGAATGGTAATTAGGAAATACAGGAAGTAGTTGATGAATTGGTTTAAATTTATATTAATAATATTCTCGAATAAGACTGAAGTCTTCCTTTGGTTAGACGCCTAGTAGTGGGATTGCTGGATCAAATGGTATCTCTATTTTAAGCTCTTTGAGGTATCTCCAAATTATTTTCCACAGGGGTTGTACTAATTTGCAGTCCCACCAGCAGTGTAAGAGTGTTCCTATCTTTTCACATCCACACCAGCATTTGTTGTTTTGGGACTTTTGAATAAAGGCCATTCTCACTGGAGTTAGGTGATATCTCATTGTGGTTTTGATTTGCATTTCCCTAGTGATTAGAGATGTTGAGCTTTTTTTTTATATATTTGCTGGCCATTATTCTGTCTTCTTTTGAAAAGTTTCTGTTCATGTTCTTTGTCCATTTATTGATGGGGTTGTTTGATTTTTTTCTTATTGATTATTTTAAGTTCTATATAGATTCTTGTTATCAGCCGCTTATCAGATGTGTAGAAAGCAAATATTTTCTCCCACTCTGTAGGTTGTCTATTTGTGCTAATGATAGCATCTACCCAAAGGAACAGAAGACATTTTATAATAAAAACATCTGCACTCGAATGTTTATGGCAGCACAATTCAGTATTGCAAGGATGTGGAAACAACCCAAGTGCCCTTCAATCCATGAGTGGACTAATAAAATGTCATATATGTATACTATGGAATATTACTCAATTACAAAAAACAATGGTGATCTAACACCTCTTATATTATCCTGGATAGAGATTGAGCCCGTCCTTTGAAGTGAGGTATCACAAGAATGGAAGAATAAGCACCACATGTATTCACCATCAAATTGGTACTAACTGACCAACACTAAGGTGCTCACATGGTAGTAATATTCATTGGGGGTTGGGGGTTGGGGGTTGGGGGGTGGATAAACTCACAACTAAGGGATGCAGTGCACACTGTTTGGGGGAAGGGCACACCTCTAGCCCTGGCTTGGATGAGGCAAAGTCATTACTTGTAAGCAAAATATTTGTACCCCCATAATATCCTGAAAAAAAAAAAAAGACTGCAGTGTTGTGCTATCCTATATAATTTGTTATGTGTTTGTTATCCTATATAATTTGTTATATTTGTTATGTGTTATTTGTTACCAAAGTGAGGTAACCGGAAGAGACATGAGAGTACAAAAGCAAAGGATATCATATATGTGTGGCCTTCTGAGAAAGAACAGTAATATTTAGACGAATAGTGAATAGACAGTAATGAAAATAGTTTGTAGTTGAAAAGCAGGAAACAACTGTCTATCAGAATAAGCAAATATTAGTTTTGAAAATTATTTTATTGTTTCTAAATAGGAAAGCTCTGTTGATTACATCTTGTTTTTCTCAGTCATACACGCAATTATTGCTTTGTTCTTTGTCAGTGGTGTCATTTTATAATGAAATGGACATGCTGAAGGTTTGCGTAAAAGATTTACGTCTTAGTGATTTGCATTAAACAAAACATGCTGCTTGCTAAACAAGCACATTTATGCCTTTTCACACATCACCCACTTGTCATTTGAGCAAAATACTATACACTAAATAACAGCAGTTCTCTACCAAAATCCTAATTCTATCTAAGCCTTTAAGCAATTATTCATGAACTTTTATATCATTCTTTTCCCCCCGATTTCAATCCTTTTTCTAGGAGGAAATTAACATTAATGAGTAGACACATGAAATTTGCCTCAGTTATTATAATTTCTAAATGTAAGAAAATACTCATTTGATGATTTCTTATGATTTGAGCTGCAGGGTATCTGGTAAATCTTGAAAACCTTAGCTGTATTTTCTCTCGGAGTCTATGCTTTGCATGTTTCTATGCTAAAGTAGAAGACATAACTGCTTATCTCCAAGGGCATCAGTACAAACTAACTTTTTACTTTTCTTGCTCAGAATTGCTTGTCCTTCACAGGAGCAGACGCACTCTGACTCACCAATGGTGGGTGAAACCGCCTTGTGCAGTGGCTGGAAATGAATTGGTTCAAGTTTCATACCACTGGGGGCATGTTCAAAAAATTTATGAAAAGTGATACATGCAGATGGTTAATTAAAAAAAAAGATTCCAACAGCACAGGAGGATAAAAGATGAAGTAAAATGTTTTTTCCTAAGGCTGTTCCAAGTCTTACTACTCAATTGGGAGTCCTTCCAAAACCTTTCCAGGCATATACAGATATATCTCCATGAATGATAAGCAACTTCTTACCATTCGTTCAAGTCTTCTAAAATCTACATTAGTTTCCTATTGTTGTTACAACAAATCATCACTACAAGTTTAATGGCTTAAAGTAATACAAATTTATTATCATATAGTTCTTAAAGTCAGAGGTCTAAAATGAGTTGGCA
Source organism: Eulemur rufifrons (assembly GCF_041146395.1). Taxonomy (NCBI): domain Eukaryota; kingdom Metazoa; phylum Chordata; class Mammalia; order Primates; family Lemuridae; genus Eulemur; species Eulemur rufifrons. Next base: position 45,284,084 of record NC_091000.1, on the reverse strand, counting down.
GGCCTTTAGGGGAGAGACCATTCCTTATGTTGTCCAGCTTCTAGAGGCTGCCTGCATTCCTTGCCTCTAGACCTATGCCCCTCTGACCCCTGACTATGTTGTCACATGTCCTCTGACTCCAACCTCCTTGCCTTCCTCTTATGAGACCCTGATGATTACTTTGGGAGCACCCAAATAATCCAGAATTATCTCTTTTTATCTCAAAATCCTTATCATAATCACATGCAAAGTCTCTTCTGCCATGGAAGGTAATCTGTTCACAGATGTGAGGAATTAGGATACAGACATCTTTGGAAGTCCCTTGTTCTGCCTGCCTTAGCAACCCCTCTATAAAGTTTTTGTTTTCATCCAGTACCTATATTTTTCTTATTTTGTTTATTCCTAATTATATATCCTTTTGTTGTTGTTATATAGATTCTTATTTAACATGAGTTCTTTGGTAACTGGGAAAATAGTGACTTTCCTAATGACAGGGCTCCCTAAAGATTCTCAATTAAGTGCAGGAAATGAAATGTCCACATTGAAAGTTTCTCAAATCCAAAGAAATATTTCCTGGAGATATCTGTCACTTTATCTTCATTTTGATCTGTCAGCATTAATTAACCATTTCCTCCTGCTTGAGAAGATTGTTTCACTTGTTCTCAAAATACCATTCTCTGCTGGTTCTCTCTGCTTCACTGTGGCTCCTTCTCAGTCTCCTTTGTCATTCTATCACATCCCCTCTGTGTTTGTGTGTGCCATGTTTGCGTGGCTAATTTTCTCTAGGTGTATTCATTCTCTATTTTCTGGATAACCTCCAGTCTCATGGTTTTAAATATCCCTGTGCAGGAAACTCCTAAATTTATCTATCCAGCTCGAACCTCTCCCCTTAATTCCAGACTTGAAAATTCAGGGTGTTTTGTTTGTTTGTTTGTTTGTTTTGACAGTCTCTACATAAATGTCTAATTAGCATTTCAAACTTACATGTCCAAAGCAAACTTTTGAATTTCTACCCACCACTCTTATTAAGCAGTCCTCTTCCCTTCCTAGTCTTCCACATCTCAATAAGTGACACTATATTTCATCCAGTTAATTAGGGAACTCGCCCCCATGTAAACACATACACACGCGCACACACACACACACACACACACGCACACTGGAGATATATTGGAGTCGTCTTCTCTCACATCCCTGTCCAATTCAACATCAAATACTGACAGCTCTACTTTTGAAAAATATTCAGGATCTCACCAACTTTCACCACCTCCATCATTAGCATTCAGTCCAAGAGTCCATTATTGATCAACCTGATTATTGGAATAGCTTCCTTTTTGCTTTCACTCTTGCTCCCTTATGTCATCCAGAGTATCTCTTCCCAAATGTTTAACAGATTATGTCATGTCTCTGTCCTAAATCCTCTGTCTTCTAATCTTACTCGGGCTAAAAATTCTCCACTCTTTGGTATATCGGTATATTTGGTACATAGACTCTGGGGGGGATGAACAGCCTCCGCTTGAGATGGATATGGGAAATGAGATTTTTTGGAGAAGGAGGTTTTCTACTAAATTTAACAGGAAATGAAGTAACCTGTGAAGAAGTTTAGGATGTAAATGAATGATTTGTTAGGCAGAGTAGAAATGGTAGATGGGTCAGGGAAGAAATTAGGAGCTTGTGCTTGGATTATGAGCAGTGATGTCAAATGTGATATCTGCCTGGTGGAAGGAAGACTTCTGCGATTTCAAATTTAACACAGATGTCAATTTAGACTAAAGCTCCATAGATTTAGATCCAGGCTAAAAGAGCAAGGCTAGGCTGTTGGTGTGCTAAGGGGACTTTCTGAGGAACAGCATATGGTGGCAGTAGGAATAATACAAAACCCAAGGGAGGGGGTAAAAACTAAGGGAACGAAGGAAAGCCCCCCTGTGTTCAGCTACCCCTTTATATCTGCTGATTCTCCAATCAATGCAGACTACTGGAAGTTCTGAGATTTATTTAAAGGGGCCACTTTACTTCTAAAATCAACTCTTCTTTTTCTTTATTTTTCTTGGATTCTTGTCACCTCAGTGATCCTTCTAAATCCCTTTCTTCAAATCAGTTTTTCATTGAAGTTGTTTATTCTAGTAGCAATTTTGTTTAATGAAACTTCTTCCTCCAATAAACAGAAAAAACAAGACAGTAAGACTTGTTTCACTTTGGTGTTTTTCAAGGTAGGTACATGACCTCAGTTCTCTGCAAGGCCACAATGTTCTTTCCCATGTGTAAGTATGTATTTTGGTCAGTTCATGGGCTTTTAAGTCATTAGTACATTAGGGCAGTTCCATTTCTCATGACTCACATTCACAAAAAGATCAATTACTGTGAATATCTTTAACCTCATCTTACAGTTAGGGCAAAGTTTTCCAGGGCAAAATCTTTTTGCTGATGTATGATGGTGTTTGTTTGAATATTCCATAACACTATCTTCAGACAGAGATATCATTTCAGTTGTATCCTTTAGTGACTTTTCTTAATTATAATCTTAAAATAAATGTATAACAGTAGTGCAGCCAGAAAAATTATCTGTATAATGATGGTTTAGGTCTAGAAAGTATGTTTCTGGTATACAAACCATTAATACCTACATTCTCTTTTTGGTCTTTGGAAGAAACTGTAGGCTAGACATACATTACTACACTTGTTTAGAGGAAAAAAAAATAAGAATCAACAATGTTTAGGTGGGTGCAGTGGCTCTTGTCTGTAATCCTGGCACTCTGGGAGGCTAAGGTGGGAGGATTGCTTGAGGTCAGGAGTTCAAAACCAGCCTAGGTAAGAGCAAGATCCTGTCTCTACTAAAAATCAAAAAAAATAGTCAGTCTTGATGGGTGCCTGTAGTCCCAGCTACTTGGGAGGCTGAGACAGGAGGATCACTTGAGCCCAGGAGTTTGAGGTTGCAGTGAGCTATGATGTTGCCACCGCACTCTACTAGGGGCGATATAGTGAGACTCTGTCTCAAAAAGAAAACAATGTTTGATAGCCTGATAATTAGTATCAGCAACTGTACTAGAGCTGGGACCTTCTGATTCCCAGTTTTCTGTTATTTCCACTTTATAATACAATGGTCATTAAAGAGTTAGTGAGATGCATGAAAAGATGTTACTTAGGATATAAACTATTATATTGTGTTAAATTCCTTTAATTCAGGACTGTATGTGCAGATTGTGCACTGCACACCTCTAGGGGGCGCCATTCACACAATATTTAGGCACAGTACAGCTAGGGAATGACACCCACCTGCTTAACTGTGTTTCAGCTGCTCTTGTGAATGTAAGGCTTATCTCTTTATCTTCTGTTCATATTAGCTTTATGTGCTGGGCTGTGTCTTATCCTCCTTGCAGCTCAGTTGTCATCTCAGAAAACCTTTTTCTAACCATTTGATTTAATATCCTCTCTAACCTCAGACAATTTCCACTTTCTTACTCAATTATATTGTCCTCGAAACACTTTCCACCACTTGAAATTTTCTTGCACGTTTATTTGTGGCTATTGTTATTTTCCTGCTCCATTAAAATGCAACCTTCTCTGTGAATGGGCCGCAGCTATGGAAAAGTATCTGGCACATAATAGGTGCTCGACAAATACTTGTTCAATGAAATGAATGAACATAGTATCAAATAATGATTTGAAAATTAAATGAGATAATCAAAGTAATCTATCTAGTACAGGGTATCTGGAATTTACTAAGAAATTTATGATTTTTTTTTTTTTTTTTTTTGCCATGTTCCAACATTCTAACCACCTCTTTACATACAAGCTCTACTCCTTAGCCCCCTTTTGCTTCATCATGTTTGCCTGGAAAAAATTCCAATTCTGGTTAAATCCAACTCGTCACATAATCCTGTTGCACCTACACATCTGAATATGGCTGGGGAAAATCACACCATCTTGCTGCTTGGTCTTTTTATAAATTCATGACTTAAATGCAAGTGGGGTTCTTGAGCTGCCTAGAAATTCAAATACATTTCTCTAGTTCATTTCTTCTCTCTTTTTCTAAATGAATTAATGTTTTTCTTTTGTCCCCTGAAACCACTGCTAACTCTTCCTTCCTCAGTTGATAACCTTATTTTATTGAGAAAATAAAAGTAATCAGCAGAATTCCACAAGCTTCACCAAGACATCTGTCTACCTTCATCTGGATTACACTTTATGGCTGTGGGGCCAGTGCAGTCACATAGGGACCCATGCTCACTCAGAAGGGCCCTGAACTTAGGGTTTAATGTTTGTGGTCCCTGTCTTAAAATATAATTCTTAATACTTTTATTTCTGAATTTGCATTTTGTAAGTGAAGTCCAGTAAGACAATGGAGCAGCCTTCAGGGGCTTGGAAATTTAGCTCACAGGTCCTGCCTGCCTGGCAGTGCCTCTCTGCCTCCCCTAAATGGGTTCTTGCCACTCAATCCCTGTCCCAGCCTTCCTCTCTCCCTCCCTATTCTCCTCTCCCCACCCCTCCATCCCCCCAGGCCCCCTACTGCTGGCATCCTTCACCTAGTGTTGTGAGTTGTGTTGGGCTGGGGGACTGCATTCTGTGGTCCTCCTCCAGGCCAGGAGGAAGACCTGGGCACCGGTGCAGGGTGGGTCAGGGTCAGGCACATGCCCCGTGGCACCTTGGGGTAAGGCAAGACAATGGCTGGTCTGGCAGCTGCTCAGTTTACCCAACAGACAACTAGGCAGGCCCCTCTAGCCCACTTCTAATCCCAGTCCTGAGCACATCGCAGGGAGAAGGTTATAGCCTCTTGGAGGGGTTACTCATTGTGAGGGTTAGTTTTGTCAATTTGATAGGGCCAAGGTGCCCAAATATGTGGCCAAACATTATTCTGGATATTTCTGTGAGAGTGTTTTTGATGTGATTAGCATTTATATTGGTCTTTTAAAGCAGCTTGCCCTCCAGAATGTGGCTGGGGCTCTTTCAATGAGTTGAAGGCCTGAATAGAACAGAAAACTGACCTACCATGAGCAAGAGGGAATTCTGCCAGCAGATGGCCTTTGAACTTGAAGTATGACATCGCCTCTTCCTGAGTTGCCAGACTGTGGCTGCTCTGCAGATTTTGGATGTGCCAGCCTCCATAATTGCAGGAGCCAATTTCTTAAAATAAATCTCTTTCTATAAATATGTGCACACGTGCATACACACACACAAACACACACAGGCACATACACTTACACACGCACTTCTTATTGGTTCTGTTTTTCTGAGAACCCTTACTAAGGGATCCATCCACCATGGCTGGGGCAGCCAACTCCTGGGAAGGAGATACTGACTTCCTTGCCCTTGGCCAGAGCCCTGCATTTTCCTTTTGTGTTGGGACCACAAAGTATGTAGTCAGCCCAGGTCTGGCTCATATATGCTCTGCCTTCCTGTTGTTCTGACAGATGCGACTTTACCTAAGGCTAACTCCTCCCTTTATGTGCTAGCACCCATTTACCCCCATCTGCTCAAGGATATTGCTTCAACAATTCGTTCAACTTCCTCCTGTGTGATCTCTCTCCTCCTACTGAATCATACCCATCATCACACCACTTTGCTGTAATTTCTCTCATTTTTGAAATCAATCATCTTCCAATCCCATATACCCCCTCAAGCATGCCTCATTTCTACACTGCCCTTTAGAGTAAAGCTTCTCAGTAGAGTAGTTTATACTGACTGTCTCCAATTCTTCCCTTCATCTAGGATGAACTGCCTGATGACACAGGAGTTTGTTTAGTTATTCTGCTGGCCTGTAAAGTGTTAGAAAAATCCTATAGCAACTCTCACTCCACCCAGTGTGGATGTCATTTGTTGCTTTGCCATGCCACTGCTTTCCTGCAGATGCCGTCTCAAGGCTGTCAGGGTAGCCAGAGAGAAGGGAGGGTGTGACTTTACATGGAATATTCTACACATACCAACCATATAGGGAGCACACTGGCAGATGTAGCAAATATCATCCCTAGCCAAGCTGATATTATATCCCATCTACATATCTTATAATAGGATTTGGCAACTTTTCTGAAATAGTCTGTCAAATCTCCATTTTTGTGTGGGGCGGGGGGGAGCAAAAAAGAAATATCAGTTATTCCTATATGTGTAATGAATAATATCCTATCATGGTCTCTGTTCAGCTGACGTTTTAGTGCTTTCTAAAAAGAATAGCCTATTAAATGAATTGGTCTTCCCACTGAGACACATATAATGGGCAGCAGCAAATATTCTCATGCCAGAATAACTATTAATAATATTTGTAGTTTTTGTCTTTAAATGTAATGTGGTTTCCTATGTTTGTCTGTGTGCTTGGAAACCTAAAGCTATAATTGATTTTGGACTGAAGACTTTTTATGAATGTTTTGTAATGAGACATTTATTCCAGGAAGCCACATGCCTCAAGTCTTCAGGTCTCAGAGTTCGTATTTACCATTTCTTTTATACTGAAGAATAGACGTAATGAAAGAACATAGAAATCAGACAAGCCAAGCTAAAAGCAGAGTGAATACATGGAAAACTACAGGAGAACATGAAAGAAGATGAGGCAATGAACAAGAAGCAATCCAGCAACGTATTATAAAGTGCAGTGAGGACAAATATGCACAAGGCCTCACAGAACAAATAAATATTTGATAACAATCAGTTATGAAAGCATCTATCTTTACGGGGAAAATTCCTACTCCTTTCTCTCCCATCTCTCTGTGTCTGAAGCCATTCCCTCTTTCTGATTATGTTGTTTCTTTTAAATTTGAAGGTTTAAAATTGCATTCTCAGCATTGTATAACTCTCTCTCTCTCTCTCTATATATATATATATATATTTCCTTTTAAACAGACTTTATGTTTTTAGAACAGTTTTAGCTTGACAGCAAAATTGAGCGGAAGGTACAGCGATTCCCATAAACTCCCTGCTCCCACATACGCACAGTCGTCCTACTGTCAAAATCCCACACCGCAGTGGTACATTTGTTACAATTGATGAGCCTACACGGACACATCATTGTTACTTAAAGTCCATAGTTTGCATTAGGGTTCACTCTTGGTGTTGTACATTCAATGGGTCTTGAAAAATGCATAATGACATGTGTCCACCATTACAGTATCACACAGAGTAGTTTCACTGCCCTAAATATACCCTAAATATGCCCTGTGCTTGCTTATTCATCCCTCCCTCCCCTCTAACCCCTGGCAACCACTGATCCTTTTACTTTCTCGGTAGTTTTGCCTTTTCTGGTGTCCTATAGTTGGAATCATACAGTATGTAACCTTTTCAGACTGTCTTCTTTCACTTAATTACATGCATTCAAATTTCCTCCATGTCTCTTCATGACTTGATAGCCCATTTCTTTTTAATGCTAAGTCATATTTTATTGTCTGGATGTATCACAATTTATTTCCATTCACCCACTGAAGGACGTCTAGGTACATTTATGTGCAGGTTTTTCATGGACATAAGTTTTCAACTCATTTGAGTAAATACCAAGAGGCAGAGTTACTGGATCATATGTTAAGGATATGTTTAATTTTGTAAGAAAATGCCAAACTGTCTTCCAAAGTGGCCATACTACTTTTCATTCCCACCAGCAATGAATGACAGTTCCTGTTGCTCTGCATCCTCACCAGGATTTGGTGTTGTCAGTGTTCTAGATTTTGGTCATTCTAATGGGTGTGTAGTGGTATCACTCCTCATATTTTTATCATTTGATTTCCTGGCATTCTGTGTTTGCCTCTTAGGAATAAATCAAGTGTGATTGCTCCAATATGACTTCTATTTTTTTCTCTCTTTTTCTATCTGGGCCTTCTTTTTTCTCCCCAGGTATAACTTTCTCAGCCTGCAAACACATAAATACATACATACTCTGACACTAGTAAATTGACATGGATGTAACAAATATTATCCTTAGATAAGCATGGAACATATCCCATTTACATGTCCCATAATAAGACCTGGCAACTTTTCTTAAGTAGTCTGGTAAATCTTATTTCTCTTTTTTTTATTTCCTGAGGCAAAGCATGAATAGGATTGCTAGGTAAATAGCAAGGAATTCCAGGTCTCCTAGGAACGAAGGTGGGTGCTGTTGCCTTGGTGCAATTGCCGCACCTGGGAAGAAGGACAAGGGTGGGCCCCAGATCCCCATCTTGGTCCTGCTCCACCCTAATCCTGCCCTGAGCTACTGCCATACTTGAGGGAGGAGGGAATACTCTACGAATCCGCCAATCAACGTAGCACGCCAGCTGCAACAGAATGCAGAGGACTCTCTAGCCCGCGGGCCAAGCAGCATAGGTACCATAGAGTATGGAAATTAACCTAGAACAATCCGCATGCATAGTAATGCAACTCCCAACTGTCCAATCAAAGTGGTTCCGGTGATGTCTGAGCCACAAGGGAGGTCCCAATCCAGACACTGTAAGACAAGATGCAGACCATAAACAGGCCCTTTTCTGTTGTGCCCTTCCTTTTGCTTTCCCTTTGCTGCCACAATGGGTCTGGTCATCATCCATGGCACATGCTCTGTAAATCTATGTCTTGCTCTATAATCCTATCTTTCTCTTCTCAATAAACCTCATTTTCATGCTTGCCTCACTTTGGTGTGTCTGTCATTCTTTGGCTATGAGGGTGCTAAGAACCTACATTTCAGACTGAAATCTGACAGTAAGAGTTATCAGAAAATATTTAAACCATCATTTAATACTTTTTATGGATTTTTAGAATCAGACACAGAAAAGACACCAATATAGGAGAGAAAAGAAAATTAGGCTTGAGAAGGTGAGTAGAGCCAGAAAATGAGGACTAAGCCTTATGCTGAACATAGACTCTACATGCTGATTTCAAATTTATTATGTTCTTGAATTCTTGTGAATATCTTTTCTCCTAGCATTCCCATCTTTTTACATCATAATAATCAGAATGTAATTATTATAAAAGCGAGGACATGGGCATTCACTCTTAAATTTTGTTCTCAATAAACCAAATTCTGAGAGTCTCCCATTGTCCGCTTTTTTAATGTATTCTATCAGTAATGAAGCTATTTAGAGAAGATGGTGGTTAAGAGTCCATTTAGCTTTTGGCCAAAGTGATTTGCTGGTGGAATTCAGCAGAGATTCTTCTATAACATAATCCTACTCATAGTGTGAAGAAAATTGGACAATTATTATTTTGGGATGATTTATGTAGAGAACGACCAGAGAGCTAGTACCTGCTAACTTTGTAGTAATATGACTATCAAAGGCCTAAAATGCCTCTTTCGTCCACCTGGAATTTTCTTTGTTTACTTTCTTTCTTCTGGACCAGGCTGAAATCTTATGATAAAGAGAAAAAGAAAATAGGAATAGAAATAATATACCATGTTAAGAACTGTTTCTACTTTGTAATTAATAGCTCTGTTTAATCTTTCTCATTTTTTTGGTACATTTGGTATAAATGTGTATAAAAATTCTTGGCTCCAGTCTTGATTTGGAAATTGGAGAAGAAAATAAAGCAAAATAGTATTAATCCATGACTAGAAGACTTCCCTGAAGGGAAAACCCACATATGCCTGGAACATAGTACCACGAATGAGACAAGAGAGAGAGGAAAACCTGATATGTTTGTATTATTTGTGAGTGTGTCTTTGTGTAGCGACCTTATATGACCTCTTGTTTTCTTCAATAATGAACAAAAAGAGTCAACATGTCTATATTGAGATGGCAACATGATCATTCAATTTGCAACTTTTTCCAGATTATATCTATGGTTTTATAAATTCTCAAATGGTAGCAATCCATATTCAGCCGGAGTACTTTGATAGTTACTCAATTTTTGCCAAACACCACTTATACACAAAAAAATAGCTGATGCTAACCTAGTAGTTACTTGTACTCTTCCAAGAATAATTAGCTGATCTTATCATTGCACATAATGCTTTCAGGAAATACTTCTAACACCTTTAAGACCTGGCATTATTCATGTTTTACCAGGACAACATGACCAGTTAAGAAGAGGTGGCTAGCTCTATCTAATAAATCAGCCAGATGATTGTTTTGTTCTATTATATTTTAGGATGTATCACGTCCTTCCAACCAGGTTATTAGGGTGATATGTGACCTCTTTCTTTAAAAAGTTCCTTTAAGCTGTGAAGTCAAAGAGGTAACCTAAAGCCAGCAGGACTATTTTTAATAAAGTGAACGCACAAGAACAATTTGAGATGAAAGGAACAAGAAAAACAAGAAAACTCTAATAGAATAATAGTTGATGCTTTCTTTTTTCAAATAGACAAAACATCCACACTGAACAATAGGCCTCATGGTAAGCAACTGATTTCTCTAGGTCTTGTTGAACTTTTGAACTAGATACTTAATTTTCAGCCATGATACATTTTATTGAAATGTTAGAAATATTTCTCATTTGTGGGTACACATTTTCAAAACTCCATTGGTAACTGATTTGCCAAAAAAGAAAAATAATGAAAATTATTCAATAAGTGTGATTCAGTATTTATTTTATGAAACATTAAAATGCAGTTTATTGCTGAGGAAAATCACTTGAAAACAATGATAAAGGATCTGAGAAAGTTATTTTTCTTCTTTTTTGAAAAGTACATATTCTCCAAGTGAAGTTTTTTTTTTAAAAAAAACAGTGGCACTCAATACATATGTATCATATATATATATTTCTTACAGAAAGAATCATCTACGAAAATGATTCTGTTTACCTTATTCTATTTTAAAAATTGACAAAGTCCAAATCCAAATGCAAATTTTCAGTTGAAGATTTCCACATCGCCATCTATACCATGTAGAAATTGGAGAGAAAAGTTCATGACTATAGAGAAACACAGCATTAAGAGCACTTAAAAAAGACCAGTAAGTAAATAATTTATTTCTATTTTCAGTGAAAATTGTTAAGGAAGGTTTCTTCTGGCACCTCTACCCTGAAGCGAGGACCAGCGTCAGTGATGCTGTGATGCTGCAGTGCTTTCTTAGTCCTGGCTGGTCACGGTCACTGTCACCGTCACTGTCAGTCCAGGTTTCTGGCCTTCTTAAATGGATCATTGCAGCAGTCACTTATGAACAATGATTAGGGCTAGAGAAGGACAGCTGATAAATATTCTCCACTATAAGAGATGAATAGAGAATTTCAGAGCCTTTGGAATTAGCCAAAAATCCTAATAAAAGAAAGCAACTGTTCTGATGGAGAACTGTAGTTGGCATAGAATATTAGCAAAGTAGATGAATAAATAAGAGGATGCAAAGGAAACCAGAATAGGGATACTTTCCAGTTATACACTACTCACCAGGTCACCACTTCTCTTTTCAATGAAGTTTACTACTAACACCAGAAAAAGTATTTTGTTTGTATTGAATTTTAAACTGGTGGTGAGGCTCAGAAAACAGTACCCAAAATGAAGGCCTCAGAAGCAAAAGTTCTTCTCTGATCTTCTCCTGTCCTCCTGCCTCTCAGTCCGTTATTCCTTGAGGCGACCCTTAGAAACTAGAATTCCTCCTCCCCAAGGCAGGACATAAAAGCCAGAACCCCTTTTTCCAAAAGCAGCCATAAAGCCTGAAATTATTCCGTGTAAAAAACTGGCCATAAAGTAATTCTCTGACCTACCTTGTTTGACTGCAGGCCGTAAGACCCCCATTCCAGAGAAGGTCCTGTCCCACACCCAGAGGGAAGGAATGGAGGCTCAGAGGGGCCAAGAAGAATCCAGACCGACAGGCCTTACTAGGTTTCCCTACTCAGTTTATTAGCATTAGATCACACCCTTTTTGTCCAATCCTATTATATTTCTACATGGCTGTCCACACTCTGTTGACTCTAAGCTTAAAAAGGGACAATTTCTCTGCATCTTTGGGCCTTCATTCCAAAGGATCTCATACATGTTAAGGAAATTTGTATGTGTTTTCTCCTATTAATTAATCTGCCTCATATGAGTGATTTTTCAGCAAAACTGTAGGGGGCCAGGGGCCTTTGCTCCCTACACTGGATATAAGTTTTCAGTCCACATGATTCAGGCTTTGCACAGAATGATATTCAAAGAGGCACAGTCCAGAGAACTAACAGTAATTAAAACAAACATTAACATTTACTTGAGTTCTTCAAGGAACATTCAAGGCAATAAATTCATAAACAATGCTTTTCAAAACTCATTTTTTCTCATTCTGCATTTATATTTTACAAGTACTTTTTGATATTTATGTTTATATATTATACATTAATATATATATTGTACAGGTACTCTGGAGTCTTTCAGATGTTGAACCCTCCAAATATTCATGTAAACCCACCTGTATGGTTTCTGTCTTTCATTCTTCTCACTTTATGTCAGCACTTTTTTGTATACATTAAACTTACCTTATTTGACTCTCTTCTTATTTATTTCTTAACTCTATCCATTCTATGGGTTCTGAAGTATGCAAAAAATAGGCAAATATATAACACTACTTAAGGTAGAGATTGGGGTAAGCATATGCACTAATACACATTGACTTTACTAATGGGGAGGAGTGGGGGATCTATGAATTAAATTAATACACATCATTTATCCTCAGCCATTTAAACAAAATGATTATTCTAGCATAATAAATACAAACACTTTAATACCGTGCTTTGCTATGACCCAAGTTTGGGTATGATGTGACTGTGAATTGGCTCGCATCATTTTCCCAGCTCCCCTGCTCAAATGGGAGGAGGCTGACCAGGGAGGGCTTGCTTGGAAGTCATTGCTTTGTGATTATTTGGGACATGACTTTCTCATTTCATTGTAAGGTCATTTGTATACACGATAGATTTTGCTGTTAGACATTTATGATAAGAGAATCTAACAGATAGATATTACTTTATTATTTACTATTTTAATAACGTGGTACATTTTAAGAAACAGAATTTTGTGGAACCCATATGTATTTATGGAACCCATATGTATATCATGATAGAATTCACCTTACATAGGTTATGTGAAAATAATATCTGTTTGTTACAAAGAATTCAAGCGGTACAAAAAGGCAAAAGAAAAAAGTAGAAAAAAAATTACCACAAATCTTAATACCAAGATATAACTGATACAAACATTAAATACCATTTCACAGAAAACGTCATAATTGAACTCCATAGAGAGCATCATTCTATGTAATGCCTATAACTATACTTCACTAATGATAAAAATATTTTTTAAAAGAACATCCTCATATATAAAAAGTGGGTATCCAAACGAGATATATTCTTGTGCATTTTATCTAGCCCACAGGTAGGTAGTAAACTTCAACCACAGGTTGTCATCTTAAGAAAGGCCCTTCTTTCTATGTGAGCATCAAATAAAACGAAAGCAATGGGATTTACATTTATGGTCTGGTGCACACAGACCATTTATTGAGCTCATCTCAGTAAATCTTTTGTTAGTATAAACTTGCAAAATAAGAAGCCCCTCCAGGTTTTAAAAAGAGGCACAGGCCCAAAATGATAATAGCAATCATAATTCTCATGCCCAGGAATCAGCAAATCACTAAACTGCAGGTCTTATACCACGAAGCTGGATGTTACAGTTTTCTAATGTTTCTTTTCCAGTAAATATAACCCTGGCGTGTGTGGTGGATTTGAGTGGGCAGCGTGGTCTTAGATTATTCACCACCTGTCTGTAATCCTTAGGGAATTTAATTATACCTATAGAAGCAGAGGTTGGTAAAATCAGTTATTTTATTTAGGGCAAGGAGATAGAAGGTTTGGTTTGTTCATGTGTTTTATTTTTAAAAAAAGACAGTATGGCATGGACCAAAAAGAGAACAGTGGCCTTAATCTTAGACAACTGAGTCTCAAATCCTGGCATTGCTATGATCCAGATGTTGACATACATAAATAATTTAGTTTTATAAGCTTCAGTTTCCCTACATCTAAAGTAAAGATAACACCACATTAAGTTGTTGCAATAATTAACTAGAGCAACAAATGCTAAATTACCTAGTTCGTCTTAATCTTTGTCTCTTTCTCCATATTTCTGATTAATTCCAGTATACTGGTAAGAAAATAATATGACATATCATGAGTAAGGAATTTAAATCAGACTATCAGGTAGGATCTAGAAAAATAAACTACATCTCCCACTTTTCATTGTGCATTTCGATGTCCTCTGGAACATGTTGTTTCTTTTAAGGACCAATGCACTTTCCTTCAGTCACTGTAAGAGTAAGTCTTTTCCTAACTTCCTGATAATAGAGACTGCATTTAGTTTCACAGTATGAAAGAGGAAGAAGCCTTTTGTGAGTCTCTCAAATACTGAATCTAGCTGTTCCTAAGGAATATAATTCAATGTGTCTTAATGGGTGAAATTCATTGATGTGTGTCTACTCTTGTTCAGGAAATGAAAGTTCAAGATTATTAAATAAGAGGCAGGGAGTCTTACTGGAGTCCAGACAATATAATCACCAGCAGGTTAAAGATGCTGAAGAGAAAAACTATTTCACATTTCCAAGTAGTAATAGTCATGGTCTTGCTGGGCTTTGAGGAGAACACCTGCTTGGCCAGTTTTGTTTGTAGAAACACCCAAGTACTATTTTTTAGATGATAAACATATGAAATCTTGTTTCTATACCTGGACTTAAAAAACAAAACAAAACAAAACAAAAGCATTTTGAGACGATAAGTTTATCGATGAGATGTTAATCCATGGGATGAAGGTGAGTGTGCAGAGACTGTGGAAATTTTCAGAAATTCTTTTATCATATACACATCCTTTACTCATTGTAATCATCTGTTCAGTTTTGACCTTTAGAAGTTTGAAATTGCTGAGTCAATCTTTAGCTGTATTGGTTGTGGACGTAGTAGTGGTGGTAATTGCTGCAATTTTAGCACTTGCTAGCTGTGGCATCCTGTCAAGAACTTCCTATACCCAGCTGACTTAATCTTCACAATGTTTAACAACAGTGATAACACAGCAGTTTCTACCTTGATTGCAGGCTTCTTATGTGCCAGAAACTGTGCTAAGTTCCTTATATGTAGAATCTTATTTAATTTCCATTGTAACTCTATAAAGTTGGTATTATTTTCTACTTTGTAGATGTGGGAACTTATTTTCAGAGGTGTTAAGTAACTTAGCAGAGGTGTAACTGGTGCAGCTAAGATGTAAATACACATCTGTGTGGTTACACAGCCTGAGCCAGAATTTGTCATTTTCTTATATTACATTATTAGGTACATTTTATTATTGCTGTTGCCATTAATAATAAACAACTTTTATTTGGGGCCTGCTCATCATATCAGACATTATACTAGACATTTTATTGTGTTATCTTGATCAATGCTAATGTACCTATATTGTTGCTTTTATCCCTATTAAATAGATGAAGATATTAAGGTACAGAGAAATAAGTCCCTTGGGCCAAAGTTACGCATCTTTTGAATGACTATGGTGAGAACATAATTCAGGCCTGTACTGGTCCAAAGCCTGCGGTCTTTCCATTAAACTTTACAGGCTGAACCAACCCAGGAAAAAACCCAAAATAAAGGTGACTGCATCATTTTTAGGTGTACTGACATCTACTACCATAGTCAAAGTAAGTGTTAGCTACATCTCTAAGATTAATAATGTTATCACACCAATTGTGAAATCACCAGGCAGCCCTGATGTACAAAGATAAAGAAGACACACTTTAATTGCACTACAGCAAAGAGTAGTAGTTTGGGGCAAGGTCAGAAAATACCGTGTAAATATGCCATCATCTCTTTTACCAGACCCTTAACCTACAAAAACTGAATGGAGGTGAAGGGGAGACAGCAAAGCCCAACCAACTTTGCAACTGACCAGAAGAGGTAACGATACACCCAATCACCAAACAAAAACGTGTGAGCCAGGAGGCTTCTTCCAGAGTCACGCTGCATCTTCACTTGGGTTATGTGCCCATTTGAAGTGAGAGAGGTTGCAAAAGATTGTGTCAATATAGGAAAATATCATACTCTTGGCAGGAGAGACTCAATTTTTACCCAAATTATTTTTACATTTGATGCAATTCCTGTCCAAATCCCAGTCAATATTTTTAATTTTATAAATCAATTATAAAATTCATCTGGAAAATCAAACGTATGAGGATGGATAAGAATTCTTTGGCAATCAAGAATAATTAGGGAAACATACTTACTAAATTTAAAAATGCCTTTGTAGCTAGATAAATGAAATGATTTGGGTTCTGGCCGATTCCAGGTCTCTTGGAGTAAGGGGGCTTAGCTTCTTTGGGCAGCTGCAATTCCTAATGTATTTTGCACCCTCAGTCTAATCAGGTGTCTTCAGCCTTCTAGCTGACATAATTAGACTCAAGATCAGCAGGCTTCTCAACTCCCTTTCTCCAACTGTACTTTTGAATTCCAAATTTTCATTTCACTTTTTTCTTCTTAGTCCATTCATCAATAGGATTGTCATTAGGGGAGTCTGTCCAAGACAGGTTGTAAAAATACGGAGTTTATTTCAAACAACACAGGGCTTTGCTTGAGCAAGGCGGTGGGCCGTACAGTTGTATTTAAGTTGTCTGCTCTAAACTAGATTTCTCCAATTCTCTGCTTTAATCAAGAACCCTAATCAAAGTATATAACAGCTTTATTGTGCTCTCCAGTTGTTACATACACACTTATAATAAAACCAGGCACCATGAGTCAAATATCGGCTTTTATGTCACTCCTATTTAGTTAGAGCCTCTTCCGGACTCTAAGCCAGCAGATTTAATAGGTCACTTCTTAAAATGATGTTAAATCCAATGGTTTTACTTAAATCACTTGACTAAATGAATACTTCAGGAACTAGCAGTTTTAAGAGATGTTTCAAACATAATTTCACATATAAATATATCCAGGTTTTTATGAATAACTTCCCATTAATATAGAGCTTAACATTTTTATGTTGTTAGTTATATTATTAGTTAAATTGAGTATTTCAGACAATAATGATCACAGTTAATAAATTGTGCTATAATACAGCTATACAAGGGCGACTTGTATCTAAATGTTCAACATGTGACAATAAAGCAGTTCCACAGGACCTCAAAATACCAAGGAAGACAGGCATACTTGCCCCTATAAAATACTCAGTTGCAATCACTGTTTCAAATCTAAATAACAAAGAAGACAGATGCTTATAGAAACACAGTAATTATAATAGACACAGTTATTGTCAATATCCATTATCCTCTTCTACCTTAGTATTTTTTTTTTAAACCTCTGATTATTTATTAAGAGTATATGGCTGGAAAAAATTTTCACTTAACAACCTCTTTAGGGGCTAGTCATTAGACTGAATTCTGGCTAATAGGATTGCCAAAACAATGTGTAATAAGCCACTCAAAAATTCAGTGGTTATAACAATGTGTTTATTTCTTAATCACGTTTATGTGAATTAACCTGGAGTTCAGCTAATATGGGACTGATCTAAAATTTACTAGGCTTGGCTGTAAGCTGTGGGCAGGGTCCAGGTCAGCTTCATGTGTCTCCTATCCTCCTTGGACCAGCAGTTCTCCAAGGCATGTTTCTAGAGAACAAGCCCAACTACACAGGCCCTGTTCAAGCCTCTGTTCATATCACATCCACTAATATTCCACTGGTCGAAGAAAATCATATAGTCAAATCTAAAGTCAAGAAGCAGAGAAATATTCTCTGTCCACTATGAAGCCAAAGCAAGTCACACGGCCAAGTCCAACATCAGTGGGAGAGGAAATATACCCCTCCCATGAAGAGAGGTGGGTAGTGAATCCAATCTACCATCAAACAACCTAATCTACCACCGGATGTAAACAGAAGGGTCATGTGTCAGTCTTCTCTGAAAGCTATCTGGCTCATGCTTTTTGTCCCCCTGATGACTGGAGTTCTAGCTGCCGTCTTTGGACATGAGACAAGGGCTCCGTGCCATACCAAAAGGTAGCAGGATGACAAAGTAGAAAACGGGTCCTGAGATTTTCAAACAATAGAGCCACTGCTAGTTCTGTTTTCCAACCTTCTGAACTTTAAATGAAAGGGAAATATACAATTATTTCACTTTACCTACTGTTATTTGGGTCTTTCCTACTCATATCCAAACTCATTTCTAAACAACACAAAAACTGGTATTCAAAAGTTTTATACACGTAATAAAACTAGAATGTGACATTGTCTTGGTAGAAATAAATAGGTGATGAGCAATCAGATATCGCAAGTGGGAAAGTTAGTAACCCATCTTATGCAATGGCAAATTATTTGGTGAGATCGTCTTCTGCCCACTTTGGAAAAGAGATCATGTGTCAGCTGGGACTGTAGCAATGAAGGAAATGATGGTGAGGAAACATCACAAGTCCAGTTTTGCCAGCTTCTTCCAGCTGCTATTAGAAAACTAGTGAAAGAAAGAAATTCAGACTAGAGTTAACCAGCATTAAGGGAAAGGTGGAAGGGTATACAATTCTATTGAGGGGAGATGCTTTTAAAGTTACATTCTTAACTGACTGATACTCCTATGATTTTGAGCCCTAGAAGACTGAAAAAGCCAATTGCTTTAATAGCTGGGTGCTACTATAAATAGTATCTCTAAAATAGCAGGCTTAGCTGAAATTAAGACTGATGTCCTGTCATCTGAATCCTACCATAGGCACTACAAGTTTCTCCATGTAAAGTCTGAGTTGAACTGGACATGTCACTTAGGTCATGGTCTACGTGGACATCTGTGCTCCTGTGCCTTAGCCAAATCTGTATCTTGAAAATTAGCAAGCTCATATATGCTTGCAGTGGGAGACAGAATAACCCGTCCTCTTATTTGTGCCTGCTGGAGTGAAAGAGCATGTTCAAGAGAACTTAAAGGTCATAATCCAAGAGGCTAGGTCATGTTCAGTTCTACTTGCCCCATAGAGGCAAGATGCAACAGAGGCAATATAGAGTCTAACCTCCAGCTTTTAAGGTAACTTTCTCACTGAGAGAGTAGGGTTCAGCCAAAACCCGAGCTCTGAACAATTAGATTAGTGAATGCTCCTCTTTCCGGGGAGTGTGGGAAGAATGGGAAGGATTTGGGTAGCTTTGTGCTTGGTTTGAAAAAAAGAGCAAAGGCAAACCTCTCCCTTTGTATTTATTTTACATACCCTAAGAGCTCAGCAGTGAATTCTTATTTCCAGTTATATCATGAAATAAATTTTAGAGGGGAATAGAGGCAAGATGGCAGACGAGAGACACCACCAGCCAGAGCATTTCTGCAAGAAGGAGAAATTTTAGATGAAGGAGAAAAAAACCAGACAGACAGACAAACATAGATTGGAGGAGGGTCAGTAGGAAGTGTGGCTGAACCTACAGAAGACTCCACAGGAAGGGGTTGTGGAGCAGAACTGGAAAGAGAAAGGCATCGGGAGGGATTAAGCCCCAACAGGCTCGGAGGCCAGCAAGAAGGGCAGGTGGAGTGGTTAAAATTCCCCTCCCTGGCATCTCGGACTGCTGGTGGGCTCCTGAGCTGCTGGAGAGACCTGCAGACACCAGCCCAGAAACTGATGCTGCCAGTGAGTGGAGAGCCTCTTGCAGACAGGGCACACTTATCTTCCTGTCTCTATGGAAGTTTAACAGAGGTGTCCATCTTTAAGCTGTAACTACCTGCCTGTCCTAGAAATATCAGGAGTTTTATTTTGAATAAAGATGATTAGTTAACACAGATAGAATGCCACTTTGGCTTTGCTGGAACTTTTTTCTCATAAGGAATTTTAGGTTACTTATAAAAGTTTCTGAAGCCAAGCCAAGGATTTAACTGCCTGTAGATACCTGTAAAAATTGGGTAAATTCCTCTTTTCTCTAGGTCCCAAAGTACTTTGAGGTTCCCAGACCTGTCAGAAAGTGACATTCTTATCACAGATCAGGAAATCTTATAGATGTAGTATTAGGTCAGTATTTTTTACCAGAGGGCTTTTATTGGCTTTGTAATGTCAACCTATTTCCTCAAAGCAGTCTGGGCATCTCTGAAAATATGCCATTCCAGTCAAAGCCTTGGTAAAATAACCAGCATCTCTAATTCTGTTCCCTTATAAAACAAAAACAGATTCTTATTGAACAGGTGCAAATAAGTATATTGCCATAAAATAAGAATACTTAAGAATAGTTTCCAAATTCTGGAGAAATCAAGTAGAGAAAAAAATAAGTGTTCCAAGTTGTTCACAGAATATATACTCTACCAATTTGTTATAAGCTATAAATAGTACAAAAGAAGGAAAAAAGTTTTCTTGCCTTCTGGAAAACAAAGCATGAAAAGAATTCACAATGTTTTAAACAAATGGTCAAAACATTAGTTCAGTCTCATGTAATTAATTCTTGTTCTGTTTGAGGTTGGGTTATCGATTCTCACGAACATATCGGCTTTTTTGTTTTTTTTTTTAAATTAAAGTAAACCAGTCTCTGTAGAGTCTAGAGAGCATCTGGCTGAGGTTTCTAGATGTTAAACTTGAAGTATCTTCAGTTAAAGTAGAAGTAGCTTTTAAACACAAAAACAAATGTTTTTGGAACAGTTTGTCCTGGAATTTGTATGTCACAAGTTGTGCTTGTACGGCCTCAGGGAAAAAGGCGGTAGCAATTTCATGGAGCTCCAGTCAGAAAAATGGAAGAAGATTTGAAAAACATTATTTGGAGGCTTGTAGCCAGGAAAGAATTCAGGACTCAGTTCAAATTGTATGATTTCTAAAGTCAGTATAAACCCATACTTCAGAGCACACTTGTCAGAATCCTTATACATTGTCTTAATGAAGCAAATTTTCAACATAGTAAGCTAAAAACTGCCTTTTCAGAAGAATTAAAGTAAAATAATAATTGTGTGTGGATGACAAAAAGTCTTAGAATAGCCATGGTTAAATAGACGATTGACAAGAAATTTGGTTATTTTTGTGGCATATAACAATTTAATATCATAACCATAATTATTATTGATAACATATATCATAGCATATAGAATTTAAAGAATCTCATATAATTTTTGAACACCTATTAATATGTTTATATAAATATAACCCAAAGAAAGTTAAACATCATTTTATATTTGACAATGCTTCCTGTATGTTTTTAACATACCAAATAAGCCTAATATGTTTCTCTTAGACTTTCAGTGGCCCTAATATTTAAAAAACTAGTTTTAGGTCAAAAAGATGGAATTTAGAATTTTGATTTTGGAAAGTTTGTTAAAAATCAGAGGTTTAAAATATTTGTTGTAATAAAACACTGTCATAACACAGAATCATAGGTTATTGTAAAATAGTCATTTATTTAGCTAAAGTGATAATTCAAAGATTTTAAGAAGCAAAAAATTTTACCTTGTGATAGAGAGGAGACTCAGTTTTCCAAACAATAAGACCCAATAAAGACAATCTGAAAAATAAAGGGGCAAAAGTAAATCTGTCTCTCCTTTTTCCTCTTTTTTCCCCCCAGTTTACTTAAAAAGTGAACAAAAATCTTTTATTAAGTTTATTAACATTACATCAAAATCTTATTTAAAAGAGAATATCAATTTTTATCTTTGCATTAGTGTATTAAATGTTAAGGCTAATTTTAATAAAATTTTATAAACAGATTTATTTAATCTTAATCGATTTGAACATAAGGTAAGATTTCTATAAACCTTTTTGAAATTTTACCATTTTTAAAAAAACTTTTACATAAAGTTTTGTTTATTTAATTTAAAACTATTCCAAAACCACATTTCTATGTCTTCTTATAACTTTTTATTTTTATAGAAAAAAAAAAAACAATGTCCAATTGTTTTTCTTCATATTTGGTACAGGGAATTGGTTCTCCTAATATCTGAGAGTTTAATTATATTTATTAATTATAGTGTCAGCTTTTAGTGGCACTTTTTTTTTTTTTTTTTTTTTTGACAGAGTCTCACTTTGTTGCCCAGGCTAGAATGAGTGCCGTGGCGTCAGCTTAGCTCACAGCAACCTCAGACTCCTCGGCTTAAGTGATCCTACTGCCTCAGCCTCCCGAGTAGCTGGGACTACAGGCATGCGCCACTATGCCCGGCTAATTTTTCTATATATATTTTTAGTTGTCCATATAATTTCTTTCTATTTTGAGTAGAGACGGGGTCTCACTCTTGCTCAGGCTGGTCTCGAACTCCTGACCTTGAGTGATCCACCCGCCTCGGCCTCCCAGGGTGCTAGGATTACAGGCGTGAGCCACCACGCCCGGCCTTGTGGCACTTATTTTTAATAAAAGCCTAGGAAGTTGAAGTAACTTTGAACTATTATTAGTCCCCAATTTTTATTAGTACATCTAAATATATTTAGTTTTCTATATTATATAAAAATAAGATGTCAGAGTATATAAACTTAAACTTATGTTTAATAATCAATGTTTTAGTATTTTAACTTACTTATAAATGAATCAGATATTTTATGATTATCCTTTTTAATTTAACAAAGTATGACTTTAAGATTTTAAATTATTGAAAAGAATTTTGAAACTACACAGGTACCATCCATAAACTCACAGTCAAATCTAGACAAACATTAAAAATATTATGGAAGCAGCAGTTTTATGACCTTAAAACATCTAGCAGAGAGAGGTTTTAACCCAACAGATTCAGGAGAAAATATCTAAATCAAATTTTGAAGATGTTTTTATTTTATTTTACCAATGATTTTTAAAACTCTATTCACTAAAGATTCCTAAAGTCACATGAACTTGAAAAGCATTAGAGCTTATTTCCTTAATTTATGACATACACACATGCATAAAAGGATCCTACCGTCTTGATTTTAAAACTCTAGCTGTGAGACTGTCAAAACTCATCAGTTCAAAAGGACAATTGGGTTTAAACCATGCCATTGAGAATGGAACAGCTAAAATTTCTTGTGTCACACATAGCCTAAGCCCTCATTAAGTCTCAGAGGAAATAGGGCATTAATTAACATTTTCAAGCACAGAGAGAAAACTCTAAGCCCCTTTAAGAAGGAGTTTGGGTGTGCTAGAAGAAGACAAAAATGGATACCAAGGCAACATAAAATCACAGGAATTCACCATAGGACTTTATAGGAAGACCAACTTTATTTAAATAGGTAGCATTGAATCTTGGGCCCGCCCAAAAAGAAAGAGAGATATGCCGTGGGACTGAGCTATGCAAGATCTTTGTTTCTTATTCTTACAAAGATATATATATATATATTTAAGTGTTTAAACCACACTTTTTTTTAAATTTAAGAAATGGAGAAGCCTCTTGTAGTAAATTTAGTTGCCTTCAACACTGCCATTTCTGTCTAGCCATGACACACACTAAGGCTAATTTTTTTTTTTTTATAATACAAAGTAATTTCTGGTATCCCCAAAAGCCAAAAAGGTAAAATGATACAAAAAACAACAGATTTTATATCTGAAAGGAACCTGTTTACAACCTTTTAGACTCCATAAAGAAAAGAGGGAAAACAGAAGACTCCCAAAAGAGGGGTGAGTAGTGACTTCCCCCTCTCCCCGAGTTTCTTAAGGAGTCTGAGGCATTAGAAACAGCAGATTTTAGCTGAGACAGCTGACATTTTTGCTTTTGAAATTTTTAACTAAAGATACTCCTCTAAGTGAAACCAATGGACCTTAACTAAGATTATATTTTAATCAAGGAAGCAAGAGATGTCTCTAAAGAGGTGGAAATAGTTTTTATGTGGTTCAGAAAAGCCACAAAAACAGCTTAAAGAAAGTCCAGCTAGCCATAAACTAGGTATAACAGACATTTCTGTCCAGCTGTATTTTCTAGGTTCTCAGTTTCTTAGCTGACCATTTACATATAAAAGTCTAAAAGCCTCAATTGTGTCTTGTAGGGGGAAGAAAACAGGAAATTAAAGCTTGTCCATAGAATAAATGGCATAAGTTATATAGAATCAAAGCAGACTTATCCCCTGGTGGGGAACCGAACCCAGACTGTTAGGGTGAAAGCACAGCATTTTGACCATTAGGTTACAAGGTAAATTGGCTTCTATTGTCATTCCCACAGGGACAGCATACAAAGGAATTTTATCTTTTAGAAAAGTCAGACTTTGCTCTTTAATTTGTCAAAAAAGATTTTAAAGCTAGCCATAACACTATTATGTCTCCTTTTTTTAATCCAATTCTACTACTGATACAAAAAGGCAATTGTTTAGACTAACAGATCTCTAAAATCCATCATTTAATTTAAAGGATCTTTTGGCCATTAACTTTCTAATGATGCATTTATTCTAAAGTGACTTAATCTAATATTAATAGTTTCTTCAGAGAAGAAACAATTCCAAAGTTTCCTTTATTCTCTCAGAAATAGGCTAAGATAGAGATGATAAAAGCCCCTTACAAATGGGACTTTTTATGACAAACAGCACAGAAAGAGCAACAAGGGAAAACTCTATATCTGGGAGAAATAAAAGGATTAAAAAAACGTGAATTTCTATCACAAAGTACTAAAAGTCACTGGATTAAGACTAATCATATAAATCCTTTTTATCCTATCAATCCAAATAGACACACAGTGACTTTTACCCATCAGATTGTACAGAGAGAAAGGACAGGATCCTTGGCTGGTAAGAGAAAAAAAAATAAACATTCATAAATTCATAAATTCAACTTTACCCTTTTTTTGCCAGCTGATCAGATTCTTGGTTTTTTCTCTACTGCAGTTTTTCAAAAGAACAGAACAGCTTTAAACTGATGGTAACAAAGCCCCTTTCTCCATAAAAGTTTGCTGATTGATTTGTTAGGTAGATAGTGAGGGATTCCAGGTCTCCCAGGGACAAAAGTGGGTGCCATTGTGGTTCACCCTCACGTCCCCTACAAAATGGGCTCTCAGAGAGGCTCATGGGAGATCAGCATGGGAAGTAAGACTCAGGTCATACAACTCCCAAATGTCTAATCAAAGTGGTTCCATGATGACATCTGAACCCCTGGGGACCTGTATTTAGGATGGAATACTAGGAACAAGAATTTTCATGAATAATGTACAAGAGCATAATTGTAATATCTTGGCATCCTTGTATCACTATCATCAAAAACGCTTCTATGGTGAATTTGAGAGTAGTGCAAGACTCTGGCCATCATACCACCTAAAAAAGTTATTTCCTAAATTATTCTCCTGAATATCTACTACTAAAATGTTCTTGCTTTTAAATATTTTGAGAATGCATCTAATTTACATTGGACTGTGTCAGTAGCATTAACCCAATTTATAAACAAATCATATGAAGTGTAATAAAATCATGAAAAATTTTCAAGATGATCTAGGTTCAATATTATACAGTCTAGCTCCTGATATTGAACTCCTTTAGTAGACCTACTGAGAGAAATGGAGAGAAACTTAAAATTCCAGGGTTTAGAAACTCTCATTCTTCCAAATTTTTTCATTATCATTTGTGATTTAGAATGTACATAATGGAGTTCTCTTACTGTGATTAAGTGGCTTCTACTGGACCTTACCCTCCCACAGATAATAACCAAAAAAATAAAATGATCTGGAGACAGCTTGAAGGTGCGCCCACTGGCCAAAGATGGAACTATTTGAGTCTCTACAATAATGACAATAAAGACAATGAATCAAAGCCCATCACATGTGTTTAAATCCGTAAGTTGATCACTTTATGACAAGTAGTAAATAAAGAGATGGTACCAAACCTTCATCCTATCTTTCCTAAAAGAATTGCTCCATTCGGCAACCAAATAGATAAAGGAGAGTATCTTTTGATTAATGTATTTAACTTGATAAATAGGAAAAAAAAGAAAATTAAGACATCATTTTCCAACTCCAGTGAATATATACATACTCACACACACACACATATGTATATGTATTATTAAGCATCCATGGTTGCTAACATTATAAAACAGAGGAACAGTCTATTCTCATAAACAGAATGATCCCTTTAGTGTGAGTCAGATTATGTCCTATCTCTGGTAAATATCCATAATAGCTCCCGGTTTTACTAAGAGTGAAATTCAACCTTACAAATGCCTACAAGGACCTGTGAGAACTGTCATTGAATCAGCTCATTATCTCATTTCCCTCTGCTGAATGCACTTCTGCTACAGTGATTTCCTTCCTGTTCTTCTGACACTCAAAGTGTCACTTCAAGGTCTTTGCATTGGCTATTCCTTCTGCTTGAGTGCTTTCCTCCCTGCTAGCTTCCTCACCTCTCTCAAGTCTTTGCACAGAAGTTACCAGTGAGGGCTCTGGAGCCATCCCGTTGGGAATTACATCCCTCCCTTCTCCCCATCCTGCCATCAGCATACCCTCTCTGACCTTGCTATACATGGTTTTAAAGCTCTAGCTATCACTAATAATCGTTACTATATTGTTAAGTGTTGAATCGTGTTCTCCCCTGCCAAAAATGACTAGTAACTCAGAATGTCACTTAATTTGAAAATAGGGTCATTTAAGATGTAATTAGGTTAATTAAGATGAGGTTCTACTGGAGTATGTGTGTAAGGGTGGGAAGTATGGCTGGTGTCTGTATAAGAAGATGGACATTTGAACACAGAGACACAAGGAGAACATCATGAGACAACCAAGGCACGTAATTGGAGTGATGCAGCTGCAAGGAACACCAAAAACTACTGGTCAACCACAGAAGCAAGGACTAAGCAAGGAGGGTTCCCCTGCAGGTTTCAGGTGGAACGTGACCTTGTGGACACATTGATTTCAGACCTCTAGCTTTTGGAACTGTGAGACAATAAATTTCTGTTGTTTTAAGACACCCAGCTTGTGGCACTTTTTAATAGCAGCCTTAGGAGACAATACATGTATCTGTACACTGCATCATTACTACATAACTCACTTTTCATTGTTCTAATTGATTATTGCTCATTCACCTCCTGCCACTGACTCCCCACCTCCCAGAAAGAAAACACCAAATGAGCAGGGATCTTTTTGGTTTGTTTTGTTCCCTAATATATCCCAAGCACCCAGAAGAGTTCCTGGTACACAGTAGATATTCAATAAATATCTGTTGACTAAAATAATCCTCATATTCATTTATTCATCATTTAATTATTTTAGTTGTTCTTTGTGCTTTCCTCAGCTTTTTTACTTTTTTTCCATCTAGTGTTTTATTATTCAAAGTAATGGTCAACATAGCTAGCAGAATAATTTAAATAACCATTAAAACTCAATTTAACCTCTCTTCCTGAATTATTTTTAAATAATTGTGAAAAAGTAATGAGATTAACTGTTTATAATTTCATCTCCATTTATTTCTCCTAGCCATGCTTTTCTGAAGGTGGTATTGAACAAGTAATCAAGTCAGACACCAGGAAAGAATACAAAAAAGTTGGATAATCAGCCTTTGAGCAACGGAGAGTTGAATGAACATAAATTGTCACTAAGCAAATCTCCATGGAAGAAATTATTATTCATAATGATCTTCTAAAACCAATAATCCCAATCTTAATGACTTCTGTCCACCAACGCATCCAAACTTCTCAACTTCTTATTATTAAAAACATTCACTCATTTCTGGTTAGGGAAGATAAATTGCTTCCTTTGAGTTCAATAGTTTAAGAGCCCCAAATTAGTTTATCCAGCTTAACTAAACTCATCTATCAACAGCCATAAAATCTGTGAAGTTTGACAGTTATTGTACATTTGCAATTGTAAGTTACTCTGACAGGATAAAATACCTCCTTATGCATTTACATTGGCCCTTATCAGTGAGTTTTTTTTCACCCTCCAGCCACTAACATTGAACCTTGAAACTGATGGCCCTAGTGAAAGTGCAAATGCCTATTGCTTTTCAATGAGAGGTCAATCTTCAGCTCACACTTCTTTTTCTCTTTTTTCTTTTTTT
This sequence comes from Eulemur rufifrons, assembly GCF_041146395.1. Classification (NCBI taxonomy): domain Eukaryota; kingdom Metazoa; phylum Chordata; class Mammalia; order Primates; family Lemuridae; genus Eulemur; species Eulemur rufifrons. Next base: position 45,256,386 of record NC_091000.1, on the reverse strand, counting down.
TATAATTTTTATTTTGTCCATGGTGAGACAAAGAGGAAGGGAAAGATGAAAAAGGTTTTAATCACAAAAGCTTCCCTTTCCAAAAGCAAACCTTGATGTTCTGAAGATAATTTTACTATATAAGCCATAGTGCAGGGCAAAGGGAGAAGGAGAAGCCCTTAGAATAAAAAGGAGAGGGGGAAAAAAGAGAAAAGCAAAAGTTAGCCAAGTTTTTTTTTTTTTTTCACTTTTTCCATCTGCTATAATATAAAAATTTGGGAAGGACACTCATATGGCATTAGACAGATTAGAGGGGAGCTAAAAACCAAGGGCGCTTGTGATCATATTTATAGTTAAAGGTCTAAAAAAGGAATGAGACTGGGGCAGGTGGCTGACACCTATAATCCCAGCAGTTTGGGAGGGCAAGACAGGAGGATTGTTTGAGGCCAGTAGTTTGAGACCAGTCTGGGCAAGGGAGACCCTGTCTCTATGAAAAATGTTTTAAAAATATAGCTGGGCATGGTGGTGTACACCTGTAGTCCCAGCTATTTGGGAGGCTGAGGCAGGAGGATTCCTTTAGCCGAGGAGTTAGAAGTCTCAGTAAGTTATGATCATGCCACAGCACTCCAGCCTGGGCAACAGAGTGAGACCCTGATTCAAAAACAATAAAAAAGAACTGAGAAAGAGAGTGGTATTGTATCAACATGAGGTAGACACAACAGAGTAGATAGTGTCTGGGCAGAGAGAAGGCTTGAGTAAACCCAAGCTTCCTGTCTCAATTCTTTGCGACCTAGTGTGGAGTAGAGTTTCATAAGTTCCTGCCATGATGAATGCAAAGTTCCCCAATAGTTCCCAGAGTTGGCAAGGGGCAATGTCATTGACTACATAGCAAGATTTCACAGAGACAAATTGGGGGTTTGAGCACGAGGCTGAGCCCCAATCAATGAGACTTTAAGTCAATGAGAGGGCAAGTCCTGCAGTTAGCAGGGATGGGGGATTCTGGGGCTGGGCTGTTTGGTCTTAACCTTGTTAAGAACAGACCATACATTATACAGCAGAGGCAGAGGCTGATGTAACATGGAGACCAGGAAAGATCATTACGTCCCTATGGGAGTTCACAAGAGCCAGCAGGGGGCACTTTGTGCACGTATTTTCCTTAGGGCATGAGCTCACAACCACTACCTTTGTGTAGGAGAAGGGAAGGGGAAGAAAAAAAGCCCCATAAACATTTTAGACTTTTATGGATTAAATATTTACCAGGTTAAATACTTGCAAACTTAAAGGCTTTTTGTTTGTTTTGTTGTTTTCCTTTATTATGAACAGGAATCAATGCAGGGCAATGTTTAAATCAGTTATAGGAATGATATTTTGCACATCTGAGCCTTATGTGCAAATGCTCAATTGTTTTCAGGGACTTATTAGTTCTTTCAAAAACTGGCTAAAACAAACAAAAAGTTCTAATAATTGAGAAAGACTGACCACAATTTAGTAAGATAGCATATGAGACTTCAGTATTGAAATAGCATAAACTATATTAACCATTCTATATTGTGGCCAAAAAAATTTACTTTATTATGTGTGAACATTTTAATATTCTGTCAAATTATTTAATAACTAGAAATACAGATACAAGTTACAACTCATGTTTTATAAAAGGTGTATATGAAAATAACCTTTATTTGGTAGTGTTTAATAACTCCATTTATGGCTGCTAGAAAGTTTCATGCGAGGCATACTCCTTTTGGCTGGATGAAGAGTTAACTTGATCATCTCATTTTCTTCCAGTCTGTATTCTTTGTTGGATAATAGGCAGCTTATACTCCTGCAGGCCCTGTATGATTTACAGTTTAATATTGTGGTGTAAGTGTAGAAATTATTTAAGACCTATTCTTATTTGGTAAATTAATTGTGTATTACTAGGAGAGTGAAGTTACATTGACAATTTGCCCAATTCTCAATAATAGGAGATAGGCATTTTCCTATAGAAATTTCAAAACCATACTCAATGTTAAATTATAATCACAATTTGGACATACCTCTGTCATTTAGTTATGATTTTCTGAGCATACTAAATGCTTTCTGTATTTTCAAAATAGAAAAATTAAGAAGCCTGTGGAGTAGAAATGAAGACAGATAGATAATAGAAATTCCTTAAATTTGAAATTAAATATTCCTGAGAAAATATTTTTTCTTATTGTTATATTCTTGGGCAAAAATACTGACTTGGTTAAATATAACTTTTATTTTAAGCAAAAAATACAATTCATTTTTTACAAGACAACATGAAATAGAAGATAATACTACTTTTAAAAATAAAGTTACAGACTGAATTGACACTGACTGTACAACTAAATAAATATTAAAATTATCTTCCATATATTATGAACTGACATTCAAATCCTGAACTCTCTGACATAAATTAAATTTCATATATTAACAACATTTCTATTTATTATACAGACATAGTTATCATGAATATATCTTAGATGACTCCGACATTTTTTCTTTTCTTGGTAAACAGTGAGAACTATGACATATGAATGCAGTGTATAAGGGACATTAAATCAGCTTTAATTCCATTATTAAGAAATCCATATAGAATTGGATTAAGACAACAGGACATCATGCCTAACAAATGACAAATGCAATACACCAACTTGAAATGCCTGTTTGAAATAAGGTTATCATTAAAGTCAGTTACCACATGGAAAAGGTGTAGTGGCATCCAACTCACAGCAAACACTAATATCAATATGGTCAGTCTGTAGAAAACACTTCGAGATCTCTTTTTTATTCTTGTGACAGAACGTTTTACTCTCATTTCATGAGCATCTGAGTTTTCTTCAGGTTTCATCTCAAAGCAAATGGGGACCCCTGGTATGAACTTACTGGATGAAGAGAGTTGATTTCTCCCAGACCCAAAGTTTTCTGGAAGTGTTCTAGAATGGTTTCCTTGAGCAGGTCTTGCTGGAGCAGGTAATACACATGCTGTCTTCTTGCTGTATCTTCTTCTGTGCTTTCTGATGAATGAATAAGCCCATTTATGGCTGCTGGAGAGTTTCACCTGAGGTCCACCTTTTTTGGACGGATGGAGAGTTAAGTTGATCATCTCATTCTCTTCAAGTCTGTTTTCTTTGTTGGACAATCCGCAGCTTACACTCCTGCAGACACTGGTGTGACTTACAGTTAGACAAACTAAGGGCAAAATATACTGAACCAGCAATAAAGAGATAGTAAAGGCAATTCTGTATGAATCAGATGGCCATGATTCAACACATAAATACCTGCTGCTCAGCAACGCTGAGCCAAATGTTTCCTGAAGTTCCACAAGACTGTGAAACACCGGAAGGGGAGAACAAATTGCAAAACCTAGTGTCCAGACAGTAGCTATCAGAAAGTAGCCATGGTTTGCTGTTAAATTATTAGATATAGGATGTTTTATCATATGATACCTGACAATGGCAATTGATATTAAAATTAAAGTGGAAACCAAAACCGACACACATTGAAGGAAAGGCATAACATGGCACATGACTTTGCCAAACATCCACTGATCCAGCAAGACAGAGGTCAATGTGAAAGGTGAGCAAAAGAGCACAACCAAGATATCAGAAAAGGCCAGATTTCCTATGAGGAAGTTTACTGTAGTCTTCTGATTACGCTTTTTCATGAGAGCCATTAAAATAAGTAGATTCCCCATAAAACCAAGAAGACTTACAAATGTATAGAGTCCAATCAGAAAATACTGTAAGTCATCTACACTGCTTTTATAATCATCCCAGACTGGAAAATCAGAATTCCGAGTGGCAGCAGTATCATTCTCTGCAGAAAGTGTCTTGTTGTAATACTCCTTGAGCTCAAAATCCATATTATAGTCCTGCTTGAGATAAAAAGACATTTGTTAGCAATGTGAAAAAATTACATGACCACTTTAATCTATTCAGAGGGAAACTAAATTTTACAATTTGTTCCTATTACCTTTTTAATCATCTAAGAAAGTTCATGAGGTCTTTAATTGGTTCCAAGTGCAGTGCAAATATCAGCCAACAACAATTACAGTAAGTTTAATTCTATAACTTCTATGTTGTATTAGCTTGTGTTAAAGTAGTAGATCTTATTTTTTTAATTTCTAGGGTGGATAAATAATGTAAAGAAAGGAAAAGGCAAATGTAGATAAGAACATCAAGATACATAATTTATAATAGCTCATTAATATTATTTTCTAGTCAAGGTACCTGGTACATAGTGTAGTCACATAAACTTACCTTAAGAATTTCTTTCATTCCTACTTGAAACAAGGCAAACTTAAAAGTCACCTGTCCTGAAGTGTCCCCTGGTCAACTCAACTGGATGTGACCCCCTCTTCAGAACTCTCATAATTCCTTGCTTACAGTTGTCTGATGCTACAAGTCACGATCTGCTTTCATTGCAATTATATTGCCTACCTATGTACCTTATATATTAGCAATGGAAAAGGAGAAACTGTCTCTTACTCACAGTGTATCCATCACTATACATGCCATAGTAACTTCACTGCAGCTGTTACATAAATATTTATGAGAGAATACAAAATTTGAACAAAAACTTAGTAAACTAAATATTATCTAGTTCATACAGTGTTCAAAATCTAAGCTCCTCAAGTTAAGGAACACTATGCCAGGACATAGGTGTATATACTAGGCATTCAATAAATGTTTATCAAGCTATAGTGTTGATTATATAGGCACATGCTGATGAAAAAATCATTCCATGATCAGTTCTCAGTCCTGTGAGATATGCCAGATTATCATGGATTAGGACAAACACTGAATGACCAGCCATGCTGTTGGTGTTTTTAAAGATAAAATTCACCTGTTTATTTTTTAATTGATCAATTGCACATATGTTTCAGCTAAAAAAGAGTTAATGAATTTATATTGTTTAAAGAAAACATTGTATCTTAAAATTAAATGTAGAAGTGATACTAATACAACTCCTCATAAGTTTTTTTCATTTCAAATGAAATTAATGGCACACCACAATACCACTACTTATTTACCTCTACATATTAGAGATTTGATGGTACTGCCTGATGAAGCACTAAGTTGCCTATAACTGCAGTCCCAACCCCTCGGAACACAAACAGGTACCAGTCCACGGCCTGTTAGGAACCAGGCTGCACAGCAGGGGGTGAGCAGCGGACTAGCGAGCCATCTTCATCTGTATTTGCATCCACTCCCCATCACTTGCATCACCACCTGAGCTCTGCCTCCAGTCAGATTGGTGACAGCTGGTCCGTAGATTCTCATAGGAGCAGGAAGCCTGCTATAAACTGCGCATGTGAGGGATGAAGGTTGCACGCTCCTTATGAGACTCTAATGCCTGATGATCTGAGGTGGAGCTGAGGCGGTGATGCTAGCACTGGGGAGCAGCTGTAAACACAGATTACCATTAGCAGAAGTTTGATTGTACAATAAATGTAATGTGCTTGAATCATTTGGAAACCACCCCCTCCCCCAGTCTATGGAAAATCATCTTCCATGAAATCAGTCCCTGGTGCCAAAAAGGTTGGGGACTGCTGGCTTATAACATATCAATAAGAGGCAAAGGAACCCCTCCTCCTCTTTGAAAAAATAAACACTTTCATTTTTTTTTAACAAGAATTTCCTACAGAAAACTCAAGACAGCAATCGTTAATTAATTCTGATGAATACACATTGTTACAGAGATCTTGATATATATGGAGCTAAGAAAAGCACTTTTACTATATATCAATATATATTTTCTACTTATTTCTAGATATATAGTTGAATAATTATACTCAAGGCTATAAAATACATGTATATTTAAATTAATAGTAAACACTATTATCTTGAATATATGAGGGATTTATAGGTCCTGGTCCAATAAATTTCCAAATAGGAAATCCTATTGTGTACATACATTCATTATAAATAAGTTTAACTTCAGTTTTATATATAGCACATTTCAAAGAGGATGATAATCATTGTGCTATGAGAAGAGTTGAAAGTTTCTCACAACTTCTACAACTGATTCTATGTAGACTGAACTACTTTCTGGAAGCTAATTAAATCCCTTCAAACATAAATTAATTCAAAAGCTCAGGATCATACTCATTCATTCTTAGACCCTAACCAACAATTTACCTTGCTGGGCGTGGACTCACACCTGTAATCCTAGCACTCTGGGAGGCTGAGGCACGAGGATAGCTTCAGATCAGGAGTTCGAGACCAGCCAGAGCAAGAGTGAGACCCCGTCTCTACTAAAAATAGAAAAAATTAGCCAGCTAACTAAAAATAGAAACAAAAAATTAGCCGGGCATGGTGGTGAGCTCCTGTAGTCCCAGCTACTCGAGAGGCTGAGGCAGGAGGATCACTTGAGCCCAGGAATTTGAGGTCGCTGTGAGCTAGAACCGATGCCACAGCACTCTAGCCATGGCAACAGAGCAAGACTCTGTCTCAAAAAACAACAACAACAAAAAACAAACAAACAAACAAACAATAACAACAACAACAACAACAATTTATCTTGATATTGCCTCAAGTGAAAAAGAATAACTGGTACACAAGTGACTCACATGGCCTACTGAATCATCTTATTCATCATATTACCAGTAAATAGCTTCCCAGCAACTACCCTGTATAGGTCAGTGAGCTTCTAATCAAAGCAGCTTTGACTGATGTTTCTGCCTAATTTCCTGAGTTCTGACAGCCGCCTGGCTGGATCTAGCTTGTTCATGATCCTATTTATACCTATAATGTGTACAGGCCATTTGTAACTATAATCCTGCTTAGTTGCTCTTTTGACTCACTTTCTTGAATCAATCCTTTTCTCCTAACTTTGTGGTAGGTCAGTGGTTACTGGTTGCCTTTTTTCTTACTACCAAGGCAAGGACAAGAGAGAAATTAGCTCCTTCTACAATGGCTCTGTGCTTTCTTAGGATACTTAACTGTGGATGACACTTATCTATAGTAAAATTGCTGTCCAAACTTCTTGAAGAAAGAGGAAATGCAGCACAATTTGTAATGATAGAAAAAATGTGGTTTTGAGTCTAACATTCAGATTTTCTCCAATGTATGTGTCCATACCTCTCTATTAGATTCTAATGGAGATAAGGGGAAAGTCTTAATTATTTTTATGGTAGTGCTGATGCTTAATAGAGTATATTATACATAGTGGATGCTAAGTTAATATTTGTTACTAATCATTATAGAAAAGTAGTTTAATTTCCACAGTTTCAGAATAACAAATGAATCATCCTGGGAATGCGAGCAAATTCAGGACAGAGTTTGACCATATGTGTGTGTGTACACGCTTATGTGTGTATATGCATGTTTACATACCCATATATAGGGAACCACTGAAATTACAGAAGCTTTAAATGGCCCTAAAATTAAATGAGGAGGAGATACTTACATAGACAAAGATAGTTTTAGCACTTTAAAATTTTTAATTGGATGTCTTCATTGATAAAGGCTATCACGTAAGAAACATGAACTTAAAATTGCAAAAAATATTTACAACATGTGTTTTTATTTAAATGAAAAGAAGTACGTCTGCAGTTTGTTACTAAAACTTTTCTATTTTAAATATATGCACATAAATATTGAATTCATTAAATTAAGAAAACCACTGTCTCCTTAGCAAGCAGATGAAGGAAATGCCATCCTTGAGTATTTATTGGACACAGGAGAAAAACTGAGGATATTTCTTTCATTCCCTAAATTATGTGAGTATTTTAAGAAAGCAAATAATTTACCTATAATTTTAAAAGATAGGCCCCTTTCATTTATAAATAGCTAACAAAGATTAGTTGTTCCTTCCTTTATTCATTCAATAAGTATTTATTGAACATATAATATGCTAGGTTCTCTGCTCTACTCTGATGACATAAAGATGACTAATATAATACAAGGTACTATGCAAGGAATATTCTATGAGGGATTAATTCGAGGTCATACAGTGAGTAACTGCAGATTGAGATATAAAAGGTCTTAAATGGATAATGAATGAATGGATGAATGGCATTCTCCTAATTGCCAATGATGTACTCTTTCTCTATAGCATGGACACTTGCACTGTTGCTGAATATAATGGATACTTATGTAGCTATTAATAGATCAATTAATAAACTATATTTTTATTCTCTCTCTCCTAGCATTTATGCATTCATTCAACATTCATTTATTCATTTTATTTTGCTGTGACTGTAGTCAACTTTTTCCTGCTCTCCCTCTAGCCCCACCACACAAACACACACAAACACACACACACACAACATCTAATATGGTACTCTGTACAAAATGAGCATTCTGTGAATCTTTGCTCCAATGAATAGTTTCTTCTCACAACTAAATAGTGGATATTGCAAATGGAGAAAGGGAGGTGGACATGTTAGGCAGTTTTTTTTAAAGTACCTCCTTGTACCCAGGGAATAGTTTAAACATCAGGAGACTCTAGTCTAATAAGATTTAGGTCTTCTGTTTTAAAGTTGAAAATTTAAGGTAGAATAACAATTCTAAAATGAAAAAAAAAAAGCATGAAAAAATTCTTTCCTTAAACTTACCCCCTTCACTTCCTTTTTCCTGAAAAACACAATAAGCAAACCTACACTGGAAATATAAATGCTTAATAATTCTCTGCTTTTCAGCAAGTGCTACTATGAACGCTGTACCATTTTATGCAACATAAATATTTTATACACAATAAAAGTCATGACACGTGAAGCTTACTTCAACTCAGATTACTATAGAAATTATGAAATACAGCCAAAGAAAGAATGTCTTAAAAATGAAATACTATTTGACAAGAAATCTGATACGGGACTGTGAGAAACCTTTGTTGGACCTAATTACTATATTTTGTTCTTTTATTTCGTATGTAATTGTATCTCCCACCATCAAATTTCCAGGCTGAGATAATGAACTGTAATTCTCTGAGTAAAAAGTGAAAAAAGAAAAGTTCTTCATTAAATTGTGGCAACTCTAATAAAGCAATGTGTCTGTAAAGGTTTATTGGAATTTTCTTATAAATTGGTGTATATCTGACACCTAGACAAATGAAATATTCTGAATAGGATTTAAGTATTTTAAGAAAGTAAATAGTTCTTAAAAAGAATAATGAACTGCAGGGAACTCAAAGGATACTGAGAGACTGCTACATACATTTAAACAAGGTTTCCTTGTTAGGATAATTTCCTGCCTTATGAAAATGTACATCACTTTTCTAACAAAACGTGCCAATCACACAAAAGAATAAAATACATGTAATTCTTTTCTCTAGCAATGATAAATTATCAATTATAATAATCCTGGAACAATGGCAAGATTTCATGTTCCCAAATATTCCCACAATTTATTCTTAAAGCCAGAATCGGGTAAAATTTGAATTGGAAAGATAAACACAGCTCTGTTTAGCTGACAAACACACCATGCACCACCTTCCCTTCTCAGTTCTAACCGAGAGTTTCCCTTCCCCTGAGAAATCTGAAATCTACAATTGCATTCGGGCTACAAAATTCTGCTGAATGAGCCTTAGGCTATTTCCATGGTCTATGTGGCAAAATCTTTTCGGCTTTGGTCCAGCAAAATGTCTCAGTTCCTTTAAAAGATAAACTAAAGGTTTGTAAACTTGAGAACAAGCATTCCAGTTTCTGGAATTCGAGTTCTATGGATGTATGTTATTGCTCGCATTTGTCATTTGAGGCCACCTTGCAAACAGGAGCGCAAACCTAGGAGCGCAGCCGCCTCCCAGTCTCGAGTCAGCGGCAGGACTGCGCGACACTGGACGGCCTGGCTGGCGCCCCGCGAGCTGCGCCGGGGGCCTCACCAGAGACCCTCTAGGGCTGAGCCCTGACCCGGCCACCGCGCGGGCTGCAGGTCCCCAGGCTCGGACGGCAGCCGGGCTGCACCCAGGGCTCGTCTGGCTGCGGGCAGCGCTTTGTCCATCCCCCTTCTCCCCACTCCCGACGAGGCTCCAGCGCCGATCCCGGACACTCTCCTTGGGGTTTTGGCTAGTGCCTGTTCCACCCCGGGTGAGTTGAGGACTGGAGGGACCTGAGCGGCACGAAAGAATTCAGCCCAGTACCTTCCCGCTGTCCCTTCACGCCTGATGATCGCCTGTTCTGCCAACCTAACCCCCATTTTTCCAGCCGCGTCTCCTTCGGCTTCCCCACCCTGCCCTCTTGGGAGCCCCGACAACCCCCTGGGACCCCAGCCAGGGGTGCGGGCTCCTAGGGCCCTGCGCAGACTCGCAGCCCGCGCCGGCACCGGCCACGGCCCCTCGGTGCGGGCCCAGCCGGCGCGGAAAGGGGGCGGAAGGGAGGGGCTGACGCCCGTACCTCGGGGCGTCCCGGCAGCTGCAGGCCCTCGGCTCCGGGGAACGCGGCCGCGCGATCGCTCCTGCACCCCGGAGGCGGCGGCGGCGGTGACGGCGGCAGCGGCGGCGGCGGCGACGGCGACAGCGGCAGGAGCAGGACCTGGAGGTGGCGGTGGGGAGGAGGGGGCGGGGAGCCGCGGGGGCTTTAGGCGCACGCGGTGAACACGTGACTGCTCCGGGGACCCCCGAGACCCTTGCTCCAGAGCGCCTGCTCAGCGCCAGCCTCTCCCAAAGCCCAGGCCGGAAGCATCCCACGACCTACACGTTGTTTGGGGACCCTAAGGAGAAGCCACTGGGCCCTAGGATGTCTTCCAGTCACCCTGGACTCTGGTTCCGGGGTGACCAAGTTAACTTAACGGGCAAATAGAGTTTTGCTGATCCTGCCCCCAGCCCTGTGTAGCAACTGGAAGTTTGGAAGTGGTGTGGGGTGGGCTTATCTCTAAGAGCTTAGGCTTCCTGACAAAAAGCCTCAAGGCTCTCTTCGTTCCCCCCAAAATAAAAACTGAACACTGCTCTTCCTTGCACCTTTTTGAAGCAAGGAAGAACTCGAGGTGGGGAGGGTGACCTGAACGTTCAGGGGACGCAAGGGAGTCTGCAGGGATGGCCCTGCAGAGAGGAAAAGGGATTGATTCCCACTGTAAGAAGTAGTAGCTGAGAGTGTGGGCAACCGGTGTGAGGCTGGGGGGTGAGGTTGAAAGGAAACTATACTCAATAACAAAAGGACGGCTAGAAGCCAAAAAGAGTTGTCATAGGTAAAAAACAAATAAATAAATGGCAAAAATGAAAGCTCCCCTGCCCAAAATACGAAAAACCCTGGCCTCTTGTTCCTCAACGTGATTTCCATCCCTAATGTTTCCAAATCTATATTGCGCAGGTTTGCGTTATTTTTAGCTAATCATTACTTGGCAGATACTTTAGGGGTGTCTGCATGTGTGTCTGAGAAAGAGAGGGAGTGATTGAAATTGTTTTTGGACATAGCTGTGCCACGAGAAAGGGTGTGTTTATGGTACACTCCAAAACTGAGAACTATTGCGTGACAGTCACAACATCCTCTGATGAGTGCAGTCTTGTGGGATTGGCGCTCTGTGAGCTCAAGAGGACTGTATCCCTTGGGAGCAGTGAGACTTGTAAATGTAACTTCTGGGGTAAGGATCACTAGCTATTACCCCAGGGGTCAGAGAAAAATTCTTGTGCCCCCTTTCTGCTGAATTTTAGCATTCAGTACTCAGGGGACCTGTTTAGAGTGTCATTTCATCAGCCAGAAAGTCATCCAAGAGATTTTAAATACTTTAGGTAAGTACAGTTCCTATTTTATTTTTCTGTGATTTATTTCTGAAATACTAACATATTCTCCCCAACAGCCTAGCACAGTTGGTAGTCTGAGCAGGCCCATAGGATTCCGCAGTGAAGGAAGGGAGAGATGGAAATGTCAATAAGGGATGACCTTGAGAAAACAAGGCTTAGTTTGTAAACTTTCTTAACTCCGCAATCCCTACAGTTAATGCACTACCCATTGCCACATAAATTTCTATCCTTCCATCCCTGGTAGGCTCGTAACATGTTTTCTTCAAATAAGCATTGTCTTTAAAACAATTTTCAAATGAACCCCACTGTGACTATCTTTTAAAATCTAGTCTATGCTACCTGCTTTTGCATATTAAAAATGCAAAATGAATTTTATTTTTTCTTTTCTATGAATTTGGTTTTTTTTTTCTTATGATGATATGAACCTTTAGGTTGAAGTAGCTGTTATTAGAATATTGAGAATAAAAGGTGAAGGTGCTACTGAGATGAAGATTCTAATTATCCTACCCATTTTTCCTTCCTTCTGAACCCACAAATATGTAAGCCTCAAAATAGGGACTCAGAACTTCTTAAGTACACATTACGATATACAGGATTAAGGCTACATAGATTGAACAAATTGTTCTTTGTTTTGAAAGAAGTTTCAAATAGAAAATTTCAACAATATGCTACATAGAGAGGAAGATAAAAAGATAAATGTGCTTTTCCCTTCAATTTCCCAGGAGGGATTCAAGACTGATCGTCACCACTCTTTGTAGACCATAAGAGAGTAATTTTGTTTTTCTTTTATGGGGTAACATTCAAGCAGGGGTAGTACTATCTCTGGGAACAGAAACAGTAATGTCCACCTCTGTTTTATGTATTTTTTTCTACTTATTATTTGTAAAATGCTCATTTGGGAAATTAAGTTGGATTTCATGCATGTTACAAAATTAAACTCGCTATTTCCCAGTTTTCGTGGTTTGCTATCAGTTATGAAAGAAAGCTTATTTGTAAAGGTGAAAGTTAAAGATCACTAGGGACTGCTAAGACAAATAATTGAGCAATAAACCACTCTCACAACAATGCCTGGGGTAACATTTTGCTGAGGAACATGACTGTTTTCTTGTCAAAATTATTGTTGCATTTTAATAACAGCTACCATTTGTGGAGGACAGTTACTGAAGTGCTTGGAAATAATGTCAAATGATATGTGATTTTGCTATATTAGTTATAAGAAGAGTGGGGGTAAATAAACTAGAGAAAATAGTATTATGTTACTTTATGTAATTTTTTCTCTGAAAACTTTTATTGTATTCATTGAAAGTAATGGTTTCTTTATCCACTTTTTCTATCCTAGTAAATTTAAGTGCTTAATACTAAAAAGATGTGGAAAGGGCTATTTCTGTGTGTTATCAAAAATATTTTTATGATGCTCCTTGTTGCATTGATTTCTTTGTAATAGTAATTGTTATTAATATATAAACCAATATCTAGGACTTAAAACATGGGACTAACTTATTGTGACATATATGCAATTTTTTTAATGAAACAAAACTATTCTTTTTTAAAGTTAACCCAAAGTATCGTGTGCATAGAGTCATTTTCCCAGGCAAATGAATGATAATTTTGAGAACCTAAGGGAGTACCGTAAACATTTCATTGGCTTCTTCTGGTAAACACTGTGGTCCTTAAGCAACACCACTTCTTTTGATGCCCGAATGATTAGACCATTGAATATAAAGCAGTGACTAATTTCCAGAGAGAATGTACAACTCTTCTTTAAAAGTAAATTTCTATGTTAAAAATACACATGTATGTGATACATATGTATCTAGTTATATGAGCACACATCACATACATATTTGTATAATAGACACTATAAGAATACCTGGTGTGCACCCAGGCTTTATCTCAAATTAATGGTGTGGCTTTACACAAGGCACTTGATCTTTTAGTCTTCACTTTCTTTATAAAATGAAATGTTCGACTCTCAGATCTGGACCCCTCTTTGAGGTCTGAATACTTATGACTTTGTGTCATTAATGAGCATGCATTATAGACTTATGTGTAGAAAAATAATCCTTTTGGATCTTCAGAAAAATTTGATAGTCATAGACATTGTTTGTCTACCCTCCATATTAAAAAAAAAAGGAAATAAACACTGTTGATAAAGTTTCCCATTGTTACTGGCAAATTCTCTTCCCTGCAGCTGGTAATAACTACATAATTATATTTCATTCTTTTAAAAAATAGGTGTCAAAAAATATACCAACAATTCTGTCTTTATATAATTACATTATTTTTAATTTTGCAATACTATATATATATAAAAGAAGAGAACATGTATTCCTTTGGCCATATAATATTTTATGTGTAAATATGTTACATAGGCAACATAATCCTTTCCTTTTGTAGATCAAAACCCCTCTGAAAAATGATTTGATAAATATCCTCTCATATTTTTAAAAAATAAGTTTCCATTTCTATCTATTTTTTTGTGGTTAATATTTTAAATCTAGTTATAAGTCTAAACATAGCTTTACTATATTTAAGTGGAAATGAAAGGGAAAGAGTTTATTTATTTTTGGTGTGTTGGTTTGTTTTAAATAGTTCTTTTTAAAAAGAAGAATGTTTAGAGAACTGTTCAAAGTATAAGCCCAAATCAAAAGTTGTCATGGCTGAATAATGTGCTCTTCAAAAATGCTTGTGACGATATTCTTTACTCTCATCATTCTCACAGGTAATTCAGCTTTTAAAAATATGTTCTTCAGCAAGTAGAAAATAATATGACAGATCTCCTCTAGTAGATATTATAAGCATTTTTAAAGGCGGTAGGCCATTTTTCAAGTTTACACTTAATGGGGGAAGCAGAACCAACATATAAGAAAATCTAAAGATATGAGAAGGATCTTCAGGAAGAGTATATTACATTAATAAGCAAACCACATAAAATGTACATACATATAAATAGGAATAATCAATCATAACTACAAATGCCGAGGACTTTTTTAATGTTTGAGATGAACAAATGAGCATGATTTGGGATATTCAAAATTTTGGTAGTCTTATCACATTTCTATTTTTTCACTCTTTCAACAAACCTCTTCAGTATCTGATGATATGCCAGCTGTCATTCTAGGCACCAAGTTTAAAGAGGTGAAAAAAACAGTCACTGTCTTCAAGAGATCACAGCATAGACCTGGGCATATAGATAATTAATGGCAATACAATGGGATACGTTCCATGTTAGAAATAAACCTAGTGTGCTGTAGGAATTGAAGTAAGAATGCAAGCTCAGGCTGTGAGGGGAGTTGGAGAGATATAATAGAGGGCTTTATAGTTGGGAAGATACTGCTGTTTGAAGGATTGGTAAGAGTTAAACAGGCAGATGGAGAAGATACAGGCATGAGAAGTGGGACAGGAGCATGAAGGTGAGTGTGTGATGTTCACAGAAGTACAAATGGCTCGGTATCACTGCAGCGTGTAAGGTAGGGGATGATACTGAAAATATTGGTTAAAAAGGACATAGCTGGCACTTCACTCAGGGACCTGGAGGGAGAGCAACGAGATGATTTAAGCTGGGCATGACATGACTGGATGGTTGTCAATGCAGCTGGTGGCAGAGACCATTTAGTAGAGAAATAAGTGAAAGAATAGATGTGAGAAATATTTAGGAGATAAAACCAGTGGGAATCTTAGACCAGTTGGATTTGAGAGCATGAGAGAGGGGAATACGTGGGCCAGTTCATAGGTTCTGGCTTGAGGGAGAAGGATGATGCTGATGATTGAGATCAGGTCCATGAGCGGAGAAGCACGCTTGCCAAAATAACCTGAGGGATCTTCACTTTGAATAGAGATGGGGGGTTATGAGCATACAAGGATGTAATCAATGGCAGAGGGTATCATTATGCATTAAAAATGAAAAAGGGAGAAGATTGAGATTTCTAGCAAGTTTGATGATTTGGGGGTTGATCAAGGAAGAAACAGGACCACGAAAGGCGTGAGGTTTATTTGGGTGCCATTTGTACAGGGTTGCATGGCAGGGGTAGACTATTCTAGCAGGAGACCTTCCAGAGACCTCAGTGAGGAGCCACCACACACAAGAGGAATAAAACAAGGGGACTCTTCGGGGAGAAAGTGAAAATAGGGGACTTACCTGTGCAGGCGACATCACTCAGTGCAAGGTGGGGAGCTTCTGGGTCAGAGGGCTCGGAAGGGCAGCAGTGGTTTGGTGCCTTCTACAGCTGTCGGATTTGTTTCATCTATGGTTAGCAGAAGCTGGGTGGAGTTTCACAGGGCATGTAAAACAGGTAGGCTCTAAACAGTTAAAAATACATTTATTTTGACTATATTTAAAGAGATTAGATGTGTGGGAATTTGAGTTGGTGCTGCCAGGCTTTGGGCTAATGTCCCTACCCTGCTTCGAAGAAGTAAATAGTATGGGGACCATTTTAGTCTAATACACAGGGCCATCTCTGGCCCATTTATGTAACAGGATCCTAGGAAGAAAAACACCTAATAAGTAGATGAAGATAATAGATCTTGGGGAATCTGGCTGAGGAGCAGCCAGTGAAGAAAAGCCTGAAGTGTGGAGTTAGTGAAGTCAAAGGGCAAAAAGATTCCAGAAGAGTGGATGTTCAAGAGAGCACAATGCAGCATAAAGCATAAATATTAATATAATCAAGTCTGAATCGTGTCCACTGGCTGTGGTCATTGGTGTCCTGGGCAGAAGCAGTTTCAGGTGGGCCATACTTGAGGAACAAATGAGAGGACAGGAAATGTACCTTATTCTGCATTAGGAGGAGCTAGCCAGGAATGAGAAGCAGCTAGAGATGTTACTCGGGTAAGAGAGTTACTATGAGAAAGAGATGAGCAATTTTGTTTTGGTTTTTATTTTAGTGATGAGCCAAGAAAAGTGATAGTTATTTTATTATTGTGTAACAAACCTCCCCCACACTTTATGGAATACAACAACTCATAGATTTTACGCTCATGGATTGAGTGGGTCCGCACCTTGGAAGAGCACAGTGGGATGGCTTGTCTCTGTCCCATGGTGTTTAGGGCCTCGGCTGGGAGAACTCAGTGGGCTAGGTTGACTCAAAGCCCAGGGTTGAAACAGCTGGGTTGGAGGATCCCCTGCCACAATGAGGGGCATGAAAATTAGGGAGTAAATACCCGATGGCCCTTTTTCATCTCAAAAAGGAAATACACTGAGACTGAGGGTGTGAGGTGGGAGGCTGGGAGAAAGGAGTGAAATTTCAAAATAGTTTCTAAGCGGAGAGAAATTGGAAGTCACCCAAGTCCAAGAATTTCTGCGTTAATATATAAGGCTCAACCAATGTTTTGAATTTGTAGTTGCAATAATCTGCACAGTTGAGTTTTCTCCTACATACTATGCTCGTGGAGAGTGGTAGCTGAGCGATCTCATGAGCTCAGGGGAATCATTTTATACCATAGCCCATCCTGGGATATTTGTCCTTCTTCTAGATCTATTTGTATCTGAGAAAGAAAAGCAGTGGCTAGACCTTAAACAAAGGAATGAAGAGAGAAGACACTTACCATAGCAAAGTGATACTTGGGAACAATTCATATCACCTCTGCCTGTGCCTGTTTGTGATACTATTTAGATGTACAGAAGGAATGTTTCTCCTATCTTTGGGAAAAATTATACTATCTTAGCTTTATATCCTAAGCCAAGTCTGATCTATTGATACTGACTATCTGAAATACTGTGTTGCAAAGGGGTCTAATACGAAACCTGAGATTGCCGGGAGTGGGGGTCGGGGCAAAGTGAACAGTTAGAGATGTTTGTTACAGATGACAAAAGGTCCAGTAGTGGCATTCATACTTGTCCTTCTCACCCACTCATCCTACTCTGTCTGTTTGGAAGGAGACATGGAGGGATAGTCATAATGATTATTAAAAACAATAATCGTGACAATGGCAAAGCTCTATTCATGATACTGTGTAATAAACATATGTTACATTTTTTAATATAACATTATACTTTGGTTGAATGCCTAGTGGCTGTCTAACAATATGAGTCCTGCAGAAAAATGTTTGTATATTTACTAAATAATTTTAAGATCTCAATTGTCTAGAGTCTTATGCTGACAGGGTTTTTAAAATGCCCTGAAATATGTAGCCTATGTAACCAAATGCGAACTTGTCATTGAAGGGCATTCCCATTTCAAATCAAGAGCAAATCCACAAATTGTATCTGGCATCTTCTACATAAGGGAGATAATTGAATTGTTTATGTACTTGTATACTAACATTTTAACTAAATTAATTGTCATTTCTTTCTGCTAGTTAAGTCTCTCAAAAGGACAATTGACTAAAATGATTGTATTGATTATTTGATTGTACTGACTAATTTAGTCAAAACTCTTTACCTACTATATTTTATTGGTTCTAAGGTGTGGACTTTTTTAAAAAAAATATTTTAATACTCTAAGATTGATTTACAATTGATGGTATGTCACTATTTTACTGAAAGCATTTTTTCTTTCTTGGTAGTCCATAAAATAATGTTGCACTTTACATTCTTGGGCATCATAGATCAAAAAAAGATGCAGTAGATGAGTCACAGAAGGAAAAACGTGACACAGTCAATTCATAGACTATGAACTGATTCATCAATGTGCTTTATTGTAAGTTCTACCCCTGTGGAATTTTCCCCTTATGAATATCATCTACATTTTAGTTTTCACATGTAGTATTAATGCCTACCAAGATTCTTCTGAATGATAATTTATGATAATTTACCTGTGTTGGGGTCTAGTGGCATTTCAGAAACTTTAACCCTTGCAGCAGAAATTCATCAGGAAACCAATGAAGTAATTACAGTGTTTAAATTCTAGCAGCAAGCATAGTGACACACTTTTATCTAGACAATTATTGAATCATGGAATTTAAAGGCTGGGCTAGACCATAAAGATGTTCCGTTTTTTAGACTATAAAACTAAGATCTACAAAGATTTAATGAGTAGATTCTGTCCCTCAGTTTAAATGACAGAGAAAGACTGTTGCCTGTGAGAACACGCGAACAGGTCATTAATTTAATTCTCCATGGTTTATAGGTCAGTCTGTTGTTGAACTTCAGAAAGCAATATACAGAATTCAAAAAATTTCTCTCTCTATAGCAAAGTTGAGGTTTTATCTAGTTTGAATCCCAAGTAAGAGAGTATGCAACTGACTGTTCACTTAAGAGTAGAAAACTAAATGATCTTGAAAATGAGAAAACTTTTTAACACATATTTTCTGAGGAATTCAGATTAATTATCTCAAATCTCCCATAAGATCACATTATAATAATAATAGGATCTTATGTTGTATTTGGTCATTGCACCATGCCTAATTTCTCTAGTTTACATATTGAAAAGAATCCTTAGAAAATGATATTCCTAGAAAATTATATAATTTTGCTACTGAGCATTTCAAAACTTCTCTGTGTCCAAAATTTGACATAAAAAAAAGTCTTTGAGACCAATGATCCTACAAAGAGTGGTATTTGATATTAATAACTCAAGAATGCAGCTTTAAAGATTTGCCTTAGGAGGAACACTTCATAAAAATCAAGTTAATAAAATGATGAAACATAGTAGCCATAATAGTTCAGGCCTCCTTGCAGATGTGCGTTTATTAGCATTCTTGGAAAATACAGAAAGCGAAGTACCTGAGTCTAAGTTATATTCTCAAGTCCAAAATATTTGCTGACATAACAAATGTTTTTACATAAAAATATATTCTTAGTAGAGAATTAAATTATTTCAATTGTAATTCTTGCAGCAGGCTAAAAATAGCCAATTTGATGATCAAAACCATAGGGGAAAACTTCTTCCTAAGAACAGAATGTGACTTAGGGAATGAGTAAACTAGGCAATGAGTAGACAGAGGAGGAGTAGAAACCTAAATGAGTGTGAATTATTGCTCTTTAAAAGAATTGAAATTCCTAAATTGTGCCTTATATTTTAAACTTTGGTTAAGAAAATACAAGTCTATTGTATATATGAATGATATCAGTTAGGGTCTGTCATTTTACTCTGTTTAACCACAGTGGAATTTTTATATGTATATTCATATCTATTATGTACTCACAGTACATTTATTACCTGATCATGATATTTTAATTCTTGATTATAATCATTTTCCAACTGTATAAAAAATGTCTAGTGACATATTTTAGAAATTTTTTTCTGGAAAAAAACCAGAGAGGTTGTATACATCATTATCCATATAAATAAATGATCTTATATTGAGCTTTAAATATGTTTGTTCAGCCTAACAATCAGAAAAAGAAAACTTTTTTTAAACAGTGTAAGGCAGTTACTATATATCTTGGATTTTTAATATTTTTATTTTTTTTTTTTTAAGATGGAATCTCACTGTTACCCAGGCTGGTCTGGAACCCCTGGACTCAAGCGATCCTCACGCCTCAGCCTCCCTAATAGCTGGAACTACAGGCAGCCACTGCTCCTGGCTATTATCTTGTTTTCAGTTTGAAGACAAGATGTGATCAGAATTGTTTTCTAATGAAAACTTTATGCATATCCTAGGCAGTGCCCTCTATTTTTTAATAGAAAATCTTTTTATTTTATAACATTTTGATTGGAAGACGTTCTCATTTTCTGCATCGGTAAATCACAATTCTGACTTTTCAAACTAGAATAGAAACATGTAAAACACCTGAGATCAGTGTATTAGTAATCAGCCTGATCATCTGGCACCATGATGGCTTTGCTACCGTCAGTGTACTACTCTGTACATTCTATTCTTTTCTTCATAATATTCAGTAGATTAAGCACCGAGGAAATCGCATTGACCCTTTTCAACTACCAGGGAAACGTTCCGTTCATCGTGCTCCTCTAAAAAGATTTTAAAAGCAGCTCAGGCTCTGGGAACAAATCTGACTCAATGCCTTTATTTCTCAGTGGAAATTAAGGAGGGCTAAAAGGCCAGACTGTCTCCTCTGAGATTCACTACTTTAACTTTTTAAAGGTCTTCTCTTTGTTCGCTTATAAAGAAAGAAAACTGAGGAAAACAACTTCTCTGCACTGGCCTGAGAATATTTGAGCGTCACAAAAGAAAGCAAAAACCGTATTAGTGACATGATTGCGGTGAATTTCATGTTTCCTCTTCATGTTTCCTCGCGCTTTTCGCGGGTACAACTGCGGCCACAAGGTGGCGCTGACCTGCAAACAAAGAAAAACCAGTGGCACCGACTTTGCAAAGCCTGGTAAGATCGCGTCGCCTTCCCGGAGTCGAGGACTGTGGGGGACGAGCGCTTCTTTCCTCTGCACGGTGCGTGTGTATCTACAGATGCGCGGTTTAATCGCTTTTCTCTGCAGCCTTGCTGGGCATCGCTTCCCCGAGGCGCACACCTTGGCGAGGTGTTGGGGGGCGGGGGAGCCGCAGGCGCTGCTCGCCGGGCGCCGTCACGTGGTCCCTGGCTGAGGTGGAGTTCGGCTTTAAGGGGGCGTCTCTTCCTAGCTTCATCAATCTTTAGGATTTGAGCAGGAGAAATACCAGCGGGTCTTGCTTCCCCTCTCTGCTCCTTTCCATTCCCACCCTTCTCTCCTTAATAAACTGGAGCGAAAAAGACGAATTCAAAAGAGGGTAAGTTTCAAGTTTATGCCTCTTAAGAGACTTTTGAGAAATCTGTGATTGACGAGGTGCAGGATGAGAGAGGGAGGGAAAGGATGCAAGCTCCCGACACTGGCTCTGGGGGACCGAGCGGGCGCGCAGCCAGCCTTTAGGTTGGCTTCCCAACGCGCGCAGGTGCGAGTTGCTCCAAATGAGCGGACACCTCCCGGACCTCTGCAAAAGAGTGCGGGCGACGCTGTACAGGGAGAGGGCACCTTACCCAGAGTGCGCGCTTCCCGACAACCTGTTCCTGGGGGGTTTCTGGGTGGGAATCCAAGTTTTCCTCTCCTCTGATTCGCTTAAAAAGGACAAGGGGTCGGGAAGGTGCCCTAGTTCGTCTACTCCGCACCTCGCTCATCTTTCACATTTTTCTGGAGCTGGCTGGAGCAGCGGCCGCACTGGAGTTTTCGCGGAGTTACCGGCTGGGAGGAGCCGGAGAAGGGTGGGTTTGATTTGTCGTCCTCTGTCGCCCGGGTCCCGCGGCGCGCGTGGGGCTGGGAGCAGGAGGAGGTGCGGGCGCGCCCCGGGGGTCGTCGACCGCAGCCACGTTCCCCACCCCACGCACCTGTGGGTTCCGCGAGTCCGGGTGCAGGCGATCCCTGCGCCCCCTGTGCTGGGCCCTTCAGTCTGTCGCTGAGCCCCGGTAGACACCCTGAGCCCTTTCTCTTTCGGAGTTTCAATCTTGGAACTCTTTAGCTCCTTCTTTTAGAACGGTAATGATGGAGCATGGCTGGGTTTGGAGATTGGTGATGGACAGGAGGTGAAGGTGGCTTAGTAGGGTGTCCCTTTGGTCCCCAGCTAGACTGGAGAAATGAGCATGTTTTAAGGTCCAATCTTGGGCCAAGGAGAGAGAACTGACTTTGGGTTTGGGCTGTGCTTGTTTGTTTTTGGTTGGTTTGGATGTGTTTTGCCATATCACGGGTAGGGATGTTCCCTGCTAGGTGTGTGTGTGTGTAGTAGCGGGTCAGGAAACGGGGGAAATTTCCGGCAGTTTCACCTAGTTATACAATATGAAAAAGGTGGGTGGGTAAGCGTGTCAGCAGGAATTTGAACACATCCCATTTCATCCTTTGGTAAGTCCTTGAGCACAGGAAAAGCCTAGGGGAGGGGAGAAAAAGAGTGTGTTTCCACGTTTCACTATGCGCACACTCACACACACACACACACACACATTGGAGCACTCACTGATTTGTCATGCCCACCTGGATGCTGTGAGAAAGCATAACTTGCAGGATGGCACACACAGACGGGCAAGTGCAGAGTTTGCTTGTCTCTGTCAGGACTGAAACAGAAAAACAGTAGCTGCCAGTCCCAAGACCCTAGGCTGATTCCCGGAGGAAGCAAGAGAGAACCAGAAAGCTATCTGGCTCAGTTCCCCACCCTTGACTAAAGACTGAATGCTTCTCAGCAGTTATGCTTTATTAGTCTTTCCTTATTGTCTAAGGCAGCTGTCTGTTGAGCAAGCCCTCCCCTGTGGGAAGGAACAGGGAATTATGTAACTCATTTAGATAAGCTTGCAGTAACTTTGGGAGGCTGTATGCAATAAGGCTGACATTTCTTTTCCAAAACAAGTGAGGGGAACAGCCAGTCTTGAATATTTGTAAAAATTTATCTGCAGCAGTTTATGACCAGAGAGCTGTATTTTCAGGTACTAACAGCCCTGAGAACAGTAAGCAGTGAAAGGCCAAAACATTCTAATTGGAAAGAAGGAAAAGGAAATTTCCCTGTGCAAGGAGGCTAATTTACCAACTGGTAATAAGAGTAGTCTCTCTATTTTGGCTGTAAATGTACATCACAGCTGTACTGAGATTTAACAGTTTTTAATTTTTATAGTGTCTATAGTTGCATAGTTTATTTTATAAATATCTATGTGAATAGTAGGTATCAAATTGTTTTCTTTTGCAAAGATAAGGTATGTATACTCTTAGTACTGTTATTTTCTGACAGTTATTTCTTGAAATTATGCTAAAGTAAACCAAAAATACACATTTTATCCAATGCAAAACTGTTTTACTCAACTGGAATGACTACTGAATGTGCAGTTAGCAAAAACGACTTGCAAACACCTAAAATATAATAATAAAATTTGCATTTTCTGTATAGCTAAGTTAACTTCTACTTAGTAGGCAAAATGCTATTCCTCATAGGGCATGTCTATCAACTATAATTTCAAAGGTAATCAGAGTAGAGTTTCAGTATGTTTAACTAAACTCATCTGCAAGAAAGCTGTCTTTGTAGCCCATTCATTGCAATGATTTAACAAGTGTTTGCATGAATTCCTATATGTATCAGTTTTTGCCAAAGTCATTCAGTGGACATGAAATTTCTATTTTTCTCCTTTCCACAGCAAACACCTTGGTCTGTGCCCCCATAATCTTTCACCTGGATTATTGCACTAGCCTCCTAATGAATGTCCCTACTTCTTCTCTTTCCCTTAAATATGTTGAAGACAGCAGCTAGAGTAGTAATTTTAAAACAAAAGTGATATATATCTTCACACCTTTGCCAAAGACCCTCCAGCAACTCCCCCATCTCTCTCAGAGTAAAAAGCAAAGATTGTCCCATTAGAACAAGGCCCTACACAGTCAATATCCCCTCTCTGGCCTTCCCAGTTAATTTCCTACTAGTCTCTTGCTCATTTATCCTACTTCTCATTGCTGTTTAGCGCACCAGGCACATTCCAGCCTTAGGGCTTTTATGTTTGCTCTTTCCCTAGAGGAGGCACCCCTGAGATACTTGTGTGGCTTCTCTACTCACTACTCTCAGGGTCTTAACTCACATGCCATCTTCCCAGGCAACCAGAGACCTTCTCTCCCCAGCCTGTAATAAAGTGCAACTCCCAACAATCTCAGTCCCTCTTCTCTGCTTTATTTTTCTCCATAGCCGTTATTGTCATCTATCATATTATAGCTTTTACTAATTTATTTTTCCTTATCTTTCTAAGACTAGAAACTCAGTGAAAAGGTCACATTCTCTCCACTAAAATCATGCCCAACACAAAATAAGTGTTAAGTAAATATTTGTTGGATAAATTAATGTTCTTTCAGAAACAATTCCTTTTTTTACACACATTTTCTGCTCTAAACCTGACCTAGTAGAATGATACTTTTGATTAGCATACATTTTGCATGTAAAAGGACTATGATAGAATTGAACTATTCATGTTAGGACTAATTTACATAAGAACCTACTATTCCATCCATGCATCTACTATATCAGTTAACCCATTTTTTATTTTAAATCTAATCTTTTCAAGGTACTGTGAAGTATACATGATGTCCACCTTAAAAACACTATATTAAAATTGAGAGTTGCCAATTAAGGTTCAAAAGGCTAAATGGTGCTTTGAAAGATGGGTAGAATTTGGATTGGTGGTGAGAGAAAGAGAACACCCGAGAGGAATGGCAGAGGCGGAGATGCAGAGGGCTCTATTTGGTAGCATGGGAATAGACTGGCTTGCCTAGGACAGAGTATTCACACTGGCGTTATTAGAGCAAAGAGTGGAAGGGAGGCCTAATGTAGAGGTCTTCAAGAGTCAGGCTGGGGAATGTACTCGGTAGACCATCCCTCATGAATGTCATACCAGGATCGTCATTCACCTGGTGGTACCTGGTGACACGGAACCATGAGAAGCCATAGGATATAGAGGTGGTACTTTCCTTCTGCACTAGTTTTACTTTAAATAATGAAGAAGAACTCATAATTAACTGATAAGTAATGTTAAATATCTTTATAGTAACTCGAATTTGAAGTATGATGCTAAATTTTCTTGAATTCTTAAGAAAGTAAGAGATTTCCAAAGAATTTTAGATTATTACCCACTTCTTCAAGATTTTCTCTCAAACCCTCAGTGACAGCACTGATCATTCTCTCTGCCTTTGAAATTCTTGAGAGAAAAACGTGTGATTATCACATAAGTATTAGGGAGTCATTACAGGTTGTTGCATAGAGAGAGAGCCATATTTCTGATGACATTCACACCTGAAATCATTCCATTACCAATTCCTTAATACTATTCTGACTTCATGATAGCAACCTTTATTTTTATTCCTCTTGAATTTTATAAGATGAAATCCTGTTTTCATAATAAAAAATATCCCATGTTTTAGAAAGCAAAAACACTAAAGGAAACGTTCCTAGAAGCATTACTTAAAAGGCAAAAATGCATTTTTTTTGTTCATTAAATTTATTATCTTCCTTTCCATGCAAATAAATCTGCATGGATTTTTTTTTTTACTGTTCTCACAAAAGAAAGAAAGAAATACAATTCAGTTTCTTAATGTAGGCACAACATAAAAAGTCTCATCTAGGAAAATCAGAGACATTTTTTAAAAAGGGTTTTTTTAATCTCTACAAGTCTGTTGTCTGTGATTTGTCTTATTAGCAAGAGAAAAATATTTATAACACAAAATTCTGTGAAAAATCAAAATTACAACGAAAATTTAGAACCTTGTATTGGATATGCATATAGTCTGGTGGAGAAGGAGGATATTTACATGAATAAAACCTTAGCAATCCTTTGAAAGGTTCTGACATATTGATAAAATCAAAGAATTTTAAAGTTAGAATCTTCTGCACAATATAAGAACTCCCTGAAGTGGTCTTTCATATAGTGGTTATAAACATTTTTGCGTGGAGCACTTGCTAGATTTACAGGCAGTTCATTCCACTTGATTAAACTTTTGTTCCTCATAATAATGTGATTAAAAAAAAACATAAATGTGCACCCCTTGGTCCTACTTCTAACTTGTTCATATAGTTAGACAAAGTAGATTCTAAGCCCAGTACTCTACATTCTACATGCTACCCATTAAGATATACGAAGACATCTATACCATCCATACCAAGTATTTTTTTTAATTAAGCGTTGTCTGATCTTTCAGCAGTCCTTCATATGGCAGAGTTTTTTGATGTTTCACTGTATTGATCATCTCTCTTTGAATATGCTTGTGCTGGGTGTCTGCCTTAAAAAGTCCAGTGTACGGTGGAGCTATCACTACTGCTTGACCTCTACTCTAATTCTTCCATTTCTGTAGTATAAAGGAAGAATTAGGTTTTTTGTTTTGTTTTGTTTCTTTCATACATTTCTTATGTTTTAATATGTGCCTTAAGTGGTTTGTTATACATTCACATTCTTAAAAATGTTTAGGAATGTGCTGGTAGAACTGTTTATGTAAGACTTGGGGCATGAGATTTACATATTCCTTACTATGTTCTTCTAAAACTCAATGGGTAAGCTAGTCCAATTAAAAATTTTACAGGATTTTTCTTTATTCAGAATATTTGCACTATTTCTGCCATTTTAGAAAGATGTTTATGAGATCACATTTTGTTTATTTCAGTGTTTTCACTTTAAAGAATTCTATGAGTCAGAATTCATTTTGACTGCCCTCAATAAAATTAATAATGCAATTGGTCATTTTCTCTTTACAGATTGTTCAGTTCAAGGGAATGAAGAATTCAGAATATTTTTGGTAAATGGATTCCAATATGGGGAATAAGAATAAGCTGAACTGTTGACCTGCTTTGAAGAAACATACTGTCCATTTGTCTAAAATAATCTATAACAACCAAACCAATCAAAATGAATTCAACATTATTTTCCCAGGTTGAAAATCATTCAGTCCACTATAATTTTTCTGAGAAGAATTCCCAGTTTTTGGCTTTTGAAAATGATGATTGTCATCTGCCCTTGGCCATGATATTTACATTAGCTCTTGCTTATGGAGCTGTGATCATTCTTGGGGTCTCTGGAAA
The DNA here is from genome assembly GCF_041146395.1 of Eulemur rufifrons. Lineage (NCBI taxonomy): Eukaryota > Metazoa > Chordata > Mammalia > Primates > Lemuridae > Eulemur > Eulemur rufifrons. Next base: position 45,229,341 of record NC_091000.1, on the reverse strand, counting down.
CCTGGCCTTGATCATAATCATCTTGAAACAAAAGGAGATGAGAAATGTCACCAACATCCTGATTGTGAACCTTTCCTTCTCAGACTTGCTTGTTGCGATCATGTGTCTCCCCTTCACATTTGTCTACACATTAATGGACCACTGGGTCTTTGGTGAGGCAATGTGCAAGTTGAATCCTTTTGTGCAATGTGTTTCAATCACTGTGTCCATTTTCTCTCTGGTCCTCATTGCTGTGGAACGACATCAGCTGATAATCAACCCACGAGGGTGGCGGCCAAATAACAGACACGCTTACGCAGGTATTGGTGTGATTTGGGTCCTTGCTGTGGCTTCTTCTCTGCCTTTCCTGATCTACCAAGTACTGACTGATGAGCCATTCCAGAATGTCACACTCGATGCATTCAAGGACAAGTACGTGTGCTTTGATAGATTTCCGTCGGACTCTCATAGGTTATCTTACACCACTCTCCTCTTGGTGCTGCAGTATTTTGGTCCACTCTGTTTTATATTTATTTGTTACTTCAAGGTAAGAAAACGTCTTTCCCCTATCGTTTCTATTTTACCTTCTTTCCGCAGAGTTCCTCGTTAATTGAATGGTTCCATTTGAACTCATTTATTTTTTTCCCTCCATAGATATACATACGCTTAAAAAGGAGAAACAACATGATGGACAAGATGAGAGACAATAAGTACAGGTCTAGTGAAACCAAAAGAATCAACATAATGCTGCTGTCCATCGTGGTGGCGTTTGCAGTGTGCTGGCTGCCTCTAACCATCTTTAACACTGTATTTGACTGGAACCATCAGATAATTGCTACCTGCAACCACAATCTGCTATTCCTGCTCTGCCACCTCACAGCAATGATATCCACCTGTGTCAACCCCATATTTTATGGATTCCTAAACAAAAACTTCCAGAGAGACTTGCAGTTTTTCTTTAACTTTTGTGATTTCCGGTCTCGGGATGATGACTATGAGACAATAGCCATGTCCACCATGCACACAGATGTTTCTAAGACTTCTTTGAAGCAAGCAAGCCCAGTCGCATTTAAAAAAATCAACAATGATGATAACGAAAAAATCTGAAACCGTCTCTAGAATATGGTCCCAGAAGACATCTGTTTAAAAATAAGCACAGTCTGCAACATACTTTCATTACCTGTTCTCCCAAGGAATGGGGTTGAAAGCATTTGAGAAAGATCAAGATTTTCTTGTCTCGCTTTAGACTGCTTTTGTTAATAGGTGTAATAATTGCATTTGGAACAAAAAAGTGTGAGTTTTGGCATCTTCTGGCAATAGTTTTGACCAGACATCCTTGAAGTGCTTCTTGTGAACTTATTCATATAAAGACTTTTATACCATATTTATTGGAATGAAGTGTCTTTAAAGTATTGCTATTAACTGACTTCAGAAGCACTAGCCACCTGATACTCTCATTAGATTGGGCCATCCTTATTAGATTAGATTATCCATAGATTGGGCCATCCCCATTTTATTATAGGCATCATTTTAGTCTGTTACAAAGGTGGCAGCATGCAAAAGCAGCTTTCAGGATCAGGATATGGAGCCAAAGGACATTCAAAAATGATTTACTTTTTTTTTTTTTTTTTTTTTTTTTTTAGTTTTAAGAGAGGATTCTTTGCTCCTAATTGAATTGATTATCACTTAAATTAAGGTAAACATGCATAAATAATGTTTCTCAGCTGTGAATATCATGAGGAATAGGGCCAACCACAAGACTTAAGAGGGAAAGTTCTCTAACTTCAAAACTATTTTGGTACCTGACAACCAAAGCTTCTCAGAATAATTAATTTAATAAGTAAATTAGTATGGTGGCAAATAGTTGAATTATACTCATTTGAATTGGTGGTCAAGAGATTTTCCATTCTTTACAGACTGTTCAGTGTTTGTCCAGCTTTCTGGCATAAACATTTAATTCAAAAGGCATTTCCAGCTTTTCCAGCTTATAGTATATAGAAACACACACTGTATTTTCCATACAGCAGTGCCTATACAGTAATTGATTTTTAACTTTCAATGTCTGTCTTTCAAAGCAGATGACACCAAGGTACAATGTTAAAAGAGTGCTCACTTCAGCTAGCAAGGAAAAATGCCTAAAAACTGAGATGTTCACTTGTATAATCTGTGTGACTTGTGGTGTCCTTTCAGTAACACACTGTATAGAGTATGGGACAGTTGTGTCATGTTAATATGCCTAACTTCATGTATCTTGTAATCATGAGTGAGCCTCAGAATCATTTGGAGAAATGGTATTTTAAAGAACAAGACATACCTTCAGTGTATTATATACAAAGTATTAAATATGTTTGATTTCAGAAGGGCAGATACTTTATGAAAATTAAAATTGTTTTTGCTTTTTCTGAGGAGTCTCTTTTGTCTCTCTCTTTGTTCCCACTGCATCCTGTGTGTGCCTACTAATGAAACATTTTCTAATTGTACCTTGTGGTACAATTATAGATGACTCAACTTCTTTTCCTCGCTAGACTGTAAGCTTCTTGAAGGCAGTAATTGCCTAATCTCACAGTCCCCAGTGCATATAGCACAAAGCCAAGTATTTAGAAGTTTTTCAAAAAAATTTGTAAAACAAATATAATGGATAAATAATGACCTAATTTCCTTACTTCTCATTTATAATCATACAGAATTCACATCATAAAATTTTTTTGGATTCTTTCTCCTAAGTTAATCTTTATTAAGAAGGTGTTTTTTTCTTTTATTATAATATTTTCACTCCTAAACTAAGCAAAAATGACATTTTAGATTTTAGGAACTTGCATCAGCAGTCTCATAAGTCAAATAAATATAAAACTTTTAACATTGAATGTTAATATGAAATCAAATTATAGTCCAAGAATGTCCTTTAGTTAACTGAATAAAGAAAAACTATTTTAAAACCAACTTTTAATGTTTAATATCATTTTTCCTTATCCAAACCTGAAATTCTTAACTATTTGATATTTTTCTGCTTTTGGGAACAACTGGAAAATTCTGTCTTTTTCTACTTAGGTACTATGGAAACAAATTGCTATTTGGGAGCAGCCTTAATATGTAGGTGCCTCTTTGTCAGCACATTTGCTGAGAAGACCATTTCTAGAATTACCATTCAGCTGTGTAGGCTGCTGATTCCTTACCTTCATATAAATAATGAACTGAATATCAAATTCTTCTATTTTTATCCGAATATGTTTGTGAGCTATAGTAAAGTCTTGGGTCAGCAACAAATGTATTGGAGTTCAAGAAGAAATAAAGGGCCATATTAATCATGAACTATGGAACCACTGAGTTTACTTATTTATTTATTTGAGACAAGGTCTCACTGGTTGCCCCTGGTGGAGTGCAAGCTGAGGGGTCTTCATAGCTCACTGCAGCCTCAAACTCCTCAAGCTATTCGCTTTCCTCAGCCCCCAAACCCCTAGTATCTGGGACTACAGGAACGTGCCACTACTGCCAGCTAATTTTTTTTTTCTATTTTTGGTAGAGATGGGGCCTTGCTCTTGCTTGGGCTGATCTTGAACTCTGCCTTGGCCTCTCAGAGTGCTAGGATTATAGGCATGAGCCACCACACCTGGCCCATTGGATTTATTAAACCTAAGAGCAAAAATTAATTAATAGTTATTAGAAGTATATAATTATAATGTAGTTTATATGAATTTGGAATAAATTGGTAATAGCTAGAATTTTGAAGCTTAGTATGTGCCAAGTACTATGTCAAGTACTTAAGTACATAGTGACTAGTATTATTATTGCCACTTCACAGAAGAGGAAAGTGAAGCTCAAGTTGAAATACTTGTATGAGCCATGCACTAAGTGGAGACAGAATCAACTACTAAACTAATCACTGACTGTACCTAGGATACAGTTGTAGAAAATATTTTTTTCCCTCTTTACAAGTTGCAACTTTAGGGCATAACAATACCATTCACCTTCTTTCTGATTTTAGCTGCAGAAAGGTATGGAGTGAATTAGAGGAGTTGAGAGAAAATGGTCATTATATATATCCATAATCCCCCTTCTGAATTAGAGAATTCAGCTTAAAAATGGAATTTAATTATTCTCATTAGTTTTATTTCTTTACTGCTAACTGGATGTTCTCATCCCTCTTCATTTTTACAAATTCCCAAGAAAATATAAACACATATTATTATACTGTAATTTATTTTATTCTATAAATTCCCAAGGAAATATAAATATATATATTATACTGTAATTTCAAAATTTGATAGCAAATAATTTAGTTATTTTCACAATGAAAATATTGACACACAGTAAAAGTGTCGGAAAGAGGCAGGTTTAGGCTGGAGTTCAGGAACGGCTGGCCTTGTACCATCATTGCAATTCAGAGTTCATGGGCACTGCTAGGTGTTTTCTCACAACCAGGGTTGCTTTCCTCAGCAATCAAGGATTATGCTGCAATTAAGGTGGTTTCCCAGTAAGACTTGAATTTTTTTGTAGTCTCCATATTTTCTTTATCTCCATGACCCATCAAACGACATATTGGACTTAAGTGTCTGAGCTGGGAAGAATGACAGCATGAATTACCTGGGCAAATTAATAAGACTTCTTAAATTTCTTTCATTTTATGATTCTTTTATTTGTATATGTGTGTGTGTGTGTGTGTGTGTGTGTGCACATGCACACATTGAGTGAATATGAATACACATATATAATATAATTCTACAATGAATTTATTTTCATTGCTATTCATTTTTAAATAAAAACTATCCTGTATCACTTATCACAAACTATCATATAAAGTATTGTTTTTCTCCTTTCGCGTAAAAGAAAACTGACTTGCCCAAAGTCACTCAGTAAACAACAGAACAAGTATTCAAATCCAGGTAGTTTGGTTCCTGAGTCTTAATATGATAATGAGTTTTTAACCAGCATACTCTGAAAACCTTTCCAACATGGCAGCCTCTGCCCGAATTCCCCAACCTCTGTCCCTCCTATCTTCCTGTCACTGAAAGCATTCAAAACTGTCTATAGTCCAAGTCTGCTCCAATTGTAAACAATCTCAGAAAGATAAGAAAAATAGATATTTTTCAAGGCTATTCTCTGAGGTCTAAGGCAAACTCCTAATCATGGTGGTATGGGAACAATCACAGAATTGAGAGACAAGTTTGTTCCACCCAAGATTATCACTGTAAAGCTGTTTTTCATTTCCTGTAGGTCTTTATTTCCTCTGACCTTTTGGCTTACACAAACTCTTAATTTTTCTAGTTTCCCAGCCAATGCCTGAGTCATCTTCTGGGAGCATTTTCCCAATAAGTGGCTGGAGCTTTGAAACCTGACTAGTTTCTACCAACCTTTTTCTTTGGAGGCTGGAGTATCTTACCTTACATGTTCCATATTCTAGCTCACAGGCTGTGAACCTGCCATTTGGGTGTAGAGTTTTAGAACGAGGCTTGCTATCTACCTGACTTCTAAATCTTGAATCCTGTCTAGGAGAGAACAAAAAGGACTAAGAGTGCATACTATTTCCTTCAAGCCAAAAATCAAACTGAAACAATGTAATTGATGGACTTATACACCTCCCCCATCATTAGTGGCATTATATTGTAGTCTGTGTTTTTTGGCACGGCCTTTAAAAATTAAAATAGCTATATTTTATTACAGGGCTACTTTTCTTAAAAATAGCATTGCCTAAGCTTCTGTTTGTTTTGGTATCAGGAATGAAAATTGTGAGGGTCATTTTTATTTCTGGCCAGTCTTTTCTATTATCTTATGATTAAGATATAATTGACATACTATAAAATTCACTTTTTAATAATATACAATTCAGTGCTTTTCAGAGTATTCACAGAGGTGTTCAGCCATCATCCCTATCTAATTCCAGGGCATTTTCATTACTCCAAGAAGAAACTCCAGATTCTGGTTTCTGGTCTGGCATGCAAGGAGCTTGGAAATCATCACTTTATCCTAACTATAGTAAAAAGCTGAATAAACTAAAATCAACAACTCTTCTTAGATCTTTCAGAGACGTGAGATCTGGGGAAAAAGAATCCTTTCCCCCAAATCAGGGAGAAACAAACCAATGCAAAGAATCACAATTCACCAGAGCAAGAACCCCTATTCAGAAACCTCCACGGGAACTACCAGTGCCTGGGTAGGAAAATCTGTGGACAAGTTTTAGAGTTAAAAACTCCAGGGGGACCCAGTCATAGAGAAGGTCCAGATGGGTTCAATGGTGAATTCTACCAAATATTTATTGAAGAAATTATACCAATTCTCTATGATATCTTTCAGAAGATAGAAGCAGAGAGAATACTTCATAACTCATTTTATGAGGCCAGCAATACCCCAGTACCCAAACCCAGAGACATTACAAGAAAAGAAAACAATATTGTTCATGAATATAGATGCAAAAAATCCTCAATAAGATATTAGCAAATTGAATCAAACAAAATATAAAAATAATTATAAACCATGACAAGTGGTATGATACAGTTTGAGTATCTGTCCCTTCTAAACCTCATGATGAAATTTGATGCCCAAAGTTGGAGATGGGGTCTAGGGGGAGGTGTTTGGGTCCTAAGAGTGGATCCCTCATGAACAGCTGGTGCTGTTCTGCTCTATTAGTTCCTGCTCTATTAGTTCCCACAAGATCTGATTGTTAAAAAGAGGCTGGCACTTCCTTTCCCTCTCTGTCTTGCTTCTCTCCTCTTGCCATATGATGCCTGCTCTCCTGTGCCTTCCAACATGAGTAGAAGCTTCCTGAGACCCTCAACAGAAGCAGATGCTGGCACCATGCTTTTTGTACAGCCTGCAGAACCATGAGCCAAATAAAACTTTTTTAAAAAAATAAATTACCCAGCCTCGGGTATTTTTTTTAATAACAATACAAATGGACTAACACATGGGATTTATCCTAGATGTGCAAGGCTGGTTCATCTTTGAAAATGAATTAATGTAATTTATCACATCAACAGGCCAAAGAGAAAAATAACACAATCATATCAATAGATGCAAAAAAACCATTTGACCAAATCTAACAACTATTTATGACAAAATTTTTTGAGCAAACTAGGAATAGAAAGGAGCTCCCTCAACTTGATAAAGAACCTTTACAATAAACCTACAGCTAATATCATACTTCATGATGTGAAACTTAAAGCTTTCCTGCTAAGATAGAGAACGAGGCAAGGATCTCTCCTCTCACCAATCCTTTTTAACATCACACTGGAAGTCTAGCAAATGCAACAATAGAAGAAAAGAAAAGAAAATATATACTGATTAGAAAGAAAGAAATAAAGCTGTCTTTGTTCACAGATGACATGATCATCTATGTAGAAAATCTAAAATAACCAACAAAAAAAAACTTCCAGTAATCATAAGTAATTATGATTGTAATTATAATTACAATATAATTATGAAGTAATTATGACATGGTTGTAGGATACAAGGATAACATTCAAAATTCACTCACGGCTGGGTGTGAGGGTCCAGGACTATAAACCTTGCACTTTGGAGGCAAAGATGGGAGGATTGCTTGAGGTCCAAAATTCAAGACCAAGCTGAGCAAGAGCAAGACTCTGTCTCTATAAAAAAAGAAAAATTAGCCAGACACGATGGCATGCACCTATAGTCCCAACTACTTGGGAAGCTTAGGCAGGAGGGTCACTTGAGCTTAGGAGTTTGAGGTTGCAGTGAGCTATAATGACACCACTGTACTCTAGCTGGGGCAACAGAGTGAGACCCTGTGTCCAAAAAACCAAAAAAACAAAACCCAAAAAACAAAAAAGTCAATCACTTTCCTATATACCAGCAATGAACAAGTGGGATTTGAAATTAAAAATACCATTTATGAAAGCACCACCAAAATTGAAATACTTACGTATGAATCTAACAAAATATGTATAAGACACATTGTTAGTGGGAACATAAATTAGTACAACCTCTATGGAATACAGTATGGAGATTCTTCAAAAAAATAAAAGTAGATCTATTGCTCAATCCAACAATCCCACTACTGGGTATCTACTCAAAGGAAAAGAAGTCATGATATCAGAAAGACATCTGCATTCATCCCTGAAAGGTCTAAGAAAAAAAATAAATAAATAAGTAAATAAATAAAGACATTTGCACTCGCATGTTTATCACAGCACAATTCACAATTGCAAAGGATGGAACCAACTAAGTGCCCATCAACTGATGAGTAGATAAAGAAAACACACACACACACACACACACACACACACAGACACGGAGTACTACTCAGCCATGAGAATGAATAAAATAATGTCTTTTGTAGCAACTTGGATGGAAGTGGAGATCATTATCCTAAGTAAAGTATCTCAGGAACTGAAAAACCAGTGCAGCATGTTCTCACTTACAAGTGGGAGCTAAACAATGGGTATATGTCAGCAGTCCCCAACATTTTTGGCACCAGGGACCAGTTTCCTGGAAGACAATTTTTCTAAGGACTGAGGGGGTAGGGAGGATAGTTTCAAGATGGTTCAAGTACATTACATTTACTGTGCAGTCAAACCTCCCTGCTAATGATAATCCGTATTTGCAGCCGCTCCCCAGCGCTAGCCTCAGCTCCACCTCAGATCATCAGGCATTAGATTCTCTTAAGGAGCACGCAAACCAGATTCCTCACATGCACAGTTTACAGTAGGGTTCGTGCTCCTATATAAATCTAATGCCCCTGTTGATCTGACAGGAGATGGAGCTTATGCGGTGATGTGAGTGATGGGGAGCAGTTGGAAACACACATGAACCTTTGCATGTTCACTCACCTCCTGCTGTGGGGCCTGATTCCTAACAGGCCATGGACCAGCACTGGTCTGCGACTCCAGGTTGAGGACTGCAAGTATATCTGGTAACAAAGTGTTGTAATAGACATTGGAAACTAGGAAGAAGAGAGAGAGGGAGAAGGGCGAGGGATAAAAAAATTACCTATTCTATTGTATTACAATGTACAATTGTATTACATTGTATTGTATTACAGTGTACACTTTTCTGGTGATGGATACACTCAAAGCCCTGACTTCAGCATTATACAATTCATCCATGTGACAAAAAACACTTGTACTCCCTAAATCTACTGAAATAAAAATAAATAACTTTTCAAAAAATGATCTATATGAAGAGAACTACAACTTCAATAAAAGTTATTGAAGCAACACTAAATAAATGGAGAGATATTCTCTGTTCATGGATGGGCATACTCAATATTGTGAAGATGTCAGTTCTTCCCAGCTTGATCTATAGATTCAATGTAACCTCAATCAAAATCACAGAAAGTGATTTTGTGGATATTGACAAACTGATTCTAAAGTTTATGTGGAAAGGCAAAGACCCAGAATAAAAACCACAAAATTAAAGGAAAAGAATAAAGACAGAGGACTAACACTACTCTACTTCAAGACTTCTATAAAGCTATAGCAACCAAGACAATGTGATATTGGTTAAAGAATACACAAACAGATCAATGGAACAGAATACCATCCAGATATACACCTACATAAATATAGTCAACTGCTCTTTGATAAAGGAACCAAGGCAACAAAATGGAACAAAGAGTTTATTCATCAAATGGTGCTTAAACAACTGGATATCCACAAGCAACAAAATGAATCTAGACACACATCTTACACTCTTCACAAAAATTAACTCAAAATGAATTACAGACCTAAATGTAAAACACAAAACTATGAAAATCCTAGAAGATAAAATAGGAGAAAATCTAGGTAATCTTCAGTGTGGTTATGAATTTTCAAATACAATACCAAAAGCATGGTCTATGAAAGAATTACTTGATAACCTGGACTTCATTAAAATTAAAAACTTCTGCCCTGTAAAAGACATAGTCAAGAGAATGAGAAGACAAGCTGCAGACTAGGAGAAAATATTTTTAAAAGGCATAATTAATAAGGGAATGTTATCAAAAACATACAAAGAATTTTTAAAACTCAACAATAAGAAAAAGAACAACTCAATTTAAAAAAAAAATGGAAAAAGACCTGAACAGACACCTCACCAAAGAAGTTATATAGATGTCAAGTAGCACATGAAAAATTGTGCAACATCATATGTCATTAGGGAACTGCAAATTAAAACAACAAAATGATACCACCACATACCATTAGAATAGCCCAAATCCAAAAGACTAATACTACCAAATGCTGGCAAGAATGGGGAATGATAGGAAGTCTCATTCATTCCTGGAAGGAATTCAAAAATGTGTAGTCACATTGGAAGATAGTTTGGAAGTTCTTACAATACCAAACATACTCTTACCATATGATCTAACGATCACACTCCTTGATATTTACCCAAATGAGTTAAAAACTTATGTCTACACAAAACCTGCACATGGATGTTTATAGCAGCTTTACTCATATTTGTCAAAACTTAGAAGCAACCATGAAGTCCTTTAGAAGGTGAATGGATAAACAGTAGTACATCCAGGGAATGGAAGACTATTTAGTGCTAAAAAAAATGAGCTATCAAACCATGAGAAGACTTGGAGAAAATGTGAATGTGTACAGCTAAGTGAAAGAAGCCAGTCTGAAAAGGCTACATACTATATGATTCCAACTATATGACATTCTGGAGAAAGCAAAGCTATGGAGACAGGAAAAAATTCAGTGTTTTCCAGTGGTAAGGAAGATGAGAAATGAATAGGCAGAGCACGGAGTATTTTTAGAGCAATGTGATACATGTCATTATATAATCTGTCCAAACCTATAGAATGTACAACACCAAGTGTGAACCCTGATGTAAACTATGGACTTCCAGGGAGAATAATTTGTCAGTGTAGATTCATCAAATGTAACAAATGTACCACTCTGGTGGGGGATTTTGATAGTTGGTAAGTTGTGCATATCAGAGTGGCCAGGGGTATTTGGGAAATCTCTGTACCTTGCACTTCATTTTTCTGAGAACCTAAACCTGCTCTAAAAAATAGTCTATTCACAAAATAAAAAAGAAAAAAGAAACCCCATACCCATTGGCAGTCACTTCTCATTCCTTTCTCTCTCCACCCTCTGGCATCCACTACTAGTCCATTTTCTGTCTCTATGAATTTGCCTATTCTGGACATTTCCATAAACAGAATAATACAATATGTGATCTTTTGTGACTTGCCTCACTTCAGTTAGCATAATGTTCACAAGATTCATCCATGTTGTAATATGCATTAATATTTGATTTCTTTTTATTGCAAATAATATTGCTATGTATAGATACACCACATTTTGTTTATCCATTCATATGTTGATGGACATTTGGGTTGTTTCCCCTTTTTCAGCTATTATGAATAATGCCGCTATGAACATTCGTGTATAAGTTGTTTTGTGGACATATGTTTTCCTTTCTCTTGGATATATACCTAGAAGTTAAATTGCCAGGTCGTCTGCTAACTCTATGTTTAGCTTTTTGAGGAACTGCCAAACTGTTTCCCAAAGCAGCTGCACATTTTACTTCCCTCCCAGCAATGTATGAGGGTTCCAATTTTTCCCCTATTGTCTGTCATTTTGATTATGCTCATCCTAGTGGGTGTGAAGTGGCACCTCATTGTGATTTTGATTTGCATCTCCCTAATGACTAATGTCATTGAGCATAGTTTCATGTGTTTAATGGACATTTATATAACTTCTTTGGAGAAATGTCTATTCAAATCCTTTGCCCATTTTTAAATTGGGTTATTTATCTTTTTATTTTAGAGTTGTAAGAATTATTTATATATTCTGGATACTAGTCTTTTATTAGAATATTTTGCCTCATTCTGTGGGTTGCTTTTCATAATTTACTTTTAAAATGTAAGTTCCTAGGAGAAAAACTGACATAAGAGACATTTGAATTACTGTCAAAATTTTGAACTTCATTTTCACAATGATTTCTACAGGGGAGAAAAATGTACAGAAGACCAGAAGGAAGCTAACATTTTAGCATCTACTGTGTGCCAGACATTTCATATATCTCATTTGACCCTCGAAAAAAGGCTGCAAAGTCACCTCTCTTACCCTCATTTTCAGATAAGGAAACTGAGGCCCAGCCATATTAAACAGCATTCCAAATTCACTGAGTCCATAAAAGGCAAAACAGTAATTTAATTGCATGTGTTTGACTCTAAGGCTTGTGCCACTGTTAGTCAATCAGATTTCCTCTTCCATTTTCTAAACACTCCTAAACTTTGTCAGAACAAAATTATTCAGATAATTACTGTTTGCCATTAATGAGAAATTCTGTGCAATGCTTCAACTTCTTCCAAGCTGAAAGCTGCTATTTTAATGCCTTATGTGTATTCACTGCATAGCACTAAATATCCCCTAGAGATAATGTCACAGATCTACAGACTTGTATCCATGTTAGACTTTGTATTTGCATCTTATACTCCTAAGGGAGATAGAAGAGAAATTTTTGTTGATTAAAATCATCTCTTGGAAACATTGCCACAAACTATGTATTTGACTCAAGGTCTTTTGCCAGATGCTTTTATTTCTACATTATCTCATGATATTCCAAATAAGAGGTGATAAAATTCAAACATAGTACTCAATCATAAAAAAGAATTAAATAGTGGCTTTCACAGAAACTTGGATGGAACTTGAAGCCATTATTTTAAGTGAAGTATCTCAGGAACAGAAAAACAAACAGCGCATGTACTCACTTATAAGTGGGAGCTAAGCAATGGCTATATTTAGTCATACAGAGGGGTATAGTAGACTTGGGTACTCAGAAGAGAGGAGAGAGGGAATGGGGTGAGGATCAAAACCTATGTGTCAGCTACAATGTACACTATTCAGGGTGATGAATACACTGAAAGCTCCAACTTCGCCATTATACAATTCATCCATGTATCAAAAAACTACTTGCACCCACTAAATCTATTAAAATAAAAAAAGATTCAAACATATATCTATGTGACTATAAATTCCATAGATTTTTCTTCTATACCTCTAACATAAGTGAGCAATTAAATGACACCATACAGTTTGTCTATTCTTGTCTATGTTCCATATAAACAAAACTGCTGGTGGAAAAAATGAATAAAGATGATTAAGTAAAATATTGTGCTTTTGCCAAATTACAAAAAAAGAAGAGAAAGAAGAAAGAAAGAAAGAAAGAAAGAAAGAAAGAAAGAAAGAAGAAAGAAAGAAAAAAGGAAGGAAGGAAGAAAGGAAGGAAGGAAGGAAGGAAGGAAGGAAGGAAGGAAGGAAAAGAAAAGGTAAGGTGTGACTTTTTAAAAACTGGACTTCGTTATTGTTTTGGCATAACATCATCTTTGTTCTCTCCACCACCACCTCCTTTATTTTTTTATTTTGAGCTTTAATATTTTATGGATATTTTAAAAATTAATATAATAAGTGGGCACCAATATCAAACACTTCCTCTAGTTCTGTTAGTTTCATTTTATTACTTATTTTTCTTTGGAAGATAATTTAGGAGACTGTTGCATCCATCCTATGCATGTATTTCTCCCAGTTATATCCAATAAACTTTAATAATAAAAGATGATAATTACAGAGCCCATATGTGGTAAGTGCTTATAATTTGTATCTAATTCTCACTTCAGGTTGGTATTATTGTCCTTGTTAAAGCCTAGAGAGGTTAAGTGAGTTCTCCATGGCTATGAGCTGGTAAAATGGCAGATTTCAAACCAGATCTGTCCAGCCTCAAAGTCCGTGATCTCTTCGCTATATAAAACACACACTGTCATTTTTAGACATTGAGTTTACCCAAAGGCCTAACAGATGGCAGAGGACAAACAGAAATATGGCAGAGGCAAAAGTTCCAGGCCACCCTCTGCCATTGGTCTTTAGCACTAAGAAGAAGAATCACCTATTACAGGCAAAGTGCTCTGATATTTAGCCTCTAAAATTATATCAAAATTTTTAATAGTATTAATTATTTTCTCAGCACCAAAGCATATTTAGATTTTGTAGACACATGGGGTTGTGCATAAAGTGTAATTGTCACCTTCAAGGAATGATTGCAATCTGAAAGAAAGGACAGGCAATGTTTGTGATACACAAATGTCTCTAGACCTCAGCAACCTCATTTGCAAAATAAGGAAATCAGACAAAATAATATCTAAGATAGACAATCAGCCCTGAAATTTTGTGATTCTGTTTAAGTAAATCCAGGAATGAGTTAGTAAGGGGAGACCTGGTCCAGGAACCATTTGCAGATAAAATGTTCTACCTACAACAAATACTATAAGGATCCTGAAAAATAAGGAGAGATGTGGTATAGCAATGTTAAAGGGAACCTGTGCTGTACATAAGGACAGATTGGGGAAATAATCTGTCCAATGGGACCAACGGGAAGCAAATATGGCTGGAACACATGTAAAACTGAGGTAGGCTGGCAGGAGCAGCCGGCATGGAGGAGCTGCTGAGGAGAATGCACCTAATTTTCAAAACCAACAATACATTTAAGTGGCCTATAAAGGACATTTTGCAATTGGAAACAGAAATGTATATTGGTATGAATGAAGTAGAGGAGAAGAAAGCAAACTGGCCAACTAACAAACTCTATATGCAAGGTGAAATTTATATTCAGTGAGGACTGAACAAGCATAGAAGGCCAGAAGATTATGAGGAGGTTAAATGAAATAGAAGTAATTGGCAGTTAGTAAATATTAAAAGGAAGACAGTGATCTGTCTTTCTAATAAAAGGTTTGAAATTGGAAAATATCCAATGAAGAAGTGGACAAAGAAATCCTACAGATAAAGAAATCCCTTGTCATCAAGTGAATAGTAATAAAAATTAATTCATAGAGAGTATTCTAATAGCTACCAGTTGAGCACTTAACACCTCACAACAAGTCATAATGTACATAGTGTTATTATTTTACAGATGAGGAAGCTGCAGCTCAAAGAGATTACATAGCAACCCCCAAAGTCTCAGTCATTTGCAGAAGTTGAATCTAATCCCACATCTAGGTTGACTCCAAAGCATGTCTTCTTAAATACTGAAATATTACACTTCCCACTAACAGCCAAATGGAAGTTTTAAAAATTGCATACATGGCTTTCAGCTTGAGCACATCCATACAAGTAGTCTATTTAAAAAAAAATCAGTCTCAAAATACTGTGGTTAGCCTATATTTAATGCTAGATAAGAACACAAAATAATTTTGAAAAAAAAGTGCAAGTTTTTCAAGGAAATATTTTTTCCCATTAATGTATTTAGTTAGGGAAAATGAATGTGAATATAATTACACAATGTATTAAAACTTTAAAAATCACATCCTGAGAGAAAATACAATTTAGAATTAAATAACCATGATAATGCTCTAAATATCCCATCATTACTGGAGTATCTTCAAATAAGTCACCCAATTACAAGATAAAAATAAAGTAAGCTGATGTACTAGAAGCTAGTATGCAGTAAAGAGTCTCATTCAGATATTTTCCTTTTGTGTAAATCAGAAACTCAGTGCTTTGAAAATATTTCAATTGTTCCTGTTTTCCAACCCATCTTAACACTTCTGACTTTATACCGCTAAAGAAATTCTTTTATTTCTTTTTCATGCTTCCTGTAGTTTGGACATAATGTTCTCTTTCCAGCCAGCTTTGTTGGATTTCTGAACAGTTTAACACAATATTCTTGGCTAGGGGGTCAATAAGGGAGAAACGGCAGACTATGAAGTTAAAAATTAATATCCCGTCTTTTATTCAGCAGAATATGCTCATCCCTCTCTTAGTTTATCTGAATAGTGGACAAATGGATTACACCAAAAAGTAGTCTCAGTTGAGTTTCAATCAACTGACATTTAATGACTACTCCAGCTGGTACCACATTCCATGGAAGATGCTAGCAATAAAATGACACTGTCCTCACTTTTAACAGACATTAAGTTCAATGGGGAGACAGATACAGAAATATATCATTTCACATGTAGCAAATGGGAAATGTAACCCTAAATGTACATTCATAATGTTCTTGGAGGTACTTAGCTTAGACAGGACTGAAGGAAAGTTCTAGAAGACACTTGTACTAAACCTCAAAAGTGAGTTAGAGTTACTACTATTACATGACAGGAGGAATTACAGAGAATCTTAATCTGTCCATGTCCTATGCAACAAAATTATTACAATTTTTTGCTTGTTTTTTCTTTGCCTATGTTATACATAATTTATGCATTCCACTCAAAAGTTATTTCTAAACACTAAGAACGAGAAACATTTTAGCTAAGAAAGGAACTAGCATTAATCCAAGATAAGTGTAAACAAAATGTTGGTGGATGTTCATAGTGCTAGAAAAATAATTAACATATCTGAGAATCATGTTTCTTTTTAGCTTGTTGATACCAAGTCCAATCAGTTATGGAATGTCTCTTCCTTGAATACAGCTGTCGGTACATGAACAATACTTAGGACAGTGCTGGGGACTCTGTAATTTGTTCAATATATTTAGGTTGATTGAGGAAGATATTTTTATTATGGATGTCTATTGTGTAAGTTAGAAATTTGCAGGTAATAGGTGTATATGATACCCAATTACATTTCCATTTGCTTCAAGCAAAATTTTTTTTATCCAAACCATCAGCTTTGGGCAGAGAAGCTAGTTTATTAGTTAGGATGAAGAGGCTTTCTTGGAGATCTGTGTGGGTTTACAGCTAGTTACTATTTTTAACTATCTTGACTTGCACCTAATGTTGCTTAACAAGGCTATTCCATTCCAAATTGCTGTCTAAGTCACTTTGGCTTTCAGATAATAACCAGGTATACCAGGTGAAGATTAATAAACTCTGGCTCTATTACAAAATCTTCCACAGATGATATTGAATAAATGAAACCAGAACAAGTAATGAGACATTTCATATGATTCCACTCATATGAATTTCAAAAAAAAAATGCAAAACTAAACTACATTTTTAGAGATGTGTATACAGTTGGGAAACTATAGAGAAAATGGGTATTGTGAAGTCAAGGCAATTGTCACTCCAATTGGGAAAGGAGGGAGTGGAATCTGGAAGCGAACACAGTGGTTTAGAAGACTTCTAGGAGTGTAGCAATATTTTATTTCTCATACTGGTGTTCTCTTTATAATTATTCTTCATATTCTTCAATCATGCTTTATGGATTTTTATATGTGTTATATTTCACAATATTGAAGAGACTTTAAAAAGCCTGCTTAGGCAGAAAACCTCTTGAGAAATGTTTATTGCTATCAAATTTGAATATGGTAAGAATTTGGAGTTAGGAATTGAAACGGATAAATGATGTAAGTTTGATTTACTGCTGAAATGGTAAATATATGTATAATTGTTAGTAACCATCAAATATGGGTTTTTTTTTTGTTTTGTTTTGTTTTTTTTGCAGGGGTGGTTGGCGATTCTGGAGCTGCTTTTTCAGTTATAATAAAACATTGCACATGATAGTCTCTTGAAATCAGAGAATAACAACACAGCTTTGCTTCTAGTGAAACTACTAGTGAGGAGCCAGCAGCAAGGCATGGTGAGTGAGATTTTAATCAATCAGTGTGTTTATTTTAGTATGAATTACACTCCCACCACTTCCTGTGTTCAGAGTCTGTTATTAATATTTTTGTGGAGGACATGTATTTCTTTGCAAGACCCTGCTCCTTCCTTTCTGTGTTGTCTTGGGTAATTAGGAAAGGAGCTTGTTATGTGGCTCTGGCTGATTCCCGCATGAATCTTTTCACAAGAAAAATCTAATAAAAGGATAAGGCAATGGATTGTTATTAACATATAAAATATAAAACTATGGACATCATGGCAACAGATTTTGGTCATAAAACCAGGAACACACTATGTCAGGGCTAAAACATATTTACACGTTAAATATGAATATTATGAACGAGCACACAGAAAATAGAGCTATCACAACAGTGTAAATGGAAACCATTCTCTTATCTTATTTGACACTTACAGAATCCTTCACCTTTCACATCGAGGGAAATAAAAAAGAACTAAACAACAAATAGAGGTGTTCTTTTCCACACTTCTAGATTGTTCCTTTTCACCAAGGGATATACTCTTTTTATTCTGATTAATGGGTCATGTTCCCACCAAACCAAATAAAAAATGATGACTTTCCTGAAATGAGGACAGTTTTTAGGTCTTCAATCAAGTATGATAATAGCTAACATGCATTTATCATTTAACATCTAAAAAGGCCTTATGTATATTATTTTCTATAATTTTCACAAAATTTCATAAAACAAGTCCTATTCTGCTCCTTATTTTATAGGGGGAGAAACTGAAGAGTAGAGAAGCTGAGTATTTTTCACACAGCAAACTGGTGCTTGTGGAAGAGTCAGAATTGAACCCCATATCCTGATTCCAGAGGCCACACTTAAACTTCTACATCATATGAGATTACATATTCCCTCCCATCAGCTAAAGGTTCCAAGAGACTCCATAGACTTTCTTGACACTTCTGAAAATGCTTTGAATGATAATCACTAGAATCATACCTAGATGGCATCCTTATCAGCCTAAAGAAATTATAGTAGATTTTAGAAGCACATGATTATTCCCAGAAATATTATCCATAGGGAGTCTGGTATAACTAAAAAAAGGATCAGACATGTTTCTAAAATTCTACATCAATGGGAGGACTTTCAGTGATACAGTCATCTGAAAGCTCAACATTGTCTTATCTGCAGTGTCTCCTTTGATTCCCCCAGGCTATACATATGTCCCTCAGTCATCACGCATTTCACATTATACAGATATTTAAGTTTCTCTCCTTTCTGTTAGATTTTGAGAACCAGTAAAGCCAGAAATGTCAAACTCTCATATCCCCAGTACTTTTCACTAGGTCTGAAATATAGCAGACATAACATACTAATATATTAATATGTTAATAGTTCTAGACTGCAGGATTAAGTAATAATGTAATAGTGCTCAATATTTGTTTCTACTATATGTTAGATACTATAGGAGATATTTTGTGTGTATTATCTCATGTATTCCTCACAAGAATTTAATGAGGTTAAAATTCTTGTTAGCCTTATCTTTAAGCTTACAATTATATGCTTAGGTTTAAATACAAATAACTTGCTCATGGTCGTGGAGGTAGTAATGGTGAAGACAAAATCCAAACTTAAGACTGTCTGACTCCAGAGCCTGCCCTCTAAA
Organism: Eulemur rufifrons; assembly: GCF_041146395.1. Classification (NCBI taxonomy): domain Eukaryota; kingdom Metazoa; phylum Chordata; class Mammalia; order Primates; family Lemuridae; genus Eulemur; species Eulemur rufifrons. The sequence continues at coordinate 45,210,254 of NC_091000.1, read as the reverse complement.
ATTCTGCACTGCTTTATTTTCATATTTTAAAATTAGTAATTTTTATTAGAAAGAAATAGTCATATTCAACTTGTAGGCTATCTTTTTATATGACCTTGTGAGTAATCTGCACTGTTAAGGCTAATACATATAAATATTCCTCTTGAAATATGTTTAACTTCCTACATGGATGATTCCTTAAGAGTTAGACCCTTCAACCTCATTATAACCCTCTCTCATAATTGCATATACAGAGAAATTAATAATGCTTGTTCTTTCTGAGGTATAAAGACTGAATAGTTGAATAGTGGAAACAAGTTCCTACTGAGTGTATTAGATATTAAAATAAATAAATGGGACCTGATTAAATTAAAAAGCTTCTGCACAGGCAAGGAAACAATCAATAGAGCAAACACATACAGAATGGGAGAAAATGTTCGCATACTGTACATCCAATAAAGGGCTAGTAGCCAGAATCTACAAAGAACTCAAACAAATCAGCAAGAAAGCATCAAGCAACCCATTAAAAAGTGTCAAAAGACATGTACAGAAGCTTTTCAAAGGAAGATAGACTAATGGCCAATAAACATATGAAAAAATGCTCAGCATCAGGGAAATTAAATCAACCCACAATGAGATATCACTTAACTCCGGTGAGAATGGCTTTTATTGAAAAGCTCCATAGATGCTGGTGTAGATGCAGAGAGATGGGAGCACTTATACACTGCTGGTGGGACTGCCAACTAGTACCTCGACGGAAAGCAGTATGGAGATACCTCAAAGAACTAAAAATAGAACTACCATTTGATCCAGCAATCCCACAACTAGGTATTTACCCAAAGGAAAAAAAAAGACATTTTATAAAAAAGACACTTGCACTCCAATGTTTACAGCAGCACAATTCACAATTGCAAAGATGTGGAAACAACCCAAGTGCCCATCAATACATGAGTGGATTAACAAAATGTGTTATATGTATACCATGGAGTACTATTCAGCTATTGAAAAAAATGGTGAACAAATACTTTTTGTAACAATCTGGATGGAACTGGAGACCCATCCTTCCAAGTGAAGTATCGCAAGAATGAAAAAACAAACACCACATGTACTTACTATTAAATCAAAATTAATTGATCAACACTCATGTGCACATATGGTAGTAAAATTCAATGGAAATCAAGCAGGTAGGAGGTGGGAGGAGGGGATGTGTATTTAAAAAAAAAAAAGTATATGTTTTCCCTGGAATGCTGCACAGTAGTACTTAGCTGGCATTTTGTCAGCAAACAAAAAGAAATTCAGTGTCATCATTCATGACCAAGCACATACTATGATACAGAGAAAGGAATTTGGAGTGAATAAAGAGATGATCCTAAAAATATATACATATATATAATGATATAATGGCAGTAGGCAGACAACACAAATTATTTTTACGGAATACAGTCACTGTGTTTTTAATAGTTCTGACTGTCCTCAAATATAAGCCCTACGTATTTAAGGCAAGAGAGAGTGATCCTAAAGAACACTCCAGTTTAAGGAAAAAGGTAAATGATTCCCGTTAACTATGCTGAAAGGCTGTAAATACACAAACACTGTCTGGTTCTATCTAAGATCAGCTGTTTTTATTAAAGTTAGTTTTTTCCACACAGTATATTTCTGTATTTTGTTTTTAATAAGAAATTTAAGAAGCATTGCCAGAGCTGTGAGAACAATTTCACACTTTAAGCAAGAGCTTGGAGAAAACATCAAACTATGTATCTGAAGTAGACATAAAAAAGAAACCACTTGTTCTAGCATTCTTCCAGAACTTGGTCACAATAATGTGAAATTTTGAGGAATATAAAATAGTTCTTTCTAAAGTGATAAAATTAAAATTAAAGCCAAAGGAAATGTTCACAACGAATTGCTTATCCATGGCAATTCACGGTTTCTGGAGTTAAATTATTCCTGAAAATAAAACCGATGAGACTGTGATAATGTCAAACCGTTAGGCCAAGTTTCAGCAAAAGCTGCTATTGTTTTTTTCTTCTATTCTCTCTTTTTTACTTTCCATTCAAACCATTGCACAAGAAAAATGTAAAAATAATAATAATAACAAGGACAGTCCACAGAAAACAATGCATTAGGAAGGCAGAAAATTAAGAATTTTGTTCTGGGAGATGAATTGCCCACCACTGGGCATACTGAATTAGAGAGTAGACAACCACTGGTCAGGATATTGTAGGATAGTAAGGACCACATCACAGTTAGTCTTTCTCCAAATCTGAGGGTCTGTTATTCTGATGTTCATTTGTGCTCATTGCTTGTACTCACCTGCTCTGAAGTCATCCTACCCTCACTTCATTTCCCTTTATAAGGGCACTCTGGGCCTCTGACTTCTTTCTGGCTGTAAATCACACCTCTGGGCCATGAGCACCTCCGTCCAGAAGGCAGTTCAAAATGAGGCAGAGAGAAAACCATCTCTGTACTTGTTCTCAGAATTCTGTCCAGAGTTACCAACCCTGGTCGTTCTTCAGTTCTGATCCACCTATGTATCTATAAACACAAGCTAGTAAGATAAGAGGTGAGTTAAGATTTAAACCAAAGTTTGACACCAAATCTCATTTCTCATTGTGCCTCATGTCATCCTTTATCTTATATTTTTGGCAGCAAAGCAGCAGAATTTCAATTTGTTACTGTTCATGTCCTGGCATAGCTCACAGCCTGGCAAAGGCTGCCTAGCCTGGAGCGTGCAAAGGTCAGAGACATGGCTAAGCCAGATGGTCATAGCTGAAAAGATTCCCTTGTCCATCATCCAGGTCAGCATTGATGCTTCAAGCATTCAGTGGCATCCTTTCAAAGAAATGAAACTATGTTTCTGCTGATAACATCCTACACTATAGCACACTGGCTATAGGATGGCATCTGCATGTCCTGGAATTGGAAAATCATGAAATTACTGAATTGAAAATAGAAAATAACTTGGAAGTCTTTGAATTTGTATCTTACATTATTAAAGATAAGGAAACAAAGACTCAGCAAAGTCTAAGTAGCACAATGTGAACTAGTGCTAATGTTGGAATTAGAGCTCCAGTCTGAGCGCTTTCTATAATATAACATACAGGCATACCTTGTTTTATTGCACTTCACTTTATTACACTTCACAGACATTACATTTTTTGCAAATTGAAGGTTTGTGGTAACCCTGAGTCTATCGAGTCTATTGGCGCCATTTTTCAACAACATGTGTTCACTCGTGTCACATTTTGCTAACTCTCACAATATTTCAAATTGTACTATTAAGTAGTATTATTATACCTACTATGGTGATGTGGGATCAGTGATCTCTGATGTTACCATTGTAATTGTTTCGGGGCACCGCAAACCACGCCCATGTAAGACTGTGAACTTAATTGGTAAATGCTGTGTGTGCTCTCACTGCTCCACCTTTCCTCCACCTCTCTCCCATTCCGCAGGCCCCTCTATTCCCTGAGGCACCACAGTGTTGAAATTAGGCCAGATAATAACCCTACAATAGCCTCTAAGAGTTGAAGTGAAAAGAGGAATCACACATTTCTTATTTTAAATCAAAAGCAGAAATCATTAAGCTTAGTGAGGAAGGTGAGTCAAAGGCTAAGCTAGGCCAAAAGCTAGGCCTCTTATGCCAAACAGCTGGCCAAGCTGTGAATGCAAAGGAAAAGTTCTTGAAGAAAATTAAAGGTGCTACTCCAGTGAATACATGAATGATAAGAAAGCAAAACATCCTTACTGCGGTTTTGAAAAAAGTTTGAGTGGTCTGGGTAGAAGAGAAAACCAACTGCAACATTTCCTTAATCCAGAGCCAGGCCCTAACTCTTTCAGTTCTATGAAGCCTGAGAGAAGTGAGGCAGCTGCAGAAGAGAATTTTGAAACTAGCAGAGTTGGGTTCATGAGGTTTAAGGAGAAAAGAAACATCTCCATAACGTAAATGTGTCAGGTGAAGCAGCAAGTGTTGACAAAGAAGCTATAGCAAGTTGTCCAGAAAATCTGGCTAATAATTGATGAAGGTGGCTACACTAAGAAACAGATTTTCAAGGTAGATGAAAAAGCCTTCTGTTGGAAGAAGGTGCCACCTGTGACTTAGACACAGCTAGCAAGAAGTCCATGCCTGGCTTCAAAGCTTCAATGAACAGGCTGACTCTCTCGTTAGAGGCTAATGCAACTGGTGACTTTAAGTTAAAGCTAATGTTCATTTACCATTCCAAAAATTCCAGGGCCTAGAATGATACAACTCTGCCTGTGCTCTATAAATGGAACAACAAAGCCTGGATGACAGCACATCTATTTGCAGCATGGTTTACTGAATATTTTAAGCCCACTGTTGAGACACTGCTAAGAAAAAAAGATTCTTTTCAAAATATTACTGAAAATTGACAATGCACCTGCTCACCCAAGAGCTCTGATGGAGATGTACAAGGAGATGAATGTTATTTTCATGCCTGATAACACAACATCCACTCTCTAGCACATGGATCAAGAAGTAATTTTGACATTCAAGTCTTCTTACTTAAGAAATACATTTTGCAAAGCTATGGCTGCCATAGGTAGTGATTCCTCTAATAGATCTGGCAAAAGTAAATTGAAAACCTTCCAGAAAGGATTCTCCATTTTGAATGCCATTAAGAACATGTGTGATTGATTTCTGTGAGGAGGTCAAGATCTCAACTTTAACAGGAGTTTGGAAGAAGTTGATTCAAACCCTCATGGATAATTTTGAGGGGTTCAAGACTTCAGTGGAGGAAGAAATTGCAGATGTGAGGGACATAGCAAGAGAACTAGAAGTAGAGCCTGAAGATGTGACTGAATTGCTGCAATCTCATAATCAAACTTGAATGGATGAGGAGTTGCTTCTTATGGATGAGCAAAGAAAATGGCTTCTTGAGATGGAGTCTACTGGTGGAAGTTCTGTGAATGTTTTTGAAATGACAACAAAGGATCTATAATATTACATTAATATTAACTTAGTTGATAAACAAGCAGGGTTTGAAAGGATTGACTCTAATTTTTAGAAGAAGTTCTACTATGGGAAAAATGCTATCAAACAGCATCACATGCAACAGAGAAATCTTTCATGAAATGAAAAGTCAATAGATGTGGCAAACTTCATTTCTGTCTTATTTCAAGAAATTTCCACAGGCACCCCAACCTTCACCAACAACTACCCTGGCCAGTCAGCAGCCATCAACATCAAGGCGAGACCCTCCACCAGCAAAAAGGTTATGACTCACTGAAGGCTCAGATTGTTAGCATTTTTTAGCAATAATATATTTTTTAATTAACGTATGTATTTTTTTAGACATAATGTTATTGCACACTTAATAGACTACAGTATAATGTAAACATAACTTTTATATGTGCTGGGAAACCAAAAAATTTGTCTGTCTCACTTCTTTTTGATATTCACTTCACTGTGATGATCTGTAAGTGAACTCGCAATATCCCCAAGGTGTGCCTCTAGTCCTTCTATGTCACACCGTGGAGCTTAGGGTCAGTAACCGTTCTGTGTGGTGGAGGGAACTCAGGCATTGCCTTTTCCAGCAGAGCCAGAGACCAACAATAATAATAAAATAAGATTAATAGACTTGTCATGAGACCAGGTGTCCAGAGAAAGTGTTCAATACCATGCTAAAGCAGACAAGATTAAAGAGTAGCTAGAAGAAAAGAAAATTGTAGATTTAAAATATTTAGCATTTGAAACACCTGTTCTGATTTCAGTAGGTACATTCTCAAGTACCATATTTTTTAAATGTTTTAATGGACTTCTCAAATACTTCTTTTCTTTGCAGCAACTTTACCTATAAAAATAGAATAAATTTCTGGCTGTTGAACAAATGAGGATATAATTTAGCTAATGCCGAAAATATCTTAAGCAGTGCTAAATATGGAGCATGAAGTAAGCCCATTATTCAAGAACAGGCTTTATCCTGTTAAAATTTTAGCCCAAAGTGAAAATTTCAGCCAAAAGCATAGGTGTAAAGGCATTTTAATTATGAAGAATTGAAGGCATATTTTTCTAAGGTGTAAGACAAACTATTAAGACATAGAACGATACACACATTGTCAAATTTCTAATTTTGAAATAGTGTAATAAGTACATATGATGTAAACATTGGAGAAAACTTGTTAAAGGTAACTTCTGATAAAACTGTAATTATTTCCAAATTATAAATTTTTGAAAACTAAATCTTGAAGTTTACTAAGTAGACATAATGCACACTCATTACACATTATTTTATGACCTATTAATACCATGATCAATTGTTAGTGTGCAGCTAGTCTTTCCCTTCTGTTACCACATGCTTACGTTTTTGCCTAAGTTAATCACCATCAGAAAGCCAAGGTAGATTCATTTCCTTTATTAGCATCACAAAAAATTCACTAAATGCTAAATATATTTTTCATTAATTTAGGCCATTTTCCATACTATTTAAGTACCTCAACCTTAACACTGCTTCATATTTTACTTTACTTGATGTTATTCATCTTTTTAAAAAACATGTTAGTCTTAAGCCACAAAAGAAAAGCTTCTATAACATGTTGGTTCATTTAAAGATTGTCAGCGTTGATAGAATCCTTTCAATGCTATACATTATGACTAAATTTTATTTTTAATTGAGTAGGTAAAAAGCCTAATTTAGGAAACTTTTAATTTTATTGAATCGACCCTAAATGGATCACGATTCCTATGTCAAATACATAATGTTCGTTTATTTCAGGACGGTACTATGTACTTCTCATGGAATATTGTAGCAGGAAGAGACCACAGGATAATCGAATCCACACGCCACACTGCAGATGACGCATCTCAATCTTAGCAAGACCGAATGACTTGCTTTCTAAGGCCACCAGTTATAACTGAAAAACCTGGGGCTTCTTTATCACTGTACACAGACTGTACCCTGGTTTTGTTTGCCGGAGTTTAAAAATCAGCTCCACCACATAGTTGCTACATGACTTTGGGCAAGTTATTAATATTCACTCTTTCTCTCTGCCTTTCTGTATCTGTAACAGAATAGTAGCAGTGCAGTTGCGGAGGTGTTGCTAGGTGATTTGACACTTTCAATTCTAGATATCCTAGATTTTAGCTGAGAAGATACTTGTACCTCTAGATATTCTTGATTTTTATCAGTTTTTACCTTTTATGTCTTTTTCTTTCTTTCTTTCTTTCTTTTTTTTTTTTTTTAATTTTAAGAGATGGGGTCTTGCTATTTTGCCCAGGCTGGAGTGCAGCGGCTATTCACAGGTACGATCCCACTACTGGTCAGCATAGGAGTTTCTACCTGGTCCATTTCCAACCTAGGCTGATTCACCCCTCCTTAGGCAACCTAGTGCTTCCCCCCCTCCCAGAAGGTCACCATATTGATTCTGAACTAACTGTAGACACCCTATTGGGACAGCGCACTGTGGCCCAGAACTCCCTGGCTCAAGCGATCCTCCTTCCTCAGCCTCCTGAGTAGCTAGGACAACAGGCACACTGTGCCCTGCCTGGCTCCTTATATGCCTTTCTATTTTAACAACCATTATTTATCGTAGAACTTTATTAATTCAAAATTGAATATGTGTATTGCAAGATTCATTGCCATCGTAGACACTGCGGTTTGTTCATCTAACATCCACTCGTCTTTTCCCACGCTTGATCCCCACAGGTCACGTAGACCCCCAGGTCCTCTCAGAAGCAGGCTTCCCCTTGCTCTGGGGGCAGTTCAGAGCTTTTCCCTAGCATCCTGCTCTCCACCAAGAATTTCCAGCTTCAGTGTTCTTTTTTGTCTAACCCTGAGGGGAACAAATCTGACCTAACACTCTCGGGAAGGATCCCAGGGGACCTGGCTCTCACATTCCAGCCCTTCCGTCCTCAGGCCCCAGCAGCTGCCCCTGGCAAGTCGTGAGTTAGCAGCGGGACTGGACTGGAGAGGGAACATCAGCAGGGTCATCTTGAAGCCATCATCTTCCTAGGATGTTCTAGTGACTCTTAAAAAGCCAGACACTGAATTATTAACTCCTTAAGCCTGTTTCTGTTCCACAAGGCTGGAATTAATCACTAATCATCTAGCTTCTTACAAATCATCCTGGGTTATTCTCCTCCCATCCCTATTTCAAATGCATTCCCATGCCCGTTAATTTTACCTCAAAGCAAAACTGTGCACTCTCTCCATTGCTGCTTCCGTCTTTCTACTACTTCAGTGAAGCATTGGCCTTCTAACTAGTTCTGATTCTTTGCTGTGTCCCGCATCTTCAGTTCATTCTCCACACAAAAGCCTACTTGAGCTTTTACATACAAAGGGAATTATGTCTTTCCTGTGCTCCTCGCACTTCCCCTGAAATCCCAAGTTCTTATCCCAGACTGCAAAGCCTAAGTAATCTGGCCCCTGCTTGTCTCTGCAACGTCTGGGGCAATTCCTCTCACTATGTTTCAGCCACTTGGATCCTAAATCAGTTTCTAGAACACTCCAAAAATTTTTTTTTCTCATCTTAGTGTTTTTGCTCATGCTGTTTCTTCTGGAATATTCTTTCCTAGGCGTTTTTACAGCAGCTTTCCGCTTGCTCTGCAGCTCTCAGTCCAATGTCTCTTACTTGGGGAGGCTTTTCTGGATCGTTCTAAGTGGGTTCCTCTCCTGTTATTTTTTGAACAATCTCTCTGTTTCTTTCTTTCATGGCATTTCATGTTTTGTAATTATTTATGTCTTTGCTAATTGGTTGACTGTGTTTTGTCTGTTTAGCTGTATGTTCTATGATAGCAAAGACCATGTATAATTTGCTAATAACTTTATGCCATGTACAAAGCACATGATTGGTATCAATAAAATTTTATTGACTAAATAACTGTGGATAGAAAAGACATATAAGATACATTCCAAACCTAAATCATTTGCTATCTTGAAAATAGATAAGTCGTGGATATAAATGACTACAATATAAATAAAAATAATGCCAAATACTACATGAAGACATAAACTCAATGCCATAGGTAAGTATGGAAAGATAAGAGGGCAGCTTTAAAGGGTAGGTGGTGTTTGAATTGAGCCTTCAGTTCAAGGAGCAGAGAAAGGAAGGCATTACAAGCAAAAACAACTTTATAAGTAAAAGGATGGAGATAGAAGAGTCCTATATATATGTCTGAGAAATAAAGCAGGCTTTTGAGGGAAATGAGATAAACTATGATCAAGTCATAGAGAGATCTGAATAATGAGTTGAGGAGTTTGTATTTTGTTTAGTAGTAAAGGGAAAAGTATTTACAATCCTAAGCTAGATAGTGACATATCCACTAGGAAGTACGAACACAACAGAAGAAATTAGGAGAGAATAATATTGACCAGGAGTATTATAAAATTGGCTGTAAACTAGGTGTAGTGGCGCTTGCCTGTAATCCCAGCTATTCAGAAGGCTGAGATGAGAGGATCACTGGAGCTCAGGAGTTCAAGATCAGCCTGGGTAACACAGCAAGACCATGGCTAAGAAAAAAAAAAGAAAAGAAAAAAAATCTTTAAATTGGCTTGAATTAAGATGATGACACTGGAAATGGAAGATAATGGAAGATTAGACGCTTTGATCTGGGCTCCTTGAAGTGTTAGAGGCCATGGAAATATCTCCAGAGAGACAGAACTCCCTGAATGTGCACATAAACATTTTAGTACATCTGTATTTTTGAAGAGTGTGTAGCTTTTATTAGAAAACTCTAAGGAGTCTCTAATCTCAAAATTTTAAGAAGGCTGGTTTAGTTGATCCTACTTTTCTTTTTTGGAGCTATTTAGAAATACTTATCAGTGGCCTTAGCCTTTCCTGCTCTGTCTGAATCACTTGGTAGAGTTGGACACTCCACAAAATTTAGTTTACACTTACAAAAAACACCTACTGAATATAGACCTACGGCATATCATTTACATTCATTCTTTTCCATTCAGAAGGGACTATTTTTCTCCTCCTCACTGAACTTAGCTTATGAACCTCAGGCTAAGCATTCATATTCAGCAGATTAAATATACCCACTAACTCTATTTTAAACTAATACCTACTTGACCTTATTATAAGATTTATAAATTTTGTTCCTTTAACACAAATTACCTCTTAAAGGGCATATACACCCAGATTACTTTCCTAATACCTAGATCAATGGATTCAAATAAAAGGTTTATAAATAAAGAAGTAAAATGCTTCAGATTTCTATTAGGAAGTCTCTCTAAGTCTTGTAGATTTTCAGGAATGGTTTATTTTCCACTAAGGGGATTTGACTCAGTAATGGTACCTTGCCATGGTTTTCTGAGATGTACATATTAGCCCAGAAAGCCTGTTTTCTCAGTCGCTGAAGACATATTTTAGAAATGTTGGCATTGACCTGTTTCTAAGGTGCATGGTTTGGTACACCAGTCAGATGGTCTTTCCTGCAGGACTCAAGCACTCATTCCCTTCAGCTGCTGGAAAGAGGCTGCTGACAGGTCTTGCTCTGGCTAAAACAAACTAACCCTTCCAGCCGTGCTCCACTCCCAGGGCAAGGAGTTCATGGGCCAATGGGACATGCCTACATGGAGTCCATGCCGCTTCTTCTATATCACTTCTATAGCACTCAGGACTCTGGAATCCCTGCCCAAACAGACTCAAACTCCCTTCCTTAATAGAAAATATTACAATCATTACAATTATTACAGAAGTTTCTGTACATTTGTTAAAAGGGGCATGAAAGTCTCTAGCAAGTAAAACAGTTCATGATTTAGGGCTCAAAAAATAAAAGCAACCAGTTTTCAGGAGAAATTCACTTGTACTGAGACCAGTGAGCAATTTCTCTTAAGATCCTCTTACAGAGGACGTTTCATATTGTAAGAAACAATTGTAACAACATCCTTACAATAAGTTTATCAATGAGCTTCACACAGTTGTTTCTTATAGTATTTCTCAGTGTAGAACATTAGCAAAACACAACAAAATGAGGGCAGTTTTACAAATGCTTTTAATTTTATGGTTCAGGCACATATCTCTCTGTTGGTCAAGTGTGCAAGGATAAAACAAAGATTACCTCGAGTAACAAATGAAGTGCATGTGCTTCAAAAATATCACACAAATACTACTTTTTAACATGATGTTCTAAAATACTGCCTGTTTTAAATGCCTTTAAAATTAAACCAAATGTACCATGTAAGCACAATTCTATAAAAAGCAGGGCAAACAAAAGGATCGCCACATCAGTCTGCAAAAATCTTAAAAGAAGTGAAATAAAGGATTTATTTTTAGTTGAGTATTTAACCATAAAGGAGTAGATTTACAAGCAAAATTGTTAAGTTATATTATCTTTAAACATTTCTAAGTTCTTTAACACTATACAGAAGTCTAGCCCACTTTATTTCTGTCTCATCATTTTGTTCCTAGGATTACTGCAAAAATCTCCACATCTACTCTTGGCCTTCTTCCATTCATTATCCAAACTTCAGGTACAGTGATCTTTTTAAAATACATATTTAATAGTGTCAAACCCCCGATCAAAGCCCTGCAATCAAATCCCATCGCTCTGGAGTAAACTCATGCTCAACATAATCGGGTCCTTTCCTACCTCCTTTCACTGTCTCTTTCACTCCACTGCACAGACTCACGGAATCCTCCAATTTCTTGGTGCTCATTCCCACGGTTTCCTCAATTTCTAACCCAGAATAATTAAATGAATTCATCTCTGCCTTGAGCTTTGAAATCTCCATTTATTTTTCTTGGTTCCCCTTTGAAACAAAAAATTTGAAGTTTTAAGACTATTTCCTCCCTCCACCCCATCCTAGACTAAAATGATTTACTAATAATTAGGAAAGAGCTTTGAGAGATGCATCAGCTTAGGAGACTTTTCATGAAATACTTCAGGACCTAAAAGAACAAATAAAAATTACAAACCACCTGGCCCATCACCAGTTAGAACCTTGACACGAGAAGAAGCAGGCCCATCAATGAGCAAATAATTCCATTGTCAACTCTCTTTTCCAATATGAGGGTTCTGAGACTCCAGGCGTGACTACCAGTATCCAAACTTTCTGTATGTTTATTGTGAAAAAACAAGTGATAATGAATGATCAAGACAGTTCACTGTTTGGCCAGGAATATTACTGATTATAAATGAAACTTACATATCTTCAAAGCTTTCTTTCACTTTAGGTACAAGACATACACTTTATCAATGTATAATTGGGTATCATATAAATGTGCTTTAGGCCACATACTGTAAATTAAGCCCTTTCTGTGTTCTTCTGCTAGAACATTGCTATGAATTTCCCCCTGAGGAATGGGTTTTATATATATTTTTTTAACATTTTTTGGAGATAATTGAAATTCACATGCAGCTATAAGAAATGATACAGAGATATCCCAGATAACCTTTGTCTACTTTCCTATGGGAACATTTACCATAACTATAGTACAATATTAAAACCAGGAAATTGACATTGAAAGAACCCATCAACTTTATTCAAATTCCACCAGTTTTAAATGCACTTGTGTCTGTGTGTGTATATGCATATGTGTGTTTAGTTATATATAATTTTATCATGTGTAGCTACATGTGACCACTGCCACTGTCAAGATATGGGACAGTTCCATCACAAAATGATACCTCATGTAGCCCTTTGACAACTTCACCCTCTTCCCTTCCATGCTCCCCTAATACATACCTGGCTCTGACAACCACTAATCTATTCTTCATTTCTATTAATTCTTTCTTTCCAAGAATATTACATAAATGGAAGCATACAGTATATAACCATTTGGAATTTTTTTTTTTCACTCAGCATAATTTCCTGGTGATTCATCCAGGAAGTTGTGTGTATCAATAGTTCACTTTTTAAAATTATTGAGTAGTATTCCTTAGCATGGATGTACCACAGTTTGTTTAACCATTCACTCATTTTAGTATATCTGGGTTGTTTCTTGTTTGGGGTTAGTATAAATAAAGCTGCTATGGACATTTGTGTACATTTGTGTATAGGGTTTTCATGTGAACATAAATTCCTATTTTTTCTGGAGTCAATGTCCAAGAGTGCAATTGGTGACTAGTACAATAATTGCATATTTAGTTTTATAAGAAACTGCCAAACTGTTTTCCATATTGGCTGTACCGTATTATATTCACACCAGCATTATAGGAATGATCCATTTTCTCTGGACCCCTGCCAGCATTTGGCGTTGTCACTATTTTTTATTTTAGCCATTCTGATACACTTATAGCGGTATTTCAGTGTAGTTTTAGTTTGCATTTCCTTAATGGTTAATAAAGTTGAGCGTCTTTTCATATGCTTATTTGCCATCTGTGTATCTTCAGTCAACTGTCTATTCATGTCTTTTGCCCACACTCTAATTGGATTATTTGGTTTTTTTACTGTTGAGTTTTCAGAGTTAATTATATACTCTGGATACTAGTCCTTTGTCAGATATGTGATCTGCAAATACCTGTAACCTGTATTTTCATCTTCTTAAGAATGCCTTTGCAGAGTACAAGTTTTCAATATTGATGAGGTCCAATATATCAATTTTTTCCTTCTATGGATTCTGCTTTTCGGTGTCAAGTCTAAGAAACTTTTTCCTAGAATTTGAAAATTTCTGCCTAATATTTATTTATTTATTTAATTTTTTTTTTTTTGAGACAGAGTCTTACTCTGTTGCCCTGGGTAGAGTGCCGGGGCATCAGCCTAGCTCACTGCAACCTTGAACTCCTGAGCTCAAGTGATCCTCACACCTCAGCCTCCCAGAGTGCTAGGATTACAGATGTGAGCCACCACACCCCACCTAATTTTTAAAAAAAGTTAAAAAAAAAGGTTTTGTGTTTTACATTTATGTCTGTGACCTATTTTGAGTTAGTTTTGTATAACGTGTGAGGTTTTGATCAATGATGGTGTTTTTTTTTTTGTTTTGCTTATGGAGGTACAATTGTTCCAGAACTATTTTTTTTTTTAAGACTATCCTTCCTCTACGGAATTGCTTATGCATTTTTTTAGAAAATAAGTTGAGTATATTGTGTGGGTCCACCAATGGGTTCTTTATTCTATTACATTAATCTAGATGTCTATTTTTTCACCAAGACCATACTGTCTTGATTACTGCTACTATATAGAAAAGCTTAACATAAGCTTAATACACTAGCTATTCTGGGCTTATACTTTGCCACATATATCTTAGAATAAGCTTGTCTATACTATTATAGATTTTTACATGCTGAAAATATTTATTAAAAAGTAATAGTTAAGCATAAATTATTTCCTTTTCTTTTTATAGTTGTTAATAAATAGAATAGAATATTGCAACTAAGAATATAGTGATCACCTTTATTAAAAACTAAATTTGTGCTACTATTACTATGGATCTGTCATTAGTAATGAAGCATTTGGGGAACATGTAAAATTTTGGTAGCATCTTATATTCAGTGTTTCTTATCTGAAAAAGATTGAATATAGAAAAGACTAATCATGGTACCTTGTTGTGGCCACCTGTGCCTATATCATGCTCAGGAAAGCACAGGAAAATATGATAGAAGAACATAGTTATCTGACACTATCATTTTTTCATTTCTGATTGCCGCAGCCTTGTGAGAGATCTGGTGTCATCCAAGCTAGCCTGCCTTCCCTTGATCTGGGGTAAAGAATAAGCTACCTAGCCTGCAGCTGAGACAAGATACCTTTGCATTTTCTGTTTTGTCATTGCTACAGTACCATGTCCTCAAACTGGACAGCAATTCCACAACTTTTTTTTTTTTAATTGCATCCTAAGCTTCTCTTTCAAATAATTTCTTTTCCTGATTCCTTTTATATACCATGGTGATGAATAAGCCCGGATTAGAGCTTGTGGTACACAATTTTGGAGGTGTCCTATCAGCCCAGAGCCACACTCCCCTGACGGCTGCCATATTTCTAGGGTGCTGCTGTAGGCCTCCCACTCCAGCTCCAGCCTTCATCATAAGTGGAAGGAGCAGAGATGGATGCATGACCTTAGCTCTTCCCATTCTATTGTCTCCCCCAGGAGTTTGGAATCTGAATTAGGACGTGTTAGTCAGCCTGAGGACATAACAACCTGGCAGCCAAGGTTGTCACTGTGCAGAAGTTATCTTTAGCCAACACTCCCTGACTCCACTTAGACCAATTTTCTGTGAGACCAAAGATAATAAATACTGAGTTTGTATTTTGCCAACCAAAAAATACATTAGAACATAGGTAAACCAGGAGTAGATCTCATAAGTATAAATTGGCCTCTAAAGTAGAGAGAAAAAAAGAGAAAGATTTCTTTGAACATGTGAACATGGAAAAAGATAAATTATTTCTGGCAAAAATGCCCTAAGGATATATTTCCAATTTGAGAAGTGTGGGTGGTTTCCTGGGAGCAAAATGTGCTGCATGGTGGTTTTTTCCTTTGTTTGCATGCTTTTTTCTCCAAAAGATGTATCTAATTGTTCTGTATTATATAGGAAGTTATATTAAATAGATTGAAATATGCCTCTAGTGTCCTCTTATATTTTTCCCTTCCATATTGTCCACATTATACCTTGTCATTTTTACCTTTTATATATATTTTTAGTAAATCTTCAGTCAGCAGTGAATTTACCAAATGCACACTATATATGAAATAGATACCAAATTTACCAAATACACACTATATATGTAGAAAAGAAAGTGATATGAGAGGCTGCTTTGTTACATTTTAAAATATGTAATTTATTACATATTTCAGTGGTTATTTCAAGAAATTACAGACCAGCAAAGCTTTAAGAAAGAATTGTTGATTATTCAGAAGAAAGCATATAAATATCTAGAAAATTTAGAGAAAAAATTAGGTCATTTTTATAGTCCAGAAGCTAAATTGAGCATCGCATAGTGGTAGTAATACTTCTCCCAAATTATCTATTCACTGTTCTTATTTCTTTTGTCTAACACAATATATACAATTAGAGATTTGGCAGGAAGAGGAGGAGGTAAATAATACTATTTCTCTGTTTTTGATTTGAAACTTTTGGATTAATTAATTTTGCCTGACACATTGTAAGTGCTCAATACATGCTTGTTGAGCTGAAATGTTAATACATCTTCAAATTGTTGTTAACAACAAACAAATATTATTGGCTGCCCTGAATAATAACAATAAAAGCAAAATGATGGAAAATTGAATGTAAGAGAAAATAACTTTTAAGGCATTATGGCACTTTGCACATTAAAGGCAATTGCCTCCATATTCTTTTTATACATCTATGCTAATTTATGATACAATGTTCAAAGATTTCTGATTACGGTACCTCGAGACTTTCAATCACCAAGACTCCATTATTTGCAATATACTTTATCTTCTATCACATGCACGTATTTTACGCATATTTATATAGATGCGACCCAGAGCATGCCAACCTGGAAATAAAAATAGAATCACAATATTATTAAAAACTCATTTTCCTGTCTTCTCTAAACTGCTCTGCAGAAACTCTAGGCTCCTCACAACTTCCTCCTGAATGGTTCTTACAGACAGCAGGCAGGTTCCCAAATGTGCTGGATAAACTAGTTCTCCTGACAACCTGGGGTGCGTGCTGCCCTTCTCCCTGCTGCAGCTTGCCCTGGTTGTGCTTTCTGTCTCTGCTGGTGCTTCCGGTGGCACACGAGTCTTTGTTTTGAGCAAGATGATAATCTGTGCCAAGAGTACGAATGCCCGCCCCCTCCCCTCCCAAGGGACCATTACTAAAACGAGGCTGGATCCTCCAATAAGTAGGATAAGCACATGCTTAGGACACTAAACAAAAGAAAAGGCATCAGAAATTTTTCTATACATAGTTTGATATTTGTTATTCAAAAAATTCATTAATATAGTTTTTATGGCAAAATTAAAATTTCTATTTCTATTTTCTTACCTTGGGATTAGAGAGGAGCACAGAATGGAATAGAAAGAAGGGAGGAATCTACAAGCGTAGGAGAGATGTTTAGAAGAAACCAACCCTGCTGGCACCTTGATCTTGGACTTGTAGCCCCTAGATTTAGGAGCAGAACATGAAGGAGCAGGATATTGGCAGAGATCAACCCCTGAGAGGCTCGGAGTCCAGTGGAAAGGGTAGATGGAGAGGCTTATTTCTTCCTCCTGTATCTGGCAGTCATGGGGCTCCCGAGATACTGGAGAGCTCTTCTACCCTCACAAACCCAAAAGCTGCTGCCACCGATGAATCGGGAGCTTTGTGAGGATGAAGCACCAGGCAACCAGTGCCCTCAGGGTTACCTCCTGTCACCACCCCAAGCCAAGGCGGCAGGTGCCATATTGCTTCGCCCCCACTGAGCACCTTTGTCCTCCCCAGGGGACCTCAGCTCCTTAGTTTTCATCTTGCTCCTTCCCACACAAACATTTCCCAACTCTGGCCCAAACTATGGGAGCCACAGGGGGCCAGTGACTCCAGAATCTGGACACTGTGGGTGGGCTCCCTTCTGGAGAGAGGGACAGAGGTGATCAGAGTGCTACCTTTCTCCCACTCAGACTCTTTTCCTCCTCTTCCCCTGCCCCCCCCCCCCATGGCTGCTGGGAGCCGACTGAGCCAGGGCCCGAACGAACGGCTCCTCCTTTCTGTTGGTACATCCACCACACAGGGCCTTCCGCAGAGAGTGGGGCTCAAACCTTCCCCCACCCCCCACCTGTAGCTGCTGAAGGAAACAATGGAGCCCAACTCTGAGGCTTCCACAGAGTGGGGCCCAGGCCTTTCCTCTAGGGTCCTGTAGCAGACTGAGGGGTGCTTGGACTGTGAGCTCCCTGCTCACCAGCGCTCCATGGTGTCGCTTGCCTGGCACCTCCACCAGTGTGGGGCACACCCTGAGGCAGATGGACATTGAACCTGCTTGGGTACCCTGTGGGCAAATCGGGACCAGCATGTTTGTCCTTGGCATGGTCAGGGATTGATCTTTGGAAACCCAGGGACAGGCCCACAGGCCAAAACCCAGACCCGACCCTCCCCTGCCCCTTCTCAATCACATTGCTCAGGGACAAGGAGAGGAAACTTGTGATTGGGTGAGACCACTGTAGCCCTCTCTGGTGGCTTTGCCTAGAAGCTACTAAAACAGATATCTTGCCAGCTTTGGTGGAGCTTGAGGGCAAGCTCACTCAATCCAGCCCCACCCAACCTCACTCTCCCACCCACAACCTGGGGACTCTGAGTTCTCCTGAGGGACTAGAGCTGATCACAGTCCCAAAAACAACACTGCAGCTTGTTCCTTCTGGCAAGCCCCACCTTCTGACAATTTGGTCAATTTGCACACACTTTACAGCATTTACTGACTCAGCATACAGGGTGTGGTTGAGTCTCACCCACAAGCACCACCTACTGTCTCAGAGATTAAACTGGTCGTGCCATTATCTAAACAAAAGAAAATCCAAAAATAAGAAGCAAAGGCTGCTCCATGTGAGAGGGAATCAGCAAAAATTCTTGGGATACATGAAAAATCAGAGTGAAAGGACACCCCCAAATGAAAAAAATAACTCTGCACCAATGGAAACCAACCAAAATGAGAATATGGAAATAACTGATAAAGAATTTTGAATATGGATTATAAGGAAGCTCAATGAAATACAAGAGAAAATAGAAACCCAACACAAAGAAACCACAAAAGCAATGCAGGAAATGAATGAAAAAAATCACTAAAGAAATAAAATTATTAAAGAAAAAATCAAGCAGAGCTTCTGGAAATGAAAAATCCATTCAAGGAAATACAAAACACAGTGGAAAGCTTTAAGAGTAGGCTATAACAGGCAGAAGAAAGAATCTCAGAGCTAGAAGATAACACCGTTGAATTAAATAAGTCATTCAAAGAGAAAGAGAAATAAGAACAACAAACAAAAACTTGGGCTGGCTGAATGGGTTAAAAACAAAAACACAAGCCAAGTATCTGCTGTCTCCAGGAAACACATCTAACCCACAAGGACTAGTTCAGACTCAAGGTGAAAGGATGGAAAGCAATATATTTTCTTACATTGATTTAGCAATTTGGAATTATTAATTTTGAATTTCCATGTGGGAAAATTTTCCTAACCATTTCAGTCTCAGGGCCTCTAAAACTGGTAAGTTGGCCCTTACTGAATGTCCACTGATGTCCAGGCAGCAACTGCAGGTGCTCAGTGTGAAGGGTGTTGATGTCTGTGCTGCTGGGATCACCTTACATTTGAAACCCAAACCTGTGCTTCACACTTCCCAGATCTTTGTTTTTTTCTGATTTTTATTGCAACTCCCTTGTTATGGACTCAGGTGAGTTCATGGAGACTATTCTAAAAAGCTATCTGAGAACTGTATTCAGAACCACCCTTCCCTTCAGATCTTGGCTTATACTGCTTGATGGTTTTTTCCCCTTTAGAATAAGTCACTTTTGTAGGGGAACCCTGGTGCTTTGTTTCATGTAACCAGACTCCGGACAGGCCCACCCACTGCTCTGGGTAGGTTTAGAGCAAGGGTTACTGGAATTGGTTTCATATGGGAACCTGCTTCACTAAAAAATTTCTAAATGTTTTTCAATGACAATTTTTGAAATGAAAATAATCTGTTTTATTTTGCCAAACTCTAGTTAACAGGACTATCCCTTACTCAAGTAATCTGAATAAACATAAGAGGACTTTAGAAAGAAAGAACCAAGAAACCTTTAAATACTTCCAAAAATAAACATAAGTTGGCAAATGTGCCACATGTCACCAATGTCTGAATTGTTCCTAGAGAGTCAGGGGTTGAGTGGGAGTTGAGGAAGCTGATGTGTGAATACATAGTCCTCACCTATTTATTCCACATGTGATTTTTAGGTGGCCTCATTCAGTGATGGGACAAGTGGTGGCCAAGGATGAGAGAATTTCCTTCTAATCCCTGTCTCAGAACACTCTTGGGTTTCACTGAGTCTGTAGGGAAATTTCCCAAAACTAACTATAATGATTTTTCTCATCTCAAAGTGAGAGAAGTGGCAATTACAGTAAGAATGAAAGCTAAATTTGCTTTGATCCTTTTTCTAGGCCATCTGCTCTTCCCTTTGTGCTCTATATTGTAGCTTCTGTTGAGATCATTGAACAAGATAAATAAGAATAAGCAAAATGGACTCTACTTCATTGAATTCTAAATTTCTAAAATACATAGTCTTGTTTAAGAAGTCATTTCTAAATATAAAACTAAAATAAATATAGGAAATCCAGGTGATTTTGTGATATGCACCACAGAGGAAAATCACATACAATAGTAGGCTTTGAAAAAGCAGTTATTTATCTTTCATAATAAACTGCCAGGGGTGAGTTTTCCAGGGTCAATTATGAGGCTCTACCGTCCACACATTTGGGTGATTTTGTTTGCAGTTTGCCAGATAGGAGAAGCCATAGCCAGACCTGATGGAGAAGATAAACTATCACTCAGAAATCCTAACTTTGTGCCACATGAAGAAATTGGATAACATTTTGAGTTTTATTTTTTAGGGGGAGATGGATAATGTATTAATAGAAAGAAGACAGTGTGTGTGTAGGGGAGGAGGGAAGTCAGAGGGGCAGGCGGAGGCTCTCTGTCTCCCAGTATACCTTCTCTCCTGCCTACTGGGCACATGTCCCTTCATACCATGAAAGCTACATGCTATTCTCCCAGCCTCCTTTAGAGTGATGTGAGGCCATCTAAGTTCAAGCTAATGAGAGATGAAAGAATCTGAGCTAGGAGTTTTCCCGGCCTTCTCCTCACAGATGCTTACTGTGCACTCTCCTCTTTCTGTTGCCTTAATAATGGTGGCAATCAGAGAAGTCATGAGTTAGAGACAGAAGAGCCCCTCCCAACCCTCAAAGACTCTCCTTTGAAGTGTGTATTTAGTTAAGCACCTCGTGACAGTTTTAAAATCATGGCGTCAAGAGGTGGAATCTATGTCCCCTGGATTTGAAGGCTTTGTGACTTCTTTAACCAATGAAACATGACAGAGTGATGCTATGTGACTTTGATGGCTTGGCCAGAAGAGGCCATGTGACTTCCACCTGGTTCTCTCAGAATGCCTCCCTGCTGTGCTCGGTCTAAGCCTGTGGAGAAGCCATGTGTAGGTGCTTGGTCAATAGCCCCAGCTGAGCTGAGCCTTCAAGCCCTCCCATCCCAGGTACAGACCCGTCAGTTGAAAGGCCTCCATACTGCCCCCAGCCATTTGAGTCACCTCCAGACATTCAAACCTTTCCTGCTGAGGCCCCAGACATCCTGAAACAAGGCAAGCCATCTCCTCACTTTCCTATCCGAATTCCTGACCCATAGTACCTATCAGCATAATATTAATAAAATAGTTTACATATTTTGGGGTGATCTTATTAAAGCAACTTAGCCTATACACTAAATAATGCACATGTCATAAAAATGATTTAAATAATTAACATGTCAAACTGAAACAAAATTATTTTAAAGACCTCAAACAATCTTGAATGTTAACAAGCTGTCTCAGATAGCAACTGTTTACCTATATCTAAACAACCATTGTGTCAAAAACCGTTTAGAATTCTGGAGGAAAAGGGAGGCTACTCTGAAATGTGATCCTCTGATCATGAGAATTTGTCTCGTTTCCTGAACTGCTTGTTATTCAAACCTATGTCTTCCTTCTTTGGTCTGAGGGTGGATTAAGTTTGAGTTAAGTGTAGTTTGTGGTGTATACCTACATCACAAAGTTGCAATTGAAAACTTCCCTGTTAACCTTTTCCTCTGACCTGGTGCATAGTTCTACTGTCATTACATAATTAACTGCTTGCCTCTGGGTTTGCCTTTGAGTCTCTGAACACATATGGACAATTGAGAGCCCATGTGGTGACAGGGTCCACAGTCAGTACATATTCTAACTCCATAACTTCAAAAATCTCTTTTTAGGAGGCATGACTCTCATCTCTATTATTGTTCCATCTTTATTATCAATAGGATGGAGACAAACACTGTAGAGATTATACCCCAATTTACATCTCCAACTACCCATTCAGAGACAGATGCAAAGTACAGTACATTTCCAGGCCATGGACCGCTACACTAGAGAGAAAGGAAAAAAGGTTGAAGTCAGTGAAACTATCCTTCAAGAGAGTGTAGGTATCAGAATGTCAATGCGGGGACTTACCATGTATGCCATTTGCCTTCTCTGAGCCTCACCTTCCTCTTCAACAAAAAGAATTAATTGCATCTCTATTGCATCTCTCCCAGGATAGTTGTGGGGAAGAAATTGCATGGTGGGCACAGTTCTGGGCTACTTTTTTAAGAGACTCTGGTGGTGTTAGGACATATCCAATTGGAGACCATTAATAACTAAGAGAACTGAACACTCATCCCCTGAATTGCACATAGGCAAAATGAATCCAAAAATGTAAATGTTTCTGTCCTCTCTCTTTTGTTTCTTTATATAGATGAAGTGCTAGTAAGTGACAGACAGGATGAAAATCCAACGGCCATACCTTCCCATATTTGGAGACATGGTGAATAATCAAAATTAGCTTTAATTCTGTTCATTTCCTCTCTTCTCTGTTCCGTTCTGCTTTCTGGACTCATTCTAATGCTATAGATGAGATGAAATTCTTACAGGCCAGGTCTAATTTACTTTATCAGTTTATATAAACTATCTAAACCATATAGAAACCTTTTCTTAAAACAAATACTTTTTTGTTTGCACTCTTGAAAATGCTTGGACAACCCAATGAGTGTCTGTAGTGTGTGGGGAAAGCTCTCTCAGTGCAGAACAAGGCTGCAGGCACGGACCAGAGACAGGAGAGCCAGCTCCTCACTGTCACTCACTGCTGATGCTGACTCAGTCTCTGAAGTCCAGGTTCCTTACCTGTAAACGATGGGTTGTACTGGACTATTTCTAAAGTGTCTTCCATTTCTAGATTTTGCAATCATATTTATTTAAAGAATAGTAGTTAAGAGTGTGGGTTCTTGAGCCCATTGCCTGGGCTGGAATCCCAATTCTCCTACCTACCATCTGTGTAACCTTGGGTGAGTGACTTAACTTTATCTCAACTATTTCATCTAAAAAAATGTGCAAACGATTATCTCTATCTCACAGGATGATATAAATATTAAATGAAGCAATATGTATATAGTGACCAAGAAGATGCCTGGCACATACAGGGCTCCTTAAGCATTTAATTAGGTTGTACACAAAACAGCAATCCTTTACTTAGTGTTAATTAGGTGCCAGGCACTGTGCTATGTCTGCATTCTCATTTCTTTCATTCTTCACGACAACTATTTGAAGTTGATTTTGACTCTCCTGATGAGAAAAATAAGGTTCAGAGAGCTCAAAAACCCAAGATCACAAAATTAGTATATTGTGGAGCAACATCTCAACTGTAGGTATGGCTGCCTGCAAACATTTTGCCTTTCAAAACTGCATAGCCCAAAAGTGTGGTTTATTGAAAAATCTAAGAAATTACTAAATAGGACATATTCCAATCTTTAGAATCCTAGAATTATTTGAAGATGGTTCAATTTAAACTCCTGAGTTTGTCATCATGATGTTTGCCTGCTTTTTTAGTGACCCTTTTTGGCAACCTATATCTTCCTCATTTTTCTCTGGCCACTTGTCTCATTTTTGTTTTTTGTTTCATTTCTGTGAAACACTCTGAATTCCATAGCCTCACACTCTCTTTCAACATTTTCTCCAGGACACATACAGGAGAAGTGCATGATTTGTGTCCTTACATTAATCAGGAGTCCAAATGTCAGCAATTTCCAGGTTAACTTTTTATTTGCTAACAGGGTAATTTCTTTACTGTTCTGTCCTATGTATTTATTTATTTTCACAAGCTGGAAAAGGGAGATAAACTGAAGGACAAAAGGGTAAGTGGTCTGAGTCAGGGGGAAGGGAAGGAAGAAAAAGAGGACAGACTGGGACAAAACCAGGAGGTGTGGGTGGGGAAGAGGGGAGATGTCACACTGCATGCATGATGTCCAGCCTGTGACTGCAGCATCCTCGGAGTCTGGTGAGGAAGTTGGACATGTAATACTAATAATAGCCAATGGCAATAACAGAAGGTGGTGATCTCCGGGGAGGAAAGAAAAGAGCTGTTTGTGGACCATTTCCCGATTGACATGCTGCTGCCAGCGAGGGAGTGGATGACAGAGCATTTTCTCAATGTGGTCCTTCTGAATTAGTCAATGTTTCAAAGACCTAACCAGATCTCACACTGAGGGTGAAGCTTTCAATGCCCTCACAGAAGCTTATCACACACTTAAGGACTTACAATTAGTAAGCACACAATTGAGTTATATTTCCTGAATATACACAGGCAAGTTGGCTTAGACTTGGAATGAAGGAAAGAGGTATGTTAGGCAAAGCCTGATCATTTGCATGCAGCTAACAGGAATTTTGTCTGGAGTCATAAAAGCAACGTGAAGTAGGCTACCGGGTCAGGCCTCATTCACAAAGCCAGATGGGAGTTAGGCCAGCTGGGCTGGCCCTCGGCAAAGTAGTGGAGGCAGATAAAATCTGACTTCGAAACCCCATAGTACACTCCCAGTTGCTTTTCTTCCTTGCCTGGCAACCAAGGTACTCTCTAGACCCCCTCATCTCCCCACCACCCTTTTCTCCTGTTGAAGCCACTTGCCCGGAAATCTCCCACTAAAGCAGAAGCTAAAGTGGCTGTTCCCCTCCCCATCCTCCTGGAGGCACTCACATTTCCGTGGAGTTCCTGAGGAGGGACAGTCATCGGGGTTTTAAGGCATGAGTATCTAGTGGTGGGTTTTCAAGGAGTGATGGAGGAATTGTCTAGAGCAACAGGCTTTTCTGCCCCTCCCATCCCGCTTAGATCCCCCGCACCAGGGGCACAATGTACTCCATCAGCACCGTGGGGCGGCCTGCGTGCCAGCCACGCTCCCGAACCGCGGCGTCCCGGTAAAGTCCCGTCAGTCTTTGATAGTGACTACTAAGATGAGGCCTTTTGTGATCTATTGTGGGTGGCAACAGTCAAATTCTCTACAATTTTTTTTTTTTTTAAGTGAAAAGACAGACAAAAATGTCAAGGAAAAAAGTATCCTTACAAAGCCCTGTAGCAACAATATCAGTGTCGTTCCAAATTGGCCATGTCACTAGGATTGCAGAACAACTCATCATTGTTATTAACGTTAGATTTGGTCACTCTTTTCCCCAGGCCCTCAACCTCTCTTCACCCAGTTTCAGTGTAAAGCTGAATAATTGTAGGATGCACTCAAATATGGGCCTTTTAAAAATATATCCAAAGCTTTATCTCAGTCCTCTCAAAAGATAGAGCTTAAATCTTTGGCTAACCGCTTTCCACATTTCTGTCTCCCCACACCAGGATGTATATTTAAAATAACATTTATTTACAAAACTGTATCCTAGCAACAGTGGCACCGCACAAGAGTGTGTTATCTAACGCAAACCAGTTCTGGTCATAAACTATATAACCAAAGCAGCCGTAGGTGATTGGTGTAGCTCTCCTGTGATACTGTGAGCCTGAGGTGTTACAAGAGATTAAAGTCTATTTTTCAGACCTGAGATGATCCATTATTTATGCTTAACTCAAGGGATGGGCAATACCTTTTATTCATAATTATGGAATCATAAAATTTTAGAGCTGAAAGGGATTTTGGAGGCTGCCTAGTCCAGTCCTGTGGTATTATAATGGGGTAAAAAATAAAATAAAGAAAGCTAAGGGAAAGAAAGATAATTGACTTTTCTCAGAGCACACAGGTGGTTAGTAGCAGAGCTGGTGCGAAAAATAAGGCCACTTGACTTTAGTCCAGTTACTCCAGCAATGGTCTGGTCTTTATTCCACATGGACCCATTTAAATTCCCTCTTTTAAAATGGGCTCCTGAATGAATGGTTTCAAAATGTATGAATATAGATTTGAAAAAGCTTTTATGTTTTTGTGTAAGAAATAAAGAGATGATGTTTTCAATGAATGTAATTCACAGCCTACTATTACCTTTGCAGAGATTACTGAAACTGAGACTTCTACATGTCAGTAAAAAACCTAAGCAATTGCATGTTACCAATATCAAAATCTACCTTTTGTTCATGTCCAAATTAAGGGAGACTCATCCAGTTCAGTGAGACATTGTTAAAAGTGCTGGTTTTAGAGTCAGACAGCTCCAGTTTGAATCCCGACTGTGCTTTCTAACTACTAATGCTAACTTGGGAAATTTGCCTGATACCTCTGTGTGCCAATGCCCCAACTAAAAACTTGAGATACAGTCACATTTATAGGGCTATTGGGGTAATTCAATGAGATAATTTTTGTAAAATGCTTGTAACAGTTCCTAGCAAAGAGCACATATGTATATTACCTCTTTGAATTTGTAATGGTAAGCAAGTCGTTAGGAAAACACTAGGGGGACATTCTGACTATAGCTTTCTTCTTTGAGTCTGAGAACCTATATTCAGATTCCAAACATCAGGCTTCATTAAGGATACTCTCAGTGGCTGTTTCACAGATTATGGCAAAAGTTTTTCACTAGTTTCACCAGTGGTTTTGCCTTTGTTTTTCTTTTAATTCTTCTGATAACCAACAGATGCATTTGCAAGGTGGCTAATCAGGTTATAATCTGTGGCGTTCAAATAGACAGAAAGCAAAAAAACAAACAACAATAAAAAAAACCCTCTACTTTTCATATTATTTAAGAACCTGTGGCTTAAACTCCATGAATATGACCTTCAACTAACCACATCAGCCAGTTTCAAAAAAAAAAAAAAAATTACTGGAAGCTTATTTATTTAAAACTAAGAAATGAAACTAAGGTCCCCAGATATTAAACACTTGTTCTAAGTAAAAAAAACAAAAACAAAAAAACAAAAAACAAAGAAGCAAAATCCAGTCATCAATTTTACTTCATCAGTGCCTTAAAAAAATTTTAAATAAAGAGACTGGATTCTCATTTTTTTTTTTTAAATTTAGGCATGAAAAAAGCAGTCTGCCAATATTTTCATATATTTTCAGCCAAGGCCTGAATAAAACAGTATTTTGCAGACAACCAGGCTAGCTATGAAATGAACCAAAGGTTCAGACAAGATAAGCAATATTGATAATGGGGTGAAGATATTCTTTGTATGCCTGTGAATTATTGATAAATCATTCAGAGCTATTGCACTAAAACTACTGGAGCATTTAAAAAAATTGTTACAAATCATTAAAAGGCGTATCTTTTACAGTTATAAATGGATCATAGATAATAAAGTAAATGAGAAAAAAAGTTTACCTTGATTTTTAACCAGAACAAACAATTATGCTCTTTTTTTCTTAAAGTCTACCTTGATATTTATAGATTAGAAGGGAATGATGGCATTGTTTCAAAAACATAAACTTAAGTATTAGCTGACATCCACTAATACCTCGTATTCTCTAATTTTGGTCACATTCTTGGTCCGGTCAGCCTATAACATTTGTGTAGTTTATAATTATAAAACTTGCATTGGAGTAGCCTAAACATTTTTAAAGCATTTTTACCCTTATTACCTACCTACTTAGAAAGAAGGTGAGAATGAGAGTCAGATAAGTTAGACAACTGCTTTGAAGAAACACAACTAGTCAGTGGTGGGGCCAAAACAGGAATCCAGGTCTCCTTAATCCCAGATTGTGGGTTTTACAAAAAAAAAAAGTGTCTTTAAATCAAATCAAGTGTTTCCAATTTCCTTCTTTTCCCCACCCCAAGTGATCTTGCAGAGTACTGTGCTGCTGGTTAGAATGCCTCAACATCCCACAATGACTGTTTCCTTAAGGTATAAACAAAAATTACCTGCAAAAATGTTACCCAGTGTTTTTGCTAAAAGTGATTTTTTGGACCTAACCCTAGACATACTAAAGGTATTTGATTATTTGAATTTTTCAGGGTAGGGTATTTTAACAAGCTTCCCAGGTCATTCTTAATCACACTAATGAGAACCACCAGCCATCAGGATAAAGTCCAACGCCTTAGTTTCACATACAGGATCCTCCATACTTAACTCCTGCCTACATCTTCAAACTTATCTTCATTGCAGTTCTCTCCCTAAACTTTGTTTTCCAGCAAAATGGAAAATTTTTCTACTTAAAGCTGCCTGACCATATCTATTTTTTCACACCTCTGGGCTTTCATATTTATTCCCTCTGTCTGGAATATCTCTTTTTCCCCTCCCATCTCCACCTACTTGTCAAACTGTAATTATTCTGGAAACTAGTTCAGGCTGTTTCTACTTTTCCCAGCTTTTCCTCTACCCCTAGAAGCAAAGTTGAACACTTCTGCTACTCCTCCTAAGAGCATGTATATTTACCTGTTTGCATCTTGTGCCCTTGGTCCCTAGATACAAAGGAAGCAATATTTGAAGAAAGAATGACAAAGTGCACAGGGATGTGACAGATGTCACCACAGTACTTCTGCAAGTCACTAGTTGTGGTTACATATAGACTATTCAACTACGGTGTGCCATTGGTGCCAAAATAGAAAACCATTATCTATAATATTCATGGTGATATGCAGAATCAAAATTATATTTTCAAAATAAATGGAAGTACTTTCTTTAGTCAATATCTACACCACTTGGAACAATATCAAAAGTTTTATTTTCTTCTTTTTTTTTTCCCCTTCTATGTATTTCTGGGTCAGTGCTGCCTCTCAGGGTTAGGGACTGACTATTGCTCATAATATGAACAAACAGCTACTATGATTTCACTTACATTATCCACAGAGGAGAAGATTTGGAAGTGTTGTCTTTTTTTTTTTTTTTTGAGACAGAGTCTCACTCTGTTGCCCGGGCTAGAGTGCCGTGGCATCAGCCTAGCTCACAGCAACCTCAAACTCCTGGTCTCAAGCAATCCTCCTGCCTCAGCCTCCTAAGTAGCTGGGACTACAGGCATGTGCCACCATGCCCAGCTAATTTTTTCTATATATTTTTAGTTGTACAGCTAATTTCTTTCTATTTTTAGTAGAGACGGGGGTCTCGCTCTTGCTCAGGCTGGTCTTGAACTCCTGAGCTCAAACGATCCATCCACCTCGGCCTCCCAAAGTGCTAGGATTACAGGCATGAGCCACTGCACCCAGCCATGTTGTCTTTTCTTATAGCTGTTATTTTTCTTTGTTTCTTTCTTTGTTTCTTTTGTTCTTATAGACCAGATAATTGCTTCCCATTTGGTATTATTTGAGTTTTCAACTCAGTTCCTCAAGAATTTGATATTGATTTTATATTTGCTGCACTTTTAGGAGACCATCTAGGAAATTCTAGTACATAGTCAATGCTTTATTTTGTATATAGTATTCCTCTTTTAGCCAAGGGCAATTTTATAACTCATTTTGATTTTTTAATGTGATATATATGAGTAGAATTACCACATAATTGTCCCTAGAGCCACTTATTACAAATGCTTATTTGTTACATACTATAATCAGGTAAATTAGATGGAGAGCAAAGAAAATTACAATAAAAAATATAGAGCAAAGGTGATGAATACGATCAAATCCTGGGAAAATATCCTTAAGTTAGATGGATATGAAGATAGGTCACTGGTTACTTTTGTGAGAGTAAATTTTTTTAAAAAAGATTTAAAAAAGAATTAAATAAATATTATAATAGAAATGCAAACTAAGCTTCAGGAACACTGAGGAGAGAGGAGTAATGCTGGCTTGGTAATTTAGGGTAGACTCAAATGAGGAAGAACCATTTGAGTTGAGTATTTGAATATGCATATGAAAATATGAAAGAATAGAGAAGAGGGAATGTAGTCAAAGTTGAGGAATTTTGTTTTGGAGGCCATATTTTGCCAGTATTGTTCTGTTGTGTTAAATGCTAGAGATTAGTCTGCAGGATAAGATTGTCTTAGAATGGCCTGCAATATTAGTAAGGATAATTGACTATTTATAACTTTCCACAAAGCAGCAGAGGCTATGATGAGTGTAAATGGATAAATACCATAAAATGTGAATCTGAAAAGGGTCAAGGTAGAAGGTCATGGCTCTATTCAGCAGTCCACCTAAGTTACAAATGGCTCACTTTACCCAGTTTTTTTTTTTTAAAACAGAAAAACAAAAAATCCTCAGCTTTGATTTTCTCAGGAAAAAACACCTGTTATTGAGTAGGCAGTGAATAAAAATGAACATACTTGTATTTCATCACTTTCACTGCTTGTTTTTTTTTATTCCGGAAATAATCCTGACAATTGGAGTTGCTGCCACTCCAGGGAACAAGGGTCTCCTGGAAGGTCAGCAAATTTCCCTCCGCACAGCACAGACTGAAGCCACCCACTGTGAGCACTGCTGCTCTTTGCAGCTGCGCACCCTCTCTGCATGGTGTGCCTGCTGTTTCCACACCGTCAAACCAGCGTGCCCTGGACTGCCATGTGCTCTGGCTAGCACTGTTCCACACCAGCCATCAGCTACTGTTACTCTAAGTTGATTTTTTGCTCCATTGGTATAATTAAACTTCATCAGTCTCCCAAGTATTTCTAGTGTTTGTGAATTAGCTTTATTAATGTTAGAAATTAGAACCTAGAGGAATTATTTGTAAGCATAAAAGAACAAAAAAACTAAAGAAAACATATAAAAAGAATTTAGAAGTCATGATCTCAATAGAATCGACTCGAGTCAACCTACTTCTCTTAAGTGGCTCTGTTTGCAGTTTAATAACACCTTATGGAGTGAAAAGGCGCGTGGGTGATATTTATAAGAAAAACAACTCAATTTAAAATATATAAATTGTGATGGTATAAATAAAATTTGTTAAGGCAATGCTATTAAACAGTAAACCCAAGATAAATTTACAGAAGCACATTCAGAAGCATGCTATTTCTTTTGAACCATAACAAACGAGTCATTATTGGACTTAATTCTAACACTACCAGAGAGCACATCTCTTCCAGCAGAGCCAAATGTCACCTAATATGCTAATAGCAGTCTGAGTACCATCTTGGCTGAAGCTTGAATAAAGAATTCAATTTTTGATAACTATTAAATACAACTTCTTCCTTACAGCATTCTCTTCATTAGTTCATTCATAATTCTCTGCCTGTTTTTCATCTTCCAAGATTGAAATGTTCATTCACTAGAAAATGGACTGACTGATTAACAGATATACCAGAAGCTATGATTTTTCTGTTTGTTAATTCCCAAGGGCTTTTAATAAAATAAGATAGAGTTGAACTGACTTCTGTGCAACATAATTTTTATATTTGAATTTATATTTTTAAAACAAACTTGTAATAAAGAAGGGGGTTCAGCAATAAGTAAAAATCCATTGGACAGAAAGCCTCATTCATTCTATATCTGTAATTTAAATTTTACTTTGAAACGTATAATAGAATGAATACCAAATAAACATGGCAGGCTCTACTTTTTTTATATAACACTTTGTTCAGAATATAGACTGCAATGTGAGTGATGTGTAAAGACATGAGGAAAGAAGAGGCAGTGAAGTAAAGCTTTCTAAACATTTTTCTCAATGATAGAAAGTTATAGATCCTATAATATTTGCTCTAAAAACATAATTCTGCATGCTGAAAAGAAGGGGAAACTTTAATAACCTTCCAAATAAAATAAGACAATCATTTAGTATAAACCGGACTGGAGGAGATAAACTCCACCATCCCCACAGTTCTCTGCAACGTGGAAGCAGCAGGACACAGAAACATTTGTTTCACGGTTTGTGGTACTGCTGGTCAAGTGCAGATGATCCCAACTTAGGATAGCTCCACTTACAATTTTTTTGGCTTTACAATGGTGCAAAAGCAATACACATTCAGTAGAAACTGTACTTTTAGTATAGCCATACCATCTTTCTATTTTTCACTTTCAGTATAGTATTCAATAAATTGCATGAGATATTCAACACTTTACTGTAAAATAGGCTTTGTGTTAGATGATTTTGCCCAACCGTAGGCCAATGTACATGTTCTGAACACATTTCAGGTGGGCTAGACTAAGCTATGATGTTCAGTAGGTTAGGTGTATTAAATGCATTTTCAACTTAATGATATTTCCACTTACGATGAGTTTAAAGAGAAGTATCTGCATAGGTATCTTTGGACAGCATTGATGGTATTGAAGCTGAAGTGGGGGAAGTCAGAGAAAGTTTCAAAAAAGATGACTTAGGTTGCTGTTTTCTCTCTCTTTCTTCCTCTTTCATTTTTAACCAATAGGTTTTACCCATGCTTTGGTCTTTAGAGAAATTAGATTTTCAGACACTCAAGAACAGGTTTTCAAGGAAGGGGCTCTTCCAGTAGAGAGAGATGACTGGCTCTCAGTTCAACTCTCAAAATTTTAAATCACATTACTATCAAAGAACACATTTTTGACAAAACTGGTCACTTTCCTGTTGTTTAATCAGCCATATTTAGAAATGAATTGGAATATTATGGCATTTAAATATATGTGGTTGCCAATTATTGTTTGTTAAAAGCTATGCAATTATTAGTGACATAGCTTCTTTCTTAAAAAATTATTCTTGCTGATTTTACTCCTCTTAAATTAAATGCCTGATTATTGTCATTGTGGACATAATAAAATAAGCATGTTGAATGTTTTTAATCCTCAATGAAAGATATTTTAAAGGTTCCCTTGCTACTTCATTGTTATTTTTAGAATGGTCCATTTACTTTTAAGTGTAATATTTCATTGCTAATTTATTTCCTGTCCCTACCAAGACTTCATAATACTATTTGTGCTTGCTGGGAAAATGTTCTAAAATACTGTTCAGTTCTGCACTAAAGAACACTTTTTCTTTTTTTAACTCATGGCTCCATAAACCCAGTTTATTTTGTTGAAGCCCTATTGACATGATTTTTGATATTTAACCGTTTTCTTCATATCTTGTCATGATATATTGTAGGGTACTTTTAGTAAAGCCTGACTCTTTATGGGTTTTTTTTTTTTTTCTTTATTTCAGCTTATAATGGGGGATACAAAAGTTCAGGTTACATACGATGCCCATGTACCACCTGTCCCCCCAAGTCAAAGCTCTAGGCGTGACTGTTCCCCAGACAGTGCGCATTGCACTCATCATGTAGGTATATACCCATCCCCTCCTCGCATTCCCCTGCTCCCCGAGTCAGCACCTTCAAGCGTGACCATTCCCCAGATGGTGCACAACGCACTCATCATGTAAAGCCTGACTCTTTGTAAGGTGTCTGATTTCTCTGTTTTACTCCATTTAAAAATTTGTTTATTATCAAGCAAGTCGTCCATGCAAAATATGAAAAATATCATCTGCCATTAAATAACTCAGATTACTAAAATCCACTTGAAAATAATTACCTATCAAAATGTACATTCCATGAGGGCAGGGATTTTTGCTCTGCTCACATATATAACCCAGATGCCTAGAATAGTGTTTGGCACATAAGAGATACTCAGTAAATATTGGATAAATAAATTGCATTCTTTCAAAGAATAATATGATCACATTTTTTCTTACAAATTTGAAAAACGTTTATTTTTGTACTTTATACACTATGTCCATGAATCCTGATCAAAGTGAATTTATTACACAGCTTGAATTAAGGGAATCAATGAACTGCATGATAACCACAAATACAGTGATGAGAAAGGAACTGTAAAATTTTAAATTCTGAACTCTTCTAATTCTTCAAAATTATTAAACAAATTGTTCAAAGTTAAAAAAATCTTAAGTTTTTTTCAAAAGTGTGATATAAGGGTGAAAGGTGTTACAGACACCATTCTTTCTCCCTTCATCAAAACAAAAAGGTGAAGGTAGAGAGGTAAGTGCAGATGTGATTTTAGGAAAGTGATTTTAATTAGCAAAGACATTTTATAAAAGACAATGTATGTGGACTGGATAATGAAGGACATGTAGCCATAAAAGATGATGCGTAAAAACCCAGGAGGGAAATATACTTAACTTCACTTTCCTGGACTATTTCTTTCTGCTATACTGTACTGTATTTAAAGTTTTATAGTCTGGTACATTGGACTATAAAGAAAACCATGTAATTCGGAGGACTATTCATTGGAATGCAAGAGAAATAAACTGCCCATAATGCTAATTTTTCACTATATTCTTCAAAAGTATACCTATAATATTCTTGATATACTAGTATGGGATAGAAACATATAAAATAGCCATTTTTGTAGATTACATATCAATTACTTCGTATGATTCAACCTAACATATAAATAAAAAAAGTACAATAAATATTTGTACAAAAAGATCAAGGATTAATTTTTTTTCTTTTTAGCCAATGAATTACACTGTTGAAACCTTTGGTGAATCCTTGTCTAGATCATTTATAAACTAAACATCTCCAGCTATTATCTCCCTAAAAAAAAAAATAGTAACATGCTTAAAGACAAAAGACATTTCTGTTTTTATCCTCATTTTTAGTCGTCATTATATTAAATCTCAAAAAATACTAATAAGTATTATTTTCTTAATTATTCAAATTAATATTTTCATATAGCTCTTTTCTGTGTTCTGTGAGTTTCCCTTTCAAGTTCTATTTTCTAACCTTGCCTCACAAAATCATTCTTACTGATTACAATGACTCAACAAGTGTGTTCATGCAGTTTGTGATATTATAATAATAGTCACTGTGCTATAAAGAACTAGTGATTACCACCTCATTTCTTTTGGTAGTTGTTTTGCAGCCCCAGATTTTCAAATTAGAAAATAATTTTTTTGTCTGATAAAATCATATAACTTGATTTCCTATGTTGACAACATTCTCTGTGAAGCCTTTAAACCATTTCCATTTATTGTCAAAGGGTTTGGTTTGTCTTTTTGAGACTGTGAGCTTCTAAAGCTTTAATTTGGACACCATCCCAACATCAGGGGTCTTTAATGATTATTGTGCGTCCTACAAAGCTGTCACCTTATTAGGGGGTAGCCCTTAAAGTGAAAGTTCTTAGATGACAAATTCTATGACATGTATGTATATGGTACCTAGTAAAAAAATCAGCATTCAATTATAACCCTGTAAAATACAATATAAAAGGATGTGAATTTCCAGATACTCAGTTTAGTGGCCGAAAACATGAAGTGGAGATAACAATAGTTTCCATAGATTATAGATGTTCTTGGCTACTCTGTCAATTATATGTAAACCTGTCCAACACTCTTCATCCCCATCTTTTGACTTATTTTTTTTCCCTTAACTTGTATTATCATCTAACAATTTATATGTTTTAATTTTTTGTCTTGTTTACTTCTGCATCTTGCCACTAGAATATCAATTCAATGAGCTTTTTACATTTATTTATCCCAACACCTACAGTAAATAAGTAGTATGGCACATAAAGTACTCAATATGTATGCATTGACTGACTGAATGGGTGATTTCTGAATTGTATGCTAAAGGCTACGTAGTCTTTTATGAGTTCTGGAGGCCTGCTGGGGATGATTGAACCCATTTATTCCTTTGTTCAACAAATATTTACTAAGCACATATTTTGTTCCAGGCGCTGTACTCAGCTTAGATATGCAATGTTGAAAGAGATATAGCCCTTTCCGTTTATAGAAAGCTTTTCAAATGACCCTAAAAATAAGAGTGGCTTCAGCCATGCATAATCATTATCTCACCCCTGGGAGTTTGGGCTACAAGTGTCAGGCCTGTAACTTGTCCAGGCCTGAGGCAAAGGTTTTTCAATTCATGCAGCTGATAAGGAAGTATTTTGCCACCATGACTCACTAACTGCATGACAGGCTAAATGTACCCGTGTATAATGTACATATCTCTTTCTGGAAGATGTATTAAAATATACACAATTTCTTTGTTACTTGAAAAAACAAAGATTATCTGAAAATATATGACAAGGACTTTAATTTGAACTGTCCCTGGACGGGTACATTTAGTTCTGAGATGTTTCCAAAAATATAAGTACAGTTGGTGGTTATAACCTGATGAAGTCCTTGGGCTTCTATTAGAAGGTCCAAGCTTTTTGAATCAAATGAAGAAAACCCACACAATGGGAATTGGGACGGAGTGAAATAGTTCTGGCTCTGGAGTCAGAGGACTTAGGTTTAGAGGAATTCAAACGTGCACTATCACCATGATTCTCTATATGACCTTCACATCTGAGTGTTCATTACTGCAGGAGTAAATAGCTGTAATGCCTGTAGCACATGCAGCATTAGGTTCTTTTGAAGGCCAAGGAAGATAATGCTTATGAGAACACTTGTTAAACTATAAAATCTCTGAAAAATCAGTATATAAGTGACCTGTACAATGATGATCCTCTTTATGCTCAAGGGAACATTGAAAGCAATTTTCTCTTTCTCACCTTTTGTAAATTTACAAAATTCCATAATTACACTTCTTATACAAGTAAAACAATTTCTATTTTTCTCTATCCAATTAACACTTCAAATTTACAACTGGTTTTCTTTCTTTCTATTCTAGGATTGCAGTACATAAAACAAGCTCCTCAAGCCTTCTATGACTTAAAAAAAAATTAATGTCAATAGTCCATGCAATTAACCAAATGTGTTTGTTGAAGCAGAGAAATAGGACATGTTGCCAGAGACAATGCTCCTGTAAATCTTCCCTTCGCTTTGAAAAAGCTTGCTCCAAATAAACAGTTGGAAATCACAAGGATTATTAATTCTTTGTGCTAAGAGATTTCAGGCTAAATTACGCTACTTATGTAGTTCTTAGCATTATAATTTTTGGATAATGGCTCCTCAAATTTATCTTTCTTTCATGTCTCCATATGGATAGACACCTTTGCAAATTTAAATTTGCTTCCAAGCACCCAGGTGAAATATTCACAATTTTTAAAAATTTTTCTGCATTACAATCCTGTTTTGCAAAGTCTAAGGTGGTTATATACCTGAAGGAAAAGGAAAATTAAAAGAATTATTTCTTAATAAGAACAAGACCATTAACATGGAGACTTAAAACTGTTTTCAGCATTCATGGAATTCTCAATACGTTGTTGGTAGAATTTCTTTAGTTTGATAAGCCAGACAAGTAACAGTTAATGTCACAAATGGGTGAAAGATAATTGAATAACTATTAGGGCACTGCTTAATTATGTCTGGGAAGAAGATGAATCAAACCTAGAACAGCTTATTTGCTGCAATGCAAGGTTGAGGGGCAATATTACTGGTAGTTCCTGGTTTATGTAAGAGTAAAATGACTCAATTTTTGTTAATGTAGTCCTCAGATTTTTAGAATATATTCAGGATGTATTAGTAAAAATTTTCCTGTAATTCTGCTTCCATCTCACTTGACATCTCGGCAGCTCTGACCATGTTAACAACTCCATTTCTCTAATGTTTCTGGAACAGAGCCCTCGTCTATCTAGGACCCTGCCCCCTCCACCAAGCCTCAAGAAAAAAACAAAACCAAATGACTCTCATCCTGGTTCTTCATCTCAGTGAATGGCATAATTATCCACCAGCAACAAAAATCAGAAAAGCCAGAACCTTTGGAGACACATTTGTGTCTTTGTATTTATTTGGTTTATCTGAGAAGACTTCTGTAGCATTTATCATGCGCTGAACACTCCTAAGCACTTTACAAAATTAAATTCATGTCATAGTCATAACAGGCTAGACTCCAGGAAACAAAGACATCAAATATAATTGTTCAAGGTTGTAGAACTAGTAAATGGCAAAGCTAGAATTTAAACCCAGGTCCTCTGGCTCCAGAGCTCATGCACTGAAACACGATACTGTGATGTCTTGCCAATTTATAAGTTTTGTTACTTCTTCCTCATAAATACCTCTTAAATCTCTCTGCTTCTCTCCATCTCCTTTGCCATTATCCTAATCCAAAGCACCATCATGCTTCACATGATCTTTAGACACCTTCTTTTCCTCCCTCTAGTCCACTACCCATTGCCAGACTAAATTTTCTCAAAAACATAAATCGGATATCGGTTCCTAGTGTAGAAACTTTCAACAGCTTTCCATTAATATAAAGTCGACTTCCCTAACACTACCTACTTGCAGCCTCCATGCCCTTCCCTCTGCTCCCATTTACTCTCTGTGTTCCAGACACAGTGGGCTGTTTCTAATTGCTCAAATGTTCCAGGCTCCTTTCCACGTCAGAGCCTATCCTTACCCCATTCCCTTAGGCAGGATTTTTCAGCCCTGACACTGTTAACATTTTGGCCTGGACAGTTCTTTTGTGTGGATGGCTGCTCTGTGCACTGTAAGGTGTTTAACAGCATTCCTGGCCACAAGTAGATGCCAGTTGCAACCCCCAGTTGTAACAACCCCCCCCCCCAAAAGTCTTTGGACATTGCCAAATGCCCCCTAGGGGTGGGATATTTCTCCTATTTAGAACCATTGCCTTAGAATTAACTGTTTCAGCCCTTCTTTTGGTTTATTCTTATTCACCAAGTATAAGTGAAGGGAAGGAAGCAGAATTTGGTAGAAGGAAAGGTTGAGCTGTAAAGATATTCCAACAATTTCATTTTACCTTCCTGGAATTTTTGAAGCTGAGATGGCCCTTCTGAGTTGCCCTGTACTGGAGTGAGAGAGCAGGACTTTCTCACATCCCAGATGAGTGGTCACGGACTGCAGGCTGAGCTGGGACGGAGCGTGACCCTGGGCTTGGCTACTGTCTTCGGTGGAAGCCATTCGCTAAGAAGGCTGCAAGCTGGGGCTGTGTTCCAGCAGCACTAGAAAAACCCCAGGGAAATAAGTCCTGCAAAACTGAAGAGGGATTTGGACAGCACACCAAAGCATTCACTGTGTCCATTCTCATCCACTTATTAGTGTAAGTTCTGGTGGGCCTCTTTTCCTGGAGCAAGTTCATAAGAGGGACAAACTATAGTCCCTAGTGCCTCAGCAGGCCTCAGGATTGCATTTGGTATTTATTTTCTGCCTCCTCCACAGTTTATTGGATATTCCCTCACCCCAAGCTATCTGAGCAGTGAGTAGTCTGTTGCTGTGACACATACACTCATCCCCGAGTAGGGGGTCTGTGCTCGGCTCAGGCTGTGGCTGTTGCACTGTCTATCAAAACTGGGCGAAGGCATAACAAGAGGGGCTTATGTGAGTGACCTCCGTGCAGATCATATTCCTCCCTGTTCCCATGGTGGACTAGGGACGAGGTGTCTATGCAACTCCAAACGAGGCAGCAATCTCTGCACTGTGGGAACCTGTCCTTCCACCCTGAAAGAGTATCTGGATGGTACACCACAGTACCCACTGTGCCAGGTCAGGTCCCTGCGGTATTCGCTCTCATGACACTCATCCCAATGACAGCGAAATAGTTTCACATATTAGGTCCGTGATGTCTCCCCTCTCTTGCTACAGATCCCTTCCTCGGAAGCGTCTTTGATACAAAAGCAAAAAGATAAAGATTATGTTAACAGACACAAGAGAGTTATGCAACAAGAGGCAGTCCACATGAGAAAGAATGTTATTTTTCTTTTAGGTGTTTCCTTCGGAGAGACTTGAGGGACCTGCGCGTGTCTACCGACTCTGCCTCCTTCAACTGTAGGAGGACAGAACAGAAGGAATTGGCTACAGTCCAGGGTCCTGAGTGAGGGCAGAGAGGTTAAAGGCCCAGGAAGAAGATGAGGCAGAATAACAAGGAAGGACTCCTCAGTACACACTGAGGTGGATTCTGTGTTGTTAAATAAGCCAGGAGGGAAATAAAGCAGCGTCCTGCACCATTCGGGGTTCCAAACTTCGGAAATGTTCTATTGGCATAACTTTCTGGTAATGGCTTGTCCTTCTTGCCCTTACAGATGGTTTGATTTTGAACATCTGTCTTCTCTACTGGAGTGTGTGCCTCCTGAGGGCAGTAACTGTATCAGTCTCAGGAAAGAAATAATCACTCTCATCTTAACTGATTTAAGCAGCTCACCCCTGCTCCAGAGCATGCCTTGTCGATACTCTAGAGATTGTCACCAAATTTGTCATCCAAAGAAATGACAAAAAAACTTAACAAATGGATTTTTGTAGATCAGAGAAATAGTGAGATCACTGGTAAAGTGGCATTGTTTTGTCTTCCTTCAAGGGGGTTATCAAAGATCAAGGTAAAGCTCCTCAAATTTGCTACAAAAATAGAGAGGCATTAACTTTATCTTAGTGCAATTGGAGTTATTTGAGATGGATTGATTTCTAGAGCTAATCCTTTGTATACATATCCTTTTTTCATCTTTCTCTAAAGTATCAAGCTTCACTTGTCAGTATAGGCACTAGCCTTATGTTGACCATTTTGCTAGCTTTCAGATTTTTCTGTTTCCCTTTTATGCTATATTAAGGTTGTCATCTATTCTTTGCCACTATTTGTGTCATGCAAAGGGATCACAGACACACACAGTAGGACCACATGGTGCAGGTATAACACAGGGTTCACTGGGGCAAAACTTACAGGCAAAGAAGTAGCAGAGTGCATGCAATCTCCTAAGTGTTTATTGTTCCACAGCGTAGACTGGAATTCGATGTGCTGTATGCGCCATGGGCAAGGTCTAAGCAGAGAGGGGCCTGCCTGGGCCAGAGGGTTGGATAGGAAGCTGGACACACCATGGGAAACCCTCTCACGAGTGACAGTGAGTGCAAACCAGACACTGTAGTACATGTTTATAGATTACCTAAGATGGGCTACGGAACATCTAGTTTCCCTGAGTAACAGGAAATACATCAAGGGATCTCCAGAAATAGCACAAGGCAATGTGCATACCAAGGGTCAGGGTCTGCCCACCAAAAGCTCTGGGAACAACCTTGTCTGCCAGGGATGCTGACATCATCCCAAGCCTCGTCTCTCTGCAAACGGCAGCTGAGCCAACTCTTGGGGAAACTACCGAAAGGGGAAAGAAAATATGTTTCCAGGCTATCCAGATTTTTCTCTCCTCAACTCCTTCTGATCTTAACCATCTCCTCAGGGTGCCTTCCCTACCACCATCACGTACCACTTTTCTGTGCCGATGACGCCTCGGTATCTGTTTCTTCCTCACTGCCGTTTAAATTTCACCACAATCTTGCATTTCTTTCTTTTTCTCCTTCTCCTTTTTTTTTATTTTTGTTTTTTGGCCACTATTTTTAATATCACTTTCTTCAAAAGCAACTTATGTAACTGATTATCATAATTGAAAATATTTTCCATTTTGGACTTGACATTTGTGCTACCACTCTGTGACACTTGTCACGTTGAAAGGGCACCGGCCGTCCCGTGAGAACACTGCCTTTGCCGCACGTCCCTGGGCTGTAACTTCTTGATGCCTCATTTTTATCTCACTCTTATTATTCAGTGAGTCTTAAGAGAGGTAATTTAGGTAAAAACACTTCAGACATTTTAAGCGCAGCTAAAGCACAGACATTGGTGAGGGTATTTTAATAGCAGTGGTGGAGAACTTGTCCGCAGTGCCAGCTCTTTCTCTTTACCTGGTTTCATGCAGACTGAATAATATCCCTCTGAAATGGCTAACGGGAAAGCTCAAGGAATGATTTCTGCTGGTAAACTGCCTCACTTATATTATTTGAAGTAAGCACTAGATATTTAAAGTACAGAGCTTTGAACAAAAATGGTTAAACAATATTTGTAATAGCTGTCAGGGTTTGAAAACCCACAACCTGGCCATATCTTCTTGAGCTATCCCCTATTTCAGACCGATAGAGCTTCCTTCCCTTTCTGTCTCTCAGTGTCATCGTGACTCTTCGTACAGCAGCCTGTGTAACAAGATGAACATGCACGTTGGACTCATTGAGGTGTGGGCTCACAACCACTCTCAGCCATTTACTAGCTGTATGTCTTTGGACACGTATCTTAACCTTGCTGAACCTCAATTTTCCTAAATATAAAATGTGATGATGATGTCTACCTTGCAGATTTGTTATGAATATGTGTATTCATTAAAATCCCTTCACTGCAACTAACAGGATACTTAATTAAAAGAGGCTAAAGCAATGAATATATGTTTGTCTTATTAGACAAGGAAACTGGGGGTTGGATAACTATCAGGTTGGTTAATTTAGTGGCTCCATAGTATCATGAACTGAGGCTTTTTCATATCTCTCTTCAGATGGCTTTCATCCTTAGACTCGAACCACC
The DNA here is from genome assembly GCF_041146395.1 of Eulemur rufifrons. NCBI lineage: Eukaryota > Metazoa > Chordata > Mammalia > Primates > Lemuridae > Eulemur > Eulemur rufifrons. Next base: position 45,168,391 of record NC_091000.1, on the reverse strand, counting down.
ATGCAAGACGGCTGCTGAGATGCAGAGCATGATCTGCCACACCACGGCAGCTAAGCATGAAGGGTGGCTTATTTTCATGTATCTCTGTATGTCTTGGCCTTCCAGCCCATATTATAGTGTAAGGGTACCTGGAAATGTTAGTACCTGACAATTTTATTCTCTTTTTAAGGGGGCAAACTGTGACAGCAGGGGAAATAGGAGCTGGTCTAGGTGGGAAACCAGCCAGTACTTCCAGAGTATGCAGTAGCTAGCACATAGGAGAGGCTCCATGAATTTTAGTTTTCAAATTTCCTCTTATGTTTTTTTTTTTCTGTCAAGTGTTTCTTCTGTTTATGTTTTTCTAAATCTCTTTTCTTCTTCACATCCCTATTCTTCATTTTATTCCTATTTATTTTTCTGCCCATAATATAGAAATAAAACATATTAATAATTTAAAAAATATAACCAAAGTTTTTTGGTTTTTGTGCCTTACCTAAAAAGATAAATTAATGTTTTGCATTTCTTCATAGGAAAAAGCCCCCAAAATGTTTTACTAAATGATATTGATTTTCTTTTGCTTTTATAGCTTTCACATATAAAAGATTCCTGTCTTGGTATAAGCATAGATATAGTGCCTATCAGAAGAAAAATGGAAGAACAGAGGCACTGATGGGTAGGGGAACTTATATTTAAAAAGGTGGGTCCCAGGAATAAGAATGAATGTACTGCAAACCCAGCTTTGCCATTCACTAATTTTATGATTTGAGGCAAGTGCCTCAAACTTTCTCTCCCTCAGTTTACTTACCTATAAAATGGGAATAATAAAAGTACCTACCATGTAGAATTTTAGTGAGAATTAAATAAGAATATGTATGTAATGTTCTCGGAAAAAGTCTAAGTAAAAACTTATTAGTCTCAAGACCTAGGTAATAAACTATAGGAAACGAGAAGCATCTGGGTTCAAATTTGGGCTGTCCAATCCAGCCTCAGGGCTTTTACGCCAAAGTAGCTTTCATTGATTAGAATCATGCCTTCTTACGTGCCTTGTGTGGCTACCTTTGTTGAAGAATTTACCTTTCATCCTCATCCCTTAATCTTGCCTATCTGCCCACCTCCAACTGAATGTTCTTTTAGAGCATTCTGAGAAAGAATCCCACATCAGTAGGTCTAACTCTCAATTCTTTTATGAAATCTATATTCACATTTCTAGCCTCCTGCTAGGTGTCTCCACTGGAACCTATCAGCTCCTAAAAACACCACTGATTGGCTGTGTGGATTTGAGCACATTAAATAACTAGGTTATATCTGGGGTTTTCAGTTTCTTGAGATAAAAAACAAAACAAAACAAAACAACAACAAAAAAAAACCAAACCAGGGTGGGACACTTAGGGGTGTGAGCTAAGGAAATAATTTTTAAGATCTTGCACTAACAGTTTGTGATTCCATGTCCAAAATTAAAATGGCCCTTTCCCCCTCCAAACTGCTTCTATTCCTGCATTTTCTCTCTCAGATTTATCAGATAGGATCTGCGAGAACAGATTCAAAAAGCAAACATAATATTGTCACTGTCACACTCAAAGCACTTCTGTTGTTTCTTGTGACCTGAAGAAAACAGTTCTTCCTCAGTCAGACACCAGGCTGCATTTTCAGACTGGGCCCCGCCGGTCCACCTACTGCACTGCACATTCTGCCTGGTGGTCAGGGCAGGGGAGGAAGCATTTTCTGTTTCTTCTATCCGTCTCAGGTTCCTGGGCTGGGCCTCTGTAAATCAGACTGACAAAAGACAGATGACAAACAAACAGATGTTTATTAACATGTACATCATGGATAGACATGGAAGCAACCAATGATGAGCAACTGAAAGAGTGCTCAGAATTGGGGTCTATAGATCTAATTTAGTATGGTAAAGAGAGGGAGAGATAGGGCACTCTTGGAAAATCAAATAACTTTTTGGAAAGATCAATAGGCCCTTAGGAGAATAGATGGGAGATATGAGAGTCTTGAGACAATGTCTATTTGGTTGTGGTGCCAACTTCTCAACTCCCAGGGAGGGAGTGATTTATGACAATGGGGTTCTTTTGACTTCTCTTGAGAGCCTCTGCTTTTAGGTAGATAAGTGACTTTTTTAGGAACTCAAATGCCTTCAGCCCCAAATAACTCTTATTTCAAAGTGACATATCTTGGAGTGACATATTTTGATCCCCTTCATTGGCTTCTTAGTTTCTATTAACATTATTATGTTATCCTTCAAATTTACTTCCTCCAATGTAGGCCTGGGGAGTCCTGTATAACTTCAGAATCAGGCTCAATTGCCCTCTCCAGTGCCAATCACATATACTTACCTCTTCTTCTGTTTCTTCAGGGCACCTTCTTTAGAGCTCGTTAGCATATAGCCTCTGGTTAATGTTACAGCCATTCGCTTACTTTATTTTATTTTCCCCATTAGTTTGTAAACTCTTAAGGCAGAAGTCATATTTCATTCATATAACCTAGAGGTCACATCATTTAAAAAATTTTTATTATAGCTTATACAATAAAATCTTAAATGCTTGTGTAATAGAATCATCTTTAAAATGTTTCTAATGTCCAAAATTATATGCAGCTTTGATCATACATTTGATTCAACAAGATCAGTGAGATGTTTTAAAATCCTAAAAAGTTTATTTAGATGTTTTCTGGAGTTTTCCCTTTCAAGATTTTATTATTTATATATACATAGTTATATATTTGTTCAGTTAAAATGCAGCCACTCATGAAATGTATAACAGAGGGAAATAATATTGCTTACTCTCATTTAGCAGATAATATATTTGTAGTACATTTTGAGCTCTTTGAATTAAAAGCTGTAGAAATGCTAAATATTGTTATGTTATAACATTAGCATTTTGGCTGGAAACCTCTTCCTCTAGGCACATATGGGCTTTTTATTTTTATGCATAAATTTGCATAACTATTTCACTAGCTTTCATATACTAAAATCTTTAGACATTAACTTGACAAATATCATGATCAAGTCCTCAGTTTCAGAATGGTTCGGTGTGTTTGAAACTTCTTAATGGAGATATTTCCATATCTATTCAGCCTTCAGTAGTCTGTCTGTCAGTCTCTCTCTCTCCTCCCTACAAAGAGGCACTTAATTAGTAGTAACTGTAGATTGACTTAATGAGCACATTCATTTTCAAGAATAATTTACATGGTTTTATTTGGTATTTTCAAATAACTCTACAGCAGCATAAAATATTCAGGAACAAGTTTCTCCAGAAAGTAATCACCAGTATACACAAGAGACATTTTGTATAGGCAAATGAGTGACTGGGCTGTGACATTTCATAGCTTATTTATTTTCTTTAAGCTTTATGTAACCTAAATATCCCAGCTTCATCAGCCTACGCATGAAATATTGTGACACCTACATTGACACTCTAATCTCCAAACCCTCATCTGCCTGACTGCAAATATTCCCATCCTCATCTCCACGCCAACATTTGTGAGTCCTGCTTGCTGGTCCTTGCCACAACACACTTGGCTGCACTCCCTGCCTCAAGACCAGACAGGTCCACAGACAGAGGGACTTCTGCTCCTGCTGCCCAGGAAAGACGTCACTGGTGACAGAATTATCTGAGCCTTGGGGCTATGAAGCTGGGGCTCCCTCACCACACTTGCCAAGTGAGAAAAACTTTATCTTCTGTCTTACACTCAGTTGAGTCCCACAGTGAGTTTGCTTATGCACTAGAGTGTGGCGGAGTCAAACGAAACAGGTTTCAACTCCCACACAGTCCTTGTCTGTACAAGGCACAAGGACCATTAGAACTGGTACCTGCCACCAAGCTATACTCTGAGCTCCTGACTGACTTCAACCCTGGAGCCTTGTTTCAAGTCTGAATGATTGTCCTAGATGCAGTCAGTCCTCCCTCACAGCAAGTCCAATCAATATCAGAAGCCCCATCGCCTCCCATGCATGTGACTACAGCTAGGGCCTCTATCAAACTTGTCTTTGTCTGAATACCAATTCTAGGCACAGTGCAAGTCTTGCCCTAACCCAGAATACTCTTCAAAATCTCTGTTTGTCAACAGATGCGAATAGATGCCCAATAATTCCATTAGAAACATAACCCATTAATTTTGGCTTTTATCTTAACAAATTTTATAATTAAAACAGGTATTAGAGGAATGACCACTGAAACATAGAAAATAAAAACATGCTCATTTAAAAAGCTAAAATTGCAGCTGTCAGCATAAACTTCCCAAATCAGAGCCAGACTGCCCAATTTTATATCCTTATTCCTCAGCTTACTACTTGTACAACCTGGAGTAAGTGTGTTAGTTATCTACTGCTGTGTTTCAAATCACCATGAAGTTAGCCACATAAAGCAACACACTAATTATCTCACAATTTATCTGGGTCAGAAATGTGGACATGGCCAGGCGTGGTGGCTCCCATCTGTGATCCTAGCACACCAGAGGCCGAGGAGGAGGGAGGATCACTGAAGCTCAGGAGTTCGAGACCAGCCTGAGCAAGAGCAAGACCCTGTCTCTACTAAAAATAGAAAAAATTAGGCAGGTGTGGTGGTGCTTGCCTCTAGTCCCAACTACCTGGGAGGCTGAGGTAGAGGATCACTTGAGGTTGCTGTGAGCTATGATGACACCACTGCCTGGGCAACAGAGTGAGACTCTGCCTCAAAAAAAAAAAAAAAAAAAAAAGAAGAAGAAAAAGACAAGAAAAGAACAAAGAGAAAAGAGATCTGGATATGATTTAATCAGGTTCTCTGCTTCAGGATCTTTCATAAGGCTGTGACCAAGGTGTCAGCCAGGACTGGGGTCTCATCTGAGGCTATACTGTGGAATGATCCATTTCTAAGATCACATGGCTGTTAGCAGGATTTAGTTCCTTACAGGCTATTAGACCTAGGGAATCAGCTTCTTTTTTTTTTTTTTTTTTTTTTTGAGACAGAGTCTCACTCTGTTGCCCAGGCTAGAGTGAGTGCCGTGGCGTCAGCCTAGCTCACAGCAACCTCAAACTCCTGAGCTCAAGCGATCCTCCTGTCTCAGCCTCCCGAGTAGCTGGGACTACAGGCATGCACCACCATGCCCGGCTAATTTTTTTTATATATATTTTTAGCTGTCCATATAATTTCTTTCTATTTTTAGTAGAGGTGGGGTCTCGCTCTTGCTCAGGCTGGTCTCGAACTCCTGAGCTCAAACGATCCGCCCACCTCGGCCTCCCAGAGTGCTAGGATTACAGGCGTGAGCCACCGCGCCCGGCCAGGAATCAGCTTCTTGCTAGCTGTTAGGTGGAGGCCTGTCTGAGTTCCTTGCCATGTGGACCTTTCCTTGTGGCAGCATACTTCATCAAAGCCAGCACAAGAAAGAATCAAAATAGAGTCTGCTAGCAAGATGAAAGTTATCATCTTATATAATATAATCATAGAAGTGACATCCCATCACCTTCACCATACTCTGGTATGACAAGAAGCAAGTTACAGGTTCCACCATGCTCATAAGAGGAGGTGGGGAAACCGAGAGACCATCTAGGAGTCTGTCTACCAAAATAAGTCACTTTATTTATTTGTATATCTTTGTTTTCAATGTAAGATGGAAAGACTAACAACAACAAAAGTAGTATCCACCTCATAGATTTGTGAAGATTAAATCAGCTAATCCACTAAAATATGTGTAAATAATAAAACCATGCCTGGTATTTAGTATATCTTCCATAAGTATTAATTATTTTTATTCTTATTCATGTGTCATGAACTTAAATCAGCACAAATCTTTGGTCATACTCAGACCTTCTTTCTTTGATTGCGCAGTTACCTTCATGTTTGTCTCTTTCCTCAAATCTAATTTAGAAAAATCTTACTTATCCGTCAAGGTCTACTCAAATACCACCACCTTTTCCAAGATTTATTTCTATGTTTCCATAGCCTTTAGTCTGTTTCTTCTCCACTATGCTTCTGCACTTCATTTACAGAAGAATCAAATTTTAGTTCTTTAAAAAGATCAACAAATCTGACAAACCTCTGGCTAGACTGAGAAAATAAAAAATGTTCTCAAATTACTAAAATCAGGAATAATAGAGTAAACATCACTACCAACCTTGCATAAATAAAAAGTGGAATAGTATGAACAGTAGTACAGAATAAATTAGACATCTTAAGTGAAATAGATGCCTGCCTAGAAAGACAGAAACTAACAAAACTAACTCAAAGAGAAATATAAAACTGAATAAACTTGTAGTGAGAGGTTGAATTAGTAATAAAAATGTTCCACAAAGAAAAGCCTGGGCCTAGATGGCTTCACAAGTGAATTCTACCAAACATTTAAAGATCTTAACATCAGTCTTCTACAACTTTTTAAATATAAACAAATAAATAGAAAATAATTCCTATCTCATTCTATGAAGCCAATACTACCCCAATATCAAAGCTAGACAAAGGCATCATAAGAAAAGAAAGCAATACACCAATATCCTCTATGAACACAGATGCAAAATGCAACAAAGTATAAGCAAACTAAGTCCAGCAACATGTAAAAATAATTATACACCATGAGTAAGTAGGATTTATCCCAGTAGTGCAAGGGTGGTTACTATGCAAAAATCAATCATTGTAATATATCATGTTAATAGAACAGAGGACAAGCACCACATGACCACTTCAATAGATGCAAAGAAGCATTTAACAAAATTCTGACAACATTTAATGGTAAACTAGAAATAGAAGGAAGTGTCCCCAACCTGATAAATACCCTCTATGAAAAATCCACAGCTGAAATATTTATTCATTCATTCATTTATTCACTTATTTTAGAGACAAGGTTTCACTCTGTTGCCCAGGCTGGAGTACAGTGGCACCATCTTAGCTCAAGCCTGACCTCTTGAACTCAAAGGATCCTCCAGCCCAGCCTCCCCAGTAGTTAGGACTATAGGTGAGTGCCACCATGCTCTGTTAATTAATTTTTTTTTCCTGAGATGATGGGTTTTTCTATGTTCCCTAGGCTGGTTGAGACCATTGCCTCAAGCAATCCTCCCTCCTCAGCCTCCCTGAGGATTACAGGCACAAGTCACCTCCCCAACAAAAATCTTTATATGCTATAATGAGAGAATGAATCCATTCATCCCAAATTTTGGAACAAGACAAGTAAGTCTGCTGTCACTTTTATTCAACATTGTATTGGAGGTCAATTAGGCAAACAAATAAAATAAAAAGCACCCTGATTGGAAAGGAAGAAGTAAAACTATCTCTATTTGCAGATGATACTATCTTTAAATAGAAAATGTTAAGGCAATCACTAAAAAACTGTTAGAACTAATAAATGTTTTCAACAAAGTCACAAGATAGAAGATCAATATATGAAAATCAATTGTATTTCTATACACTGGCAAAGAACGATCCAAAAATAAAACTAAGGAAACAGTTTCACTATAATAACAAACAATAAAATATAAATACTTGGGAATAAATTTAACAAAAAAAGTGCAAGGCTTGCACACTAAAAAGTATTAATATAAAACATTGTTGGAAGAAATTAAAGATGATGACATAAATGGAATGACATTCCATGATCATGGAACAAAAGGCTTAATATTATTAAGACGTCAATACTCCCCAAACTGATCTATAAATTCAATGCAATCTCTGCTACTCTCTTGCAGAAACTGAAAAACTGATCTTAAAATACATATGTAAATGCAAGGGAACCAGAATTTTTAACAAAATATACTAAAAATAAACAAAGTTGGAGGACTTGCACTTCCAGATTTCAAAACTTAATACAAAAAGGCAGTAATCAAGACAGTGTGATACTGACATAAGGCTAGATCTATAAAGCAATGGAATAGAATTAAGCACCCAGAAATAAACCCTTAAATTAATGGGTAAATTAATTTTTTATAAGACTGTTAATATAATTCAAGAGTGGAAAGAATATTCTTTTGAAGAAATTGTTCTGGGACAACTGGACAGCCACTTACAAAAAATGAAGTTGCACCACTATCTTATTCTATATATGAAAATTGACTCAAAATAGACTATAGATCCAAATATAAGAGCTAAAACTATGAAACTTTTAGAAGACGACATAGGAGTAAATCTCTGTGACCTAGGATTAGACAATGGTTTTTAGATATAACACCAAAAGCACAAACTGCAAAAGAAAACATAGATAAATTGAACTTCATTAAAATAAAAAACTTGTCAAAATATATCATCAAGAAAGTAAAGACAACCCATGGAATTAGAGAAAATATTTGCAAATCATATATCTGACTTGTATTCAGAAGGTATAAAGAACACTTACAACTTGACAATAAAAAGATGAATATCCCAATTTAAAAACTGGCTAAGGAATTGCATAGATGTCTCTATGAAATAAGAGATAGAAATGTCCAATAAGCACATAAAACATTAGTCAGTAGGGAAATACAAATCAAAATAGCAATGAGATACTACGTCACATCACCAGGATGGCTAAAATAAAAAAGACAGACAATAACAGGTGTTAACAAGGATGTGGGAAAATAGAACTCTTATTAAATGCTGGCAGGAATGTAAAATGGTGCATTGTAATAGTTTATGGGTTCCTCAAAATGTTAAACATAGAATTATCATAAGATCCAGAAACACCCACTCCTAGATATATGCCAAAGAATGGAAACATATTCCTACACAAAACCTATACATACTGTTCATAGAGCATTATTCATAAGAGCCAAAGGTAGAAACAACACAAATGTCCATCAACTAATGCATGGAAAAATGTGCTCTATTTATATATTGAATTATTATTTGCCAATCAATGAAATCATTTGGTGAAAAAATGAATGAATTACTGATATATGCTACAACATGGATGAAAGTTGAAAACATTATGCTAGGTGAAAGAAGCCAGTTACAAAAGGCCACATATTCTATGATCCATTTATATAACATATCAGAATAAACAAACACTGAGAAACAGAAAATGGATTAGTGGTTCCTAGTGAGTGTGGGAGGGAACTGGGTGATGGCTAATGGGTAAGTGTTTTCTGGGGGAGTGATGAAAATGTTCTGAAGTTACACAGTAGTGACAGTGATTGCACAACTTTTAATACAGCATAAACTGCTAAATGGATAAATGTTATGGTATGTGAATTATATTTCAGTAAAGCTATTGTTTGAAAAACAATTGAAGTGGAGAATATAGAATAGATCTGAAGAGAGAGGGAAACTTTTACATCGTGTCAAAAAAATTTTGTGCTGAATGTGGTATATTTTTTAACCTTTCAACTACCTTACATTTATCCATTGCAGATTATTCCAATCACATTCACCCATATAATTATCTGTAAATGACTTTAAAATAAATATATTTGTTCTCTTAATACTGTTGTATCACAACAAGTTATGCATGCCAAAATTGTCAAACCGTGACCAAATATATGGGTAAACAGACTGAAATACATTAACTTTGGCAAAAAAAACGTAACAAATTTCTATTAATTACTGGAACCATAATTCTGTTAAACTTGGATTCATATTAACCAAATTATATAACTTCTTATATAAGAAAAGGATACAGTCACTCTAAATTTCAAAATAAAAACATTTGGTTTGCCAAGAGCAAGGGAAAGACAACAGCAGCAGCAGCAGCAAAAACAATAGAAATTGGTTTGTCTCTGCCTCACATTTAACTAGTCTCTTTTTTAAATGTCAAAGAATGAGCTACTAGATGTTTCTCAACTTGAAAAATAGTCATGGACAGTTTGTTTGAAACATCATGAAACTCTGCTAGGCTCTTCAATAATGATCCATTTATTTTGTAGCCACCTGGGAACTGTGGGTGGTGTGGGTTCTCCAACTATCTCTTGATTATGTCCTTGGAAAGAAGGAGTAGGTGCCATGCCAATGTTCTTTTGATATTCTCTTGATGCCAAACAGATCATGTTTTGAATCCCTGTCAGTCTCATCCCTTAATACCTATGAATTCAGCCCTTAGTCTTTAAATAATACTGACATATAATGGTAGAGTTACTGCTGTGTTAACAAAACCGAGACCAGTACAATAAAAATGTGAATCAGTTGGCAGCAAGCTCTCTTTTTCCTTGTTTCTCTTCTGAATTGCACAGCGTAGCTATATAATCAAGCCACAAGCAGCAATGTGATTATATTCATCCTTTTCCTAGGGTTCCACTAAAAATTCTCCAAATGAAACAGATTGATGAAATATTTTAATACCAATGTATTTCAGCTGCAAAATTATACAGATTAAAATGCAGGACTTACAATACAGTCTCATTGAAAAAAAAAAAAACCTGCCTGGTTAATTTCAAGTCTACCTATCTCACATTGATTAATTAATCAATTAATTTATTTTATTTTTAAATTTTTAATTCATACATTGTAATCATACATATTTGTGGGATATGATTGGATATTGCAATACACGTATATTTTATATAATGATAAAATCAGGGTAGTTAGCTAACCCATCACCTCATGCATTCATCGTTTCTTTGTAGTGAAAAAATTCAAAAGCTTTTCTTCTGGCTATTTTGTAATATACAATGCCTTATTGTTAGCCATAGTCACCCTACTGTGCAATAGAACATCAGAACTTATCCCTCCTGTCTTATTATAACTTCTTACCTGTTAACCAACCTCTCCCCATCCTCCCCTCCCGCCTCCCCAATCTCTAGTAACCACTCCATGTTAATTTAATTAGCTACTTTTTAAATGTCGTGGATTTACCCAAGGGCCTTCGAATTATGAGTTAAACCTTAAAAAGCTAAACAAAATAGAAAAATAAATCCAACCACCCTGCCAGAATTTAAAAATACTTCTTTTTGTTTATATAATCCTGGAATAAAGTTATGAGTAATAATATTGGAATATATACATCATTTAAGTCTGGGTAAGAATAAAGCAGATCAAGAAAGGAAATACGTTTGGTTTTTGTCCTGTTGTAGATGTATTAAAAATTCATATGTAAATTTATTTTCAAATTTTATAGTAGACTAACCTCTAGAGCAAAGATTAAAAGAGCCTGTGACTCCAAATTTGAAATAATAGAAAAACAACCCAGAAAGCTATCCATTGCTGTATCAATCATAACAAATACTAAAAACATGTTCACTGATTCATTCAATTACTCACTAATTAAATTCAACCATCATTTGTCAAGTGTCCCTCATGTCAGATACTGTTCATGGGTCACTTTGAACATCAACTGTATGATCCATTTATTATTATTGGTGATAATCACATTTGAGTGTTTCTCCATGGCTGGCACCATCTAGTGTTGTTCTCACTTTACAGGTAATGAAACTGAAACACAGAGTGGTTAAGTCACCTGCCCAAGGCCACAGACTTAAAAATGCAAAGCTGGAATTCTCTAGAGGCACCTGGCTCTGAAGCCTCATGCTTCACCACTGGGCTATTGTGCCCTTAAACTAAACTTTCTCCTTTCTCTCACTCTCTCTCTCTCTCCCCACCTCAGTTATAGCAATACATGGTACTTTGGCTACACAATTTTCTTTCATTTCGTTACAGTTTTAGACTTCTCTTTTTCATTTTTCCTGTCAACCTTTGTTGTTGGCTGGCTCATGTCTATTTTCTGGTCGTGTTGATAACAGACACATCACAGAACCCTGATTCTGAACAGGTCTTCATTATCTGATCCTGTTCGTTTTTCGTGAGGATCTTGAGATCCCCAAACAATAAGAGGCTTATGTAATTATAGATTTGTTTACTCAGTCACCAGAGATTCGACCAGTTTGAGCAACTAGCCAAAGATATTCATCTTATTATTTGTTCACTCTGACAGTTTGTAGCTTCGGTGTACAGAGTAATTAAGGTGTCCAACAGGAATTGTTTCAGTCAGTATTCTTTAATGATGTCTCTAGAAAATCATTCAATTTTCCAAGGGTTGAGATCATATGAGTTGCACATCTCAGAATAAGTCATGCTTCTTTTCTAAAACAAAAAGCAAGAGATACTATAATCCCCAAGGCATACATACTTTAATAACAAAAATAAAAAGACTTTCAGAAACTGGATGGAAACTCAATTGTATCAAAAAGTAGGTAATAATTTGTATTGTGAAATTTATGCCTTTTTAAACAATGAAAGCAAATGGGCTTTTTGTTTCCATGTGAAAAAGTAACACAAGTAATAACTATTAAATTAAGAATCATAATAATTAAAAAAAACTTGGAATTTAATACTGTAATAAATTTACAAATAATTAATAAATACTTATCTGTTCCTTTCCTGTACAGTTTTTATTCACTCTTCTTTCTGTTGGAAATAGAAATGGATATATTTTTTTTTAATATAATACTCTTTAACCTACCCTGAGAGTGTGGGGTTAACATTATTAATGTCATAGATTTTTATGGCAGGAGATAAAAAGTCTGCATGTGTTATCTTAACCCCACAATAACCCATTGGCACAGGAGGAACCTGGGGTTTACAAAAGATCAGTCTGCTGGAAAGTAGCAAGCCCAGGTATAGAAAACACTTTTCCAGTCTTAAGCTGGTGCACCTTCTATCACATTGCCTTGTCTCTAAAGTCCTGAGGGAAGAGAGAAGTCATGAGGTAAACCCTATAGCTTCCTTCCTCTCAGTGCAGTGGTTCTAAAACTTGTGTATGTGAGAATTACCAAGATGCATATTCGTGGGTTTTTTGTTTCAAAAGGTCAGGACTGGAGCCAAGGAATCTCTATGTTAATATTCAAATCTGTTGATTCAGTTGCCAGTTCAGAGGCCAAAAATTAAAAATACTCCTGTGTGGTAATTCTATCTTATTTTTTTAATTTTATGTAGACAAATTACAGTTGAAGAATTTGATGGCCAAACTTTGAAGTCTTGAGTAACCTCAAAGACAGCTGCGAAACTAAAGTGAGAGGAGTAAATTAATAGCCAAGACTACATTTCAGATGTAAGTGGATTTCTACATACTGTGTTTTCTATTCTTACCACAATTGTTTTTCTTTTTCTTTTTTAACATTCCAAATTGATATGGAAATTTGAAAGCAGTTTTCTTCATAACATTTTCCATCCCTACCTAAACCCCAACATTTGGAAGAAATATCTGTTCCTTGTTATTTTTGACATTTCTCATTTTTGTACCTGAAGGAAATTGACAATGAAAAAACATAAAATGGAAATTTTCAAAATCCAATAATCAAATTAAACTGTTGTCCTAGAAGCAGGCAAGCCATTTTCAGAATTCTTTTAAAGCCATTCATTTTCTTAGTCTTTGTTTCAAATTATCCTCTGTTGGAGGATTTATTTCTAGCTGTAATTAATAATTTGGAGATGTTTCTTAGTGCACTTGTAAAAAGTGGTCATCCTTGAAATTTAGCTCTTAAACATATACCTTACTGTGATCATATCCAGAAGTAGATTTGAAGTTTTATTATATGCTATAATTACTTCTTTATAAATCTGGTGCTCTTTAGTTAAATCATAAAATGGAAATTGAGAATTTGGTTTTAAACTATAAGTTTTGTGTACACAGAATATCTTTGTTACTGATCTGTCAGTCACTTTATTGAAATCTACCATAATTAATTGACTTACTGTTATTCAGAAATGATCGAGCTGTTTCTAACACTTATAGACAATAAGCTCCTTAAGGTGAGAGTCTTTGTTCTGATTCATCTGTGTGATCTCCCCAGCACATTGTGTACATATAGGTTGTCAATAAATATTTATGGAATTATTTTCTGTTAATAAGTTTTAGAGACATACAGACCAGAAATCAGATTCTAAATATTCTGCTTACTTATTTTCTCAATTTAGGCAAACTCATTTTCTTAATCTGTAAAATAGGAATTAAAAAAGTACAGCTCTCATAGAGTTAGTTTGAAAATTGAATGAGATAATATGTATAAAGCACTTGACATGGTGCTAAAATCATACTAAGTACTCATTTGAAGTTAGCTGTTAATAAATGAAAGCTTGAAGTCTGGTGGACTGATACCTTCCAGTTCGTTCTTTTTGCTTAAGATTGCTTTGGCTATATAAGGTCTTCTCTGGTTCCATACAAAGAGTAGAATTATATTTTCTAGATCTGTAAAGAGTGATGATGGTACTTTGATAGGGATTGCATTAAATCTGCAGATCACTTTGAGTAGAATGGACATTTTAACAATGTTAATTCTGCCAATCCATGAGCAAGGTAGATTTTTCCATCTGTTTACAACTTCTACAATTTCTTTTCTTAGTGCTTCACAGTTCTCCCTGTATATGTCTCTCGCCTCTTTTGTTAAATATATTCATAGATATTTAATTTTCTTTGAGGCTGTTATAAAAGGTGCTGCATTTTTTATTTGATTTTCAGCTTGACTGCTACTGGTGTATATGAATGCCTCTGATTTGTGTGCATTGATTTTGTATCCTGAGACTTTACTGAATTCATTTATCAATTCCAGGAGTCTCGTGGTTGAATCCTTGGGGTTTTCTAGATGTAATATCATATCATCAGAAAAGAGTGAAAGTTCAATCTCTTCTGCCCCCATTTGGACGCCCATAATTCCCCTCTCTTGTCTGATTGCTCTAGCAAGGACTTCCCGCATTATGTTGAATAGTAGTGGAGATAGTGGGCAACCTTGTCTGGTTCCAGTTCTAAGCGGGAATGCTTTCAATTTTTCCCTGTTCAGTATTATACTGGCCATGGGCTTATCATATACGGCCTTATTAATTTTAAGGTATGTCCCATCTATGCCTATTTTGTTAAGAGTTTTTATCATAAACGTGTGTTGGATTTTGTCAAATGCTTTTTCTGTATCTATTGAGAGAATGGTATGGTCTTTGTTCTTGCTTTTATTTATGTGGTGAATTGCATTTATAGATTTGCGTATGTTGAACCAACCTTGTATATCTGGGATAGAAAGATTATAAAACATTTTTGATGATCACATGTATATTATAATTGCAAGCTATTAAAAATAACTTAAGTGTGCCTCTAGAGGAGATTGGTTGAAAAAATTACACTATATATATTTCATACAAAAGAGTATTATAGCACCATGAAAGAGGATAGGAAAGTGCTTTATGTACTGATACAGAATTTACTAAAAGAAATTCTGTCTATGTGCTACTATCTAAAAAGGAAAACAAAAAGCCAAAACCAAAATATAGTACAGAATATACATACACACACACACACACACACACATTTACACAGATGAATCAGACATTCACTCTCATCTTTGTTAGCGTTAAAAACAGCTTCATTTCTGTGTGTGTGTGCACATATATATATATATATACACACACACACAATTTGTACGTATTTGCTTGTATAAACATAAAATATTTCTGTAAATATACGCAAGAAAATAAACTCTGTTGCCTAGGGGGAGGAAAATTGAGGTCTTGGAAACAGAATTGGGAAGGTAATTTTTCCCTGTATCCATTTTTATAGCTTTTGAATTTTGAAACAAAGAAATATATTATTTACTCAAAACACACAAAAAAAATTAAAATTCTTTGAAATAACAACTGAGAGAGCATTTAAACTAAGACCATAACAAGAAAATAACATTTGCTAAGAAAAATTATTTGTCCTTCATGCAAAAAAAGACTCAAATTGTAGAATGATCTCTTATAAAAAAAAGAAAACTTTTAACATATTTGTGTGGAAAATATAATAAATAAAACACAAAAATCTTCCTTTTATATTTATCGGTTTATTGTCTCTTCTTTGTCCTACAGTAGGAATAGTCTTCATATTTTTATGTAATAAGCATCTTTGGAAATGGTCATATACTTCATTACTATACTATTCTTAAATAATCTATTGTTATAGCTAAATGACATTAACATTTACCTAGTGAAAGTTAACAAAGACTGGCCATGAATAAGAAGTTTTTTCTTAAACATCTGCATTCTTTCTGTACCATATTATTAAGAATGATATGATTTTTAAGGCATTTATGAATAGAGAATTAGTTGTTATGGAGTCTAATGTCAGAGTCCACTTAGAAATCACCACTTTATGTTTTCTCTAATATGTACAGTATGCCTACAAGTGATTGTTTAGAGGTAGTTTCAGGAGGATATTACTAAATGATTTTTAAAGGATAAATCAGCTTTTGTTTTTACTTAAGAATAGTATAAACTTGGAGCTACACAAGAAGAGTGGTTGGCTTAAGCAAGCATTTATACTTTATACTTGAGTTTATACTTAAAGCTTGTTAGAGATTTACAAATAAATTTCACTTGGCCTAGAAAAGAAATTCTAATAAGAAAATATTTCATTTTTATGACCAAGATTAATCTTATTATAGAATCCTTATATGTTAGGACTAAGAACTGGTGTCACTTATCAAAAATGACTGGAAAACACGGGTTCAATATAATTAATGAAATATTCTTTAATTATGGGTTTCTGTGTGTAAGTGGAAACTTTTTCATACACATCAAAGACTTTGTACTTATCTTTAAAAAATGTAATATATTAAATTAATCATCACACGTAGGAAACACTTTATTTGCTCCTGGAAGTAGTCTAATCAATTCTGTGTTGACTTAACTCTAAAAACATTATGGGGTAGAGAAAGATTTCTTAGGCAAGATACAAATATATTCCAAATGGAAAATAATTTTAGATTTAACTTAACAAATTAATAAATTTCTACATTAAAAAGTGTGCTAAAATCAAAATTAAAACATAAAAGCATGTTAATTCATAGAAAGCCCTTAGAACCATGCCTGGCACATCATAAGGACACAATATATGTTGATATTATCAAGGTTTTTTTTTTTTTGGCAGGGGAATCAGAAATACAAACTTTGTCAATCTGAACGGAAGAGGCTGAAGCACAAAATATGACTTAGAGTTTACTTGAGCCAATTAAGGACAGCTGCCTAGAAGACTCAGACCCAAAGAACTCTGGATATGAGCTCCATTTAGTCTTTTTTTACAAGCAGGTTTTTAAAAACAAACAAACAAAAAAAGGCGAGTGGAGACGACAGGGAGTGGGCTGATACAAAGTTGTTTGTCAGAAATCCTCTGCTGGGTTACAAAAATAACATTGATTGTATATTGTTAAGGCATTATTGGATTAGTTTATAACTGCTTGTGGCTATAGCAAGTAGTTTCAAGAGATGGAAAAGGGACAGTAGGACGTGAGTGCTGCCTCATTTTAATTTCTCTCTGGGCCTGATAATTTAAAAGGACTTGCATTCCTCAGATAAATGTTCTGTTCTTTTCTCAATTCATAGGAAAGCAAAACCATATGTTTCTTCAGTAATATTTAATTGAACTATGTATACGTGCGTATAATAAGTACACAAATCCTAAGTGTACATACAACTTAATGAATTTCCACAAAGTGAGCACATCTGATAAAAAATAGAGCATTATCAGATTTCAGAAGCCCCTTATCTCTCCACCCAATTATTACTCCCTGCCTACTTCCCAGAGGCAGCCACTGTCTCATCTAACAACATAATTCAGTTTTGCCTAGGTTTGAATTCTATGTTAATGGATCATACAGTGTGTATTGACATAACTTTTATATTCTCTGTAAAAATTCACCACAAACCCAGGAGCTTGATACAACACAGATTTATTATCTTGCATTCTCCATAGAGTCAGGAGTCCTGCACGGCATGACTGGATTCTCTGCTCAGGGTCTTACAGGACTGAGATGTGTCTAGAGTCACAGTTTCTGAGGCTGACCTACCTCCAGGTTAAAGAAGCGCTCCAGGAGCCCACAGAGCTTTGCCAGAAACAAGAGCATTCATTTTAGGTCAAATCTATTATTAGGTAGAGCAGTATTTTTTAGAACAGTATTAGAGCAGCCATTTTTATAGACCATTTTATATATGTGTGTGTGTGTGTGTGTGTGTGTGTGTGTATGTGTGGGGGGGGGTACACACGTGCTTATAGAAAAAAATCCTGAAAAACTTTGAAGTTGACCAGAAATATTTTCCTCTAGCACACCTTTCCAGGTTTTCTCATATTTTCATTGTCTTTATGCTATTTTACAACCCTGTAACTAGTAGGGTAACAGATAACAGTGCAAAGATTCTTCCCCATAGAAATATAAATTCATTGTGTTATGTAACATGAACTTGATTATTGCTTGTGTATAGACCCATTGTGCATCTATTTGTAATGCAAATTTCTTATTTGCCTATATATGTAAGGTTCTTTGAATTTTCCCTCAAAATTGGTTGTTCATTAATAAAAAAAAATCTGTGACCTGTTCATTTTGTATTTTTATGAGTCATAATTTTACTTTTTAAAAAAATCTATTCTTTAACAATTTGTAATATTTTGATTATTGTATATCACATATATGCTTATTTTACAAAAGCTAGAACAAATTTACTATTTAAATAGGATTCAAAGATTTATGGGTATTCCAGTTTTGATTTAAGATACATTTTAGTCATTTCTATGATTTATTTGATCCTGAGTCCTTGGTCAGGAATGGAATTGACTCTTATGTCACTATTCCAATGGATGGTAGAGTCTGTTTTATAAGGTCCATTCATAATGCAGCAAAAATGTACATTTAATGGTATCATGCGATTCTCTAACTCTTTTTATTCAGGTTCGGGTTGGTAATCCTGTCTGTTCTTGGTTCTTGGTGTGCTCTTGACTGAAGAATGACCAGACACACCAAAAGCGAGGCAAGCATGAAATGAAGTTTACTGAAGAAGGACAAGACAGATTTACAGAGCAAGGTCAAGATACAGGTTTACAGAGTAAGAGCAAGATACGTTGGCCACCGAACTGCGAACAGACTCCTCTGTTGTAACAAAAGGGCTCTAATTATTGTCTGGGGTCCTGTTTTATAGTGTCTGAATTGGGCCCTCCTCGTGGTTCATCTGTCACCACTGAACCACTCTGATGGACAGTTAACAACATGATAATTAGCCTTAGGTTACTCTAGGACACTTTCCAGACCCTGTTGTACTTCTCTGCATTCTTTTGCAGTTGGCAGGCTAAGTTCTAATTGGCAGATTCGTAGGGCCTTCCCTCCTCTCCCAGATGTAGCAATTGCTTTGAATGCCTGCTTATGTCCCCAGGAGGCCCAGAGTCCCTCACTAGCTACCTAACATTTTTAGTAATTTCCCACTACTCTTCTGATAAAACTCAAGGTCCTTAACTGGCCTCACTATTCCTCTTTGATAGTTTTCCACTCTAGAAATGCTGATCTTTTTCAGTCTCTCAAACACAACATGTATATTCCTGAATCCAGAATCTTTGCATGTGCCATTGGTTCTGCCTGGAAAGCCTTTCTCCACCACCTACAACTCTCCTTTTTATTCCTTCCTGTCTCCCTTTGTCTTACCTATACTTCATTTGCTTTCTTTCTCTTCCCATTCTTTTCTTCCCATTCTCCCCCCAACACGCCCTCTCACAAGCTTCATTTGTTCCTATTCAACTTTCAGATTTCTACTCAATTTTCTCCCCCTCAGGCCAATATTCTTAATCTATCCCTAGAATAAATCACATCATTTTGCCTAATAATCACCAGCTCTTCTTGTCTCTTAGCATTTAGCACAGTTGGTAATTAGGTATTCAATTTTATGCTAATTTAATTGATATTTTTAGTAAGGTCTGGGACTATTTTGCTCACTTGTGTAAAAAAAAAAAAAACCTGACAGGTAGTGTGTGCTCAATAAATACTCTACTACATTGGCATCTCACTACTTTTATTTGCCATCAGCCTGAACATACGAAATTGTCACTATTCAACCACTTTTATATATTGATAATAACAATTTCTAAAGTTTTGACCCAAATAACCAGATCTGTCTAGGCGTAGCTCTCTCAGATAGTGTGAAGCAATGTCTCCATGTGAGTATTGTACAGCACTGATTAAGAATGATCTGGACATGAGATATCTTCAGTTTCTTTTATTGATATTTTACAGTTTTCATTGTAGAGAAATATTTCATTTCTTTGATTAAGTTTATTCCTAAGGGTTTTTTTTGTTTGTTTGTTTTTGTAGCTATTGTAAGTAGGATAGCTTTCTTGATTTCTTTTTTAGATTGTTTGCTATTGGAATATAGAAATGCTACTTATTTTTGTATGTTGATTTTTGTGTACTGCAAATTTACTGAATTTGTTTATTGGTTCTAATAGTTTCTTGGTGAAGTCTTTAGGCTTTTGTAAATATAAGATCATATAGTCTGTAAAGAAGGATAATTTGACTTCCTCTTCTCCCATGTGGATGCCCTTTCTTTCCCTTGTCTAATTGCTTTGGCTAGAATTTCCAGTACTAGTTGAATAAATGTGGTGAAAGTGGGCATCTTTATCTTTTTCAAGATCTTAGAGAAAAGGCTTTCAGTTTTTGCCTGTTCAGTGTAATACTAGCTGACAGTTTGTCATATATGGTCATATATAGACTGTTGGAACTTTAAAATATTTTGAGCCTTAAGGGAATGTGACTGTGAGACCTGAGTCACAAAAGCAAGCAGGTGTAACCTTTGTTTCTCTGATTATAGATTAGCCTTTTTCCTTACCTACATTGTTTTGTAAAATGTTGTAAATAACTAAAGGGCTCCCAGGGAGATCTTTCCCCTCTTTTTTTTTTTTTTTTTTTTTTTTTGAGACAGAGTCTCTCTCTGTTGCCCAGGCTAGAGTGAGTGCCGTGGCGTCAGCCTAGCTCACAGCAACCTCAAACTCCTGGGCTCAAGCGATCCTCCTGCCTCAGCCTCCCGAGTAGCTGGGACTACAGGCATGCGCCACTATGCCCGGCTAATTTTTCTATATATATTTTTAGTTGTCCATATAATTTTTTTTCTATTTTTAGTAGAGACGGGGTCTCGCTCTTGCTCAGGCTGGTCTCGAACTCCTGACCTTGAGCGATCCGCCCGCCTCGGCCTCCCAGAGTGCTAGGATTACAGGCGTGAGCCACCGCGCCCGGCCTCCCCTCTTAACTGTTGATCTTCTTTATAGAATAACTTTCCCTTACATTTCTCAAACAAAGACTTCATGATTATTACATTGTCTGAAGTAGAATGCTAAATACGCTTTTCTAAATTGTAAAGGAAATGAAAATAAGCTGTATAGAAAAAAAAAACTGTGACTAATTAAATTGTTGTAACCCATCAACTAGCTTTGTATAGAGAATGTTATAATCTTACTAAATTTCTTTGTCTTCTGCCTGTATAAGTAAGATCTTAACCTCTAACTTCAGCACACTTATCTCATGTCTCTGGAGTCTGTGTATCCTAAATGAATATTCCCAGATTTTCATCTGAATAAACTCTTTAAAACTGGAATCTGATCATTTTGGTTATTTTATGTTGGCAATAGCCTTTGTTGTATTGAGCTATGTTCCTTAAATACCCAGTTTGTTAAGAATTTTTATTACGAAGGAGTGCTGAAATTTATTGAATGCTTTTGCCTTTTCAACATTAATTGAAATAATATGGTTTTTGTCTGTGATTCTATTGATGTGATGTATCACATTTATTGATTTGTGTATGTTGAACTATCCTTGCATACCTGGGATGAATTCCACTTGGTTGGGATCTTTTTAATATGTTCTTTAGTTTGGTTTGACAGTATAATATTTTGTTGAGAATTTTTGCTCCCATGTTCAGTTAAAATGGCTTTTATTAAAAAAAAGTGACAAATATTGGTGAGGATTTGGAGAAATGGGAATGGGATGCTTATACATTGTTGGTGGGAATAAAACTTAGAATGGCTTATGTGAAAAATAGTATAAATTTTCCTCAAAAAACTAAAAATAGAAATACCATATGATTCAGCAATCCCACTGCTGGATATATATCCAAAAGAAAGGAAACCAGTATATCAAGGAGATATCTGTAGTCCCATGTTTATTGTGACACTATTCATAATAATCAAGATATGAAATCAATCTAAGTGCCCATCAATGGATGAATAAAGAAAATGTGGTATGTATACATAATGGAATATCAGTCATAAAAAAGAATGAATTTCTGTCATTTGTAGCAACATGGCTTGAACTGGAATTCATTATGTTAAGTGAAATAAGCCAGGCACAGAAAGACAAATATTGCACATTCTCATTCATATGTGGGAGCTAAAAGAATCGATCTCATGGCAGTAGAAAGCAGAATGATGGTTACTAGAGTCTGGGAAGGGTAGTGGGGAAGGAAAGATAAAGAGGGTTTGGTTAATGGGTACAAATATACAGTTAGATAGAAGGAATAAGATCTACTGTTCAGTAACACAATAGGGAGACTATAGTTAACAATCATTTATAATATATTTCAAAATAACCAAAGGAGTGGATTTGGAATGTTTCCAACACAAAGAAATGGTAATAAATGTTTGAGGTGATAGATATCCCAATTACCCTGACTTGATCATACACATTGTATGCCTGTATCAAAATATCACGTGTCCCATATTCATGTACAAATATGTATTCATAATAATTTAAAATAAAAAATAAATTAAAAAAAAAGAATGATCTGGTGCCTTAGTTTAAATTCTGTTCCTGTGTGTCCAGGTATGGCACGACTTAGGAAACAGTTTCAAAATCTGTCTTACCTTTCTCATTTATAAAACGGGAACAATATAAGTGTTTTCCTCTAGGGTAATTGTGAGCACCTTTAAAATAGTCAATATATTTAAACTGTGCTTAGCCCAGAGTAATGTCAGCTGTTATCTTTAAAGTACTTTAGTCATCTGGTTTCACAAAAAATTTGCAATATTTAACAAAAAGGAAGGGAAAATTCCTACCTTCTAAAAGAGAGTAAATATTCATTTTCCTTAAGGTTGTCAGTGACAGCTGTAAATGGCTGGTGAATGCAGATCTTTTCTTTTGAAGGAAACAAATATACTAATATTGATAACTGGTTATTTCAATAGCAACACTTTTCCACACAAGAAAGGAAATAAATGAACTTTCTGTTGTAATTTATATAATGTGATTGATAAACCATAGATACAAGACCCTTTCCTATAGTCATATTATCTGGAATGTGTATGATACTGGATTGTTTATGGTTCTTATGATATCCTGGAAGTACATCAGAATGGTAGGGTCATGAAGAACCCAATCACAAGGCCCACAAACCGACAGTGTTTCCCTAAAGTGTTCTCCAGAGCACTAACACTGCTCCTTGTGTCAGAAAAATAAAGGATCTATAGTAAAATAAAGCTGGGAAGTATTATATTCCCTCTTGACAATTCACAATGATTATTCACATATTAAAGGTTCTAAGAAGTTCTCTAGCAAAGAAACATATTTGACTTTAAGTCAATGATTTTGTTAACACTGTACCTACAGACACTATGAGAAACCAGTGTTACATTAAACACATTTGGGAAACCCTGGTTTGGCCTTTTAGATAATCCCAGATTATATATAGTTCAATTAGAAAGGAAAATCCATATCATAGTCAATTAAAGATAATTTGTAAAAAAAGAACATAAAGCTATGATATATTTTTTGTTAACTATACAGATATACATATACTCATTTAAATTCTGATTTACGATAAATACTTCAAAAGTAAAATTCCAGACTTTAAATTCAATAAAATTGCTACAATTACATATAATTTTATTTAAACTCAATATTTTGGGTGAGGGCTAGCATTTAAGGCAGGCCAATTACAAACTAGGGGAAACAGTTTATTCCAGAACAAGCATACAAGGTCTGTCTGGAAAGTATTCAGCCATGTAATATGAAAAATGGAGACATTTAATGAAGAAGATACAAGATACAAGAAACATTGTATTAATACATAGGACAAAGATGTCTCAGTCCCCTTCAAAGTTGGCACGTTGGGACCTCATACAGTTCTCCCAAGGTCTCTTCTGTTCAAAGCACTGCAAAATCCTGTGTTGGAATCCCCATCAGTTGCCTGGTTGTATTTTCCTGAATCTCATCAACACGTCTGAAATCTCTTCTCTTTCAAAGGTGATGTTAGTTTTGGGAAAAGCGAGGAATCACAGGGCGCCAAATCTGGGCTGTAGGGGGTCTGAGTCACCTATGTGATTTGCTGTTTCTCAAAAAAATTCTTCAAAGGATGTGATGCATGG
The DNA here is from genome assembly GCF_041146395.1 of Eulemur rufifrons. Lineage (NCBI taxonomy): Eukaryota > Metazoa > Chordata > Mammalia > Primates > Lemuridae > Eulemur > Eulemur rufifrons. The sequence continues at coordinate 45,144,412 of NC_091000.1, read as the reverse complement.
ATGGTGCGTTGTGGTGATGAAGCTGCCAGTTACCAGCTGCCCATAGCTGTGGCTGTTTTCATCGCACTGTATCTCTCAACCAATAAAGGTAGTTGAGGTAGAACTCCTTATGAATTGTTTGGCTTGGAGGAGCATACTCGTGATGGACAACACCTTCCCAATCAAAAAACACAGTTAAGAGGGTCTTGATCTTGCTGTGACTTTGCTGCACCTTCTTTGGATGTAGAGAACCAGGAGATTTCCACTGGGACGACTGGGCCTTTGTTTCTGGATCATAGCTGTAGACCCACAATTCATCTCCGGTTATGACCTTGAAGAAATATGGTTCATTGGTAGTGGTTTGAAGCAAGTCATTAGCACATGCAGCATGATGTTCCTTCTGCTGTGGTAGGAGAAGCCATGGAACACATTTCGCCACATGTTTCATGCCAAGATCCTGCATCAAAATCTCAGGCACAGTAGTTTTTGGAATCCCCAGATCAGCTTTCAGTTCTCGCACTGTTAGTAGATTATCTTTGTCGATTGCAACCCATATATGCTCAACATTCTCAGGTGTTCTGCTTGTTGAAGGCCTTCCAGAACATGGATCACCTTCAACAGATTCTCAACCACCTTTGAAGCATTTGTGTGACACATTTATTTGCACTACACTCATTGCATTGTCCCTGAAAGCCTTCTGGATCATCCGAATAGTTTACACAGAGGTATGTTCAAGCTTAAAGCAAAATTTGATGCAGATTTGTTGCTCTACTCGCTCAGTCATTTTGAATGCAATGGCCACACAGTACACATGCTCACTCAATGGCATCTAGCCCCCCACTGACTAGTACAGTGACGTTGTCATTGTTCACGCATGTGCATTCCAGCCCACTCTCCTTGGCTACCAGGTTACGGCAATGTCACACAAACCGGTCTCATTATATTAACAATGGCTGGATACTTTCCAGACAGACCTCATATATAATCAGAGAAACAGATAGCTAAGATATTCATAAAACAAAAAATCAGTATAGATAGGGAAATTATCCTTACATGATTCTTAATTATAGTTCTGAATAATGATGCAACCTGGGACTCATTGCTACTTATTCTCATGGTTTGGAAGATTTCTCTAAAAATAAAGCTGCAAAGATTATGTGTATTTCATAGTTGGCTATGTAGTCATGTGTTACTTTACAATTATAATAGTCATAAACTTATTAAGAATTTGACATACCTATATGCCTTTCTCTCTGTAATCTCTTTATACCAAAATGTAATAGAAGGTTTTTAATGCTTCAATACTGATTGAGATTGGACAAAGTTCATTTTTAAAAAAAAAAAGCTAAAAAATAAAGAGAAGGCCTTCAAAAAAATATTTGCCAACTTTAAAACAACATTTGTTTTACTGAATGCAGGTATCATGAGTTCTCAGGTGGAGTCCATTAAATTTGAGACATCTACTAATGACATGTGGTAAAGACCATTAAATGTTATATATTCTTGCTCAAGACATTTACTGCTCACTAAATATTCTTCCTCTCATTCTATATTGAGAGTTGGTGGTGGTGAGTAACTGCCAACTCAGAGATTTCATTTCCCAACCCCTGTCTGGGTGAAGTGTACCATTAGTTCTGACCAAAGGGATGTGAGATATGGTGCCAAGTGTCTCTCCCTCACTGGGGCCCCCACGTGACCCCATCAGGCAACTTTTCACCTTGTAAACTGTGTTTGATCATTTGTGACACAGACATTCATGTTGCTCTCCAATGTTTGCTATCTATAATTATGTGTTGATCATTATGTGCATTAAAAGATAATTTTTGGAAAGAAAGTAACATGATGACTCTTACACAGATATAAAATAGAACAGATGGTAAAGATTTTATTCTATGCATTCAATAAGGGAATCATGCAGATATTATAATCAGTTCAAAGGAAAAGTCAAAAAAGCACTAATGCAATATGGAGTAAAGGAAATGCTGAAATGAATTGAAAATTGTTGCAGAGCTGTTTTGGAGGGACAGTAGGGAGGCTGAAAAAGTCAATTAAATCTCTACCAGACAGGACAGAATTTACATGTTTAACAGTTCCTACAACTTAAGAATTATGAAATAGCTCAAAGACAACGAAACGCTAAAATCAGATAACCTCTAAGGATGTTTTATATATAGGTGATGTACAGTTTTCCACTGAAACACAAATTGTTTCCTATATGTGGGAGGAGATGAACCAGAAGCCAATCTTCTGTTTAATGTTCTTATTTAAGCCAAGTAACAACAGTTTACACTAATATGTTTAAAAGAAATTTATTTTAACTTGCCTTTATTTTAAATGTATTATCTTATTATTGGATGCATTAATAAAGTAACACAAATATTACTACAAGTTTTAAAAAATACTTTGACAAATGTATTTCTATATAGTTTATTTTCTTTTTGACCTGCATTTTACTTTATATATTTAAAACAATTCTGGGAACAAGTCAGTGGAATTCTGTATACTGCCACAGGGATCCATAAGAAAGAAAGTCTGCTCTAGAGGAAAATAATTGGAAAGTCATGCCAGTAATGCAAGTTGGTTGTTATTCACTGTGTTTAGCATAGTATTAAAAGAAAAGGATATGTTTAGATGAAAATTGGCCAATTTGCAAGCAAAACTGAAAGTGAAGAGATTCCAGAGAGGATCTTTCAGGACTGGGGGGGAAAAAAAAGCTACTGCAGCAAATACCAAACACGCTTGTGATTAAAACGCTTGAGCAGTGGAGGCTCATTAAAGATACGGATTTGCCATTCAAGCATATGGTTTCAGATTGCCTCAAAGTAGCGACTAGCAAGTTAAAAAAGAGAAGCATTAGATAAGGAAAAAATAAATAAAGCTGACCTGAGAACTACTGCCTAAAAAAGAAACTTTGATATGGGTATGGTACATGGAACTAGAAACAAATAGGTCAGAAGCCTACATGGTTTTGAGTAGTCATATTGCTAAAGAAACCAGTAGCCTACCTTTGGCTCACTGAGCTTTCAGGCAACCACTGGGCCCTCAAACCTCCATGAACAGGAAAATGATTGCACAGGAAGCACACTCCCAAGAAGAGGCATATATCCCAAAAGCCACTTCAGATGTGTCCATCAAAATAATGAACAAGGTAGGACATCTCAGAAGATAGTTCTGGGCTATGGAGACAGCGGCCACAGAGAACAATGAACAAATGAGTTCCTGCAGACGGCAGAGCCACAGTCTTTCTCCCCTTACCTGGTGAAGGAACTCACAGGGCCTGCCCTTCAGGTTTTCATCACTACTGTGGAACAGTGACTGCCATGTCGCCCATGCTTCCAGTTTCAGAATGTGAGCTTTTGTTGCCCTTTTTGTCCCTACTGCACCACTATGTATTAGATGCTGTCAGGGTGCGGGGTGAAGTAGGCAGACAACTTTTCTGTTAGTTCATCTGTTTTCAGAGCACAGGGAGCCACATCCGTCACTGCTGGAAAGAATCATTCATCACCCAGAGATATTGGACTCTTTGCTGGATGCAGTAGCTGTATGAAACTTTTGGTTGTCTCCCTCAGAAAGCAGGTGATTGTATTTTGTGTGAGAGAAGAAAGGATTTGGATGCCTATTTGATGGCAACAAAGGCAAAGTATGGCAGAGATAGCCAGCTGTCCATCAAAATTCATACTGCTCTTAGTATAGCATAGTCATTGCTGGTGAGCAGCTTTTCAGCCAGAGATAATATGTCCCAGCTCATATCGCATCACATGGGGCCCTTTGACTATTTCTCATCAATGACATAATGGAGAACACGTGTATCATTCTGAGCAGAGGGGACCAAGATATGCAAATGCTTAATCCACTCTTGATTTCCCATCAACTGAAGGCAGAATATGCTGAGGCCCCAGATAACGGTGGACACATAAGAAAGGAGGGGTCTGGGATACACCTCACCACCAAGAGAAAGGACACCTTTGGAACCTCGAAAAACGCCATTTCTGTAACTGAAAAATGAAACTTAAATACTTATATTAAGCCACTGAAATTTGGAACATTAGTTTGTTAAAGCCAATAATATTACCCCAACTAATACATCACACAAGAGGAGATTCATAGCAAGCAGTTAGATATGAATCAAGAGTTAGAGGAGAGGGTAAGATAAGAGATCTAAATGCACGAGTTAACATTTAAAATATTTATAAAGGCATGCAACTAGCTATCATTTACAAAAAGTGGGTATTTAGAGATGAAAACTACAATCAAGTTTCAGCTTAGAGAACACCAATATTTGACATTAGTTAGAGGAGCTGAAATCTGTACAGGATCCTGAGATTGCCTGTGAAGTAGAAAGCAAAAGAAAAACAAAAGAGAGTTGTGTCCTCGAAGCAGAGACTAAATTATTTCAAGAAGCAGAGAGTACTCAACACTGTCCAATACTGCTGACAGCCCAATCAACATAAGAATAATGTAGGCCATTGAATTTAATAACTTTGAAAACTGCTTGAGACCTTGACAAAAACAATGTTGGTATGGGAACAGAAGCCTAGTTTGAGTACATTCAAAAATAAATGGGAAGGGAGGAAATGGAAAAGATAAAGGAAGAGCAGACATATAGAATGGAAGGCAAAGAAGGATGTGGAGTCAAGGGAAGGTGATGTGGACGTAGCACACGTGTGCTAACGAAAACAAGAAGGACACACTGGATAGGAAACAGTTGCTGCAAGAGCAGGAGGGAAAGCAAGAGGAGCCAGGGTCCAGAACATTATGCAGCCTTGGCCTCTTTGGGGGAGGAGAAACACACATTCCTTCGTAGCAGGAAGCCAGACACAATATGAATGTGGATGCATGTGGCTGTATTGATTTATTGATTATGTCTGGTTTTGAGTATTTTACAATAAAAATGTGAAGAGAGGTTACCCCTAAAGGGAATGAAGAAAGGGGTATGAGACGTTTGAAGAAGCTATGAAATAGCTCAGAAAGAGTGAAAGTAAAACTTCTAGCCAAACATAAAAGGATTTCTGGGCACTTCTGAATACCAGTTTGAGGGCTTTCGTTATGATTTTTATACCATATTATGATTTCATAACACCATTCAATCACAAGTTATGTGAGTATATATTTTTTTCTCCTGTGATGATCTGGTGCAATTGGAGTAAAGACAGCTGAGTTCAACAAAGGATGGGATCTTATTTTTTTAGTGTATATATGAGAGAGAGAAAGCAAAATATTTTGGGGGTGTTTGTATGAAAGTGATAGATGATCATTGACCATGAGTAAAGAGGAAACTGAAAAGGTAGATTGGCTGAGATCAAAGAATTGGGGTAGATTGGATTATTAGCGTGATTGAACTGGTTGAGACTACTGGAGCTAAATGAATAAGCTAGAGTGTAAGATGCTTGAAGGAGAAATTTCGGTGACGGTGCAGTTACTGGTAATGATAGGGGCTGGGGCAGAGCAGAACTAGGGAAATGGCTGGCAAAGATGAGGGAGAAAATTGAAGATAACGAAATCAAAGAACCGAGAGGCCAATGCATTTATTCAAGGAAGGATCACTGTGAAAGGATTTCAAGTCTTCTGCGAATGAAGGAGAATGACCTAGAAAATCGTTCATGATAGAAATGAAGAAAGCTGGGGGGTGGTATACCAAAGCAGACAAGCTCCAAAGAAGCTATAGTTTTTGAAAATGGGGTAGCAGTAAGAAGAAAGTTCACTACCCCCCATATCTTGACCTTAAGGCGCATCCACAAGGGGGAATGAGACATGCTTTGCATTTTGAGTATTGCCCCCCCATAAATTTGGGGTTCAAAATTAAACAGGGTGGGATAAAATTTGATATTGATGAAATAATTCTCCAAAAATTCTTTGTATTGTATCCCGTGGCCCATCCCCACAGTCTAGACTGCTTGTGGAGCACATCTTACCTCAAAAAATGGATGCTACCATAGAAACAGAAAACGGGAATATTTTTGCATCACAATATATTTTAAAAACTTATGTAAGTAAATTATCATGGGGAAAAAAAAGACTTTGGTTTGAAAAAACTGAGCATCTCAGACCGCCACCACCACCACCACCACCAAGATTCAGAAAATTGTATTATGATGTAAAGGTCTCATTTCTGTCCTAGACTTGGTAAAGGCTTTTACGAGCGGGGACTTTTATTTCTGGCAATAAAGAGTTTAAGTGTTCAGAGAAACCTTTCCAGTATAGCATGTACAAACTGCCAAATATTATTTTGGAAACATTCTTTTTAGAGAAAAAGAAAGAAAAATTCTGATAGAATGAAAACAATAACAAAGCAAAAATACAAGTGAGCACAGGAGAGTTAAAGCTGGCAATTACTTGGATCTATCTATCAGTTCCCTCCCTCCCTTCCTTCCCTCCCCCCCTCCTTCCTTCTTGTCCTTCTATTTCCTCTAAAACTTTTAAATTTTACAGATTGGATTTCTTTTTCTGCAGCTCTCAGTTTCTTTTGTACCTTATCTTCTGTCTAGGGGTTAATTTGTGCTGTGTCTTTGCTACTTGTGACTTGCCAGCATCAATGATGCTTTGCCATTTAAAATTCTCACTGAATTTGTTTTGTTCTTTTACATTTTTTAAAAAATATAATGCCATTTTAAGTATTGTCATAAATCCATTTTTGCAGTTCTTTTATTTCTTTAGAAGTGCCTATGTTGAATTCCTTTTATCTGAAGATATTAGGTAGTGATGAAATTTTCACCATTGGTAATAGCTGTTCCAATATTCTGCTGTCTCAGGCTGTGCTTTTGTTTTGCTACATGTATTTAATGGACTGGAGGTTTTTGTTTTATTCATGCTCTTTTGGATACGTATCTTGCTGTATTCATTTTTAATTCAAGTGTTTCTTTTATGCATCAGTTTCTTTTCCTTTTTTCTTTTAATTTTTTTATTTTATTTTACATATTTATGGGATATGTGTGATATTTTGTTACATGCATAGAATGTATAATGATCAAGTCTGGGTATTTGAGGTATCCATCACTTTAAGTATTTATCATTACTATATGTTAGGAACATTTCAATTTCTCTAACTGCTTTGAAATACACATTTATTGTTAATTATAGTCACTCCACTCTGATGTAGAAATTATACCTTTTATCTAATTGTATGCTTGTATTCATTAACCTCTTCATCTCCTCCTCCCACTCACCCATTCTTCTCTGCCTCTAGTATCTATCATTCTACTCTCTACTTTTCTGAGATCCACTCTTTCAGCTTCCACATGAATGAGAACATGTGATATTTGTCTTTCTGTGTTTCGCTGGCTTCACTTAACATAATGACCTCCAGTTCCATCCATGTTGCTGAAAATGACAGGATTTCACTCTTTTTTTTACAGCCAAATAGTATTCCATTGTGTATGTATGCCACATTTTCTTTATCCATTCATCTACCAATAGATACCTAGGTTGATTCCGTATCTCGGCTATCGTGAATAGTGCTGCAATAAACATGGGAGTGCAGGTATCACTTTGATATACTGATTTCTTTTCTTTTGGATAAATATGCAGTAGTGGGACTGCTGGATCATACGGTAGTTCTATTTTTAGTTTTTTGAGAAATCTCCATACTTATTACCCATAGTGACCACTAATTTACATTCCCACCAATGGTGTATAAGAATTCCCTTTTCTCTGCGTCCTCACCAGCATCTGATATTTTTTGTCTTTTTAGTAATAGCCATTCTAATTGAGGTGTGATGATATCTCATTGTGGTTTTGATATGCATTTCCCTGATAATTAGTGATGTGTAGCATTTTTTATCTACCTATTGGCCATCTGTATGTTTTCTTTTGAGAAATAGCTATTCATGTTCTTTGTCTATATTTTAATGAGATTATTTTTTTTACTGCTGAGTTGTTTGAGTTCCTTGTGTATTATGGATGTTAGTATTTTGTTGAATGTATAATTTGAAAATGTTTTCTCCCATTCAATAGGTTGTCTCTTCCCTCTGTTGATTGTTTCTTTCACTGTGCAGAAACTTTTTAGTTTAATATAGTCCCATTTGTCTATTTTTGTTTTAGTTGCCTGTGATTTTGAGGTCTATGGTTACCAAGCAGAAATGTTACACATTATTATTTATGTGAGTACATTCTTGGAAGTGCCTTCATCTTATCATCTGTAATAATATTTCTAATACATTAGAAATGAAATTTATGTTTCTCTAATTTTAAAAATAAAAAATGATTAAAAGCAATATCCTTATGCTTACATTCTGAATTTCTACTATTCTAATGCTTATTCAACTTCAAAATAATAAAATTTCAGACTATAATTACAAACATCCTGAAGCCCAAGAACAGATTCCTACATTTGATGAAATCTAGCTGAAATTGCTCTATTAAAATAGGCATTTCCTGCATCTGAAGAGCACTACATAATTCCCTGTTGTAGGAGGAGGCGGGAAGTAGTAAAAAAATCCTACATAAATATTTTTCAAGTTACAAAATATATGATAGGTTGAGTTATAAAAAAAGGTCCCAACTGTCTTCCAGATTTCATTTAAGGATTCATTAAGATCAAAATAAGAAGGTACAGAAGCCCAAAGATGACATTTTTACTACACGAGCAAAAAGCACAAGAGAGAATTATGGGTGTTTTAAAAGCATTTTCTTGTTAGACACTGAGATCAATTAGACATTGATCCACAAATGTTTATCCTTTAACTCCCTACCTCCTGAGGAGGAGGATACCTCCCCTCCCTCTGATTTTGACCTTCTGTATGTGACTGGTTTTGATCCTCGGAATGTGGGTGAAAGTGACAGTGTATGAATTTTATTCCAGATCTTAAATGTCACTGTCTATTTACATTTACTCTGCTGGGCTATTTGGACCTCTCTCAAAGCAGCCACGACTCCTACTTTCTGGGCCCTAGAATAAACATTCGTGGTGTGTACCCCCCTCAGAAACAGAGTCATTGAAGCTGATCCATGTGGTTTTGAGCATGAGAATAAACACTTATTGTTATATGATATAGTGATTGTAAGATTGTTTTATGTGTAGCCCAAATTGACTACTACAAATACCTGGTGACTATAGGAATAAATGAGAATGCTTGATATTTAATCCCCACACCCCTGATCCTTGGACACTTCTTTAGCTATAACTGAAGTCCCTATAGTCCCTCCAATACTGGAATTGAACAGATGATGACTTTTTCTTAAGATTTATCTCCTTAACAGCCACTCATCCATTGCTTCTCCAATTCTGAGAGAGAATTTTTATATTTGCTAATGTTCTCTATTTCTGGGGATAAAGTTTCTCTATTTCTTTGTATTTTAGTGATGGGATCGTGTTAAGATAACTTAAATCATGTATTTTTGAAACAACTGACTGACCTAAATGAGATAAAAGAAATACAAAATAAACAAGATGAATACTGAACAAATAACAAAATGATAGATTTAAATTCAAGCAAATCAGTAATTAAATAAAAATGAACTAATCTCTCCAATTAAAAGACAAAAGATTATTTTATTGGGCAACAGCAACAACAAAGCCAACTATATACTGCTTATCAGAAATTTACATGAAATATAAGAATACTGAAAAATTAAGGAAAGAAAATTAAAAAGATATAACAGGTAAACATTACCTAAAAGGAAGTTTGAGTAGCTATATTAAAATCAAACTAGTAGATTTTCAGGTAAAAACCCACAAAACATTAATACAAATAAAGAGAAGATTAGTGTGTGTGTGTATATAAAACATATATTACATATATATGTATCAATAACTCTTATAAAACTACAGTAATTAGTATAACCTGATATTGGTGTAACAATGTATATATAGACAATGGAATAGAATAAAGGTTACAGAAAGAGATCCATAAATATATGAATACCTGATTTACAATTTAGGTGGCATTCCTGAGAAAGAAAATCAAATAGTAAAGACTTTGACTAATACAGAAATAAAATTTAACTATATGATAAAACCAAATATTAATTTTCTAATAGAAATACGTATAAATAATTTATAAAAGAAAAATAGGTAGCTGGAACTCTTAATGTATGGTTTCTAAACCTAATTGGAAAAAAAAAATTAAATACTTCTCTAAAATGAAACTTGAACTGAAACCATGTTTTCCCTACAATCCTAAATTGCCCTAGCAGCCAAGAGGAGCTCTACTGGGTTTCAGGAAGGTGTCGGTTGGAAATCCAGGCAGGTGGTCAATCCAGTGTTAGAGGTTCAGGGATAATTGACAGGATTTAGGCAGAGTCAACATGTACAGCTGTACAATTTGTGAAAAACACAGGGGTGTCCAGCAAGGAATAAATATGGGTTAAATTCTAATCCTATGAGTCTTAAGCCTTAGCTGTTTCTTTCCAGAATTAGCTTTTCTAATTCACAAAAAAGGTTATATATAGCAGAGCTACCACTACTATATATAGTAGTGTATATATAGGACAGTTAGCAACAATGAGACATGGCCCCAATCTTAGTAGACACATGAGTAGAGCTTTAGAGCTTTGAGCTTGATTAGAGGAAGGAGGCAACAGCCAGATTATTAAATTTAGGGTATGAAGTCAGAGGAGAGGAATAGCAAGGGTTGACCTGGTTTTTGAATACTTTGGGATCTCAGATCTCCCTTCTTAATTACTTTTGAATATGAACTGATTTGCTCCCAAGTCCTGGGCCAAGGGCAAGACTGCAGGTAGGAATCAAATAGCTCCAATGCAAGTATGAAAGGAATGGAGGAAGTAGGTGATCCAGGTGCTCGTTATGTCTGTTTTTTTTAATTTGCATCTACTCCAAAAGCCCAGATTAATGGATAACAAAACATTTTACCACTTGTCTGTTAAACCAGGCAATGACTGATCTTCCTAAATCTTGCGTTACCTACGTCAATTCTATCCTCCAAATCAGTGCCATATCACATCCACCTAAGCACGTCACTTCCTTGCTCAAATTCTTTGCTGCTTCCTCATTGTATATGAACTAAACCTTAAGGTGGCTTAAAAATGCATTCATGACATGAATAATTTCTATTTCTTAAACTTTATTTTGTTCTTTTCTCCACATTTCAAGGTATACTCTGTAACTCCAAACCAATTATTACCAGAATTTTCTAAGCAGTTCTGTTTTCCTGGAATGCCCAACTTGTTGCCCACTTCTTCAGGTAGTATCATCTCTAGCAAATCTTACCTGATATCCCTTCCTTTTGTGTTCTTATGCTACCCATCCATAGCTTCATCATTGTTTTCATATTTACTCATTCATTCAAAAAGCATTTTTATGACATCCACTATGTCATGGTCACTAACAGATTCCTCAGGGCTTCAAATCAAACCTTCCTTGGTGTACCCCGTGGCTATTCCCTCTGAAGGCCCTGTCACCTTCTCATTCCAGCTACTCACAAAACATATATGCCTTTTCCTCCCTCTAGGCTTAGGGAAACTTTTTCCAGCTCTCGCAACTTCCTCCTCCTGACTACTTGAAGCAATTTAGGTCTTGGAGTGGGAGTAGGAGGAATAACTGTGATTCTACTTTAGAGAGTTAATATTCCATCTGCCACACAAATACATGTCTTTATTTAAAACTTTAAATCGAATAAGCTTATCAGCTTATGACATCACTCGTATACACACAAGCCATGCAATTTAATGTGCGATATACATTTTTGTTAATTTAATTTCTGTATCATGTCTTTCTTAAATGTGATCAGCAAATTTGAATCAAGCATGACTGGTATTTTTCCTACAGTCAAGCAGAAGTCAATTGTCAAACTTTAAAAATACAGTTAAAATATTGGCAATTTACTCTTTTTGTTGAATTAATGCATGGAAAATTTTTACTGTTTCTCATATCAATTTCCATTAGTAGGAGCAGGTATTGTTCATTTCAATGAAATTGGCCAGATCAAGTTAAAAATCTGTTAATGTAATTTTTAGAAATAAATTAGCAACCTTTCTCAATCTTTTGTTTATACGAATCTAATATAATCACTCTTGGGAACTATTAGCATTTTAAATATATTCCAAGTACCATTTTGTAAATGCAATAAACAGATTTTCTCAGGAAAAACATCTATTAATATAATTCCAAGCAATATTTATATTTTGTGCATTCAAAAAGAAAACCGTATGTTTCCGTAGGTAGAATAATCTTATAAATGTAGCCACAAATTAGACAAAGTCTATGAAATATTCAAAAGTCTAAGAGGTAACATTTTAAATATCCATAAGAGTTTAGAGGTCCTGGAAAATATGGACAGAATTCTTTAGCGTAAGAAGGGGCAACTTTACATATCCTAAAGACGTGCAAAATTCTTTGAAGTGTCCACCTGGATAAGAGTAAAAGACTTTTGTGAGTGAAAGGATAATTAGGTATGATGAGCAGTGAGACTAATCTCTATACGAGTTTTGTAGTTGGTAAGCTAGTGGCCAAATGGGGAGGCTCAGATGACACGAAGGGCAAAGTTTATGAATGTTTGCAAATCCAGATTTCCTGCCCAACTCAGATCTACAATCATATGTAACCTCAGTTCTCTGGCAACCCTGTTTAAAATTACTTTAGGCCCCTTTCCAAGTTTATCTTCTCCAAGTATGTATCAAGTTTTAGCATACTATAAATTATACTTATTTATCTTGTTTACTATTTGTCCTTTCCCTTACGAAGTTAAGTTCCATGACAGCAGGCTTCTTTCCCCGCTTTGTTCACTGTGTTGCACACAGTGCCCGGAGCAGTGCCCGGCACCGGATAAGTGTTCAGGGAATAGCTGTAAAAAGAATGAGTGAATGAGTGACTGAATTAGATTAGATTTTTTTTTTATAGGTATGCATCTTTTAACCACAGGAAGGTAATGGATTAAGAATTTAAGGGTTTAGGAGAAGCAGAAGACTGAATTAATATTTTTGTGTTTGGACGAAAAGTACATATTTTGGTTAATTAGAATGCAAGTCTTCTTACATTAATTTAATACGTAAAATTGGATAATTAATTTAAACTTGTGGTTTTTAAGTTAAAATATTACTAAATTATTTTTGCATAGAATTAGGACATCTGAAAGAGCTTTAGGTCTACCATGTTTAACAATTCAATTTATTAGATTTATAAGAGTTATTTAAGTAATGAGACAGGATCCATTCAAAGACAATTGAACTTAAGAAGGAAATCAAGTACGTTAAACTTACCAATGCAACTTGAAATGGTGAGGTGTTTAACTATTTAAACAGTTCCAAATATTATCCAAAGGTCTCTTAAAAGTGATTATTAAAATTTACTAGTCTTACAAGTGAATAATGTGTTTATGTTGTGAACGTTGCTTAAGAAAAGTATCAGGGTTTTAAAATTATAAATTTAATAGATTGATCATACACAAGGTAAACTCCTGAAGTTTCTTTTGTACATATGAAATTTCCTGAGAGAACACCAAAAGAACTCACATAAACATTGTCAAATGTTGTCCTTTTAATGATATTGTTCAAACAAAACCATTTTTTTTAACATTAGATGCTGTATGTTCAGAAAATATCTAGTTGGAGAATTTCCTTTTAGGGATAGAACCAACATTTGTTGTCATAAAAAGAGTGCTATTTATAGTATTTTCTATAGTTAGTCTAATTGAATCAGTTTATAGTATTGCTATTGAATACAATAAATAAGAAAAAAACTCCTTTAAAGTAAACACTATTAAATTTAAATAAACAGAAACAATCAGCCACTCTAAATATCATCTATCAAACAATCAAAGATACATACTCTTCTTTAATTATCCATTATTATTTTTATCACTTTTAAGATGGTTATAAAAAGTAAAATGTAATAAATAAAAGAAAACATTGGTATAGAAATAATACAATGTTGATTAATGAACAGCTTTGCCATGTTCAAGAAAGATATGTGTGGAAGCCATTAAATGTTCCCCAAATATTTATTTTTCCCAATTTAGTCAGATTCATTAGTATATCTTTGCATTTTCCCATATATACAATGTAGGAAGATGCTAGCTGCAATATCTCATTCCAGAGAAAGAATAAATTATTATGAAAATAGGAAAACTTAATTTGGCACAGATTTAAGATATACAAACCTCTGGAAATTATTTTAAGCCCTGAAGGCAAATATCTCCTTGAACCACAAGCAATCTGCTCTTTTTAAACCTGAGTTACTGTATTACTTGCATTCTCAATACTTTTCTTTTTAATAGTTTCCTCTGAAAATTTCCCAGAATTTCAGAGGTAATTCCTTTGCCCACTTGATGATAAGAACACAGATGGAATATTGTGACCAGTTTGAGGTTTCATAGCTTCAGAAGAACATTGAAAATCTGAAGAATCCCTTTTGTTTTCATTCATTCATTCACTCATGCATACATCAGGTACTTACTAAGCATTTATTCGCATGATCCAGGGAATATAAAAGGCACTGGGTAAGGTGGGGAGACATTCTTTGTAGGAGTTTGGAATCTATTTAAGCAACTTTGGAAAGCTTGCTCATTTCCCTTGGGATGACATATAAAATAAGTAAAATTATTAAGGTTATTGCCAAAGTTTCTATAATCATGAAATTGAATAAACTAGCTGTAGAGTGTTAAAGAGAAAACTGTTACCTACGGATCTTGCTTGACCACAGAGCTACAGTTAACTTTACAGGCTCCTTTGCAGTTACATGTCATAAAATTTTGCTGACTTAGCCAGAACTGGTGTTTACAAGAAAAATTACAAAAAGAAACTTTGTACATATAACACCAATTAGAGCTTTCTGGTGAAAATTTGAACATTTATATTGTTAAAATATATTGTTAAATATATTCTTAAAAAATAGCTAATTCAGATCTCTAGTATACTGCCAAAAAATAGGCATGTATTCTATTTCTGGGCCAGACCTTATTTTCTACTTAATTGCTATGGGACTGAAATTTCAGATCACTAAGATACAGAGACTAAACAAATGTTATTACTCTCTATGGTTCTATTTAAAAAAAAAGTATTTTCCATAATTCTAATCCTAACTTAGAACTAGAAGTCCTGGACAAAAATAAAATAAAATAACATCTATTTGAAGCCAAAGGAAAGCTTACAAACAGCAGATTTGTGAGACCAAGATCCCAGAGAGAATGGAAGTTCAGAGAGGTGAACCCAGGATCTGCCAATTCCAAAGTAACTACTGAGTGTACAGCTAAGTGGAGACTTTATAGACTCATGAAGTTCCAGTAACAAAATAATGGGTTTTGGGGACTACAAGGAAGGAGTGAACCTCGTAAACACTGCTAGTTTTATGTGAGGTCCCTGACAGGCCCCATCCTAGAAATCAAGGATGAACCAGAAATAACACTCAAATTAGAATCATCTCAATTGCTGGTCAGGTTGAGATCAACTGGGATTCCTAGCACTTCAATAAAAAAAGCAAAAGTATTATACAATCTCCCTGTGTGAAAAATCATCTAAAGATTCAAGTCATCTATAACTTTTCATATATAGTTTCTGACATTAAAAGAAAAATCCCCAGGCATAATAGAAGACAATAATTGACCAAATATTGAGAGACAAATAATTGAGAGATCCAGATTATATAATTATTGGACATGAATTTTGAAATAACTGTGATTAACATGTTTAAAGGTTAAAAGACAATGTGGTCATTATGGCAGAGAGTTGTAAACTACAAAGGAGAATTGAATCAAATGAAAATTTTGAACTGAAAAATGCAATAACCAAGATAAAGAACTCAATGGATGGGTTTAACAACAGGATAAGCACAGCTGAAAAGAGAACAAATTAGAATTAGGTCAAAAAAATGTCTAAACTATGAGAGAAAAATAGAAAATTCATAAAAGAGCACAAGAAACACATATAACAGTAAAATGATCTATCACATGTGAAATTGGAGTCCTACAAATAGAGGAGAGAGGCTGTGATACAGAAGCAATATTTTAAGAGGTAATCCTTGAGATTATTTCCAAAACTGGTTCTCATGATGAAGAGTTCAGAAAGATCCCTTGTGACTTTGGCAGGGGGAAGAGAAGAGTAATAATTGTGACAAATGCCTACAGCCTTCTCCATAACAAAAACCTGTTCCCTAGGGTGAAAAACTTTAGCAGAGCTTTATATCAAGCAGAGGTAGGACAGTTTACTCTAATCCATTCTAGTCTTTCTGTCTCAAATAAGGAAGGGAAAAGCTAAGAAACACTTGGGAAGGTAACAGCCCCAAAACACATGTCCACTAAAAGATTGAGATTCATTCATTAAATTATAGAATGCTTTCCCTCTGCCACACTTAGCACATCCCAACAGTGCACCCCTCTAGTAACAGTGAGTTACTGCTGAAAAAGTTGCGAGACACAGATTCTTTCTAAGGAGTAGTACTTAGGGAAGCCCAAAGCCAACAGGGGAGACATAAAAGAGGACAGTAGAGGAATGTGAAGACTTTGGCACTTACAGCTACAGAAGACATTAAACACAGTCAAATTTCTAGCCAAATTAATTTACAACTTCACACTAAAAACCAATTTTGCCTGTCTTATATCTGACACATCATTTCTATGTAAAAAAATAAATAAATAAAATTTCAGGACCCTATAAATTCATTATACCAAGGGGAAAGTTAAGTCTTGCAGACTGAGTCCCATAGCATGTTTGCAACTTCTGCTTCTTAGATTGTAGATTCTCTTCTTCATTTTCTTGTTCTGTAAATGATGAGGAGGTACCAAAGACTAGACCTACCCACTTCTAATCACTGATCTTTGTTACAGATTAACTGCCTCTTTTGTTGTACTGTACCTAACTCAGACCAGACAGTGCCCAAGAGCCCATGACAGTTACATCTTTAGTGTAGAATGTTAAAAATACCTTTTTCCAAAAGAAAAAGACCACCTCAACTAGTCCAATCATTGTTAACTCTGAATTAAGCCTTACAGAGAAAGATGTTGAAATTATGCTAAACTTCACAAAGCTCTGTCTATATAAGCAATCCCAAACTTCTATACTTTGGAGCACTGACTTCTATTCTTTGAAATCTGTGCTTTCTAGGTGACTCATCCTCAAACTTTGTGTCTGAATAAACATTCTTTAAGCTACATTCTGACCCTTTTGATTATTTTAGGTTGACATCTGGCTTTTAACCAAAAAAAAAATCATAAGAGATGCCAAAAAACAACAAAAAACAGTCTGAAAAGACAAAGTAAACATCCGAATTGGATTTAGATATGACAAAGATGTTGAAATTATGAGATAGGGAATTTAAAATACTATGATTAGTATGTTAAATGAATAATGGAAAAATAGAAATTATACAAGAACAGATAGGTAATGTAAGAAGAGAGATGGGAACTCTAAGAAAAAAGAATCAGAAAAATATGCTAGAAATCAAAAACACCATAACAGAAATGAAAAATGCCTTTGATGGGCTTATCAGTAGACTGGACATGATAAGACCAATAAACTTGAAGAGAGATTGATAGAAAATTCCTGAAATGAAATGCAGTGGAGAAAGAATGGGAAAAAAAAAAAAAGAAAGAAAGAAAACACCAAAAAAAAAAAAAAAAACAAACAAACAACCCAGAATAGAGCATTCAAGAACTATGGCACAATTTCAAAACATGTAACATATGTGTAATTGGAAAACCAGATGGGAGAAGAAAGAGAGAATGGAGCAGAAGAAATAGCTGAGTCATAACGGTGAAGAACTTTCCAAAAGTACTGACAGAATAAATTACAGATCCAGAAAGCTCAGAAAACACTAACACTTTGGGTATGTTCACCCAAAGGAATATACATCCACTTAGTGACAATCTATTGAGTAGTATGAAAGTTGTAAAACTTCCATTTAGATTTATTTTTTAATTAGAAGAATTTTTAGGGGAGAAAAAAAGCATTACCAACATTAAATATAAGGATTTACCCTGGAGAAATCTGTTTTCAGATTAGTCAAGGATTTCTTATAATAAGAGAGGTATTCTGGGCAAAGAATGATAGTTCCATAACACAGAGGGCACAAGTTTCAGTGCAACACACTGAAGTTTAACTGTGCCCTAAATGGATTTATGGCACATATAATCTGGTTTTAACTAAAGTAGCTCTCACAATACATACAAGAAGCTAAAAAGATTATTCCAAAGAAACCAGGGTTTGATAGTGATACTAGTAAGCAAGCTGACAACAAGGACACAGCTGAGCTGAACATTTCTGTGTCCATCTCTGTTTCTTTTGTTAACTGTACTACAAGGTGAAAATGATGGCAGTCTAATTAGGTTTTGTAAAATTGGGCAAAAATGTCAAAATTATCAAGGAGATTCTTTGAAATATGCATTTATTTCCACAATCATTCATAATTTAACTTACTCTAAATGTATAACATAAATTGTTTATATTAGACTTTTGCAGGGTCTCTTTTTCAACTACCATGGTCATTAAATTCAAGCATTAAAATAAGCTTAATTGGCTGAAAAAGTATAACAGAGAAATGTGAATGGTGTCTGAATATTTAACAATATTAAGAAATTTTTGTTAATTTTTTTCTGTGTTAATACCTTTGTGGTTTATTTAAGAAATGTGTATCTTTAAGAAATATATTGAATTATTTATAGATGAAATAATACAATATCTGGAATTTGTTTCAAAATAATCCAGGCAGTGTTCAGAGGGAATGTGAGGGTATTGAAAAACCCTCACGTAGAAAAAAAAAGATTATAGAAAAATATAGAAGGTATAGATAAAACGATTACTGTGAACCAATAGTGATTAAAGTGGATGAAGAGTACAGAAGGGTTTATTCTCATATTTGCTCTACTTTTCTGTTAATGTTTTCCATAATAATAAGTTTAAAAACCTTAATTTAGAGCCTTACCTTTAATTTACTGCATCAAATAGTGGTAATACAATATTTTCAAAATAATAAAGCACATCCAATAGCATTTTTCTTGCTAAATTATTAAAACTGATGTGTTTTCTGTTAATTAGCTTGATTTAGCCATTCCACAATATATACATACTTCAAAACATCATGTTTTATACAATAAATACATACAATTTTGTCAATTTAAAAAAATTAGAAAAAGGTCTTCTGCCAAAAAAAATTGTAAAATATATGTAGTTACTTAGATCTCAAGACAGAGTTCATTAGCAGCCAATTTCTATGAAAATAATTATTTTTCCTGAACTATGCTTGGAAAATATTTGTCAAATTGCCTAAAAATTTTAAAACAAAGCCTGATTTGTATTTAATAAGAGCAAAATTGGTTTTTGGACCATTCATTTAAAATTATGCATTGTTTTAAAGTTTGAATTATGTTAATAGCATGTGTTATTTTTTTCTAAAGATTTATCTAAAATTCACCATGTTCTAATTTATCTTTTTGTTGTGAAGTTTAATGGATCTAATATAATATTAAGGTAGTATATCCATATCACTAGCAAGTAAATGAATTTGCATATTTTGGGGGTGCATGCTTCCAAATCATTTCCTAATGAGATTCACATACATCAAAAAAAAAAATTTGGAGATCACTGCTCTAGATGTCATCAATCTACCTTCTAGCCCAATATATGACTTTCTTCAATATTCTCTCATCTTTTGCTTGAAATATTCCTCGTGAAGAAGCTGGGTCATAGTTGAATCATGCTGCTTGCAATGAACAAATAAACCCACAAACATTTCTTAGAATTGACGCTTCCCAGATGAGAGGTGAAAAACAGACAGAGAGGAAGCAGGGTCACTGCTTTTACCTGCAGGCATGTTTCAGGAGTGCCGGGAAGTATGTAAATCATGTGAGCCCTGAAAAATACTGAAATGCTCTTATCTCATTCCATCAGAACACCAGATTGTCTTTGACAAAAAAACTTCAGGGCCAATTAGGCCAAAGGACCTCTTCCTCACTCTATCATTAAAGTATTACCTTTCCAACGATATATTCAGTAAATAATCCACTGATTGCCATCATAATTTAATTCAGAGACTTCAACTACACATGACCTTGACATCTTTGAATTTAGAATCTAGAGGAAAATAAACTATTTCCTGTAAGAGCTTTCCCTCAATCATCAGTAAATCTCAACAAAGCAGTGTGGACATAATTTTCTCTGATCTAGCCAACAAACAAACCACAAAACATCTGTTTTTATTGCTTCTTTCCCAAATTGGAAATGATGACAGCTGCTACATTCTAATCGGGCATTTCATGAAACCATTCCACTATTGATTGACCTCTGTTTAACTTTCATATTGCTTATTAAAAAGAAAATGTTTTTCTTGGAAAAGTAAAATCAATTTTAGTAACTTCAAGATTGAATTATAGGGAACAAATAGAAAGACATAGTCAAAATTGGCCCTGTAAACTGTATTTTAGAAAAAGGGGAATATAAACCCTGGCTTCAGATAGAACTGAAAATAAACAAAAATAAAATTGAAGGAAATGTATTGAATGAGTTACCTTTGCATCCACCCTGTGTTATAGCAGTTCCAAAACTGCTTGTAATTTCTTACAGCCATGTGCTCTCGTGCCTCCCTGCCCGCCGTGTCTGCCTGACTCGCTCAGGTCCTGCCCTTGGAGCACAGGCCAAGTGGGTGGCGGCACTGCCATTCGCCCCTGGGGGACAGGTTATTGGAGAATAAATAGATGCTTCTGAACAAATAAATGCTTCTGAAGCAGCATTAGCTAAGGTAGTTCTGAGATGTATAGGTAGAATGAAAAGACATCATTTAATAGGGCCGAAAGTGTAAACAGACTTATAATAATTAATGCAAAGTCTAATTGAGATGGTATTCGAAAAAAATTAGAAAGAGGTTACCAGAAGAATAATGAGTTAAACAAAGGTAGCTGTAAAATGGTTTGGATCTAGCAGTTTAACATGTCTCAGATACAATACCTACCATTTGATCCAGCAATCCCATTATTGGGCATCTACCCAAAAGAACAAAAGACATTCTATAAAAAAGACATCTGCACCCGAATGTTTATAGCAGCACAATTCACAATTGCAAAGATGTGGAAACAACCCAAATGCCCATCAATACATGAGTGGATTAGTAAAATGTGGTATATGTATAGCATGGAGTATTACTCAGCTATAAGAAATAACGGCGATATAGAATCTCTTGTGTTCTCCTGGGTAGAGTTGGAACCTATTCTACTAAGTGAAGTACCCCAAGAATAGAAAAATAAGCACCACATGTACTCAGCAGCAAATTGGTTTCCCTGATCATCACCTAAGTGCACATTTGGGAATAACACCAACTGGGTGTCGGGCAGATGTGGGGGGAGGGGGGATGGGTGTATACCTACATAATGAGTGCGATGCGCACTGTCTGGGGAATGGACACGCTTGAA
Organism: Eulemur rufifrons; assembly: GCF_041146395.1. NCBI lineage: Eukaryota > Metazoa > Chordata > Mammalia > Primates > Lemuridae > Eulemur > Eulemur rufifrons. The sequence goes on along the minus strand of NC_091000.1, from coordinate 45,123,149 downwards.
GCTCTGACTTGAGGCGGGGGCATGGACAATATACATAACTTAAACTTTTGTACCCCCATAATAAGCTGAAATAGAAAAGAGAGAAAAAAGAAAAAAAAAAAAACATGTCTCAGAGATCCTTTTTGACCTAGAATCCAGAGCCTAGCGGAGCCTGGCTGGCCGGGAAGGACACGTTCCTCGCTCTTCTCTCCCTGCTCCCTGCACTGAGCGCCCAGATCCGAGTGCGCTTGGGGAAGCGCGAGGGCCGTGGAAGTGATCCTCAAACGCCTACGCCAGGCGCTGGAGCTGAGTGATCCGACAGATTTGGGACAGAACGTATTAGGCAGTGTCCAAAACGGGCATAATAAAGAGTGAAGAAAAACAAGATTAATACACAAAGTAGAAGATTTTAGGCAAGAAAATTATGAGCTCAATAATGTGGTATCTGTGGTGTGTCAAGAACCTGGTCTTCTATTGTGCAGGAGTTTGTGCCTTTGCTTGCATTACCTTCTGCTGTCAGAGCAGCATGTTTTTCTGTGCGGCTTTCTGGGGTGCTTGGCCTTGCTAATAAAAGAGCATGCTGCAGCCAGGAGCTCTTCCAGGTCTCCACAGACAGATGGCTGGGAAAGTCTGGGGATTATGACTATGGAATTGGTGCTTTGAGTATGGGGGACTCATGCCATGTAATCTAAAAAACAGCTTCATTTGGTCTTCTGCTGGTCCATAAAATCTGCCCAGTGGGAGTAATCCTCCTCCCGTCTGTAAAACCCCAAACCTTCTAACTTTTCTAGTCATTCTCTTTTTTTATTTTCTTTTTGGCAAGTGTAATATATTTTATGGCTGTTGTGAAAATAAAATGAAAATCAGTCAAATGTTAAAAGCAAAAGATAAATTGTGATTTAGCCATTTGGTTTCTGATGAATTGGCCATTTTGCAAATTGACCTGCTTCCATAAGACATAAAACCATAAACAGACTGACCACAAAACTTATTGTCCAACATGGGACACTCTTAACTATGAAAGGCAGTGCTATCTACAATTACCCTGGGACCGCAAACATAACATACTGACTATAGACCACAGGACAGTCCATAGCAAACTATGACAAACACTTGCCTTAACAGAAACATCTGATAGTGTTTGGATGAAACCCAGCTCCCATGACATCATCTGTCTGGTCACTCTTTGATAAGAAAAATTTATCTAATCTTTTAAAGTGGCAAACACAGTCTCAAGCCAGAAATGCAATATGTCCCAGAAAATAGTCGAAGCTCTAAATTTGATTTCAACATAAAATCTTCTCACCTCCTCCCAGCTGAAGCCTTCTTTGAGCTGGCTTCTGATCGAGGTAAGAGGAATCTGGTCTTCCTTTTCCCTTTTCCCTTAGCCTTTCCTGCTGTCTCTCCTCCTTTTCCAGCTTGTTATCATTCCAAGTTTTTCAGTCCTTCCTGAGCTGAGAGGAGACAGCAGAGAGAAGAGGTAAGGAGGATTGAGGCAGGGAGCAGGAATCTCAGCAATTCACCAACTTTCTCTCCCCAAACCTTCTTCATAAAATCCTCTGACCCTCCATTCTTCTACTTTTCCATAACCCTGATGTGAGTGAGGGAGTTTGAGGTCCTTATAAATGAATTTCAGCTATTTTCTTTAAAATTCGGCATATGGTCTAAAACTTCCTCCAATGCAGTACCTCATGTATTCTCATGCTTCATTGATTTAATATCCTGTTTATGTCCTGGGGTTTGGGTTATATATAAATACTGGCCCCAGGGAAAGAGGTATCTCTGTGATCCTGCCTAGAGAATTTGTTTTTCTGGAGATATTCTTCAAGGATCTGATTCATATGATCTACCTGGTTTTGCTCAAGTAACAGTAGACAGTGAGAATGTATATTTGCCCTAAGAGAGTTTTGAAGAATCCCTGAAAGACTGACACCAATTGGTATTTTTAGTCAGGTACAATGTAGTTAAGGGATCTTTAAAATACCTGCCATAAAAATAGGGTTCTAGTGTTTGGAGCAGAGGATTATCTAATGCAATAGATAGATCATCATTTTTAAGGGTCAACAGTAATGTACACAGAGTTCTCAGTGCATTTTAAGATAAAGTTTATGACTTCGACTCTCAAGAGCACTCAAGTATTAGAAAATTACATCCTGTATATTTTGACATAGCTGAGAACAGTATGTTGAATGTAGAATCATGAAATTTCCAGCCCAAGAGAAGGAGAGGAAAGGAAAAATGTTGTTCCAACCCAACATTTCCCTGACTCTATTTTTTGGTTAAAATCATTTCTAACATGGAGGTGAGAGAGAGAGAGAGAGAGAAAATATGAGAGAAAGGATTCTGAGGAGGCAGGAAAAAATGAAATCCATAGCACAGCTGCAGAATTAGATTTAGAGTAGGAGGGATCCCTTGCTTTTTCAGATCAAAGAGCTAGTAGTAAAAATAGATATAGGTGAGGTTTAAAAATCTATAGGCAGAAAGGTGAGGGAGTTCATAATCTAATGTGTATTTTATGAGAGTAGAAGAATTATAAAAAGGAATTTGAGAAGAATGATGAAAGTACGAAATGGCACTGTCTAATATAGCAGTTGCTGCACCAAAATGAACTTTTGGGTCTAGAGAGATATCCATCCGGTCACTGTATTGGCGGGAATCTTGAGGCTTCTTCTGGAGGAACATTCAGATTTAAATTAATTTACATTCAGTAAAATTAAAATTTAGTTTCTTGGTTGCCTTAGACACATTTCTACTGCTTAGTAGCTAAATATGGCTGGTCAGTGGCAGCTGCACTAGCCAGCCCAGATATAGAACATTTGCATCACTGCAGAGATCTCAATAGGACATAATTTGTTTGGAATATCCTCTCTGGAGAATGCAACATTTGTGGGGGAGCATTTGTTTATGGAGGGGTGAGGTGTTGGTACTCAGCACTGAAGACTTATTTTTTATGTATGTTGTTCTTCCTGAACTGTGGCCTCTAAATGCTATACTTTTGGGTCAATAAATAACATCCTTTCTTATAAGACAGCAATTTAAATATAAGACTCAAAAGATAGATGGAAAAAACAATATTACCTTAATTACTGATAAAACTGATTAGAGAACATAGTTTTAGATCTATAGCAAAAGAGACTTTTAGAAGTAGACAGACTTGTCCACCTAGTCACTGTATCAGCTAGAATCTTCAGGCCTTCTCGAGAGGAACATACAGAAACATTTACCAATGGTGTGACCTTGGGGAACTCACTAAGCCTCTTTGAGCCTCAGTTCCCTTATCTGTAAAATGGGAATAATAATATATCAATTTAAGAGTTCTGTGGAGAGAAGTAAATTCATTTATATAGAGCTCAGAACAGTGCCTAGCATACGGTAAGTTCTATTTATGTGTTTGCACTTATTATTGTTATTGCACAATGAAAGATAGCTCAGAATGTACCGTCTGCTGGTAGACAGAGCTTGAAGAGCACCCAAAGGTACTGGGCCAAGCATGATCAGGTTTTTTTTCTCAAGTTCACCAATCAGATAAGTCACTCTTTTTACTACCTGAGTGTGAGCGAAGACTAGGCAGCAGGAGGTGTAACTTTCATACTCTTCAGTCATTATGGAGTGAAAACCTTCACTTCTTTATTGAAACATGCACAGTTATAGATATCTAAAAGTTGGCTCACTTTTGATATATGTGTATATATATATATATATATACACATACACACACATATATATATATAAATTTTTTTTTTAATTCTCTCTGTCCACACTCTCAAACTAGTCCAGTAAAATGTCAGGCAGTTTTGTACCAAAATAGCACTTACACTCTCTCTTTTTCCTACCATATTAGTCTACAATGCAAAAATCAGACCTTGACTCAGCCTAGTGCTGCATTACATGAAAATAGAAATAGCACCTCACCTCAACAGTCATAGAACCTCCTTCTAATCACCATGTGACACATATTAGAAATCTCATTTCCATCTAACAAGGGCATTGCAAGCCTCTAACTGAACTGCACATCTGTCTATTCATGTCTTTTTAACATTGAAATAAACTAAGATCAATCTGTGACAACCACGAATATTATTAAATTAAAAAATTTTGGAAACCAAAACCAAAGACTGTATGAAATGACATTTCCAGGAAAGGCTTCAGGTTTCAACTTATCAGTGTTCATTTTTTTCCCCACTAATTTCTTTCTATTTATTTATTTATTTCAGGATATTATGGGGGTACAAACATTTTGGTTACATGGTATGACTTTGCCACACCCAAACCATGATTTGAGGAGTGCCTTTTTCCCCCTACAATGCTCACCGCACCCATTAGTTGTGCATCTACCCACCCCAACCTCCTAATCCCTGAAGAATATTACTACCATGTGAGCACCATAGTGTTGATCAGTTAGTGCCAATTTGATGGCGAGTACATGTGGAGCCTGTTCTTCTGTTCTAGTGATGCCTCATTTCGGAGGATGGGCTCAAGCTCTATCCAGGAAAATATAAGAGGTGCTAGATCACCATCATTTCTTATAATTGAGTAATATTCTATTGTATACATATACCAAATTTTAATAATCCACTCATGAATTGACAGGCACTTGGGTTGTTTCCACATCCTTGCAATAGTAAATTGGGCTCCCATAAACATTCGGGTGCAGATGTCTTTATCATAGAATGTCTTTTGTTCTTTTGGGTAGATGCCTAATAGTGCTATTGCTGGATCGAATGGTATTTCTATTTTTAGCCCTTTGAAGTATCACCAAATTCTTTTCCACAGAGGTTGCACTAATTTGCAGTCCCACCAGCAGTGTAAGAATGTTCCTGTCTCTCCACATTCTCACAAACTAATAAATTCTTTCTTTAAATGAAATCTTACTTGAAACTCAACATGTGTAGGGGATCAGCAATGCCAATTTCTTCATATCCTAACCTTCACCTTGATTGGCACTGATGCATTCTCAACAGTCTACTGAGATCACTTGTGGTGACCATTCTCATTTAAAACTGAAATTTTATTTTGTGCGTTCCATGAGCTCAAGGGCCTTTGCTGTTTTATCACTTTATTCCTAATACCTAGGACAGTGCCTGACGCAAAGGTGGTGCCTGGTGAATATGTATTCACTGAATGAATGAATATCAGACAGAGAAAACTAAGTTACTTGGATTAAGTCATTCAGTAAGTTGGTGAGGCTGGGACTGGTATACAGTGAGTGACTGGGTAGATGATGGTGTCATTACCAGAATAGGGAATAAAGAAAAAGAGTTATGAGGGAAAAGATGCTGAAATCAGCTGTGGACATGGGAATCTGAAGTCCTTGTGGGACACCCACGTACAGGTATCAACAGACAAGGAGATAAGCAGCCTATTCAGCATAGACTCAGTGATTCAGCACTTCCACTATTCTTTTACAAAAGGTATTGATTCATTTACCTTTCAAGCACTATTCTAGCCCATGGATGTTTCCCATGCTCATATAGCCACTAAGGCAGTTTCTTAAACTTTAATGTGCATAGTGAGGAGGAAGCTCTGTGGCCAGTGCATGTGCTCCGGCCCAGGCTTCGGAAATTGGAAGGAAAGGCGAGTGAGACATGCTCCTTATTGTGGGGGGGATAGCGCAACAGCGAAAAGCATGGCCAAGAACACGGCGAGCGCTTATATATGGCTCTGAACAATAGTGGCAACATGCCGGGGGAAAGCGTGATCACATGGGTTCACATAGGAGGTAACACCTTGCTTATATAAGTATGCTGATTCATGCCTCCCTGGAAGGCTGGCTAGCCGGGGACAGTGGTGGGGAGGCTGGGATGGAAAAAACACTGTGGCAGTCATCTTAGTTGTGGCTAAGAAACCTATTGCCTATACAAATGCATTTTACCTTACACACATGCAAATCATGTGGGGAATCTTGATAAAACGAAGATTCTGATTCAGAAAGTCCAGGGTAGGCCCTGAGATTCTGCATTTTTAACAAGTTCCTGCAGGATGCTGAAGCTGCTCATCCACCACCACAATTTGAGAGCAAGGCACTACAAAACTGTAAAAATGGCTTTAAGAGTTAGGTAGCAGTATTATTTTTCTTTTTTGTAAAATTTCAAAACCCTTACTATATATATTAATAGAATAGTGAACTTGCAAAATTCTGTTTGTTTTCTTCTCATAACCTTTATTTTTGCACTTTAAAGGATATTTTTAGGTTTTTACATATTCACTTTGAAATGTAATATGGTTTTTAGTTCAAGGCAAATTGTCTCTTAATTTTAATAGTGATCTCATAAGCTATTCAGTCTTTCAAGAAATGTTTTTAGATTTAGCCTTAGGCTAAAGACTTTAGGCTAAGTTAAGCAGCTGTTAGAAATAATGAGGTACTGAGGCAGGCTTTGGAAGTGGGTAGATTCAGGACATTTTGAAACATTCAAGCACTTAGGAAAGTACCAATTGTGGAATAGTGACCTACTTCAGAGCTAGGCATAGGTACAGCTATCCCTGTCCTGAAACAGTGAAGAATAAACTTGGTGAGTTGAAGGAAGATCAAGAAGACCAGTGAGCATGTGGCACAAGGGTGAGGAAAATGGCAAGAGATTGAAACTGGAGAGGTAAATAGCAGCCATATCAGGTAGAGCTTTGAAAATCAAAGCAGAGAATCTGGATTTTATTCTAAGTATACTTATAAATATTTAGGGTTTTAAGCAGGAAATTACATGATCTTATTTATTCTCCCTTGTGAAGTTCTCCTGTTTTCTCAGATTAACAAATTCATGGTTCTCTTTAAAGGTCCAGCTCAAATGTCACACTCACTGTAAAGCCGTCTGTCATGTTTGGGGATTTGGGTAGTCCTGTTTAACCAGCTTTCCTAGGGGCGACTTCTTCTCTTTGGCTCCCATCCAGTCAAAGATGAGTCTTAGACACCTTCTTATGCTCAAATAGTTTATTCTGGGAGTGCTCTTCTGAGACAGATAGTGGGAAGAGGCTGGTGGCATGGGCCAGTTATAGTCAGGATTTCAGATGACTGACTGGGAGAGTCTCCATCCCAAGACCATTCTCAGAGTTGGGGAATCCTTCCCCCTTTGTTATACCTGTATTACTTCAGGGTCAGTTACCAGATGTTCTTTCATAAAGGGAGTTTAAGCTATTTGTGTAAGGGTAAGCTTTGTTATAAAGGTTCATGAAAGTTGCATCTGTGCTGAAGTGGCCTTATCTTCTGGAAATCCCTAAGACAGGGTTGAAAATTCCCAGGGCCAGGTTGTATCATGTTGCTAAGTGACATGTATTATCAGTCCTTCCAGAGGCTTGAGTGGGTCTTATGGCGATCATTAATCTTATGGCCACGATATGTCTCATAGTATACTACACCTTCCTTAAATTTGCTAGGCTGTCTCTCTCTTTAGTTATTCCATTTATACATTCCTCAACTATAGTACATGCTTCTACTATAGTACATTTCTCTACTATAATATGTATCACTTGTGTTCCAACTTGTCTTTTCTACTAAACTGTTCACTCCTTAAGGGCAGGGACTGTGTTTTATCTTCTTGTATGCACAGTTCATACTGCAGTGCATAGCACATAGTAATATTATGTAAATGGTTACTTGAATTATCCCTAGATTTATGCTTCTGGTCTTAAGTTTTCTGTGGAATTCCAGCCTATTATTTTCAAATATCTATTGGCATTTTCAATTGACTATCTAGTTTTTCTTCAAATTTAACTTCACATACTTATCTCTTCCTAACTTCTCCATTTGTGTTACTAGTACCAACTTTTTAGTTTTCTTGGTCATAAATTTAGAGTACTTTAATTTATCCCCTGATTCTGGGGATTTCCTTTACTCTCTTTCATTGATTCTAGTCCTGGTTCAGACTTTTATCACCTAATTCCTGGAAAAATGCAACAAAGTTTTGGCTGGCTAGAGGGTCATTCTGGCTCAAATCTCTTCCCTCCTCAAATCCATACTGTGTATCTCTGCAAGATCACTGTCAATGAAATATCATTTTATTCATGAATTCATGCATTGTTCCATGTTTTCAAGTATTTTTGCACATTGTATGACATGCCATTCTGTATAAAACCTTACTTAATGCTCACATAAACTAAATGAGATAGTATTTTTATCTTTATTTTAAAGATAAGGAAATTGAGATTTAGGTACATTAGATTACCTGTTAAAGTTCATGGTTATACCAACAATGAAATGGTAAAGCTGGCATTTGAGCACAGGTCTGCTTATCTGGAAACTCTGAGCTCTGCTTAATTACTGAATTCGTAATATCTTGTTTAAATTCCTGCTTCATTTTGAGGATTTCCATGATATAGCCCATCAGTCCTAATTAACTGATCATTGCTGCTGCACTTCGATTTTCTATTCCATATTTCAAATATCTTTCTAGTTATCTCCTGGGCATTGACCTTTTTTTACTTCAACTGGATTATAAGCTCCCTAAAAAACCAGAGACAATGTATTACACTTGCCTTGAATTTCTATGAGGTCTACTACTGTGTATGGTACACAGTAACTTCTCCGTAATTTATGAAATCTTTAACACAGTCTTTGGAACATACACGTGCTTAATAAATGGTACCCATGATTATCAACTTGAAGATCTTATAGGAAACCAGAGAATTCTGATCTCTTCCTCCGTCCTAAGAACTTTTTTCTTGTCCTCCTTAAAATTCAGACTAATGGTTTCTCAGGTTAAGTTAGTATATTTTAGTTTCACTCCACCCTTTCTATGAAGCAGTGTCACAGAAACTAGGATACAGACATTTTCATAACATTAACAAGCAGCGAAATTCCGTTCACCATTACTACTCTCTTTATTTTGGGAATACTTTGGGGAAAGAAAAATGGAATAGCTGTAGTTATTTTTTTAAAATGAATAGTCAATGTTCTATCTATAGATCGATAAATCTAACTTCATTTCACTTTAATGAAATTACTATGTCTTTTCAAAACTTCCTGGCTCAAGTTTCTGAGGTACAGAACTCGCATTCTTCAGGCATCTCCCGTTCTATAATCCTTGCTTCACATGGGCGCTTCGAGCAGAATCGGCTTAGATCCAGCAATAAGTAAGTCTGGCCTTCTGGCCTGGTGTATAGAGACACGGTTGAGACCACGCAGGGGAAAGGACAGCTTTAAGGCCTCCTGCATTCTGATTTCCAATGGTCCCGCGGATCCGTCCAGTCCCCAGTGAGCGCCGTCGAGCCGTCGCGCCGTCGCGCCACATACGTCATACGCTCTCCCGGAAGCACCGCCGGGTAAGCGGCGGAGGCGTGTCTCGGTATCTCTCCTCGTGTAGTTACCTGAGAAACGCGGAAAGTTGGGCCCCGGCGCCACGGCAACGGCTGCTGAGGTTGTTTTATTCCCCTACAAGAAAGCCCAGCTTGTCCGCGGACCTCGACCCTAAGGCCGACTAGGTCTCTGGCGCGGCGCAATGGAGGTAGTGGAGGCCGCCGCCGCTCAGCTGGAAACTCTGAAATTCAATGGCACCGGCCTTGGGGTTGGCGAAGATCCAGCGGTGCCTTGTCCGGGCTCTGCTCCTGCGCCTGGGCACCGGCTGCCGCTACAATTGTGTGAAGGGTCCCCGGACACTGGGCAGGTCGTGGATGATAACCCTGCCGGGAAGCAGCCGCTGCAGCCTGCTCTGAGCGCTACCGCGGGCGGCACCCCCATGCCGCAGCAGCCGCAGACACAACCGCCGCTTTGCGGGGACTGCGTCACCGGCCCGGGCGCCGCAGAGCCGGCGCTTACCCCGGACTCCTTGGAGACCTCGGACTCGGATTCCGACTCAGACAGGTCGGGTGCCTACGGGCCCCGGAGCAGCGGGGGGAACCGGGGCCTAGGAGCCCAGGGTTGCTCGCGTGGGTGCTGGAGGGTGGGGAGGTCGCTGATGGTCAGGGCACACGTGTTGACGTGTAGTTCGGACCGCCCATTACTTGCTGCCCTTCATTGCACATCGCTTTGTGAATATGAACTTATCAGTTTTGCTTTCCTAAATTTGTTATTCTGAAAGGTTCTACGTATGCATAGTATCTTTTTTAGACTATAGAAAACCTGAGTATCTTAGATTAATTTCCGTAATTACTGTTGGTATCTACCTTTGTGGTTATAACTGAGTTTTGTGTCGGGTCTGAATTTTTTTCGTTAAGTTTAGTGTGTGGTCTTGTTTTTTGAACCAGTTTAATTGAGGATTAGGAAAGGAATTATTTTGTGTGTTTCGAAGTTGGTTCTTGACAACAATGTTAATTTGTAAACACGTGTTCATGGACTTGGCTAAGCAGTGTTATTTAGTATTATTTATACTCTGCATATGTTTTTTGAGAGCCTTTTCTTCCCTTGTGTCTTTTAAATTTGAAACCTGGCAGGAGAGGACTACAGCATGTGACATGTTACACACTGAACATTGTCTACCAAATATTTGAGTGTTATAAGGAGTACTGAACAGGTGAACAAGATAGACAACTCTGGGAGGAGATGAGAGTTTTTTCTGGGAAGTTATCAGCTGAGAGTAGGAGTGGAGAAGGGTGAGTAGAGAGTGAGGGAGAAGGTGTAAATTAGATTGGGGGAGGGGAGTGAGGCAACTATAAACCAAATTGGATTTCTTGGCAGTATTAAGATTACAGTATTATCATCTTGTGGGCTTTCAGAGTTCATTTCACTAGGAAAGTGAAGAAAGTGGTGGATGATTTGGGATAGTTTTTGAAAGCAGAGAAGATATGGTGTCAGAATAGTGTGGACAACTTAGTGTCAGTGTGGACAACTTAGTGTCAGTGTGGACAACTTAGTGTCAGGACACTATTTCTGAACCTTTGTGGGTGATGGCAGAAAGTACCAAATATTTGAAAAAGTGAAAAGAGTTACAACTTTTTGCCTGTCTTAGCTGGATGACGTTTTGATACATATACGTGGTCTTTGGTTTCAAGCTATTGACAATCCAGCTGGGAAGACATGATTTTCAAGGAAGTATAGTACCAGCCAGATTCTACTAGGCTGTTAGAAAAAAGTGCTGTGGGAACTAGAGAAGAAAATAAACTCTACTTTTGGTGGCTAGGGGGTGGCTTTAGAGGAGGTAATATATAAAAAGTAGGAAGAATAGTATAAACCCATATAGCTACCACATTGATTTAACACTTATTAACATTTTGCAACTATTGATTTCATATATATGTATGTTATTGAACAATTTTAAAGTTATAGACTCTTATCTTTAAAGATAATACTTTATCTTTAAATATTTCAGCATGCATTCTCAGTAAGAACCTTTTCTTATGTAAACAATACAATTATCAAACACAACAAAATTAATAATTCCCTTACATCTGATATCTAGTTATAATTTAAAAAAACATATAAAAAACAAGAGCATGAACTGATTTAGGATGGAAGGTCCTGAGAAGATGAAGGTAATAGCAGTGGAATGAAGGCATGATTGTTGTGAGGAGAGGCCAGTATTGGCATCAAAGTTATGCAACTGTTACAGGAAAGCCGGTCAGAAATGAGGCCCTGAAATAGGGTCATAGTGGAAATAGGCAGCAGTGGAAATGAGATGAAGAGGTGGAATAGGACTGATGTTTACCAACCTGAAAATAGGACTTTATCATTGTTGTGAAAATTCAATAGCTCAAAATGATTCCAGGATTTCAACCTATAGTGACTGGATTAAAAACAAAGCAGTGAAATAAAATAGAAAGTCAAGGACAGAAGCAGATTCAGTTAGGAGAATGCACTTTTTTCTTCTTGTTTTTAACTTGTGAGTGTGATGTGTGTAGGTCATTCATACAAAAGTGGCCAGTATGTACTCAGGGATGAGGGCAGAGTTTACAGATGTCAAGGCTGAAGATTTAGGAATTTATCTGCACATGAATGATGATTGAAATCATTGGAGTGGATGATTTCCTCTATCCATGGAAAGAGTACAGAGAGAAGAGAGAAAGTAACTGACGATGGAACCTTCAAAAATAGCACTTATAAAGGTTTGGAAGGAGGAGCAAAACTTAAACTGAGCTAAGGGGTACTGGTAACAGGAATTTCTGTGGAAGTCAAGGGTCAAAAGAGTTTTCACAGAGTAGAGTGGTCAACATGCTTAGTAACTTTGAGAGTTAGCAAGTTGTCTGAAGACAGAAGAAACGCTTTATTGGCAATTAAGTGATTTGGTTGTTGGAGACTAAGAGGTGCCATGCCCAGAGCTCCCTTTTGTCAGTGATTTGTCACATGCTTAGTTATACTCAGATGTATGATATATGAGACTATTGTAATAAGAGGATCTGGGTTATAGCAGGAATTTTATAAATGTCATTGGTGGATTAAAGATTACTTTCCTAATACCATGGTCAGCTTCAAAATGCTAGCTTTTGATTTAGAACAGTAATAGTAAACATGTAGTAAAATTGGTATTTCCTAGTGGAATAATCTTATTTTAATACCATTATAATTGTGGGCTAAGTTTTTAACTTTTTTTTCCCTACAGTGAAATAGATTCAGATAGTTCAAGCTCATCCTCTTCCTCATCGTCTTCATCATCTTCTTCTTCATCATCTTCCTCTTGTGTATCACTTCCTCCAGCGCTGTCAGATGGAGAAGATGATTTGCAAGTGGAGAAAGAAAATAAGAGTCTTCCTCTTAAAACAAAAGATGAGTTACTTCTTAATGTAAGTACTTATATTTGTTAAGTTTAATTTGCATGTTTTAAAATATATTATGGTACTAATAGTGATCTCATTTGGCCTGTATCTGCTTTGTAAATTTGAAGCCCATTCTCAACTTACTGGGCATACTTTTGCTATGCCTTGGCATTGTTATGTAAAAGAGAGGAGTGATCTGGATAATCTCTAGGGTTGCTTTTGACTCTGACATTTGATAATTGTTTTTGCTGGGGTATCAAATTAGTTTGGAAATTTCCATTTTTTATCTTCCCCAGAAGATACTTCTTATGTAGATTGCAACTGTGCTTTGTTTGTTTTGGTATTTTTTTTTTTTTTTTTTTGGTCCATAAGTCAGAAAATTTTTCTCATTAGCAATTGAAAATTTCTTTTTAATTGACTGATTGCATTTAGAGAAGAAAAAATGAAATTCAAAGGGCTGAGGCTTTTAGTATTCCTATTTACTTGAAGTTTTAGAGTGTTTTTATTGCAATTGGAGAAAACTTTATTGTAGAATGGTATTTATTTGCACTTTATAGGTCTGTTTTGCAGTTGACTCCTATGGTGTTATTTTCTCTTAAACTAAACTTTCCCTAGGAGGATGATGTTGAAAACCTATGACCCAAGAGGAAAATCTCAGAATTTCCGAATGTAGGATATATTGCCACGTTTTTTCCTCCACCTCCCCCGTGTACTTTTAATTATTATTAATGCATTTTAAAAGTTGGTGATCACTAATCATAATTATTCTATAACACTTAAAATGATGAGATAGTTTAATGCAAGATTTGAAAAAAAATTTAAAAGCTTCCAGGTCATCAGTAGTTTTTTCCATTACTGTTTGGATTCTACCAATCTTAATTATTTCTGTTTTTCTCTGTGCTACTTATAAGAAGAAGTTTCTTGTCTCACTTATGCTTTATGCATTGAAAACCTTTGGATTTGTGTGCAACTTCATCAGTGGTTCATGTTTTCATGCTACAGATGTGTCTATATCTCTTAATGGTCTTTGTACACAAAGGCTCCCAAATTATAACTGTTTTCTGAAAGCATTAGTAGACTTGTTTGCTCTTGTTTGCCTGTGTCTTGATGGTTGCCTCTTAGAGTATAAAAACCAACAAAGAAAAAGACCACAGTACTTTTAAAAATATATATTTATTATTGTCTTATTTATCTTACTAGATCTGGCATTCTTACTTGGAGAATGTTTTAAAATTTAATGCAAAAATCTTAGCATATTTGTTTAGATATTTTTCTGGATAGAGTACCTATGTTTTTGTAGATAAAAAGGATCTATGGCACAAAGAGGCCAGAAACCATGTTCTTTGAGGACTAAGTTTATATCTGACCTTTTAGCTCTCATAGTGCTCAGTAGAGTGCTTTACAGATAGATAATGGGTTCTGAGTCAGAAGTAATATGAGATTATAGAATAAGTGTGTGAATAGGTATCTTATATTTATTGATTCTTTTAAGAAATTATTATAACACACCTGCCATATGCCAGGTGCTATAAAGTGCTATAACATACCTGCCATATGCCAGGTGCTACAATCCAATTTCTACTCTCATAGTGTCTAGTAAAGGGAGACAGACAGTAAATAAAGCAGACAAATACATTTAATTGCTAAAAGTGCTATTGAATTATGTGAATGTATGTTTGGCTTATGAGAAAATTCCACTTTACTGGGAAATAATGTCAAGCTTTTAAAACTTGGAATGTGGGCTGGTCTGTTCTTTTTGTAATAGTTTCAAGAGATCTTTGGGAAGGATGGAAGAGGCAATTATAGTCTTTATTTTTTCATTTTGGAGTCTTAGTAGCTGTTCACTTTATGTTTATAAGATTAGCAAGGAAACTCATTAGAAGTTCCTAGTCCTTCAGACCACTCTGCTGCTAGAGATAGGTACAGGAATGGTGAATTCCCTGGTCTGAATCTCTGACTTAGGACTCTGAAAGAATTTGTCAGGACTCCTTCAGGGTTTCAACTTTGAAATTCAAGGGAAAAGAAAGACTTGGTACTGAATACCAAGGATGGTAGAGTCACAAGTACTCAATATCTTTCGAACTCTGCTTCTTTCTCCGTTGCTCAGGAGGGCTGGCAGTTTGGCCACTGATAAAGTCCCATGACTTTTGACTTTTAGTGGCTTACCTGGGACCTAGTTCACAAATCATTGATGCCAGTGGAATGGGTATTTGGATTGCCTGGGCATGAGTCACATAGTCACTCCTCTTTGTGTGGGCATGCGTAGGAGAGAGTGTGAGGAGAGCATGTGTAGGAAAGTGAACACTTAAAAAGAGCACATGGGCTAGTGTGAGAGGGTGGGAGTGCATCAGAGACAGTTGGCAGAAAGGGAGTGTGAATGTGTGTTTTATCATGAGGAGTCTGGGGGATTGGATGTGGTATCAGCCCTGTATAAACCGCAAGGACTGGGTTCTCGTTCACGGGAAAGTGAGGCTTATATATATTCCAGAAGGGGATGCTGCGTAGACAGTAATAATTGTACTCTATAGAGGGCAAGAGGGAAATACTTGGAAGTGGTTATCATGTGTGACTTATGTTGGACTCCTGTGGTTGTGAGGAATAGAGACTCAAATTACCTCGAGAGCAGGGAGATTTACTGTAAACTTACACAGGTTGGAAAGCCCCTGGAAACTAAGGCAGCTATTAGGACTGGTCATGCTGTCTCTTATATATGCCTCTTGGATAGTCTGTGTGTCATTTTACTCTTTCTTTACTGACTGGTTTCCCCTGTTTACAGTTAGATTTATCTTTTTAATCCTAGCTTGTACATGGATTTCTGTGTCCCTGGCTCTAAGTACGGTATCTTTTACCTTCAGCTTCCTCACGAACTGGCTAATTAGTGTTATATTTCTTTGCTCACTTTTGGGACAGGTCTGTTACTTAGCTTAGATTTTTTTTTTTTTTTCCTGGGAAAATGACAATCCATTCCTCCTGGGAAGTGTCCTTTCTTTTGTTGAAACTAGTTCTAGTTGGTGTGGTATGGCCATTTTACTCAGGACTCTTGAGATATCCCTTGGACTCTTAGCCAGCAAGGGTTGTATATCTTAGCTCGTTAGAGCTGCTAGCTCAATGTGTTCTATTAATTTAATTACCTAATGAAATTTGGAAGAAAATTAATGAACTGTTCTAGCCATCTTGTCTTTGCTAAAAGTTATGCATAAATTAAAATGTACCAAACAGTTAAAACCAATTTTAGATTTTATGCTGGACCTACAGGGATCTCTAGGACACAGACATGCCCAATTTAACCTAGTTCTTTGTCCAGCCTCTTTCTAAAATGTGTCATCTTCTAGGCAGAAGATGTCATTATTTTCATTCAGGCTTGCTGAGCTTAATTTTTACCTCCATTTAGTCTGCTCCTCAAGCAGGATGTTGCCTCTCTGGGTCTATATCTTTAAATCTTTTCTATTATGGAAAGTTAGAGCCTGGTGATCTAACTACTAACTATGCGGATCTTTGGTTATAGGTATATGGGAGCTACAGTGAGGTAACTTTGTGATTGCTCTTTTAAAATTAAACCTTAGAAAGATGCAAGTTTTTTTAAATTGGGTTATAACCAAATCTTGTCACCCTAGGAAGACTTGGTTGTAACCCAATTTTTTTTTTTTTAAAGTTGGGGTGTGGTGAGGGGAAGGAGGAAAAAAAAGGGATTAGTAAGCAAAAGGGGCATTGAAAAAGGAGGGTCTTAATTGTCTCTCTTTATAATGTCACAATTATATTATATATTACATTTAACCAAGTAGAATTATTCTTTTAAACATAAATCCTTCTTTAATGCTGAGAAGATTTATATACAGCCTACACAGTAACTGTAAAGCAGCATACATTTTATAGCTTTGGAACTAAGTTAAACCACAGAAGATTTATTCAGTGTTTCAGTGAATTGCAAAACTAGGTTCTTTTTGAAATATTTTCACAGCAGTTTATGCCCTGAACTATTCCTTCACATACCTCAAATGTAATTGAAAATGCCGAGTCATTAAAACATTATGACTTAATCAGAAATGAGTTTTGCAAATTAGTGCCCATTGTCAGTGCTCATTGTTTTCTCTTCTGAAAACCTGAAAGGTTTCACATAACATTTTAGTATTATGAGTACAGTGCTTGTGGGGATCAGAAATGGCTAATACTTAAGTAGGGATAATGTTATGTATTTTGGCATATAATGTAGCATAACCAAGAAGAAAATTTAATGCTTGTAGGCAGTTCTTGGGGAAATTTAGCCTTCATAATTTGAAGACTGCTTATTTTATATTAAAAAGAAGTGCAGTTTGTAGTTAGGTTGAGTACACTATATTTTTTTCTGATTCTGGCATTGCAGACACATTCTAAAATGTTCTAACATGAAAGAATGGAACTATCTGGGCCACCTCAAGTGGTTAGACATGGCAGTGGAATATTTCATGCCTGTTTGATCTCCCATCATTTGTGAAATTTTATTACACCTTGGTCTACACTTGATACTGATTGAATGTGTCATTTTCAAGACCTAACTTGGTTTATAAGTTTTGTCCTAAGTGCAGGCATCTTTCATCTTATACTTTTTATGACTAAAGGTGTATTTGGAATTATTACATTCTATTTTAGAATACTGATAGCACTTATTAACATTCTTGTCAAAATGCCTGATATTTTAGTATTGGCTTATATACTTCAAAGGAAATAGTTTTTCATTAATATTTGATGTTCTTCAAAAATAATACTCGAGTTTTTTAAAAAATTAAAAATTTGCACTTTGTTGTACAAAATTATTTCAATAAAACTTACAAGAGGCATGAATGATTCCTTAAATTTCAAATAAATACTGTTTCATCCAGTAGAGTATCCATATATGTCCTGTGTATATAGATATATAATTTTTATTAGACAGAAATATTCCATTTTTTTGTATTCCCCCATTCCCCAGTAGACTTTAATAAGTGAATTCTGATTGCTTTTGAGGATAAAGACAAATATCTGTTAAAGAGTAATGTAGGTAGAGAGTGAGCGTGCACACTTATGCTATTAATAAAAGCAAAGTAACACCAGAGAGTTAATGACTGTCAGATGAATGGGACTGTATATAAGAATCCATAGGATTGAGTGGAAGGGGAGATAAATTGCACTGCAGTCGTCAAGGAAGGCCTCATGGCTTGAACTGAGATTGAAAGATGGATTGGAAAGGAGACATATGTAGGAAGGTGACAAGTGAAGAGCATGAGAATTTTCCCAAGGAAAAGACCGAGTCTGTCACAGTTGTATTCCGGGTGTTGGTTACATAGAAGGGGCTCAAGCAATGTTTGTTCATTCATTCCATGCAGCTAACATTGTTAATTCTCAAATGAACACTTTTTTCACCTTTTAACATTTCTTAAAAATTTGAGTTAATAATCTATGGCATTTTACTTGGCAGTGCTTTTATCTTAATGGTATATAAAACCTGTGTCTTAGAGTTGTTGGGACATGGAATCCTCAACATAAAAAGTATGATTAGAGTTACATTCATTGTTGGAGGTTTTTTTCCTTATTGAAATGGAGTATAATTTTATTTCAGTTTTATATTTGTATGAGTATTTTTGAAGATGTTTTTATGCATTTTGTTTCTGTGACAGTAATTTTAGAGAAAAACAGGACGAGAATGTATTCATTTAAAAGAGAAATATGAAAGACACTTCAAAGAAGTGTTGACTTTCATTTTTTAGGTGAAAATATTTAATGGGCTAGTCTAAGTTTAGTGTCATATACAATAGGAAAATTAATGATGGCATTAATGCTTACTGGTGATAATCTGAGTTCCATGGAAACTTGTAAAATTACTTTCCTTGGAGAAGTTGATAAATTAGACTAAATGTTAAATATGGTCATAGTTGACACAAAGCGTACAGGTGTACAGACCTAATCCACTTTTTTTTCCCAATATGTTTTACCAGCTATAGGAAAAAAAAAATCAGTCATGGCTCTCAGTACTCCAGGGACTGGATCCTACTTTCCAACCATATCTGAAAAGTGAAGGCTCACCTAATAGCATCAGGTAATTGGCTGCCACATGCATGTCCTCTGTTCTTGGGTAATATGAGAAAAGTGGTCAGGTAATATCATTCCACCTTCCTCACTTTTCTCAATTCTCTCCAAACTAGTACCAAAAAGAATTAGTTTCCATTTGGAATGTTTGATTTCTTCCCCTACCATTCTGTGCTGCTCTTTTTCCATATTTTTGAGTGAAAATCCAATTCAAGTTTCTTCACATAATTTTGCCTTAGAAGATCATCAAATTACTGATATTTTTCTTGCGCAATACTAAGCCTCCAAAAGAACTAGCGAAGTCAAGGCTATCATAAAGTATGAAGTGTCATCTTTGCAGAGGGCCACTTTTGACAAATTAGCTCCTTCCACTTTTGCACTGGAAATTTTAGACACCTATTCTTTGACTGATAAGTCTATAATTTAATTTTACTTGGATAGATTTTAACGTTATGTGCTACTGATTTGAATATTTGGTTTAACCGAGTAACCTTGTAGGCCATACCAATGTTAGAGAATCAGAATGTAATAATGTTCATAAAACACAGACAGTAATTGCTCTTTCATGGATATTTCAGAAGTGTGGTTAGGCTCTTGGATTTCTTTAATGCCATAGTTAGGAGATTCTATTATCGCAGAATGATATGTATTAATGTGCAGTTGACCACATGCAGTTGAACATTTTTAAAAATTGTGTTGTTAGCCATTTGTATTACTATTTAGAACTTTTGCTCAGTTTCCTTACTTTTTGTGGATAAAAAAACTGATACCAGAAAGAAAGTGACTTGCCTGAGGTCACGTAAGTTGGGAGGAGCAGATTTGGAACTAGTTAATAGGTACATTTCAGACTGCTGTGTTTTTAGTATTTGTGGAAATGCATAGCAACATTGGAATCTGGTCCTTTGAACTTTTTGATTATTTAGTTCTGAATAATAATTAGCATATTTTGTCTGGGTGAAGGTTGATTGTATCATCCAATGTAAGCTTTTTAAAATTGTGTTTGTTTGGATCATGTTACCTCTTTAATAAATCCTTTGACTTGGAACTGTGGTGTGTGTAGGAAATGAATGATTGCATTTCTTTAGTATGTTGAATTTTAGTTCATTTGCCAAATGCTGTGATGTGTCTGGGGATTTTTATTTCCATGCAGCCTTTTCATATGTTGATGATATGAATGAGTTATTTTGCTTCCTTTCCTTGCCTAGTCTTTGTTGTTATGTATAGAAGTATTGAATAAATATGTTCCAGAAAAGCTATTTGTGGTGTTCTTTGATTTTGAATCAGTAAACATTTATAATATTAATTTCATATACATGATAGCATAGATATTTATCTCTAATTGCAGATAATGTACATCCAAAACAGGCTTTTAGTTACATTTTTTAATTTTGGGAAACAACAAGATGAAAATATAGATTTATCATAAATCTTTACTTCCCAAGTGTAGTAGTCAAGTTAGCCTTAAGACTTCATAGTAATGTGGTGCATGGTAATGTGGTCTTAAAATTATGCCTGTATTAATGGCTGGAAATACACTGATGCTATTAATACCTGGCTATCTGTTTTGTAATGGAGGGTTCCTTTGATGTGTGTGAATGTAAAGCAGTACTACAGCGATGGGAATGTCTATATCAATGCCATCTTAATACCGTAGCCATTGAGCACTTGAAATGTGGCTAGTATGACTGAAGACCGAATTTTTAATTGATTTAATTTTCATTAAATTTAAATTTGTGTCTAGAATTAGATAAATAAAATAAAAAGTCTTTCCCATCTACTCATCCTTTCCACAAGGGTTGTAGGGTAATCCAGGCTCATACTTTAATCTTCTTAACCTGCATTAAATCATCTTCTTGTTTTTTATTTTCAGTATACTTGGTTTTTGCTCACTATATGATGAACAAGGTCTTTCTATCCAAGGCCTCCCTCATCACCTTGACCTTCTATTTTTTCAGTTTATCAGTATGTCTTTTACTTCTGATTCTTTATATCCTGTGTGCATGTCCAAAGGATAATGTCTCTCAGTATGTGTTCTGGCCAGTGTTTTATTGGAGTGTGTCTTTGTGTCTTCTTTGGACCTCATACATACCCTTTCCCCACACATGGAAAAGCAAAGTGGATGATTTTTATTTCCTTAAAGGAGATTATGTGACTGAGGAGATTTACTCACTGTCATGATAAGACTGCTGTGTTTTCAGGGAGCCAAGTGTTTAATGATTGTAATAGTGTTTGCTGCTGCAAACCAGAGGCTATGTGTATCAGTGCTAGGCAGTTAAGCTTGGAAGCCTGCCCTTTTATTTTTGAGAAGGTTGGATTCAGGTCTTCTTCATTCCTTGAGGATTCTGTATTGAATTATATTTTCATTATCTGATATTTGCTCTGACTGAAAAAAACTATGACTTCTGAGATTTTTGTTTAGCTTGGACTAACAAGGTAGGTCAATTCATTTAATAAATATATATTAGATACATACTACATGCTAGCCATCTTCTTGGGTACTATAGCAATGAGCAAGGCTAACCAGGTCCTAGTTATGGTTGGATTTATTTTCTTGTTAGGGAAGTGGACGTTAATCATGTAAACAAAATGTTAGATGATAATGTATTCAGAAGAAAGAAAAATAGTGAGATAATAAAGAATGACAACGATCTTGGTAGTGGGGCAGTACTTTAGATTTAGTAGGGAAGAGTTGGTGACATTTGGTATCCGTACATCAAGGCAAAATTTTATTAATATATTACCCCTTCTGAGATGGCAATCCAAGGAACTTCCCCTTTGAACCTTCTAGAGATCTGTGCCTTTGAACCTAGTAAAGTTTGTGTCTTACAACCTGCCAGAAATGTTTATGGAAAACATGTCTCTTAGATGAATTCTTGTTGATGGAGTTTGGGATATTTTTCCCTTTTTATCCTCTTCTCCTAGCATGCTCATTTAAAATACATCTGTTTTCCCTTGATTCAGTCCCCAAAATATCTGTCATTCTCAAAACAAATATATACTGCTTGACTTAACTGGACTTTCAAAGGCAAACTCTGTAATAGGCTCTCAACCTATCGTACAAGGCTGGTTGCACTCGTCTCTTATGTTTTATGGACAATATTTAGTTCTTTATATGCCTTTTGTGTTCTGTGATGTATTTGGGATAGAGATTGCATGCACATCACTTTTATAGGTGGATCTGTTACTATCAAGAGGCAACTGAATGCCTTCATTGGCCTTTTGTAGGAATGCTCAGGAAACTGTATATACATTCCTATGTTACAAGGTACTAGGATCACTGAATTGGAATTAGAAATGTGCTCATCAAAGATAGCAGTATGTATATTTCCTCTCTAAGTTTGATTTCACGTGAAATCAGAGATCCTCCTCATTTGTAGGCAAAATTTTTCATTCTTTTAATAATATATAGGTCAGAAGCAAGGTAGCAACAGGAGTTAAGGGGGCCTGCCAGACTCTGTTTTTGAGCATAAACGTGAGTCCCTGCCTCATTATAAATATTACGGCTTTGTATATCTTCCCTTATCTTCTTCATGGTGGGTTTTTCATAGTACTACTTGGAGCAGAACATCAGGACTTCATCAGACCCTGTAGACTAAACTGATCAATTTGCAGAAAATTATGTTATCATGATGTCAAAATGATGGAAAGATATGATAAAATTCAACAGTCATTTCTGATTTAAAAAATTTTATAAAATAGGAATAGAAGAAATTTAAATCAGAATGCATCATTATGTTTAGCATTTGAAACATTCCTAATAGAAATAATGCTCACTGTCATCACAATTAGTTGACACTTGAGGTTCTGGAAATACCAACCAGTATCATTTGAAAAGTGAAAAATATGATGACTAATATTAAAAAGCGGGGCAACTTCTTTTTTTGAAGATATGGTTATATAATGAATATATAAGAAAATCACTAGAAATAAATTTTTGGCATGATGGTTTCTTATGTTCAAATAATACCCATTTGCTATTATAAAGAATCCATTTATAATAGCAATAAAATGTATTAAGTAGGAATTTATAATAGTAATGTATAAAATAGCTTGGAGTAAGTCTAAGCACTTATGTGGGACCTATACAAAGACAACTATAATTAAATGTGATCTAAATCAATACTAGTAGCACTAATATGACAAAATGACTCTAAAGTTTATCTAGTGAAATAAACATGTGAGGACAGTTAGAAAAACTCCAAGGTCAAAAATATTGTTGGAGCCAGTAGGGGAACTAGCCCTTCTTCCCAAATACTAAAGTGTGTCATGAAAGCCACAGTTGTTTAATACTGACACTGAAATAGATCAGTGAAATTGAATGGTGATTTCAGTTAACAAAACTCCAAATATGTAAGTACATTTAGTATATGTTAAAGTTTGTTTTTCAAATCAGCAGGGGAAAAGGTGGATTATTTTACAACATAAGGGAATAACTGGTTGGTAGTTTGGATAAATATAAAGGCCATCTTTGCCTCACTTTTATACGAGAATAAAACTGTGAGTAGACCAAATATGGAAATATTAAAAATGACTAGAAGCGAAGAAAATACCAATTTTTAAAATGATCTTGGTACAGGAAAGGCCTTTCTAAATGTGACACAAAGTTTTTTTGTTTGTTTGTTTGTTTGCTCATTAGAGAAAGGGTCCCCCTCTGTCCACCCAGGCTGGAGTGCAGTGGTGTGATTATAGCTTACTGCAGCCTTGAACTTGAGGGCTTAAGTAATCCATGTGCCTCAGCCTCCCAGTCTCCCAAGTTGCTGAGACTACAGGTGGGAGCCACCACACTAGGCTAATTTCATTAAATAGGTTTTAAATGCTAAAAAACCTGCTGGGGGGTAAGGGAGTGAATATTTCCTACTTATAAAGAGTAAATGTCCTGGCCGGGCGCGGTGGCTCACGCCTGTAATCCTAGCACTCTGGGAGGCCGAGGCGGGTGGATCGCTCGAGGTCAGGAGTTCGAGACCAGCCTGAGCAAGAGCGAGACCCCGTCTCTACTAAAAATAGAAAGACATTATATGGACAACTAAAAATCTATACAGAAAAAATTAGCCGGGCATAGTGGTGCATGCCTGTAGTCCCAGCTACTCGGGAGGCTGAGGCAGTAGGATCGCTTAAGCCCAGGAGTTTGAGGTTGCTGTGAGCTAAGCTGATGCCACGGCACTCACTCTAGCCTGGACAACAAAGTGAGACTCTGTCTCAACAAAAAAAAAAAAAAAAAAATAAAGAGTAAATGTCCTGAAAAATCCAAGGTTCTCTTACAAATTAATAAAAGATAAACCTTTCAAAAAATATGGAAACTTATGCAAACAGTTCATGAACATATAAAAATGGCCAGGACACATGCAAGGATTTTGAGTTTTTCCTATTAATGAAGAAATTTAAGTTAAAGTAAGGTACTATTTTATACCTATCAGATTGGTGAAGACTTAAAATTTACTTCTCAAGCTGGGCACTGTGGCATGTGCCTGTAATTCGAGCTATTCAGGAGGCTGAGGTGGGAGGATCACTTGAGCCCAGGAGTTCGGCCTGGGCAATGTAGCAAGACCTCCATCTCAAAAAAAATTAAACAAATAAATAAACAAATTACTTACTTCTCAGTAATGGCAAGGGTGTGGGAAAATTTTTCATACTTTGTGGACGTGTAAATTGATGTAACATTTTGAAAAGAAATTTAGTAGTATCTATCAAAATTTAAAATACTCAGACCTTTTCATCTAGCAGGACCACTTAAAATAATTTATCACAGGAGTTACACAAAGATATATGTAAAAGAATGTTTGTTATATCATTGTGTGTAATGGCAAAAATTAAAAGCGCAGATAAATGTTTTATCAGGTAACTAGTGTATTAAATTACAATATACCTATATAGTGGAATGCCATAAGTGTTTAAATAAAACTAGATATATATTTATGTTTTGGTATAGAAAGATGTGCAGGATATGATGGGTTAAAAGGATACCTTGCATTCCAATATGGATATTTTATTTAAGTAAAAAATATTTTAAAGTTAGAAATGTAAAGTTTATATATACATGATAAATATATTTGAAAGATACACAGACTGTTAACAATAGCTATCTGTGGGACTTGGAACTGGGTAGTGGAAAGGAATAGGATAGGGGAATTTTTGCTTTTTACTTTGTGTCCTGTACTACTTGAATTTTTCCTTTTTTAAAAAACAGGAACATGTATTACTTTTATGTTTTAAACAACAACAAAAAAACCTAAAACAGTATCAAAGTTTAGATTTGTATCAAAGCATACAGATTATATTACATGGACCTTTATTCCTAGTAACAGAAAATACAAAACTTGGAGTCTTTTTTTGTGGTTAAATAGCATTTAATTATTTGAGAATAACATTGATTTTGGACATACGATCTTCCCTTGCACCCAGTTCAGAGGTTTTCCAAAAGGTGTAACAGCATTTTATCTCTTGGAGACTTCCCTGCCTTTTCTTCTACTCCTGACTTTATTTAACTAGTCGGCTTTAGAAGTCCAACCGTAATGACACTTTTTGCTCTAGATCTTACCATAATTTGGCTAGGTATTGGAGCAGATTTTATCACTGGACTTCTGTATTAGCAAATGTCATTCACTACTTGTAAGAGGAACCTTTTCCAGAACCAGAATCAGTGTGTGACTCATTTCATAGTTGCCCTCTTTATTATCAGTAAAGCCCTCTTCTCTGCAATCCCCCAACATTATAGTT
Source organism: Eulemur rufifrons (assembly GCF_041146395.1). NCBI lineage: Eukaryota > Metazoa > Chordata > Mammalia > Primates > Lemuridae > Eulemur > Eulemur rufifrons. The sequence continues at coordinate 45,097,805 of NC_091000.1, read as the reverse complement.
CTCCAGTCTTCTGTTTAGCAAGATGTGAGGTTTCTTTAGCTAAGAACTTCTTTTAATAGGCCTATTCCATGTCACATGTTCTTTAACAGTTTGTTATAACAACTGAACTCCCTTCTAATACGTGGACCACTTTCAAACCATGGTCTTGTCAAGAGGAAGATTTTCATGTTTAATATGTTAAAATAGCAAGTAGTTGTCCTTTCCTTAAAAGCAGGTAAAAGAATTCTGAGAGATAAAACAAATCATTTCCTTCAACACCAGGCAGAGTAATCATACAGAGGCAAGTCACTGACTTTCTTCTGCATCCAGTTGTTTGAGACCCTAGTGTGACTCTTTGTAAGTAATCCTTTATCAGAATATGGCATGTCCCAGAAGCAAAATATATTGTAGATGTCTGCTTGTCAACTCTGGTTCAATGACTTTGTTAAAAAACCTAGTTTAAATTCCCATGGGGTAAATTTGATTACCTATGATACATTCATCTGCAGTACACTTTGTAATATTTAAGTTTTCCTGTCTTTTCCAACATTTCTCCAAAAGTTATCCTTCTCCCAAATTAAATCCTACCATGTCATTGATAGGGTCTTTGTACTTTCAAGCCTTCTTGAAGAAAACTTTCCTTCTGAGAGAGAGTTAACGTCACTTGGCAAAGGTCAAAAGCAGAAGGCTCTGTCTATTTAATCTAAAAACTAAGGTCAGTTTTATTCTTAGATTTCAGCTTCTTCTCTACTTCAATGTCTAGTTTCTATAGCAACTGAGATACAGTCTGCAGCTGGTTCAGAAGAGAGAAATCTTTAGGTATAAAGAAATTTATATTTTAACCTAGATAGAGGAGGTATCATGCAGTACCTTCATAGCTTTTACAGGCTAAAGCCTGTGTCCTGTTTCCAAGAATTCAGTGTTTGACTGATAGGTGTCATTTCCTTTTTAACTGAAGAGGCCAGGATTCGCCTCTTCTTCACACGGCCCCAGAAGAGATTGCTGCTTTTATGTACTACTGTTTAATCACACTCTAGTTAATTAATTAGCAAAATTAACAAGATAGCTGAGAGAGAACTTCTGTGGAGAAATTATAGTTACCAGTAGAGTTATTTCTCTTCAAATCAAATGTCTCTGGATTCCTTAATAATAGCTTTTTGGGGATGGGAGCATCTTTTTTCAAGCGTGATTGGAAAAATCTAGAATAGTACTTATGTCTGTGTTCTTAGTCTAACTAGATTTAGGGTGTATACTCTCTAGACCCATTGAGTCACTTAGGTGGGGATATGTTGGAGGTGGGAGAAATGTTACCAGAATTCCATGCAACCATTGAAAAGGATAATATTAAAGAGATTTTTTAAAAATTTCAGCATATTATGGGAATATAAATGTTTAGGTTTCATATATTGCCTTTGCCCCACCTAAGTCAGAGCTTCAAGTGTGTCCATCCCCCAGACAGTGTATACTGCACCCATTAGGTGTGAATAAGCCCATCTTCTCCTCCCCCCCTCCCGTATGCCTGACACCCAATGAATGTTACTACTATATGTGCACGTAAGTGTTAATCAGTTAATACCAATTTGATGATGAGTACATGTGGTGCTTGTTTTTCCATTTTTGTGATACTCCACTTAGTAGAATGGGCTCCAGCTCTATCCAGGATAATACGAGAGGTGCTAGATCACCATTGTTTTTTGTGGTTGAGTAGTACTCCATAGTATACGTGAACCACATTTTATTAATCGACTCATGTATTGATGGACACTTGGGTTGTTTCCACATTTTTGCTATTGTGAATTATGCTGCTATAAACATTCTACTGTAAATGTCTTTTTTATAGAATGTATTTTTTTCCTTGGGGTAGATGCCCAGTAATGGGATTGGTGGATCAAATGGTAGTTCTACTTGTAGCTCTTTGAGATATCTCCATATTACTTTCCATAGAGGTTGTACTAGTTTGCAGTCACACCAGCAGTTCCTATCTAGATACAAGATCACATCGTTAGCAAAGAGCGATAGTTTAACCTCTTCTGCCCCCATTTGGATGCTCTTGATTTCCTTCTTTTGTTTGATTGCTCTGGCTAAGCACTCAATGTTACATCTTCAGAGATGTGTATGACATTTTAAATGGAAAATTTTTATCTGATTTTTTTAAGGTAAATTATTGAAGCTGGAAGATGATTAATGCTTTCTTTATATTATAGGAGCTACCTTCTGTTGAAGAACTCACTATTATGCTGCCTGAAGATATTGAATTAAAGCCTCTTGGGGTGGTTTCAAGCATTATTGAACAATTAGGTATGTAAATAATTTTATTAATAAAAATTACCTATATCTAAACATGTACTAATATTTGAATCAAGGACTTTATATAGTAAATTTTCTTTAAGTGGGTAATAATATTTTATTTTATGGCCATTAAGTTTGAAGGAGTAAAATTCAGTTTTTACTTACACAAATGATACTTAGTTTCTTTATAGAAATTTAAAAGTTTGCTTTTACTGACATACCTTCTCCAGAATTTTCTTTGATTTGGTATATTAGTTTTCTAATGCTACTATAACAAATTGCCACAAAGTTAGTAACTTAGCAACAACACAAATTTATTACCTTACAGTTCTATAGGCCGTAAGTCTGATATGGGTCTCAGTGGGCTAAAATCAAGGTGTCTAGCAGGGCTACCTTTCTTTCTGTAGGTTCTTGGGGAGAATCTGCTTCTTTGTTTCTTGTGGCCTCTAGAGCCTGCCCGTGTTCCTTGGCTTACGGCACTCTTCCTTCATCCTCAAAGCCAATGATGTAGCATTTCTCTTTGAGCCTTCTATCATTATCATGTCTCTCTCTGACCATATCTGGAAAAGTTCTCTGCTTTTAATAACTTTTTACATTGAGCCTATCTGTATAATCTAAGATAATTTCCCCTATCTTATGGTTTTTAACCTTAACTCACATATGCGAAGGCTCTTTCTTAAATGTAAGGTAACATATTTACATATGTCAGGAATTAGATGGCAGATATCTTTGGGGGAGTCATTTTGCCTACCACCTTTGATTTTATTTTATGAACATGTAAATTAGAAAGTTCTGTAATTTAATACTGTCATTAATGGCATGAAATGTGAAGCTGTTGAATTATGTGAGAACTGGATATTTTAGATTTCTTTAGCCCCAATATGTGAGGTAGGTTTATGAGAAGCCTTGAAGTTAATGTAGGTGCCATTACCTCATAGCAAGACACACCTGATAATAGAACTCAGCACTGACCAAGTCATAGGATTTTAGAACTGGAAAAGGATCTGGATTGCCCACCAACTCCCTCAGTTTATAGGACCTATGGGACACAGAATAATTCAAGTTATTTGCTCTTATGATCAGTTGTATAATGAATCTGTGTTAGAAATGGGACTTTATCTTTTGACATTTTTTTCTAACAGTGTCCATATCAATATCTTTTAGAATTAATACTTATATAATTTTGTAATTTTTCAATTTATTAATCAAAATTCAGATTAAACCTTTTTTTCAAAAATCATATTATTAAAACCCTTTACATGATTCCCAAGTAATCATTTACTAGTTTCTGAATTATCTTATGGTATTTAATAGTATGCATAGATTAATCAAGCAGGTAACTAATTTCTCGATTATATAATATGCATCGAGCATTTATTAGACTTGATATATACAGAAAAATTTTAGGTCATAATGTTGATTCTCAAGGAAATAAGTGTAAACTGTATAAATTACATGGAATAATGCTTTTTAAAGATACTATATTGACTAACACATTGTAATAGACTAACAAAATTCTCAACCTGGTGGGAAAAAAGTGAATGAATCAAAATCAGCACTTGCTACTATTGTATGCTACTGTTTTGAAAGCCTAGAATACCTAACATTTGGACCAAATTACAAAAAAATAAAACATAAGTATTAGTACATTAGGCAAAAATAATCTATGAATTCAAGTAAGAACCTAAAGATGAAAGGGGCTAATTAGATAATATCTACCTAGATAGACGTGGAGAGATGGCATGAAATTAATGATCTGGTCCTAGTTCATTCTTTCAAAGTATTAGTTTGAGGGCTTTTGAAAATTTTTATCAATATATGGTACAAACTCTTATTTGTACCCATCTACCTGAAATTAGCTGACATCTAGAGTTAATTGTTGGAAGAGAATGAGTCTGTGAAAACACAGTTGCTTGTGTTATAGGAAGAGCATAGGAACTAGGGTTCAGGTTCTGGTGATGACTGTCTGAAATTGACCAAGTGCTAATTTTAACAAGGGCTCTCTTGAGTCCTATTTTCTTACCTTTCTCTAAGATGAGAGTATGAGATTAGGTGATTTTTCAGCTTTCATGTAATTTGACTCTTCTGGGACGGGATTATGGAGAGGTGATGATTGCAAATGAATTGTTAGTGCTTACTGTAATTATCAATCCTTTCTCATCATCTATTCCAGAAGCGGATTTAACTCAAAAAATGTTGACCCTTGATCTGTTAATTTATGTGTATGTTTAGAACTTAAAAATACTAACTGTTGAAATTAATTGGGATATAAAAGAAATTCTTTGAATTAATTTTAATAATCTGAGCTAATATAAATATATTCCCTAAGTGGGCATGGCATTATCTGTGCAAGGTAACACAAGCAGCAGGAAAGATTTGTAAAACAAAATATTCTTGCTTGTTGCTGTAATTTTCTAAAAAGTGTGTGTGTGTGTGTGTGTGTGTGTGTCAGTGTCATTGTGGTAGATCAGTTGTTCAACATTTGTGGCACTAAAAGAATTGGAGATTATGCTAGACCTGTGGGATAATGCTTATGTTTTTTGAGGATGGAAGTTTGATGTAATAATAAAAATTACTGTGAGCTCTATTACTTTTACTTCCTCTATTTGAAGGAAGATGTTTTTGTGAAGCCTTTAACTTTTTCATATGTGAGTAAGTAATTGATACTTCATAGAAAAGAATTCTAACAGGAATTTTATGGCTAAATGTAATTATGCCATTTTTGGTAAAAATTGCTTGAGAAAATGCACACAGTTTGCACTTTTTGACTCTTTAATGGGTGATTTAAATTTTCTGTGAGATTTTATGTTTTAATATTTTTTCTTAGAATTGTAGCTTTTTATTATATATTAAACACAAATATGTACAGTTCTTCTTCCAGTACTATTTGATAATCGATAGACTGTTTACTGAAGAATAATAATTTATGAGGTATATAATCCCACTGTAAATTTTATTTTAAGTTATGTGGAATTAAAGCCTAGAAATTCATTCTCTTCTGATTAAATCCTGAAGCAATCTATTCTGTTTTATTTTTCAGTAATAATTGAATCAGTGACTAACCTACCTCCAGTTAATGAGGAGACGGTAATTTTTAAAAGTGATCGACAAGCCGCAGGAAAGGTTTGTAAAAAAATTCAAGTCTTATAAGTTATTCTTTTTTTTTTGTTGTTGATTGGTTTTCTGACTTTTCCTATCAGTCCTCAGAAGCACTGATTAATTTTAGTAGATGAGCAATCTAGACCTCTCAAGTTTTAATACATTCTTGATTTCCTTCAGTACTTTGTGGCTATCTATAAATTGGTTTAATATTGCTTATTACTGTTTTCTGTGTGAGTCATTAAATACACATGTATAGAATTCTTTCCTAATGTTTGTCAGGTACTTTTTTTTTTTAGACTTTGATCTCCTCAGGTGGAAGCTCAGTGTGGAATCTTTTTCAAGTTGAAAAAGATTTTAGTGACAGCAATGAAGTGTCATTGTAAGCCCATTCTGGGGAATTATGGATATGTATACAAAATCACTATAAGGTTGGGTCCCTTTTAATGTCTTAGTAATGGAATAACCTTGTGTGTCCATCCCTAATATGGAGAACCATACACTTTATCCAGCCTATAGGCAATTTGGAGCAGTTAGCAGAAAACATAAAACCTTCCAAGATCAAGAATATAAATACTAAGTGTTCCTTTCCTGACAACAGAGACAGAGTTATATTCACCTCAGTGTTCCCCACGGTACCTAGTACAGTCCTTTGTAAATTATATGTGCCAAGTAAATGTGTATTGATTGAAAATAAGCAAACAAATAAGAAACCAGCTATTATCTTTGGAGAAACAGCATACTGGAGTTTAGTTTTCCCCAGATGAGCAGCACTTGGCTTCTTTTGTTGTTGTTGTAGGAGATATAATTAATTTGTAAATCAGAAAAAAGCAAGTCTTTCAAGCGATATTATTGGGTCAACTCATAACCTTCCCTGTTTCTGCCTTTTCCTACTATTCCAGTCTAACACAAATTAGAAAGAGATCAGGTTTTTATCTAGGTTCTGCCACCTTTCACTACCTACATTTGTTTTTTAGGTTGACAGGCCAGTTTACCAAAGAGTGGTAAAGTCACTTAGGATTGCAGAGCAATTAGTGGCAGAATTAACTGGAGTCTAGAGCTAATATTTTTCGACAATTCTTGAGAAAGTTTGTGAGGAGAGAAAAGACTTGTTAGTGACTGAAGGGTGGTGTACTTTTTTCCTTTAAAAAATCTAGGTTTAGTATTTTAGGTACAAGTGTGGGTCTCAGTATTTTGATTCAGAAGTAGTAGTACTGTGGTGTGGTACAGACTATTTACTACCAGTGCCTTTGTAAGGGCTTGGGGGCTTCATCTTGGAGAGCGTTCAGACAGAAAAGTAATGGGAAATGAGTAGATGACAATGCTGTGAGTAACTCTCTGTGCTCATTGGTCTATTTAAGGAGAAACCAATTTTCTGCTCTGGCAAAAACAAAACATTTCTTGCTACTCTTAAGAGAATAGTAGCAGGAGGAGGGGAGGGGAGAAGAGGCAAGGGAAACATATATCTTGGTTTTCTGAATATGAAGTAAAGGCATTAAAGCTGATTAATTCTTTTTATTTGTGATTTTCATGACAGTTGCCTTTTTTCTCTTAGTAGCTAACTTAGGCAATTTTAGTTTCAAAATACCCAGCATTTTGGTAATTAAACCTCTAAACTGATATTTTTTAGTATCTCCCACTACATGTGAATTTCTATATGTGTGACTAATAATATTAATATTCAGCTTTCTGTCATTTAGCTTTGAAAGGAGTCAGATAAAAATATGTTTACACCTCTAACTTTAGTTATATGGCATAAGTCTACTGGCAAAAAATTAAATCTATTTCTAAACTTTACATAGAATGCTTTGTAAATTTGAAAGGTGACAAGTCTTTCAAAACTATTTGATTATAAATCTAAGCACCTTGAAATGATTCTCCAAAATAGTGGCAGGGGTAGGTAGTGTTAGAGAGTATCTGATAACCAAACCAGTGACCAGAATGTGAAATTGAATCTCTTTTAGATTATTAACATGTCTTATCTAGATACTAAATTAGTTTTACCTTCAATAGCAAGCCATTGCATATCTTTTGTTTTCCTTCTTCTCTTCAGTAACAACAATAATAGCCACAGTGATGTTTCATATTCCTTATCTTATTAATTTCACTGAAACCCTGCAAGGGAAGTTGAACTATCTCCATTTTAAAACTGAGAAAATGTGCTAAGAAATCACAAAGCTAAAATGGAACAAAATTGAGATCACAGCCAGGTTCATTTCCCTTTCACCTCGCTTTTGGAGTCCTGTCTGTGCATGTCCGGCCTGGTGGTTCTGGCAGGCCCTGGCTGCTGGAACTTTTGCCATGTTGCGTACAGAACATCTAAGTCCAGCCTATGCTGTAGAATGAGAATTTGGGGGACTGCGTGTACTCTATGACCACTCTGCTTGTTAGGTTTTTTTCCAGCAGACCCAATGTTCTGTCTGTACAGTGTTGTAGTAGTAGTAGTATGTGTTAACCTCTTTGTATGACAGGAATCCTTTGAGATCTTTTAGCAGAAAAATAATGCGTTTGAAGAAGAGATGGTAAATATTACCAGCTAGAGCCAAGTGAAAGGACACTTTCAACACCCACCTCTTAAATAACAGAACAAGTATAAAACATTAGTTGGATAAGATTTTTATATGCATATTCCATGGTGAGCAGGTCTGTGCAAACCTACCCTCGAAGTCCAAGGAAGCTGAGAGGCTGAAGAAAGAGGCTGACATAATCTAGTTTCTCAGGAAGAAACATTTAGTAGGGCCTTATGAACAGAAGCCATGTCCCGGGCTGCTGCAAGACCCTATGGTGGAACTCTGTGTGGGGAGTTAGCTATGCTCCCCTCGAAGGTTCAGGTCCCTCAGACAGAGGTTGTCGCAAAGGATGAAAAAATAGTAGGAAACAGAAATAAAAATAATATGGAGAGCCAAAGATATAGCTTATAAAGTAAAGATTTATGAAGATAGACAAAGCAGGGTGCTTGGAAGGTTACATCCCTTCCCGCCGAAATGCAACAAAGACTGAAGTTTTACACAGATACTTATAGGGCAGATACAGGTTCTCGGTTGCCAAGGGCAACGGGATTTACATAATGATAGGTAGTTTGGTTTAGGGTCAAAGGCCTTCTAAAAGGCTACTACATATCCTTCAACTAACTCTATCCAGGTAAACAATGACTTATAAAATCTTATTAGGGCAAACTTCTAAGTTTATGATATGGCTATTACTTTAGCAAAAACAGAGACATCATGGCTCGTTATTGTGTGTTAGAACAGAGATTTCAGAAGGCAAGCATAAGTTGTCTCTTAAGCTATTAACTTTAACCACATAGTTCTGTCTGGGCATAGTTCTGTCTGGACCTGGCTTGGGCAGCAGCATATCTGTTTAATCAGCTCTCAGCATATCTATTTGATCAGCTCTCCTCCCCAGTGGTCTGTCTTTGTTGATCAGCTCTGGCAACCTATGGCTCTAGACAATACCTGCTTTGTCTTTCAACACAGGTGAGAGCCATAGGCCCAGATTGCAGCTTGGTCTTGGAATGCAGCTGCTACTGACCATTGAGACGCCCTCCTGAGGCGAGGCAGCTTTTGATATGAGAACTAAGACGTTTACATTTTCCTTTAGGGCAAAGCCTTGCTTGACTTCTGAAATCATATCTGTCTCTAAAAATATATGGGGCATTTCTATATATCAATAATTCTTAGGCTCAACAACCCTGCACTGTTTCACCCGGAACCCATGGCTTATATACCATAGGGGAGGAATGTGTAGGACAAGTGAAGTCCACCCCTTAGGCACAGGCAAGAATGCTATGTGAATCTGCCTGCAGGCAGGATGTGCTCTAACAGTAGAAATCTTAGAGGCAATCCCCGAACAGGGGTGGATTAGCATCCAAGATGAAGTTGCTTTAACCTCCACAATGCATGTTTCTACAGAATATATGCTGTTACGTAAGATGTAAAGGAAGCTGCTTGCCCACCTCAAAGTGAATGTTTCAGATATTACTCTCCTAAATTCTGTTTCTTATACTCTCTGCTACTTCCTTTGCTTTTATCTCGAGTCAGTTAGTATGGAAGTAACAAAATCCCTACAGTTGGGTGGAGTGACTGAGCAGGGGTGTCAGTTCCTCATATGGAGCTGTGTGAGAAGTGGGCCTGAGCCCTGCTGTGTCTAAAGTTGCTCTTTACACTTCAGCTTTCAGGTATTAGTTAACCTAAACTCTACAGTTTAAGGCTCATAGTTATTTAAAATATCGTTAAATCCTCCTTTTCTATTAACTCTGAGCTAGCTAAATTGTTCATGTGAACTCGGTCAAGTTTTCCTGTGATTATTTGAGGTAGGCTCATAAATACCTATCCATAATGGGAAATGCTGCATACTAATGGCACAGTATAGCTTCCTATAACCTACTGTCTGTGGTATTATTTTACTTAAAACTTTATGATTTCATTTTAACTGTGGCTCATAAATACTTTAGATCCTAGGAACAAGCAACTAAAAAAGTAATGCTTTGCTTTTATCCAAGAATTTTGAATGTCATTTACATTTTAGTTCAAACCCAACTCTGCATAAACCTCCGATTAGTAAGGAATTTCTCCAGTGAAATCATTTTTCACACTTAGGAAGTGGAATCCTGCTATCCAGGAAACAAGTCTCTGGGAAACAGCCTTATGTACCAGGTTGCAAACGATAATTATTTTATCTCGTATTACTGGATACAAAGGAAACTTTAAAAGATATTTATCTCTGTCCAAACTTTAAGAATTGGGTTTGTCCATATTCATTAAGGGAGTTAAAAATTTTTGAATTGTTTTTAAGACTTTTTTTAAATGAATGTAAGACAATGTATTTACTATAATATACCCAGTGTGGGCCAGTCAGGGTGGCACAACAGTATATCCCTTCTTCCCTTTGCAGTTCTCATTGGAAGAAGTCTGCTGTTTTAATCTAAACCTTTTCAAGGCATATTTCTTGCTATTTTCTTAAATTATTTGTTTTGCCTTTAAAATAAAATAAATTTTTAAAAGCTTCAAATTTTTGATGCTTTTAATATTATTTCAGAAAGTATTGGCATTTTAATTGTTTTTAATGTCACTTCTTGTTTTTATAGTAATCGTAACCTTTAGAATGGTGGTGTCCTGATGGGTGAGCTGTTTTATGCCTTAGTGAAAATTATTAATAATAAAAGCTTGAATGCTATACTAAAGATCATAAGATAATACTTACTATCAAAAATCAAGAACTGGGGATGTGGTAAAACAACCACTTTCAATAAGTTGGTATAAATTACTCCAGGCTATTTGGAAAGCTACTTAGTAATTTACATCAAGAGTTTTAATAATTAATTATACTTTTGGCTCCAATAATTCCACCCCTCACAAATCAATTTTTAGGAAATCTGAAAAATAGGGATTTACATATAGAGATGTCCATGATGGCATCATGTATTATATTGAACAAATTGGAAGCAGCCTAAATGTCTTGTAGTATAAGACAAGTTAAATAAATTGTGCTAAATCTGTAAAGGAATATTTCACAGACACTAAAATTATACTTAATGAAGAATATTTATAACATGGAAAACCTTAATGCACCTTTGGTTATATATTTAAAACTACAGTGATGTAGCCTTAAATGTAGTCTCAAAGAAAAATGTATTAATCAAAAAAAGACTCGAAAAAAACCTACACTGACATTGGTCATAGTCTAGTCTCTATAATATATGTGTATTTTTTATCAGAAACATACTTTTTAAAATTCAGGTGTTCATTTTGAGAAGAGTTTGAAACCAAGAGGTTTCATCATTTATAAAACATTTACAGAAATAAAATATGTTGCTGTGCTGAAAGTAGTTCTTTTACTTAAAAGTTAAAGACTGTAGCATCTTTGCTTATTTAGAAATAAGTAACTTCAAGTTCAAATCTACTTATTAAATTAGAAAAAGTCATAGTTTAATTTTACAAAATCTTAACACTCTGTGGAAACAGCAAAAGTGATTTAACACCTATTGAAGCCAGAAGCTTGCTTTTATGTTTCCCAAATGGAGATAGCATCTTATTTCTCAAAAATTACCAATTGTAATTCTTTCTTTATACCTCACAACTTAAATTAGCAATAATTTTTTAAAAAAATTATAATTTTCATCTGGTTGCTACCACCAAAATGATTTGAATTTGAAAAGGAAAAAACTTCTTACAGTTGTTTTAAATTCATAGAAAGGACATCTGGAATGAGCTAATGCATTTAGAATCAACATATGAAGACTTCAAGTATATAAAAATGATTTAGATATAAATTATTTTATTTCTCTAACAAAATTACCTTGATTTAGCAATTATCAGTGATATTTTGTAAAAGACAATATTGCTACCTTTTCAAATAATTATATGTTAAAAGAAGCTTTTATGTTTTTTATATTTTATAGATATTTGAGATATTTGGACCTGTTGCACATCCATTTTATGTGCTACGGTTTAATTCTTCAGATCATATTGAGAGTAAAGGTATTAAAATAAAGGAGACTATGTATTTTGCTCCATCAATGAAAGACTTCACCCAATATATATTCACAGAAAAACTTAAACAGTAAGTACTTTATTGATGTGTTTTTCTTTGCCTATCCAACCTTTATATTTTAGGAATAATTCTCAGCGATACTAGTTTCTTAGTTAGTTAAATGGTTTCTATCTTCCAAAGAGTTCATTTATATCTTCTATATCTTTTGCCCAAAATGACATGATCAGCCACTGGGAGTGTATTTGAGCCATGTAAATTTTTTGAATTCTAGTTCATTGTTTTTTCCATTATATACTTTCTTTTATACACAGGCAATATTAGTAATAGCATTACCACTCTTTAAAAATTTTTGGTTTTAAATAAAATTTTCTTTGGATTACATTCATAGTCTTAATGAAATTTTATAATTTTCAAGAGAAAAAAATGAGTATATCTCAGGTTGCTTAGAAATTATAAATTTATAGAAGGGACAATTAAAATGTGTCCCTCAGAAATTATGTATAAAGCCATGGTGTGTGAGGTTGACCTAACCAACAAACCAGCCTGTGGCATGTGGCTAGGAGTATTTCTGTTTATCTGGGCTCCCAACTGGTTAATTGTGTATTTTTCAAGTGTTACATTGCCAAGTGTTGTTAGTTCTAGAGCTGTTTATATCGGTTGAACTTGTTATTATAATTGTGTAATTTAGCTTTTCATATAAACAACTGACATGAGTTTAAGTGGAATAGATTTTTTTTTTAATAAAAGTAAGTTGATTACTTTGGAAAGTGTAATGAATATGAGCCACTAAAAATATTGTCAAATTAGAAGTGGAAGAAAAGATTGCCAAAGATTGGCAAAAGGAAAGAGAATCTTAAATCCAAAAAGACTTTGTGCTTAGTTTGACATGCAAATTCCTATTAGTTCCAGCTCTCCTTTTATTGGAAACTTGAAACATAGGTGATGCAGTTTAATAGATGTGGTTTTGGCAGAAAATACAAAGGAACTTCATTCGGTAAGGAGTAGCCTTGGTACTATGTCGGAAGTACTGCTGCCAGTTGCAGGGCATAAGAAGGCCTTTCTATACCACTTACATATTAAATCAAGTCTCTGAATTTCATTTATTATTTCAGAGATGAAAATTTTGGTCCTGATGATTGATTAGACTCATGTTTAAGAATCCATCTGATTATTTGAAGGAACATTTTGCCTAAGTTATTCTTCAGACTGTGTAAGGTTAATTTTCCTAAATAACTCTGACAAGAAAGATGAATTAAATAGATGTAAAGTGATAAAGATTTTAATATGTTTTAAAATAATATGTAGCATTTCATTCTGCTTTGAATATTTGGACAGTGCTGTGGATATGCTGTATGTTTAGCTTTTAACCAATTAAATATTTTAGCTTAAAACATACGAGCTTGAAAAGGTTTTCCAAATGTATTTATTAAATAGATTTTAAATAATAGGGGTGCAGTCTTTGTTTTTTATTTGCAATTCTCCTGGAAAGAAATAAGAGTAAACCAAAGAATTGGGAAATTAGGCCTATACTGCAGAAGCCCCACCTGGCAAAGACTATTCTGTTCTAGACTGAATTTTGATGTTTGTCGTGGGAATTCAGTGGCGTACTGTGCCTTTATGGTAGAGAAGTTCGGCTCCCTTTCAGCTTGCCGGTCTCTAGTAAGGCAATTTAATCTTAGCTTCCCATGTACTTACTGTCTTGTTAAAAGTGCCTTTTCAAATGTAGCTTGATCTTCCCTTTAGCAGATTTTGATTATCTGTGATAGATGCACTAGTTGGGGCATTTTTCCCCATTTATCTCTTTAATTCCAGACTAAGGGCACTGCAGGTCATGCATGAGGTGTCATATGCAAACAGGAGTACCAGAGCTATGTTTAATGCGCAGGTGTCAAATGACAGTTGAGGAAATGCATTTTTTTTAAGTGATGGAAAAATCATTGATAATGCCTCATACATAATGTCAAAGTTCTGATTCAAAAATCTAAAACAAACTTAATGATTTTCATGCTGTGCCAACGCATTGACATCTGTACATTGATTTTTTGGCATTAATTCCTGAGAATCTCATTTATTTTTGAGATCTGGTTTAAAGCAGTGAGGCCGTCTAATCCTAATACTTTGTAATATTTTAATGTAATTGAAAAGACATTGCCTGAAACTATAAAATTGATAAGATTAAAAATGAGTTTTCAGAAATTATAATCATACTCATAATAGATATATGTATTTTTAGTGGTCATAGAATGTAAACTTTCCACCAAAAGTAGTTAATTTTCGGCTGCAATTACTCCTTTCACATATGCCTGTCATTACACTGTTATTCAGAATCTTTAAAGTTCCTCCATCTCCTCCTCAAACTAGTAAACGTTTAGTTTACCCTCCCTGCTTTGAGAATCGCTGTTGGAATTAGCCTTGGTTACTCATGAATTGTTGATATTCCTCAGGTAAATTGAGGAAAAAGGGATTCATGTTGTTATCTCTGTCATCAAGCAAAATCTTCAAAAAGGGAGTGCCTCATATTCATTTTTACGTCTGTAGCACCTAGGACAGCTTCTGAGCCATAGCTGGTGTTGCATAAGCTTTTACTGAACTGAGTTTTATGAAAACTTAGGTATCACAAAAGTAAAAGTCTGAACTGCCAAACCACTTTACTCTGGACACTATGGCTGTGGCTTCTCATTCTAGTTCCCTAATCCTAGTATTTATATATGTCCAAATTTTGTATTTTTCTTATAATCTTCCCACATCTTTTGAAATAAGGTAAAGGACACATACATGGTCTTTAATTTTTTGCTCTTATCACATATATTGCAAAATTAAAGGTTGAGCTTACACCTTCTTCTGTATTATTTTCCATACTATTAAGTTATAAGCACTTAACAGAATCTTAATAAATGCTTCTTGGACTTCTCTTTTCTTACCCCCAGGGATAGGGGATCAGATGCATCATGGAAGAATGATCAGGAACCACCACCAGAGGTAAGTATAAGTCTTTTTATATAATATTTTAGAAAGTAGGGCAGGTCTCAATCTTCTAAATTCATCATTCTTGACTGTAAAGAGATTGTTGCTATTGCTCAGCAGTGATACTGCCTTTTCCTATCCTAGCCCGTGTATTCTGCCACTCTTCTAGATGGCTGTTTTGTGCCTTTCAATCAAAATTTTTGATCGATCATTTTAGGAAACTTTTTTTTGTTACATTTTAATAATTACTTTGATTATCAGTTTATCATTTACCTTATAATTTGCTATTTTTATCAACTTTGTTCATGTCTGGTAAAGGCAGATATCTTTATTTTTAAAAATTTTATTCAATTTATATGAGACTTGAAGACATTTATCAATGTTATGGTGCTTTTAATAAAAACTGCCTTTCTTTTGGAGGTACAAAATCATTAGAACTAAGCTACCTATCTCTACATTTTTTACAATATAATTACATTCCTAAAAGAGACTTCTTGATTTTCTTTTTATGTCCATGTCACCAAGACAACAGTTAGGATTATCTGGTTAACTTTCCATGAAAATATTTAAGCAGATTTTCTTGGGTTTTTTTTTTTAATTTATGAAAATACAAAAATCATAGCAATGAGTGTGTTCATTTCTTGAAAATGGTGTAAATTTATATAGTATAAAAGAAAAATATTATTATACATGATAGTTTTTAAAGTGTGCTCAGCTGTTCTGATAAAAGTTTTTCAGTATTATAGATTTTTGATATTTGCAGATTTAACTTTGGTCATTTTAGATGTTTCAGGCAATGCTGAAGATCATTGTCTGTGTTAGTTTCTAATTTTTTGCTGAAGCATGAAACAGGTTTATAACACTTAGAGGGTTTTATGCAGGTATGAGTCACTTAACCAGTGAATGGATCTTATAATAACTTAGTATCCACGTTGAAGTGGGATTATGTTTTCTAAGTAATGCCATGTATCTGTGTGATTTCCATTAAGGCTCCAAATACTCACTTAACATTCTCAGTTATGTTTAGAGCATCTTACTAATACAAGTATATATTTTTAAAGTGTTCAGAGAGTCATAAAGATCCTGTAACATATCTGTTGTACAATCCAAGTATTCTAATGCATCATCGTTGTTTTAGACCTAAGTATTAAAGTTACTAATTATGGTAATGTTAATCATTTATAAAATTGGTTTGCTTAGGTTAATTACAAAATTAAATCTTGCATGCTTCATCATGTTTGTTTTTTCCAGGTGGCTGACTGGATCATGACATATGTTGGGATTTAATTTTGTAATACTTGTTGATGAACTTCTGTAGTCTAGAATTATTACCTGGAGTTAATCATAGATTAGAATTTGAAATTTGTGGGGTTTAAACTAAAAAAAAAAAAAAAAGTGCTATGAAAATAGGAAGCTTACACAAAGAAAATAGGAGAAATTTTATGCTATAAAAATGTTGGGCTTGTATAAAGGACCTAAAAATTACTTAGGAATTCATCTTATTCAGCTTTATATCCATTTTTAACATACCAATAGGTAATGTATAGTTGAATAAATTTATTTAGTGAATGCAAACTAGAATTAGTTTGTATATAAGAAAATTTTGAATTTTTCTCTGATTTTAGGAAAAAAGGAGAATACTACTAGAATAATCTCTCTAAATTATTCCCAATTAAAATCCTTTAGTTCCTTCCCCCTGCTCCTAAAATGATGTCCAGTTATTTAAAATGGCACAGTAAGGTTCTTTATTAACTTTTCTTTCATGTCTCTTCACATATCATTCCCACTCCCTGAAAATTTTCTTTCCTTTATTTTCATAGTTAACTCACCATTAGATATTTATCTTGGGTTATCCACCCAAAAGTCTTCCTTTACCTTCTTTCTGTTTATCCAGCACCATGCTTCCATAGCAGTAAGCCATAGGACTTATTCATTGTATTGTTGGTTTATCTGTTTACTCATTCAAAGAAAGGAACGTCTTATGTCTGATTTCAGTACTTTCTGGTGTCTGTCAGATACCACATTTACCTGAGTTCTAAAATCTTAGGACATTAAGGTTAGTAATAAAAAAATCGTGCATTTGAAAGTACTAAAATTGGTTGATGTTTTCAAATTTGATTATAGATTCTGAGGTATATGGATTCCTGGTTCATGGAGGATTTGATAGAATGTATTTCCGCAAGGCCATACTGAAAACTCCCTACAAAGACTTTCCTATACATTTTATGTCTTCTCTTTAAATTTGTACCCATGCATACACATTAAGCCTGCTTTCATATATTTTTATATGAAACATAGTATCTGTTTTCTAGTGTTAATAGAATATTAATAAAATGCCTGCATTATAAGAAATCATGGCAGTCATAATGTATATAACTCATAAATCTTGTTCTTTTGTGTGTACGTACTATAACAGTGAGCCCTAAATCTTAATTATGTGTGAATTTTACCACTCGTAATTTTAAATTATTTCCTCTTAGAAGTCAGGTCATGCACGTATCTGCTTATAAAAGCCTTTTCCTGCAGTC
Source organism: Eulemur rufifrons (assembly GCF_041146395.1). Classification (NCBI taxonomy): domain Eukaryota; kingdom Metazoa; phylum Chordata; class Mammalia; order Primates; family Lemuridae; genus Eulemur; species Eulemur rufifrons. The sequence continues at coordinate 45,080,454 of NC_091000.1, read as the reverse complement.
CTTTCTAAATAGCATCCCCATGATTTTTTATACCCTTCCTTTGCCTTATTTATTTATAGTCCTTATTATGTACCTAAAATTATATTAAAATAATTAACACTGTAAACCTGTAAAAAGTGAAATCTGTGAAGTGTTTAGAACAGTACCTGGCATATAATGGGTATGTGTACGTTTTGAATGAATGAATCATAGAACATTCTGTTTTTATATTGATCTGATAATGTATGTAATTTGCTTAGTCCTGACTATTCCTTCGTTTGCCAGCCGGCACTATGATGAATCTTAGGTGTAAGTTAGAAGTCAGACTTCTAGTCAGTGAATACCCATATCTGAAGGTTGTTAAAGATCGGCATTTTAAAGTTAACCTGTGTGAGACTTTCTAGGAATTTAAAAAAGCAAACATAAAACAAAACCTTGAGTACTAATCTTGATTACAGATCTGTGTTAAGTGCCCTTAGGCATTTATCAAAAATACCTTATTCTTCTGTTAATACTATGTCTAATTAACCCAGATACAGAAAATATTAAGTATCCAAAAGGGAAACTTTTTTTCAGGGTCAGTGGTTTAGTAATAAGTTTATTCATTCTCCTCACCTCCAAGTATTATATGTACTGTTGAATTGGCAAATCCATGTAACAATTCTGTATACTTTTCTCTGCAAGGCTTTAGATTTCAGTGATGACGAAAAAGAAAAAGAAGCCAAACAGAGGAAAAAGTCTCAGATTCAAGGCCGGAAAAAACTCAAATCTGAATTTAATGAGTCAAGTGAGTACATGCAAATATATATAATTATTCTTTATCTTCATTTACATCTGTATAAGTTCATCAATAATAAAACTGAAGGAAACATCTGGGTTCTCTCCATTTACCTCCTGGCATCAGAGGATTATGCAACATGGGATGTGGTGGGAGAGAGTCTCACAGGGAATATTCAGTAGTAGTTTTATGAACTTAAGGATGTAAAAGTGCCTTCCAGGGGTAACAGACAAACTAAGTCTTGTTAGAGTCACTTATGCTTGTCAGCACTTTTTCTGCCATTTTTAGAATTTAACAATATGGTACTTAATTAACTCCTAAATCACTATTTTTTTTAACATGCATTCCCTTTTCATTTTTTAAAACTTTTTGAGATAATTGTTGATTCATATACAGTTGTAAGAAATAATAGGAGAGATGTTGTATGCTCTTTACCCATTTTCCCCTAGTGGCAACATCTTAAAAAACTTTGTAGTATAGTATCTCAACTAGGACATGGACTTTGTACAGTCAGGATATACAGCAGTTCCATCACTAGAGAGCTCTCTCATGTTGCCTTTTTATAGTCACAGCCACTTCCCTACCTCTCACCCCTCCTTAATTCATGGCAACCATTATTTTGGTGCCCATTTCTATAATATATTTTGTCATTTCAAGAATGTTAAAAAAATGAAGTCATACAATAGGTTACCATTAGGGATTGGCTTTTGCCACTGAGCATAATTTTCTGGAGCTCCACCCAGATTGTTGTATGTGTCAATAGTTCCTTTTTATTGCAGAGTAGTGTTTCATGGTGTGAATTTACCACAGTTTACACAGCCATTCTTCCACTGAAGGATATCTGGGTTGTTTCCATTTTTTGGGTTATTAGGAATAAAGTTACTATAAATATTTGTGTATGGGTTTTTATATAAAAACAAATTTTTACTTCTCTGAGGTAAATACCCAAGAATGCAATTGCTTCATTGTGTGATAGTTGCATTATGTGTTTAGTTTCTTAAGAAATTGCCATACTGTTTTTTTCAGTGAGGCTGTACTATTTTACATTTCCATCAACAATGTATGACAGACAGTTTCTCTGCATTCTTACCGGTATTTGGTGGTGTCACTATTTTTAATTTTAGCCATTTTAATAGGTAGGTAATGATAATCTAATTGTGGCTTTAATTTTCATTTTCTAATGGCTAATTATGTTGAATATCTTTCCGTGTGCTCACCTGGTGTCCATACATCCTCTTCAGTGATACATCTGTTCATTATTTAATTATATTTCTCTTTCTTTACTGTTAAGAGAATTTTAAAAAATATATTTTAGATACTAGTTTCCTGTCAAATGTGTGGTTTGTATGTGATTTCTTCTAGTCTATAGCTTGTCTCTTCATCCTCTTAAGAGAGCCTTTTGCAGAACAAAAGTTTTTAGTTTTGAGGAAGATCAAGTTGTAAGGTTTTCCTTTTATGGAGTCTGAGAACTTCTTGGTTAGCCCTAGGAAGACCTTCCCGTATTTTTTTTTTCCCTAAAAATTGCATAGTCTTCTGTTTTACAATTTATGTTCATGATTCATTTTGAGTTAAATTTTGTATAGAATGTGAGGTTTAGGTCAGTGTTTATTCTTTTGTTTATGAATTTCTAATTATTCCTACCCCATTTGAAAAGCTAGTTCCTGCAATGAATTTCTTTTTAACCTTTAAGAAAAATCAGCTGGCTGTATTTGTGTTGATCTATTTTCTGTGTTCTCTATTCTATTTCATTGCTCTATGTGTCTGTACCAACAGTCTTGATTGTTATAGCTATATATTAAGTCTTGAAATTGGATAGAGTGATACCTCCTACTTTATTTCTCTTTACAAAATAATCCTTTGCTTTTTGATATAAATTTCAGAATCTTTATATTGACAGTCTTGCTGGGGTTTTGATAGGAATTATGATAAACGTGTGTATCAATTTGGAGAGAATTGACAACTGTTTTGAGTCATACATTCCATGAGTGTCATACGCATCTTTGTTTATTTAGAACTTCTTTGATTTCTTCTAGCAGTATTTTGTAGTTGTCAGAATACAAATCCTGTACATTTTTTCCAATTTATATTCTGTGGGAATTTTCCATTGTTCTATCTGATTTTTCTCCTCTGTTCTCTTCATTCTGTTGTTGAGCTCTTCATTGAGATTTTTTTTTTTTTAAGACTCTTTTTAGAACAGTTTTAAGTTTACAACAAAATTAAGGGGAAGATAGATAATACCTTATGCCTTCTTCCCCCATAAATGTTGCATAACCTCCCTCATTGTCAACATTACTCACTAAAGTGGTACATTTATTACAGTTGATGAACCTACATTGATACATCATAATCACTCAAAGTCCTTCATTCACATTAGAGTTCACTCTTCGTATTGTACATTTTATGGGTTTGGACAAATGTGTATGACATGTCTACCATTATAGTGTCATACAGAGTAGTTTCACTGCCCTAAAAACCAGCTCCGTGTCCTTCCCCCTCATCTCCCAGTATTACTTATTACCATTAGTAATATGCATTTAAGGCTCCTCCATGTCTTTTCATGGCTTGATAGCTCATTTCTTTTTAGTACTTAGTATCATTCCATTGTCTGGTTGTACCACAGTTTATCCATTTACCTACTCAAGGACATCCTGATTGCTTCCAAGTTTTGGCAATTATGAATAAAGTTGATAAAAACATCCAGGTTTTTGTGTAAACATGTTTTTAACTCATTTGGGTAAATACCAAGGAGCAGGATTGTTGTATTGCATGGTAAGAGTAAGTTTAGTTTTGGAAGAGACTATCAAACTGTCTTCCAAAGTGGCTGTACCATTTTGCATTCCTGCCGCACCACATCCTTAGCAGTATGTGGTGTTGTCAGTGTTTGGGATTTTGGCGATTCTAATAGGTGTGTAGTGGTATCTCATTGTTTTAATTTGCATTACCCTGATGACATATGAGGTAGGGTATCTTTTCTTATGCTTATTTACCATCTTTATATCTTCTTTGGTGTTTATTAGTTCTTCCATGCATGCATCATGCCTTTGATGTCTTGTCTAAAAAGTCATCATCAACCCAGTCATCTAAATTTTCTCCTATGTCATCTTCTAGTAGTTTTATAATTCTGCATTTTATATATTTATGTCTGTGATCCATTTCAAATTCTTGCAAAAGGTGTTAAGGTCTGTGTCTATCTAGATTTCGTTTTTTACATGTAAATGTCCAGTTGTTCCAGCACCATTTGTTGAAAGACTATTTTTGCTCCGTGGTATTGCCTTCGCTCTTAAAGATCAGTTGATTATATTTATATGAGTCTATTTTTGGGCTCTCTATTCTGTCCCACTGGTCTATTTGTCTCTTTTTTACCAATATGACACTAGTTATTCCTGTAGCTTTATAGTAAGCCTTGCAGTCCGGTAGTCTCAGTTCTCCAACTTTGTTCTTCTCCTTCAGTAATTATTCCATTGAGTTTTTTATTTTGATTATTGTAATATTTAGTCCTAACATTTCTATTTTTTTCTTTATTTTATACCTTCTGTTTTTTGGCTGAGACTTTCTATTTTTAATATTTTTAGCATGTTCATAATTTCTTCTTAAGGGATTTTTATTACTGCTTTAATCTTTTTTTCCTACTTTGTATTGACCTCTGTTGATTGTCCTTTTTCATTAAGTATTAAATCTTCTTAGTTCTTTTTATGATGAGTGATTTTTGATTGAAACCTAGATATATTGGATATTATGTTACAAGGCTGTGGATCTTATGTAAATCTTATGTTTCAGCTTTTTTGTTTGGTTGGTTTTTCTTAAATACCATTCTGGCAGGGAAAGGAAGGGGGTAGATTGAAGTCCAGGTTTTCCTCTTAGGTCCTGTTAACACCTGAGGCCAAGGGGTGCCTCATTTCTACTGGGAGAGGGTAGAAGTCCTGACTCCCCACCAGGTCTTCCCTTGTGCCTGGTAGGGACAGGAGTGTCTTGTCACTGCTCTCCATGTGGAGTCCGCCAGTGGAGGATGATGGCCTTCTCACCATTGGGCAGTGATGAAAATCCGGATTTCGTTCAGTCTTCTCTGACATCACCCCAGTGCACAAGGAGGAAGTATAGTGGTACTGCTGCCAGTGGAGGTGAAGGTCTGGGCTCCCCATGTATGGTCTCCACTGCCATTGCAGGAAGCCTTGTTACTGGTGCTCTGCTCAGCCTGCTCTTGACACTACCTGGGCTCGGGTCCTTCATTGCTGCCTGTCAAGGGTAGAAGTCTAAGTTCCCAACTCAGCCTTTGAGAATGTGGGTAGGGATGGTGCCACAGTTATTTTTGTGATATTTGGCTGGAGTAGAGCAGTTACTGTCTAAATGTTTTCTCCCTTACTAGGCCTTTTCTTTCCTGATCCTTTGGCTTTAAGTTTTGCCTTTTCAATTCATTTAAAATTGACCATTTTAAGCCTTATACTTTTTTAACTGCTACAAGATAACACTGGAAGTTAAAAGGCATCATTGAAATTTCAAACAGTTCTTTTTAATGTATTGACCTTATTTTTGTTTTTATGCTTTTCTTTCTCCCGCTCAAAGGTGAAGATTTTGCTGAAGTACATCAGAATTGGAATGCTCATAGCTCCACTTCAGAGCATTCCAAAGGCTATCGCAACAGAGAATTCACACGAGGATTTTCCAGGGGTAGATACCCTCGGTCTTGCCATGGTAGGCCTCCACCTCAGCAGTTTTATAACTCAGAACACACGGTATCTCAGGAGACTTCAGGATTTCCGCCTCAGAGACAAGATAATCCTATTATACCACAATACCCCTTTCCTCCTCCAATGTTTGAGATGCATAATTTTTCACTACCCCCACCCCCGCCACCCCCACCCCCATCTGTAAACATGGGTTGGGGGGCAGCAACCATGGCACCTCATCCATTACTTAATTTACCATACTCCCTGCTGCCACCCCCGCCCCCTCCCCCACTGCCACCTCCACCCTCTTCTGGAGACAGTAATTCTTCTCATTTTGGACCATACTATTAGGTGAATGTATACATTTCTAGAGAAATGTGGATTTTCATATTATATGGTAAGGATTTTTTTTTTTTAAAGAAAAGAAAGTGATTATGGAGCTAGATTTTTAAAAGCACTGTAAAGTATTAAATGATTCCTTCAGTTGTAAGTTGATATGTATTTGTAGCCTTTGTGGATCAAATTCTAGGGAGAAAATTCAATTATGTAATATTTAACTAAAACTTTACCTCCATGCCTTCCCCCACCCAGTTAAACAATATGTATAATAGTGGATATGGAACCAGTTTCATCATGGATTAAAATGTATTGTACACATTGATTTTCTTGGTATACTCTGGAAATAAGATGTTGAAGTCCTGTTGAGAGTCTTTAAAATAAAGTATTTTTATAAATTTATACTTTGGAAATTGATTTTGATTATAAATGTAATTACCAGTAAATTTAAATAATCCTGATTTTTTAAAGCAGGTGAAGAGTATAGAGGATGAAATCTTTATGTATTGGCAGAAACTCTGACTATAACTAAAGTAAATGTTTATTCATTATGCATAAGCAAATTTCTATTATCTGTGCAAATTTCCATGATTTGGGCACTATTCAGAAGGCTTTACTATTTAACCCCTTAAAAGGGATACAAGGATTTATTCATAATAAGATGTATATAGTGATTATGTCTTCCATATCTGTTTCCAAGATTCTCACATGCCCAGCACAGACTAGGAGCTTAGTAAATATATTGAACCACTGAATGAATTTAGAGTTTTTAATTAAATGAATAGTGACTGTTAATTTACATCATGAAGTGTCAGTGTAAGGGAAATTAATGGAGTTTTAGAACTAGAAGAGGCCTTCAAAATATTCTAAACTAGTTCTCATTTAATAAATGAGGAGCTTAACTAAGAGTTCCAAAAAGGTTAAGCAGTTTAACTAAGGTCATTCAGCTAGTGAGATGGCAAGGAGTTGAGCTTAGTTCTCTTAATTCTCAGAGCAGCACTTTCCTTCCCAGTCTTTCTTTCCCTGACACACTTGGAAAATAATGTTTGTATGGCACCTTGGGGTAATCTGGAAACCATTTAGCACAAGCCCATGAATTCTGGTTGCACTGAGGCCTTACCTCACCTTCCCTTGGGCCGAGGAGTCTGCAGAATTCTTAGTACACAATTTGAGAGGCTCTGCCTTGGTATAGTACTTGATTCATCATTCTTATTTGGAATGTTTTTGCAACTTATTTTTAAGAATTACCTTCTTAGGTTATGGCACAGTCTTTTTCTGGTTGGTAGAATATTGTAAGAGTTAGATGAGATAATATCTAAAAGCACTAAAAGAAAAACCCTAAATCCTTTTCTACAAGAATGGGAAGAATAAGATGTTACAGTAAATCATCAAACTGTTGTAATCACCATGGCATTTAAAAAAAAAAATCTTTAAGTTTCTGTACCTTAGATATAGGCATACCTTGGCGATATTGCAGGTTTGATTCTAGACCACCACAGTAAAGCAAATATCACAATAAAGTGAGTCACATGAATTTTTTGGTTTCCCAGTATGTGTAAAAGTTGAGTTTACACTTTACTGTAGTCTAGTAAATGTGCAATAGCATTGTGTCTAAAAAAATGTGTATACCTTAATTTAAAAATTCTTTATTGCTAAAAAATGCTAATGATCATCTGAGCCTTCAGTGAGTTGTAAGTTTTTTGCTGGTGGAGGGTCTTGCCTCAGTGATGATGGCTGCTGATTGATCGAAATAGTGGTTGCTGAAGGTTGGGGCGGCTATAGCAATTCCTTAAAATGGGACAACAGTGAGGTTTGCCACATCGATCAACTCTTCCTTTCATGAGAGATTTCTCTGCAGCGTGTGATACTATTTGATAGCATTTTACCCGCAGTGGAACTTCTTTCAGAATTGGAATCAATCCTCTCAGACCCTGCCACTGCTTCATCAACTAAGTTTACATAATATTCTAAACCTTTTGTTGTCATTTCAACAATGTTCACAGCATCTTCACCAGGATTAGATTCCATTTCAAGAAATCCCTGTCTTTATTCCTCATGGGTTCAAGTTTTATGAGATTGCAGCCATTCAGTCACATCTTTAGGTTCCAGTTCTATTTATAGTTTACTTGTTTTTTCTTCCACATCTGCAGTTATTTCCTCCACTGAAGCTCTTGAAACCCTCAAAAATCATCCATGAGGGTTGGAGTCAACTTTTTCCAAACTCATATTAATGTTGATGTTTTGACCTTCTCCCATGAATCATGAATGTTCTTAATGACACCTAGGATGATAAATCCTTTCCAGGTGTTCAATTTACTTTCCCCAGATCCATCAGAGGAATCTCTATGGTAGCTATATCCATATGAAATGTATTAATATTTCTTAAATAAAACTTGAGAGTCAAAACGACTCCTTGATCCATGAGCTGTCCTTGATCCATCAGCTGCGGAATGGATATTGTGTTACCAGGCATGAAAACCACATTAATCTTGTACACCTCCAGCAGAGCTCTCAAGTGACCAGGTACAAGGTCAATGAACAGTAATATTTTGAAAGGAATCTTTTTTTTTCTGAGCAACAGGCTTAAAATATTTAGTGTACCATGCTGTAAACAGATGCGCTGTCATCTAGGCTTTCTTCTTCCATTTATAGAGCACAGGCAAAGTTGATTTAGCATAATTCTAAAGGCTCTAGGATTTTTAGAATGATAAATGAGTATTGGCTTCAGCTTAAAGTCACCAGCTACCTTAGCTACGAGAGGATCAGCCTGTCTTTTGAAGCTTTCAAGCCAGCATTGACTTCTCTTCTCTAGCTATGAACATCTTAGATGGTATTTAAATAGAAGGCTGTTTTGTCTACCCTGGAAATCTGTTTTTTTTAGTGTAGCCACTTTCATCAATGATCTTAGCTAGATCTGGATGACTTGCTGCAGCTTCTACATCAGCAGTTGCTGTTTCACCCTGCACTTTTATGTTATGGAAACAGCTTCTTTGCTTAAACCTTATGAACCAACCTCTGCTAGCTTCCAAGTTTTCTTCTGCAGCTTCCTCACCTCTCTCAGCCTTTACGGAATTGAAGAAAGTTAGGGTCTGTCTGGCTCTGGATTAGATGTTGTCTTAAGGGAGTGTTGTGGCTGATTTGGTCTTTTATCAGACCACCCAAACTTTCTCCACGTCAGCAAGAAGGCTGTTTTGCTTTCTTCTCATGTGTGTGTTCACTGGAGTAGCACTTTCAATTTCTTTCAAGAACTTTTCCTTTGCTTTCACAACTTGGCTAACTTTGCCTCTAGAGGCCTACCACTCAGCCTATTTCAGTTTTTAACATGGCACTCTCACTAAGCTTAATCATTTCTAGCATTTGATTTAAAGTGAGATGTTTGACTCTCACTGGAACACTCAGAGGACATTGTAGGGTTATTCATTGGCCTAATTTCAATATCGTTGTTCTTCATGGAATAGGGAGGCTTGAGAAGAGCGAGGGAGACAGGAATGGCCATTGGTGGAGAAGTCAGGATACACACATTTATCAATTGAGTTCGTGGTCTTGTATGGCTGTGGTTGGTGGCACCCTATCACAATTACAAGAGAAACATCAAAGCTTACTGATCACGGGTCACCAAAATAGATACAATGATAATGAAAAAGTTTACAATATATGATTAGCAAAATGTGACCCATATAGGAAGTGAGCACATGGTGTTGGAAAAATGGCACAGATAGACTTGCTAGACATAGAGTTGCCACAGACTTTCCATTTGTAAAAAATGCAGTTTCTGCAAAGCATAATAAAATGAAACACGATAAAACAGTGTATGCCTGTAGTGCTATTTGACAGTAGATATTTAATATCCAAAGAAACAGAGTTAAATTATGCTATTTGATCCCTCATTTCAATTAGGTTGATATCTTTACCACTTCAGTCCAATTTGCCTTCCTTCCTATAGAGTTGACCCTCTGGATCTGTGGGTCCAGCATGAGTGGATTCAACCAACCGTGGATTGAAAATATTTGGAAAAATTGAAAATGGATGATTGTGCCTGTACTGAACATGTACACTTTTTCATTATTCCCTAAATAATAAACACTTTATATAACATTTACATTGTAGTAGGTATTATAAGTAATCTAGAGATGATTTAAAGTAAACAAGAGGATAGACACTGGTTATATGCAAATTCCACACTATTTTGTATCAGGGTCTTGAGCATCCATGGATCTTGGTATCTGTGGGAGTCCTGGAACCAATCTCCACAGACACCAGGGGATGAATGTGTTTAATTCAGTGTTTTTGAGACTTTGGGCTACCTAGAAATCACTTGGATAATTTATTAAAAATGCACATTATTAGACTTTACCTCCAGATTTGAATTCCATAGGTATGAGACAGATCTAGAAAACTATTTTTAAAAGGTACTACAGATGGTTAATTTCAGGAGGTAGTCTGCAGATATTTCAGGAAAAATATACAGCTTCAGTCTCTTGGCTGTTCACTCTGGAATTTAGGGAGTTCTGTTTTCGGCAGCAGTGAAGTTGTAGGTCTTGGTGGCAAGGAGACGAGAAATAAAAATGTAGCTACTTAAATTGTATCCTTAGCATCTCACTTGGTTCTCAGTGGTGTATTTTGTCAATGACATCTATCTTTGGAGTTTAAGAGAAGGAACCCAACTGTCCTGGTTTGAATATGCCTCTTCCAAAATTTATGGGTTAAAATTTAATCCCCATTGTGGTATTAAGAGGTGAGGCCTTTTGGGAAGTAAGTTATGGGGGCTCTGCTCTCATGAATGGATCAGTGCCTTATGAAAGGGCTAGAGAGTTGACTTAGGTCTCTTGCTCTTCAATCCTTTTACTATGGGGGGACCCAGTGCTCCTCCCCTGATGCAGTAATGGGGTGCCATCTTGGAAGCAGAGATTTAGCCCTCACGAGGCACCAAATCTCCTGGCACTTTGATCTTGAACTTTCCAGCCTCCAGGACTGTGAGACATAAATTGATACTGTTTAAAAACTATGCAATCTGTTGTATTTTGCTGTAGCAGCACAAATGGACTAAGTAACCAACTATCTCTTTATTGGAAGAGAGAAATACTGCAATTATTATCATTCCCACCTTAATCTTATGTTGCTTCTTTTAAAATCATGTGGCCCTAGATCTTTAAACTCCTAGCTGGTATAAAGGTAAATACTTAAAATATTCTACTCACATAGTTTCTTACTTCAAATAGAGAATTCTTTGTATTAGCCTCTTCCTATAATAAATTAATATAGATTGACATTCACATGATTGCATATAGATAATGCCTTTGCATGTCTATAGTGGCAAATGTGGTAGAATGAAATTAAATTACTGTGTAAGCTAATATATTTCTTTTATTAAAATGAATAATTGTTTCTATATTTTTTTTTTTTTAGAAAAGATAATGAGGTCTATGATAATTGGATGATTTGTTTACTTATTAGAAATAGATATTGGAAGAACTGGGTTAAGACTGTCTAGTTGGAACCTGGAATAGAATGCAGTTTCAGAACTTATTAAGGGACATGTATTAGTATATTTTGTGCTGTTATAACAGAATAGTACAGACTAGGTAGTTTATAATGAACAGAAATATACTGGCTCACAGTTCTGGCAGCTGGGAAGTCCAAGAGCAAGGTGTAGCATCTGTTGTAGGCCTTCTTACTGCATCATCACATCATGAATGTGAGAAGGTGAGAGAGAACAACAGGGAGCCAAAGTCACCGTTTTATAATGACATCAATCCCATGCACGAGGGAGGGTGGAGCTTTCATGGTCTAATCACCTCTTAAAGGTCCCGCCTCTTAACACAATGGCAATTTAATTGCAACATGAGTTTTGGAAGGAACAGACATTCAAACCACAGCAGGACATTTTTTAAAAGCTATGTAGTTATGTCCTACACATAAATACCAAAATGTATCCATCCATTTCTTCTATGTAAATAAATGGTTAGTAGGAGACCTTAAATTATGATACCAATATTTACTGAGACATAGGGAAGATGTAAGTAGTAAGCATTGGTGCCTGTGTTTAGAAGTCTCCATTATTTGGGGGCAATGAGGAATATAGAATGCTCTCTCATTCTCTTCCTCTTTTCCCAACTACATTGTGATTTATCACTCTCCCCTACCAACCCTCCTTTTTGTGCTACTTTTTTGTTGCTTGCTTAGAGCTGGTGAACACCAAGTACATTAAAAAGAAATTCAGGCCATTTGATGAATAAAACTGAGTAGAATCTGAATTCCAGTTTACTATAATTTTAAACTATTTAACAAATATAAAGAAGTGATATTTAAAATCCCCAGGTGTTAAAAATCTTAGTGTATAAACATAAGGATACTTTTCTTAAGATAATAATCAGACTGCTTTGGGGATACATAGAATCTCAGATATAATGTGTCATTCATATGTATTTTCTTCCAACAATGTTTAGCATTTGGATTTAATTTTATAAATTTACATTATAAATTTCAAGACAATATGTTTAGTTTCAATGCTTTCTACTGGTTCTTTTATACAACTTTCCATTACTGAGTTCTTGTCTGTTGCAGAAAAGGCAATCCCTTTCATCTCTTGATGAGTCAAGTCAGGGAATGTAAGCGAAAAAGAAATGATTCCTTCTGTGTCTACTTCTTACTCTTTTCCAATGTGTTTTGCTAATGTACCTAAAGTAAGCTAGAGAAAATTCCTTACTCAAATCATTACATGCTCAGGGTATTTAGAATTTTTTAAAATAAATAGTCATGTACTTGTATAAGTAAATGCTAGGGAGAGTATTGTTAAATACTAGATCCTTAAAAAAAGAAGAATTTAAAAACTAGTTAAATATTTTATAGAGGGAATTAATTCATGTTCACACAATATGTATTCATAAAATACTCATTCTAATATTGCATGTTTGACACCAATGATAACAGGCTTTGAGGTGTAAATATTAAAAATATATATATATATATATATACTTTTAATGGAATGCAAGCTGGAAAATATAAAAAGTAAAGAATGGTATTATTTACAAGAATTCACTTTCAGGTAATATTGCAGCTACCCTATTTATGATCTAATACATTCAGGGTAAAAAAGAAAAACACACACACACACATTTGTGTTCTTTTCTGCAGATAGATTGCCAATATTCCAAAAGTCTTTTTCTGCTTCTTATTGTGACCTATTCTCACCCTCAATTTATATGGATATAAATTAGGATATGGATAATATTCTGTATGGAAATGGGTTATGTGCAATTGTGTTCCAGAAAACCAAGGAAACATTTACTATGTATAGTGTGACTGAAATTAAAGTTGAGCACTATCTCCTTAATATCATCTATCAGACCAAAATGCTTATTTTGAGCTACTAGCAGCAAAGAGATTACATCTCATTTTTGACTATATATGCATTGATAAATTGTTGTCGTTGGTGGATTAACTATGTACAATTACTTCGTGTTCTAGAAATGAGGTACAAATTTGTGTATCAAATGTTAAGGCACTTAATGAAAATTGGCAATGAACAAAAGTATCAAATATTCTTTTCTGTACATTCAATAAAAAAGGTATACATTTATGCTATTATGTATGTTATATATAATTATATGTATCGACTCATATTTGAAGGCTTATACAAAGCTTCATTGTTATGCATATTTTAGTTGTTTAGTACCTTTAATTTCTACTTATATAAGGTTGATGAAATGGGAGTAAATTTATATTACATTATCTTATATTTAGTCCCATTACTCCATCTCCTAAACAAAACAAACTAACTTTGTATATATGATAGAAACCTTCTATTTATATTGAGGATAGATGAACCAAACATTGTTTCTAACAATAGATATGACCCAGATAATAAAATAGAGCAAATACAAAGGGATAGAATCTATTAGCATAGAATCCCTGTTAAAATGTGATAAAGAGATGATGGTGGTCTGTAGTGTTTTGATGGTAGAGATGTACTCTTAAATTGTTCACAGTATCAATAGCCACTACAGTCCGGACAACCTGTTATTGCAGCTCTTTAAACATTTTATCATGTGCTCCCATGACATACAGGAGGCTGGGAAGCATTTGCTCTCCTCCAACCCACAGCTCTTGCAAATATCTGTTTGATTATGTATCCTGCAGTGTTTCTTCTCAGACATGATTTGGCACTGTCAGACTCAATTATGTCAGCTGTCGTGGTAGCTGAATCAAAGCAAATGCTTAATTTTCTTTAGCATCAGTTTGGTTTTTGACCAAGTATAATTACTAGTATATTTGTTGGCAGCAACATAAGTTCAAATGAATTCTGGGCAGAAAAGTATTTAAGGGCAGAAGAAAATAACTGTAGGCATTAATTTTACTAATGCATCCAAATCCTATTAGTTTGAACCATACAAAATTGCCTACAAGATGACAATTTCATATGTTTCTGTCTATTAAATGGACTATGTAATATATTACTTCCCATATTTATTTTTCTTCTTAGGACACTTCCCTGTGCCATTACTCCACACAACACACTTCGGGAAATGCTCTCACAGAGGATAGATGGAAGAAATTCATGATGGCACACATTTCTCAGCAATACTTCTAGTCTTGCTAAGGAGACAATTATTAGAAGATCCTGGGGCCCAGAAGAAATACTAAATCTTTTATGTTAGGTTAGGAAACTGCTGTTCTTTAGTATAGCCTCTGTAGTTCTTAACCTACGGTTTTTTGCTTCCTGGTATTCCAGAACCCACTGAAAATCTGTGAGATGTACATTTTTCTGGGAGACAGGGTCCGTGGCTTTAATCTTGTTGTCAAAGTAGTATCTGAAGAGAAAGAAAGAGGGAATGCAGCAGAGAGAGAGAGTCCCTCTCAAGGCTTTCCCCCTTTGGAGCAGGTGTAACTTATATAAATGTTTCTCAAGTTTGGTAATGCACAACTCTATTATAAAACTAACTGTTATGGACCCCCAAGATATATCTATAGACCACAGCCTGGGAAGCAGTGAGTTAAGAGACTAAAATTTTATTCTATGAAAATGTCTGTTCAATTTTTTTGTAAATTTTTATCCCTACAAGAGTGTATCTTTGGACCTCAATTTAAAGAAACACCTGCCTAAACAATGTTGGGTTTCAAATGGCTATGAGGAAAAACTTCCCAACAGTTGTAACCAGGAGTAGGGGAAACATTTAATGGTCTTAGACATCTAGAAAATGTCTAGCATGTATGTTTCTTCCCAAGAGGGAATTCATCTTTCATTTAGACTCTAAACAGGAGATCACTTACTTTTACACTAGTAGATACAGCAACTATCTTCAGCTTAACAAATTTAGTGGTCTGCCTCCATTTTATAGAGCTCCTTCCAGGCATATTGTGATAAAGAGTGAAATTTGAGCAAGTCCATAAAGTCTAAGGACATTCTACAAATAGTAAAAAATCCTCATATGCACAAGTGAAAAGGAAAGGACTGGAATGGAACATGGAAAGTTATCCAGAAAAGTTTCTGGAAGGAGAGAAATGGAGGTGAGGCCAGAATGAGACATCCTCTCAGGCCTAACTGGCTAAGGCATCTCTCCCTTTCCTTAGGGTAGAGGACCTGGAAGTTTGTATAGTTGCATAATTTATTTTTGTTATAGAAAATCACAATACATAGATTGCCTTTACAAAAGTGGATTCAATTACACTAGTTAATACTTGGTTAGTTTTCATAAAGTTCCAGTCAAAAGGACACATCCAGATACTTTCACACATAGCTGTTTGGAGTTGATAGACACTTCCTAGGCCTCCCAGTGTGGACAAGCAGCAGTGCCCCTTACAAATGCCCATTTCAAAAATTTTATTTCTGTCCATGAATGCAACACGATGTAAGAATAGACTTCAGTTTTTATGCAGTGTTCTATATCCATTGTCATAATCCTCATGACATTTTATTGTCACTGATGGTATAATCTTCCCTATTAGAGCACTGTCTCCCTGAGGGCCAGCACTGTTGATCACATACATCCTACTCCTCGCACACAAAAGGTATTTAAGAAACGGAAATAGAGACCTTGTGTCTAGATGCCATTTGCTGATTCATCACCCCTGGGATTCGCCTTTGTATTTCTACGGTACAGTGGTTTATATGTGCTGATTCCAGATTATTGCCACAAATGTAAGTGAGGATTCTTTTTATTTAATGACTTGAAAGTACTTCTCAGGGTATCATAAACCCGTTTTAGCACAGATTTCCAGGTCACTTGTTCCTCACAAGTGGCTCAGAAACATAAATGGAAAATGAATCCACTTTTTCTCGGAACTGGTTTTGAGAGGACCCCTTCAACTCAATCTGGAAATCACAACATTTTAGAACAGCAAAATTTATTATTTTTGTCTCCCTCAGGATAGTAAAATTTGCTTTAAAAATCTGACTTTAGATGATACCAAAATGTGGCTACCAAATTATTAAGGATGATAAGTCCACTGAGAGATTTTGGGCTGATCTCCATGGTGATCACCCAATAAAATTGTACCCATGCTGCTCTGCCTGTGAAGATACCATTCAGAATGCTGACCTGAAGAGACAGCAAAGAATAATGGATCAGGCATCTATAGATAATAAGGTTTCCAGGGAATTTAAAAATAAAGAAGAGAAGACTTAGTATTCTGGGAGATGTTTGCTTTCCCTTTCTGTTTTTCACTACTGTGTAAGATAGCTTCAGGATGAGAACGCCTCTTTTTTTTTTTTTTTTTTTAACAGAATCTCCCTGTGTTGCCCAGGCTAGAGTGAGTGCCGTGGCATCAGCCTAGCTCACAGCAACCTCAAACTCCTGGGCTTAAGCGATCCTACTGCCTCAGCCTCCTGGGTAGCTGGAACTACAGGCATGTGCCACCATGCCCAGCTAATTTTTTCTATATATATTTTAGTTGGCCAGATAATTTCTTTCTTTTTTTTTTTTTTTTTTTTTTTTAGTAGAGATGGGGTCTCGCTGTTGCTCAGGCTGGTCTCGAACTCCTAACCTTAAGCGATCCACCCACCTCGGCCTCCCAGAGTGCTAGGATTACAGGCGTGAGCCACCGCACCCGGCCTGAGAACACCTCTTGAAGCCATGCACTAGATTTACTTGTGAATATGGAGAAACAATAGAAGCACAAATCTGTAAATCTGGAACAACTGGTAGGAAAATGCATATAATCTGCTTTTAATATTTCCTTTAATGAACCATCCTAGTGAAATTGGGTTTAGAGGGCCATTGAACTTTCATCTACTCACTTATTCAATCAACATTGGTTTTGTGCTTCTTGTTGGTCAATGGTTTGGTGCTGGGAGATAACTTTTCGAGTGCAATCATAGGAAATACACCCAAACAAGGACACTAGGTGCTATCATGCAGGTATATGTTTGTACGGAGTGTAGTGGGAATATAGAGGTGAGAGAGGTCAATTCTACCTTGGGTAAGGATGGAAAGAAGAAGGAGGAGTAGAATAATTCACAGAGGACATGATCCTGAGGCTGCATCTTAGAAAATAAGGAATAGACCAGAGAAAAGCCATAGAGCTGTAAGGCAGCTCCTCATGTTTTGCAACCAGCAGACAGGTATGGCTGGTGTGAAGAGGAGATGGGGATGGGATGGAGGAAAATCATCCCCAAAGCTAGAAAGGAGCTGAAAGCCAGCTGACAAGAGAGCTTTGGGGCCTTACTAAGGAATCTGAATTTTATCCTGGAAGTAATGGGGAACTCCAGCCACATAGTTTCACACTGGGTTAGTGACATAATTTGTTTCATATTTTGGAAATATCATTGCCCTGGAGAATGAGTCGGAGGGGCAAAAATGGAGGGAGGCAGATTAGGAAATACTGGTGAAAGTAGTGTAGGAGAGTGATGACAAGTATTGACTAGTGGGTGAGAAGAGGGATGAGAATGGATGATGAGAACTTAAGGAACATGAACTGACAGGACTCACAATGTCATGATGTGGGCTAGAAAAAGAAGGCATCTGGAAGGAGTGACTAGGTAGGGTGTCAGTCCCTGAAAAAAGGGATATAGTTGCATATTTTGTAACTTTTAATCTTCACAACAATTTTGTGAGGTAGGAAACACTATTATCATTTTATAAAGAAGGAAAATGAGGAATTGTATTAAGATTTTGTTTGATTTCTTACAGCTAGTAATTGATGAAATCATATTGAACACTGGGTTGTCGGAACCTGTGGTCTGCACTTATAACCACCATTCTAGGCTTCCACATGAGGCAATGACAAACTGTAAGATTTTCAAAAGTTGCAATTGAGAATAGAAAAAGAAGTGTTACAACAAAGACTAAGAAAAAAAACTCTTAAATTTATATTTAAGGAGGCATTAGTGCTAAGAAATTTGGCTAGAAATTAATCAGCACATATTTAATACCCTCATATACCTTAATATAGATCTCTCTCTCTCTCTCTCTCACACACACACACACACACACTTGAACAAAAATAATTCAAGTTTCATTCAATGGCATAATTCTCTATTCATCCACTTATAATTTTTGTTTCTTTCAAGATTCCATAATAAGGACACTTATGATAGCAGTTACATAATTAAGATACACATTTCCAAGGGCATTCATTAACTAAGCAGGTACCTATTGTCTAGAGAAAGTTTTAAGTGGTCAAGTAGTTGCTGCCACAAAATGTTATCACAGGACTAAGGAATAAGGAGTTTTGTGTTGGATCCATTGCTTCTAAGTGTAACTGGAGAGTTTGGAGAAAGAAAAAGATGAGTTCAGGGCTTTAAATCCCAATCTTACAACTTGGGTAGGGACCAAGAAGATGTCTATGATCATCCTGGAAAAAAAACAAAACAAAAAACCAACCCACAGAACTATCTCTTGTAGCTACACAGTTAAAATTTCTGAAAACCAAGAGTGAAGTCTCATCCAGTGGGTGACTGAACTTACAAATGCAACAACATGGATGAATCTCAAAAATATAATGGAAAACAAAGATGTCAGGGCCAAAAAGTATGTGTCGTTTGACTCCATTTCTGAAAATATGAAAAAATAAAATTAAAACTACATGTTAGGAGAGGAATTATCATTAAAGAAGGAGGGAATAATCATTGGGAGAACACAGTGAGGGCCTTCCTCTGTCGACCATACCCTATATCTTGTCCTGAACGGAGTAACGTGGGTGATCATTTCACTATAATTTATTGAGCTGTACATTTACGTTCCATGCAATTTTCCATATGTGTACTATTTCTCAAAATCAAAAGGACTAAAATGAGCAAACTGAAATGGCTTACCACCTAACTCAGAATAAAAAGACAAGGTCCTTAAATGGCTTGCAAGTCTCTAAATAATCTGGCTGCCCATTAACTGTTTGATTTCTCAATTATTCTTCCTCTCTCTTACTCTGCTTCTGCATCTACACATATAAAGTTGAATATGATTGGAGGAGACCCAACAACTATGCTGTCTTGAATCACTACTAAACCTAAACCTAAAATGGACCCTTAAAGCTGCCTGAAAATGCACTCTATTTCCCTAGTTCACTCACTTGTCACTCAACCTAGGTGACAATTTCACAACTCTGTCTTCAAGCTCTCTATTCTCTTTATCTCCCAAGTTTTGCTGTCCCTCCTCATTCCCAGGTATCAGTTTTGCTCGCCTCCTTGTACTGAGAAAATGGAGACAATTCCATTGGCTGGGTGCAGAGATGTATCATCCACATCCCCTTTCAGAAAAAAAGCCATTGCCCCAGCTGCTGGGGGCAGCAGATCTCGTCCAGCCTTCAGCAACCTTAGGTTCCACCTCATTTAGCAACAGCCCAAGAGTGCACCCTTCCAGCGGGAGCCCAAATCCAATTTCTCTTTCCAGCGGGAGTGGATGAGGGCAGCATAAAGTCACCAAGGCACAAATCCAGAGCTCTCGTTGGGGTAGGTAAGCTTTGTCTGGCGTGTATCGTAGTGTGAATTTTCCCCCCTTCAATTTCTGTTTTGTTCTTCTCCCTCCCACAGCTGTTGATCCCTAATACACATCCAGCACTGCAGATTCAGGATTTGCTTCCAGTGAACCCAACCTGTGACATCTCAAAAGCATTCAGGTTCCCGTCACCATGTCCATCCACCAACCTCTTTTGGTCCAGTATCCTATGACTGTCTTCTTTAGCGAGTGCTTGTATTTAAAGCTAATCACTTCATTTGTGCACTGTATTTGCTTACTGATAGCCATCAGTCTAGCAATTCTCCCTTCTCTCCTTCTGTCATTTTTTGCTATTGGGAAATTGCTATTATCTCTCTCATTTATAATTTCTTTGAAAATCCTTCTTTTGACTTAATTTATCAGCTACTGCCCTGTTTCTCTCTTTTTCAAAAAAAATCTACTTTAAAAATTATTTATAATCCCAGCCTCCAATTCCTCTTTTCCAGCTTTTTCCTTAGCTTATTCTAATCAGACTTTTGCCCTCACTGCTTAGTGGAAACTGTTCTTGTCAAAGTCATTGATGATTTTTACAATGATGATCAACTACAATGGTCTGATTTCAGTCTTCATCATGATTGACAAAATTTTCTTCTCCCTAAAATTTTTTCCACTTGATTCCAGAATATCAGACTCTCTTGTTTTTTCTTCTGTCTCACTCATCACTCTTTCTAGATGGGCCACCTTATTGCACAATTCCGAGAGAGGCTATTTACCTGGACCAAAATACAAAGGTACCCCTGGAGTTTTGCAGTGAGATGGCTCTGTTTCTCAGTTCCCTTTTCTGGTTTATTCTCTTTCCCTGCTTTTTTATTTTGGGGGCCACATGGGTCTGTGCTTGGCCATTTATGTTTTCTGTGTACACAACTCTCTTTTCCAGACGTCACTCAGAAATGCAAGACTACCTGACATCTTTACTTAGATGAGTAATAGGTATCTTACTATGTCCAAAGCTGAATTCTAAGCTAACTCCAAACTTGCTGCACTGGAAGAGTCTGCTCTCTTGGTTGGTGACAACTCCATCTTTCTGGTTGCTCAGGCCTCAGGCACCTGATTCCAAACAAAAAAAAAAAAATAGAATAGCAATAGGGATTGCATATTACTTTTACTTTATGATCAGAGATGGGGAAGGAATAGTGATGGTTAGAGCATTAACCTACTTTACAATTTTCTAGGGTTTCTCTGAATTGAACCTTTTCAGATGGGTTGGCAACCACCAAAGAATTTACCCTCTGCCTCCTCCCTATCCCCTGATGTTCATTCCTTCCTCCCTCACTGACAGTCGTCTATTTCTTTAACATCGACTCAACCCTTCAGCTTTATATTTAGAACAATGTATTCAACACTTGTCACTTAAGAAAACATCAGAAGGTAGGTATGCAACAGTTGGAGTCATGTCCAGAAAGTGACAGAAAAAGAGATTTTTGCCAGGTACACTTAAATAAGGAGTTTTCTGAGGACCCTTCAAACAGTAATTCCTGGGCTTTAACTCTTTAAAGATTTGTCTGGGGTTTGTGATGTGGAAAGGAATACAATTTCTAGTTATTGTAGAGGAAGAAGTAAAATCAAGCAGCTCTACCAGGACTTTAATCCATTTTTTAAAACTATAAATAAATCTCTAGAGATTGTGGTTCCTGATTCCTGGGACTGCAAATATAAATATCTGTCTTATAAAGTGGCTAGAGTTTATCAATTGTGGGTTCCAACAATCCATACTAGAGTTTAACTTGATGGAAACAAAAATAGAAAAACCAAAAGCAAAACCAAAGGTCAGCTTAAAATCTGTCTTTAGTTCCTTTCTTCCTGCAGTAGAAATGCACTGAAACACATAAATGTCACTTTTGCTTGACCTTAGATTTCCAGAGCAGTGAGAAGATAAACAAAATTCATTTACCATGCAAGTTACTTTTAAATGTAAGATGATAGCACAGTAGCCCTCCTTTATCCTCAGAGGATACATTCCAAAACCTTCAGTGGATGCCTGAAACCACAGATAGTACCGAACCCTTCCATATATATATTTTTTTTTTCTATACATACATAAGTATGACAGCGTTTAATTTATAAAATAGGCACAGCAAGAGATTAGCAACAATAACTAATAATAAAATAGGACAATTCTAGCAATACACTGTAATAAGAGTTATGTGAATGTGCTCTCTCTCAAAATATCTTGTACTGTACTCACCTATTTTCAGACCTCGGTTGACTGTGGCTAACTGAAACCACAAAAAGCGAAACTGCTATATGGGTGACTCATGTATTTGCAAGTGATGCTATGGGTGGTGAAGGTAAGTCTACCACCTGGTCCGGCATTCTTACAAATAGAATTGTTTCCATGGAAACCTCATGGCAACCCGGAGATTTCAGGTACGGTATGTTGTTCTGCCTGAATGAATAATGAAAAGCTGTCTTCTTTCTTATTTAATGATCTAGTCTATATCTGCATATTTAATAGACATGATGTCACCTCACACATCATTTGCAGTAAGGGCAAAATGGGAGGCATGCAAAAGTAATGTAAGGATTACATCTCTACATTTTATTTTATTTTATTTTAATTTCAGAATATTACAGGGGTACAAATATTTTGGTTACATGGATTGCTTTTGTACAGTCTGAGTCAAAGTTATAAGTGTGTTCATCACCCATATAGTGTGCATTGTGTACCCGTTAGGTGTGAATTTACCCATCCTCTCCTCCCCACTCCCACCTGCCTGATTTCCGTTGAATTTTACTACTATATGTGCACGAGTTTTGATCTATGGGTTTCAATTTAGTAGTGCCTACCTGTGGTTTTTGTTCTTCCATTCTTGTGATACTTCAGTTAAAAGGATGGTCTCCGGTTCCATCCAAGTTGTTACAAAAGGTATTAGTTGGCCATTTGTTTTTATGGCCGAGTAGAACCCGTGGTATACATATACCACATTTTATTAATCCACTCATGTACTGATGGGCACTTGGGTTGTTTCCACATCTTTGCAATTGTGAACTGTGCTGCTATAAACATTGAAGTTCCAGGTTTATCTATGCTGAAAAAAAAAAAAAGAGAGAGAAAATATATTAAAAAAAAAAAAAAATTGAAGTTCAGGTGTCTTTTTTATACAATGTCTTTTTTTCCTTTGGGTAAATACCCAGTAATGGGATTGCTGGATCAAATGGTAGTTCTACTTTTAGTTCTTTGAGTTATCTCCATACTACTTTCCATAGAAGTTGAAATTATGTTTTCATTTCATTCTGGATCAGAAGATCAGATAAGTATCACTGCCCATCCAGACCTCACCCTCTCAAAGTGATTGAGAAGGGAAATAACTTCTAAATATATAGAGAATGTGAAGTGATCATGGGAAATGCCTTTCTGTGCAAAATATCGGGTTTTGTCTTCCCCTGCTGGAACTCTCTCCTTCCCACTAGTGGATCTCACAGAAGCAAACTGAGGCATGATTTTTCTAGGCTCTATAAGATAGGAAAACTCACCCTCCCTTGATTACCATTTGTGTTATTTCTGTATGTTTCTTTATTCACTAACTCATAAAAAATACTTTAAATAAATATTAGCCTCACAATAAGAGGACTTTTTTCTTCCTCAAAAATTGAAATGTTTTAGACACTAGAAAATAAAGGAGTTTTAATGATGCTGGAGTGAATACTTAGAACTTTTTTCCTCTTTTCTCAAAGTGAACAAATAGCAATTGTAGGCCAATATTTCAGTATAGTTTAGCCAGGTAATATTAGTTTTTAAATCACGTACTATTTTAAGCACTTACATTTTGAGGTAATTTCAGGTATGAATTTTCTATGTATTTTCTGCTTTGATAGGAAATATAAAAGTAGGAGGTAATCAGAAGAGAGAAGAAAGAGGCATTCTGGGTGAGATATGGTGGGTGGCTCATGCTTGTAATCCCAGTGTTTTGGGAGGCCGAGGCAAGAGGATCACTCAAGGACAGAAGTTCAAGCAAGACCAGCCTGGGCAACATAGCAAGACCCTGTCTCTAAAAAAACAAAAAAAGTTTTAAAAAAATGGTATTCTTGAGTTGTCTATGAAAGAAGTAATTTAATCTAGTTATACTCAACCCCTGCAAGATTAAGTTTCAACTTGGAAGAAAAGAAGGTGGAAAAGAGAACACCAAAATCTTATACAGCTAGAGCTGTTTTAATGAAAAGCTTGTTTCTGTTCCAAACAGAATGCTTTGGAATGTGATAAGTACAGTGGAGAGTTTTTAATAATTTATTGTCAATATATAGCAAAGATTTGGGAAGCAAGAGAAGGGAATAGGGAACTATGTCTTCTGAGCCTAATTTCATTAAGGCAGTTAACCAAGGGGAAGGACACTAAGCCCTTTTCTTATAAAAAACTAACCTGAAAAGGGAAGGATCCAACAGTGACCAGGAACAGTCACTTGGCACCGGCTGCTTTAGGATGTGTGTGTTTTCCTCTGACACATATGCCTGGCACATAGTAGACGCACAGGGAATATTCATGGAATGAATGAATGCAGTATAGAATAAATTATAGTGTATATTTTTGCCTGTTACTTTAATTGAATACATCTCAAGAATAATATCTCATGTTATACTTTAAAATCCCCTTATTTCTTCTTTTTATTATTTTATAAAGCATAATGAAAAAATATCAATGGAAACATTTTATATTATTTTAATGATGATGATTTCTTGATTTATCAACTAATATGAAGGAGGAAAATTTTGACTGAATAGAAAAACATAGGTTAGTGTAAACCTTTAGCAATTATTACCTTAAGGTGTGACTGACTTTCTCATATTGAATTCAGGGCTCAATATTTGAATATTATTTTCATTTTAGGAAATGGTGGGATATTTTAATAATTGAGATTGAGAGAATAAGACATATTCTCCAAGTGCCAACTCTTGAGTTAGGAGATTTCAAAAGAGATATGCTTAAACTATTGCCTAACTGGTTTGAATGGTTATTGGAAAGTTAAAAATGTAGCATATGCTATCATCTAGGTATCTACATCCATTTCTCCCCTCCTTCCTTCCTGTCCTTGTCTTTTATCTTCTACAATTTTGCCAGGCCTGTAAGCCCTTACAATAAAAATGTCAGAGTAGAATGACATAAAATCTCTAAGATCAAGGGCTAGTGATTTTAGATACTGTGACATCTGGGAAAGTCCAAAGAGGTTATTTCCTTACTAAACTATTGATACATGCAAATTATGATGTATGCACGAGGTAAAAATATTTTCCCAAGCTCCACACTCAAGCAAGCTATAAGCTTTGAAATATACGTGGTGCACTGCAATGAAGGTAAAGGATCTTGAAAATAATATCAATTGCTAATGTTTTAATTCCTATATATCAAACATTGTCAATGAGGGCAATATCACCTCCAAGGGGCTAAAACACGATTTTTTTGAAGATGAAAAATTCCTATTCTTTTTTGTACACTATAAAGCACAGATATGTATATACGGCAATTATATATATATATATCTGGGGTATTAATGTTTTATGGTGGAGGATTAGGAAAAAAATTGTCTAAAAAAATCTCCTTCGGTGTGGGGTTGATAATAAAATAAAAGTTAAGAAACACTATTGTACATCGTGCTTTTACTTTATTAAAGATTTTTATCCTCTCTGAAATTTTGGCTAATGGAACAAATGGTAGAGAACTAATAGCCCTGTGGGAACCAATTTTTTAAATTGAAAGCCAATGCAGGACTCTCAGGTAAAAGCTTGTTTATAGACTGTGGTTAGATTTGGGACTGACGTGAGGTCATTCTTGTTCGAATTGAAGGCGAGTCATTCCTACAAGACAATCTAAAAACAGAAAGAGAGAAAGCTCTGCCTGGAGAGAAAATTGAGTAGTGAGAGCACAGTGTATCTGGACTCAGAGAGGAGCTGGAGCAAAAGGAGCTGCTATATCTGTGCACAGATGAGTCTTAGCAAGAGGAGCCAGGAGCTCCTGCTCTGGGGCCCACTGGTTCCCGCTACTAGAGAATGGCCCCGTAAGCACCAAGAGTAGCCACTTTTCCTAAGAAAGGGTGGTGTCAAGAAACAACCCTGAAATGTAGCATTCTCTGAACATATGAGAAAATAAAAATATGAGAAAAAATACTAATGTGTAGTATCACAAATCGTAATGAATTTTGTTGACCAGTTTTGTCTAATTCACCACTGATAAATCTTTATTTTGGAATTACATTTATAATGAAATGTTCTTCTAACACTCAAGGGTTTAAAATATCTTTTCTATATTCTCTGTATTTCTTAGAAAACATAAGATTGATTCTAAGTTGTTTTCTTAAGTTATAATAATTCTTAATTAAGATAAATATATTTCATTTTTAAACTGAAATCATATTGGGCAAAAGTATATTGATATGAAGAGCAAGTGAGCAGAAAGGAAAAAGATTAAACAAAGGAATGGAAAAGAGAAAAAATGACTCTTTAGTATTCATGTTATTTCAGTAATTCTTTTTCACCTTAATTTTCATTACTCTAGAAAATGCAAACTCTAGATTAGTGTTGTCCAGTGGAACTTCCTGTTATATGGAAACACTTTCTATTATAATATGGAAGCCACTAGCTATGTGGGGCTACTGAGTACTTAAACTGTAGCCAGTGGGACTAAAGTATTGAGTTTTAATTTTACTGAATTTTAATTAATTTAAACTTATATAACCACTTGGGCTGGTGGCTTACCATATTGGCCAACGCAACACCTAGAATTTGAGGATGTTGCATTGACCATATTGGTCAATGCATCACGTAGAATTTGAGGATTAACTTTAATTTACACAATCAAATTACTTAGTTTGAAATATTGTAATAAGAACACTCTCGAACATTGTAAGTTTTCCTCATTACTTAGATTTGGGCTCCCAGGTTAATAACACACTTGTGGCTAGGACAACTGTCAATAGTGGTGCCCTGGTTCAAGGCCAAATAGGGAGGCTTCCCACAGGTGTGGTTATGAAAATAGATTGACTAATTATGTGTTTCTTAAATAAAAAATTAAAATCCTTTAAATGGCTAAGCTTAATATTACAGAATATTAGTATTAACATAGTTAAATCAAATTTGCAATTTAGAACAAAATGTTAAAAAATAAACATTTCAGGGTATAACTTGGCAACTTGCTTATTATAATTTCCCTTATTCTCAATCATACCTTGAGCTTAATTCCCAACAGGAATTGAATCAGAGCTTACATTCAGTGATAAAACCTAGCAGCCAATTTATTGAACACTGAAAAAATAAATGTTTTTCATGTCTACTGAAAGGGTTAATATAAATACAAACCAGACATGTACATGTATTTATAAAATGAATATTCAAAAATCCTTTTGACAAAACAAAAGTAGGTATTTTATTCTGTAGGGATGTAATTTTGCTTATAATAAAATGAAAATGTAATTTAGTGTGTTTATTGTCTTAAGAAATTATCATTTCCAACAGAATTTTAGAACAATTATAAAGGACTATCTTCGAAAGTCTAGAGATAGCATGAGAGAGAACATTCATATGAATTCACTTAGTATTAAATGGATAACATGTTTGTTAGTTAAAAATCATAAATAATAGGTTTAAAAGTGGTAAGTTTCAGCTTGTGATTATTCTCCTTGTTTTTCTCCAATTTTCACTTTGTTATCTAATTATAGGTAACATTTGTTAAGCATTTAAAACTATATACCAGGCACTGTGTTAAGTGCTAATTTGATAGATTTATCTCATTTAATGCTTGTAACAATGCTATTATAGAACAGCTATTATTACCTGAATTGTATCATGGAGTAAACTGCAGCTCACAGTGATTAACTTGCCAAAGCTTGCTCAGCCAGCATGTTGCAGAGCTGAGGCATACATCAGGCTGTGCATCAGCCGGGAGCCCACGGTGTACATCTTAAACTCTGCACCAACGACCTCTCCAGAATTGTTCGGTATATAACAGCATGTGCCAGGAACAATAGGGACTCTGCAGACTAGTGATTAAAAAAGAGGGGTGGAGGAGTGTAATGTCTTATTATACACTTTGAGAATATAACTGTTAATAATATAAAGGATGAAGAAAGATTTGTATTGAGTTTAACAATGAAAATTTCCACTACTGTTTTTGTTTGACATATATAACATCCCAATGCACGAAAAAGCACTGAACATATCATTGCATTGTGCATATAACTAAGTTGGATTTATCTTATGCACAAATAATAGCTTTTCTAGTCATCTATACTAAATCACCAGGAATTTCACGAGATTTAAGTGATCACTATTAAAATTGGAAAGACCACTCTGCCTGCACTCTTATGGAAACACTTGCTCTAATATTAATCAGAAAGTGAAGTGTATCATTTTTAGTGCATTGTAAATTGTTTCTTAGTGATCTTTTTTATGACTGGCTAATAAATTAATGAGCTCAGAGTCTGAGATGAGTGGGTTTCCTTAAATATAAATATCTATTGTTGTTACTTTAATACAGCTGAGTAATTTCAGAAATAAAAGTATCAACATCTTTGTATGTCTGTTTTATTATATTCAGTAAAACTAGGAACAAAATGAGATCATATGTATGAAATATGACAGAATCCAATATTAGCCTAATATTAACTATATTTTAATGGACATCTTTACAATAGTATCTTGTTTTATCACTGAATGAATATAATTAATTTTGTTAAAAATCCATTTTTATGAAATGCCAAGTATACCAAATATGGCATTAAGAGAAACTATAGCCTTAACTACAGTTTATTTATACACATGTCTAAAGAATTGCCCAAAGCATAACCTGTCTTGCATGCACGGTAGTGTATAAGACTGAATAAGATACATTCCTTATCTGCAACAAGCTTACAGTCTAGGTAAACAAACAGCTAAGAAACAAGGAAAAAATTCCAAGTCAGTATGTAACCACTTTAACAGCTACAACTTATGTGGCTTAATCAAAATGAGGCAGTACTGCTGCTATCATGTTAATAATAGAATAGTTAATAAAGATGCAAATGAGCAGGAATATAGAATTAGAAAAATGTAAACTCCCTGGGAATCTGTGAGTCATTTTAAATTGTAGGAGGTTAGGCTTAGATACTTGTTGACCTTTCAGTGTTGAAACAGAGCCATGTGGCCTCTTTTCTCCCTTTACCTTCATCCTCTGTTTCATATATTGAAGATTAAAACACAGGGAGAAAAAGTCAGAAAAGAGAGGGGCTCTTTTCTTTTTTCCTTTGGGAGTTCATCCTATGATAGATAAAAGGGGAAGAAACTGAGTTTGAAGTCACAGCCTGAAGCGGGAAATGAAGTCCTGAGGTGTTTACTCCAAAAGAAACCTCTGAGTCCAGCATTGTTAAACTCTTGATATGTCAGAAACGAAGCATCTGAAAGAGATTAAGAGTGTTTCTCTGAAGCTAGAAAGAGAAGTGGTAAAAAATAAGAACCATAAACAAAAGTGTAGTGAGAAGTGCACCCATTTTTATTTAGGTTTTTCTTTAACTAAAGGCTTTGGTGAGCTTGTGTCCCTGCACTGTGTCTTAATCAGTGTTTCTGATTTTTTTGTTATTGTTGTTGGGTCCCCCCCATCCTTTTAAGTGGGACAGGATGGCTAGAGGTAGCTGGAGTTGAGTAATTTCCTTCACCTAGGTGGTTTAGGCTCCTATAAAATCCCAACAGTTTAGGCTCTGGAAAAATTGTTTCTCCTGAAGTCAGGCCCTATTAAGATGAACAGAATGCTCTGCCGTATTTCAAAAGGGTTAATTTCTCCCTCCTCCTATGGAAGCATACGGGGATTTTTATCTGATATTCACTGTAAAAACCCGGTAGAGTTCCTGGAGTTAAAATTCACAAAAGTATGAGGGTCTCCCTGTGACTAGTCCCCCTGGAGTTTTTGATTTCTCAGACTTGTCCATACTTAGCCTCCAGAAATTTGTTAATTATAGTTCAGGTCTTCCTACGCTGGCAGCGATTCCTGCAGAAGTTTCTTCTTGTGGTTTTCTGGTAAGTGGTGATTCTCTGTGTTCTCTTCTCTGTCTTTTTAGTTTTGGGGACAGAAGTTTGCCCTGTGACCTCATTTCTCTGATGGATCTAAGAAGAGCTGTTGATTTTTTTGATTTGTGCATGTTTTTCTTTCTTGTTAGAATGGAGTAGTGACTTCTAAGCACCTTACATGCCAGACCAGAAACTGGCCTGTATATCTTTTCATGGCTTAATAGCTCAATTTTTTTTTGTAGTACTGAATAATGTTCTATTGTACAGGTGGGTCCAGTTTATTTATCCATTTTCTTAGTGAAGGGCATCTTGGTTACTTCCAAGTTTTCGCTATAAATATCTGTGTGCACGTTGTGTGTGGACATAAATTTTCAATTTATTTGGGTGAATACCAAGGAGTGTGATTGCTGATTGTGTAAGAGTATGTTTAATTTTGTAAGAAACCACCAAACTGTCTTTGAACATGACTATACCATTTGTGGTTCCACCAGCAATGAATGAGAGTTCCTGTTGCTCCGCATCCTTGACAGAATTTGATTTTGTCATTGTCCTGGACTTTGGCCATTCTAATAAGTGTGCAGTGGTATTCTTGTTGTTATAATATGCATTTCTCTGATGACATATGACGTGAAGCATATTTTCATATGCTTATTTACAATCTGTATATCTTCTTTGTGGAGGTATCTGCCCAGATCATTTGCCAATTTTTTCATCAAGTTGTTCATTTTTTTTACTGTTTAGTTTTAAGAATTTTTTGTGTACTTTGGATAAGAGTCCATTATCAGATATGTCTTTCTCAAATATTTTCTCCTACTTTGTGGCTTGTTTTCTAATTCTCTTGACTAAATTTTGGAAGGGGAGGAGCAGAGTTGCAGCAAGAGGTCTCTGAGGGAAAGAAATACCAGATGAAGAATGGGCAAACTTGCTACAGGTTATGGTGGGTAGCAAAAAGGAGCTACATTTTAAAGGACATTAAAATGGCTTATGACTGTGGTCTGAGAATTTGGGCCAAGCAGGTTTCCTCTCAATTAGAGGTTTTCTTTGCCAAACATATCCCTATGGCACTAGGGATGTTGTGACTACCTGTCGTCCAGAGAAGGCGGCACTCAGAAGGTTCGTGAACTCACATTGGCCACATCTTTATGGTAGTTGTTTGTGCTGGCCTTTTGCAGAAGAAGCGTGTCCACTGCTGTCAGTAGTCCTCTAGGAAACAAAATGTATTTGGTAGTGAGGACAACTGTGGTTCAACAGCCATGCTCAAGAGAGCCGTTTGCTCTTTGACCTTTGCATTTTGATGTGTGAGGCTGAGGGAAGATGAGATCATTTTATTTCTGTCCTCTAGCTTATCCTTCCTAGGTTGGTGGCTTAGGAAAAGCTGATGACATTTTATTGTCTTTTTAGTATTTCAGTTTTGATAATACTTTGATTCAATATTAATTGAATGACAACAAAATGCCAAGCACTATTCAGGATTTGAGGATATATAGTGGTAAGTCACCTCAAAATTAATTTTTTAATGTTTATTTTTTTAAAAATGACCATCATCATCCTAGAGATCTTTTCTCATTCATTCTCAGCAGACGACCTTCTGTTTTTTTCCATGAGAAGTTGAGGTTGTAAGGAGGGAATGATTCCTTTCACTGCTTTCTAAGTTCTATAACTTCATTCATTCTTAACTTTTGTTTTTCCTATTTCATAGAAAAAATATTCTTATTTTTATAAGAATAACCTCTTTATCTGTGATCTTAAGCTCACCCTCTAGACCAAATTTCAATAAACATTTTTCTATAAAAGGCAGAGAGTAAACATTTCATGCTTTGTGGTCTTTGTATTTTCTGCCTCCTCCTTGTCCTCCTTCCTCTTTACAATGCTTTAAAAATGGGCCTTAAACAAACAAGCCCTGGGCGGGATTTGGCCCCTGACATGGACCTTTGCCATATTCATTTTTCCCTGTTTTTTCTCACAATAATTTTCTTCTTCTCCCATTGGCTTTTCTCAGCTCACTCCAGTTCCACTCAGTTCACTCGGTACATGTCCAATCCGTCACCAAGTCAAAGTGAACCCATCACTTAAATCTCTCTTCTGGCTACTCCTCTCTGCCACTTACCACTACCAACCACCCTTTCCTCTGCTCTTGTCCAGAACAGCTCCTTTGGCTCCACACCGGTGAATATTGACTCATCCATCAAGACTCCATTGTGGGGCCACCTCCTCCAGGAAGCCGTTCTCCATCTGCCAGGCTCTGTGCTCCGTAGCGTCATTGCTGCCCTGTTACTATTCATGTGGGCCATGTGTTTTTTCTTCCCTAGACTGTGAGCTCATTGAGCTTTGCTTTCCTCATTTTTCTATCTATAATGTAGTGTCTGACTCACAATAGAAGTGCAATAAATGTTTTTTTTTTTTTTTAAAGAATGGAAGAATACAAAGAGCATCTTTTTCATCTCTTCATATGAATTCTCTTTCTATTATCACGATGAAATGGTAGGGGAATTGTGACAGAAATGAGTGTCGGACAAATTAATTGTCTGAAAAAACAGTGTTAAATTTCATTTCAATGACAACAGCCATGGTCTCTGATTCTGGGTTGATTTCTACCCGTGGCTAAGCTTCTAACACAAAGGGCAGAGTATGTGCTTTTCAAATGTACTGTGGCGTTATCACCTATCATCAATCATGTGGAAGGAGGGAGAAAACATAAGAGGATAATTTTAATCTTGTTAGAAATGAGGAAAATATACTCCAAGTGAGGATCAATGGAGTCCTATCTTCTTAGTTTTAAGAATGTACTTACACATCCATCATTTGGTTATTTATTTAACAAGTGCTATTAAACATTTATTATTGCTCCAAACTGCCTTGAGGATGCAGCACTGATAAGAATTAGGCAATATTTTTTCTTTTTGTAATTTACCTGCTTCACAGGACTCTAAATATCAGTCTGTTTTCCCCTTGTAATCTGCAGGAGCCATCAAAGACAAATGAATATGCCTGCTTGAAATATCAAAACAACTGCATAGATGGATCTTATTATCTTTCTTTCCGATGACACTACTTTCCTTGTGGCATAAAGAATTTTTAAAAAGTAGGAACAAAATTTTATTGTCTTTGTAGAAAGAAATGAGCAGTAAAAAAAAAAAAAAGATTTCAGGGAGAAATTTTACTTAGAGGCTTATGATTTTATCATCGGGAAATTAAATAGAGGCTTTCCACCCCTACCTCTTTATGCAAAAAGGATAATAAAAATGACCCCTTAACTTGTTTTTTAAAGAATAGTACAGTATAACAATGCCTTAGAATTGATGAAGATAAAAACAAAACGTACTTCTGTATAATATGTTTTGTCTATTTTGCCTTAATGAATTTGCTAATTTCCTTATTTCCTTATCACTCACCTTTTGGACTGGTTTAGAAAACCAAGAGACCCAAGATAACTAGGCTTGAGCACTATATATCCATTTCCTACTAAGAAACTGCTACAATCACAGGTGAAGTTCCCTGGGAAGCTAACCGTGGACAGCCACTGGCATGCCAGGAGTTCCTTAGGGCGTGAGCTCCAGGGTCAGAATGGATCTGGAGGGAAGAAAGCAGGATGGGGCAGAGGGAATCACAATAGATGCATTAGCCAATCTTACAGGGAGCTCTAAGGATAAGTAAGAGCACTTTCCAAAGTTATCCTAAATTTGGGCAGGGGAACTGGTCTTTATACCCCTTCTCCTGTACTCACTGCCCAATCATCGGCTGAGGGCTGCTCTGGGAAGGGGTGTGACCTTGGACAAGGCCGTTGCCTTAGGGTGAGGGCAGTCTGGGTGGGGGGACCCTGTGACTTGACAGCTGTTGATGCTTCAGTAGCTGGGGGAGGAGTGCTTCAGTCCTGAGATGGGGAAGTGCGAGTGGGACGACTGTGCATTCGCTGCATTGGCTGAAGGAGGAGATGGGTGAAGCCACGAGGGAGCTGGGACGGATGTGTCCTTGGCTTTGTGTAGATAGCATCATAGGCATTGGTGTTAGAAGTGAAGAATCTAAATATTTGTGTCACTAGGCAATTTAATATACACACTAGTGAGATGTATGTATGTATACAGCTGTCACATCGTGCAGTCTCTCCCAGCTGGCTGGTTTGTTTCTTTATTTGTTCGTTCCTTCATTTTCCAAGCTAGTCTTAATAATCTCTGAGAAAAGATTTTGAGAAATTCTTGCTGGGAGAGCCTTAAAGGTTGATATTTTTAGATGATTTTAAAAGATATTCATAATATAAAATTCCAGGTTATACATAGTTAATCTCTTGCTAAAAAACTAATGAACGTGTTTCCTGAATAAAAAGCTGCAATCCTTAAGGATAAAGTGGAAAGGTTTTTTTTTGTTTGTTTATTTTGTTTTGTTGTTGGGGTTTTTTTTTTTTTTTTTTGGTTTACTGAAAACAGTAAGAGGGAATTCTGTCCCCTGAACATAAAAGTTCTGTGTCTCTTTTTCCTGTTTTGTTTCTGTGGCAGAAAGGGAGATTGAAGGCCGTGGGGAATCCTTCAGCAGTGAACTGAGCAGTGGGAAGACTAACAGCCCCGCCCACCACGGCCCTGGGGGAGAACTGACAAGGCAAAAATAGGATCTTAACGTCAGACTTTTCTAAAGCCGCGCGCGCACACACACACAGGTACACACACAGCTTTTGATCATGGGTTGCAAATTAACAACCCTCTGATCAACACCAATGTACCCTACGAAGAAAATTAAGACTGAAAAGAGTGGATCGCTGTTAGCAACTTCCAAGAGCAGCAATTTTATCTCAGTGCTTTTCTTGGTGCACTTTTCAAGTATGAGCTGCTTTATTATGTAACTGGTATAAAAAGCTTCACTGTCTCGGAGTACTAATATGGTCCTGCCCTTTATTTATTTATTTTTTTTTTCAGTTTTCCGATTGCCCTCCTTCCTGTTCATTATCAGCAATCCACCCAGGCATCCTGAATCTGTGAGTGGTTTGCATGGCTTTAGGCATCAGTTTTTAGGATGCCTTTTTTGTTGTTGTTCTCACTGCACGTATGTCTGTAATGAGGAATGATACCACTAGTTTGATGGATTTTTATTTGTTATCATTATAACCTCACTGACTGAAATCCTTGCCGAGAGTTCCGATTTTAGTCTTTCTTAGTTTATACCCTAATGAAGAGGAACTGTTTTTCAAGTCACTATTGAATCCAGAGGCACATTCAGGGCCATGCCAGCCAGCTCTGCTGGAACTATCTCTGCCCCGGGAACTGGACCCTGACATAGAACTGGGACCCTCCTCCCTGTTCTCCTGCTACCCGCAGGATGAATTCCTCTTTAAGGAGACTTTTTCCGTCCTTTTTTACCTGCAGGCAATCTTATTCCATTTGTTTCTAATAGTGTTGCACCTGAAAAGTAAGAGGGTGAGATACTTGATCTCATTTCTACCAGAAGACTCCTCGCTCTCTGGTGACAATTGTGCATGCCATGGGAGCAGTGAGAAGCTGCTTTAGCCTCACCATTGAGTGTCCTGTCTTGCCCTTTCCATAGGGCAATAGAGTCCTACTCATCAAACATTTGTGTGAAAAAAGGGACTTTTCAATGAATGCTCTAAGGTGACTTGCTTTTATCCACCTACAGTTTGGAGTATCTCTTGGGGGAAAAAAAATTCTCATCAGTTACTTTGAAACTATTGTTTACTATTTAAACTAGTTATTTTAATAGACTTTAGTTTTTTTTTTTATCACCTCAACTATACAAAGATGAAAGCTTTCTGGAGTCAAGTAGAAATCTCAATATATTCTCTATCTACTTTACTTTTGAGTCTTCTCCAGTTTTCTAAAACCAGTCTAGACTTAGAAGAAACTGAGGAATCAGGTTTTATGTATTTTTGTTGTTATTGTTCCAGAAATGTAATTAAAAGGAGGGTTATGGTGACAAGGTACTAGTCTTAAACTGAATGTCTGTATTTTTTCATTGCCTTTGCTTCTCCTGTGTTTAGTGAGAAAGTAGTAAAATTTCTTTCTTTTTTTCTCCATGGGATAACTAGTTGACTTAACAATATTTACCTATTAGTTTACTTATTTCTCACTGGCCTGCAATTCCTACTCTATCATATAGTAAATTTCTATGTATGCATGGATCTGTTTGCAAGCTCCTCATTCTCTTTTATTCATTTATTTCTTTACATCTATTTGTTTACATCTGCATCAACGCTACACTTTCTGAATTATTGATAATCTGGAAAAGTAAGTCCCTCCCACAGCCATTCTCACTGGAGCTAGGTGATAGCTCATTGTGGTTTTGATTTGCATTACCCTGATAATTAGAGATGTTGACCATTGTTTCGTATGTTTATTGGCCATTAGTCTATCTTCTTTAGAAAAGCTTCTGTTCATGTCTTTTGTCTACTTTTTAATGGGGTTGTTTGATGTTTTCTTGCTGATTTCCTTGATTTCTTTGTAGATTCTGGTTATTAGCCCTTCATGGGGTGTATAGCATGCAAACATTTTCTCTCATTCTGTAGGTAGTCTATTCGCTCTATTTATTGTTTCCTCGGATGTGCAAAAGCTTTTTGATTTAATCAAGTCCCATTTATGAATTTTTTTTGTTGCTGTGATTGCTTTTAGGGTCTTCTTCATAAATTCTTTACCTATGCTGACTTAATTTTAATTAAAATGGCCAGATATTTATTATTCTCACTTTTTTTATTTTAAATATTTCTATGTTCTTACATTTTAAGTGTGTCTACTGCAGCAATTGTCAAACTAGAGGGTGCATGAGAATCCCCTGGAGAGCTTTTTAAAACACATATTTCTGGGCTCCTCTCCCAGAGTTTCTGATTCAGTAGGTCTGGAGTGGGGCCCAAGAATTTTCATTTCTAGCAGGTTCCAGATGATGCTGATGCTGTTGGTCCAGGGACTACACTTTTAGAACCTCTGGTCTATTGTTAACCATCCTAGATTTTTTTTAAAAAATTGGTCTTCCAATTTTTGTCTTCTTTTTAAAATAAATGCTTTAAAACATTTAAATATATTATGCATATGGAAACATTTGTAATGTATACGTATAGTTTAATAAATTATCCCAAGTTGGAAACACCCTAATATACACTACATTAGATAGAAACATAAGACACTGAAAATGCCCAGCACACAAAAAGCTTTGTCATGGCCCCTCCCAATTACTATCTCTATTCTCTTGCCTAAAGGTGACCACTGTCCTTAATTCTAATACTATGCACTAGTTTCTCAACTCATTATAACAGAATCCTATAATATGTAATCTTATATGTCTGCCTTCTTTTGTTCAACATTTATGTTCTTGAGTTGCATCCATCTTGCTGCATGTAGTAGTTATTTCTTTCATTTTCCTTTCTTTCTACTGTATTTCATTGTATAAATATATGACCATGTAGGTATAACTTTCTCTTCCTTCTACAGCTGATAGACTACTATAAATAATTGTTCCATTAACATTCTTGTGCATAATATTTATGTACATGGGAAAGTATTTCTTTTGGTCATGGGGTATGCATATGTTGAAATGCAGTAGATAATGTCAAAGTTTTCTAAGAGTTTATACCATTTTATAACCTTGACCGCTGATATATGAAATTTCCACTCTCTCTATATCCTTGCCACAATTTGTATATTTATTTTAAAAACTTACTTTGCTGGTCAATGTGTAGTGTCATCTAATTGAAATTTTATTTCTTCTGATTACTAATGAGTTTGCACTCCTTTTTATATATTTATTAGCCATCTAAAGATCCTCTTTGGATCAGTGCCCGTTCAGGTCTCTTGTCAGACTTAAAAAAAAGTGCATTGGCAGTTTTCCCCTAATTTTTTATACGTCTTAATATATTCTTAGGTATATGATCCCTTTGTTGGTTGCATGTTGTATGGTAGAAAACATAATTCCTTTTCTTTCCTATTTTAGGCTCTTGAGACAGTCTCCTGAAAACAAAAGTCTGATTAACAAAAGAAAAATGAACAGAAGTCTATTCATGCATGCTGTACCCATCACATACGAGAGGTCTCAGTTCACATGTCTCAGGCAGTGGCTTAGGGGCCTTGCTTAAGTAGGATTTTAACAAAGAGCCATAAATCCTGTTTAGTGACAAGACAAAGGAAAGAGCAGTTTCAGTCTTTTAAAAAGGTGGGAAAATGAGGGAAGATAGTAAAATCTGTTTCCAGATTCCTCTGGTGCCTGCGGTGGCTTCTCTGGGCCAATAAGCAAGTGCTGTTTCCAGTGAGGAAGGATTTACATCCTGCCATCAGGCAAGTAGAAGCTGAGACAAAGTGTTCCCTGCATTTTCAGTGTCTTTAACTTAATCTTCAGCATTTTAGGGAGAAGTATTTTGGTTTCCTTCAATGTATTACCGATATCTTTCCTACCCTGTGACTTGTATTTTTATTTGCTTAATGGTGCCATTTATGAACTGAAAGTACTAATTTTACTATAGTCTAGTTTGTCAATCTTTCTCTCTACAGTTAATGATTTTCGGTTTTAAGCCAGTATCTAGTTATCTCCTAAAATCTGTTTATTTTTCTTTTCCTAATGTTACTCTGGAAAATGGCTACAGGTTATTTTAGCAAAGGCTAGGAAACAGATTCACAGTGTCAGTTTTTAGCTGGTAAGGAAGCTCCTTCTTCAAGGGAAACCAGACCTCCCCTCCCCCTTCACTGCAGTGGCCCTGGGTCTGCACACTGACTAATGCCCTGGATTGGCTTGAGAGCTGCAACTCTCTATTGTGGTAATTCAAATCAGACTTGAGTTGACCAGATCTGGAGCGTTTCCTCTATGCAAGTCAAGTAACACGTCAATAAGCACCCATCTATTTTCATTTTTAGAGATACCTTGACCAATTAGGTAATGTCAAAGATTCCTCTGGACCAATCCATTTGGTCTGCTTTGGCATTGTTGTTCATTATGGTAAAAATACTCACTTTGTCTCTGGCAATTAGGTGCTTGCACTTGGCTGCTGCCACTACAGGATCCTGTTATCAGTAAATTCAGGGAGCCCACCTTGGGTGGGCAGGTAGCATTATCATTCCTGGCCAACATGACTGAGAAGGCAGGTGCTCTCCACACAAATGTGTTTCTCACATTCTTGGTGAAGGTTGTGTCCTTGATCCTCTCAGGAGAATGGGTGAGCTAATTATACATTATAAATCTACTCCAGCATTCCAATCTTCTTACATCTTTAAAACCTTCCCCATTAGTTCTCAAAATTGTGGGGTTTAGGATCCCTTGATAATCTTAAAAATTATTGAAGAACTCCTGGACTTTTACTTAAGCAGGTTATTGATATTTACAAAAGAGAAATTAAAATTGTCAGAACTTTAAAATGCTTATTACTACCTCATTTATATTAACAATAATAAACTAATTACATGTTGACATGAATATTTTTAATGAAAATATCTGTATGTTCAAATAAAATAGAAAAGTGGCATTGTTCTATATTTTTGAAAATCTCTTTAATGTCTGGCTTAATAGAAGGTAAAACTAGATTTTCATATCAGCTTTTGCATTCAATCTTTTGAGAGAAGTTATTTTGGCTGGAGTTTATGAAGAAATCGATTCACGTAGATATACAGACAGTTGAGAAAGGTGAGGGGATATTTTAATAGCCTTCTCAGACAATTGGGAATACCCTTCTTTGATACTGCACCAAACTGCTTCATGGTAGTTTCCTAAAGGTTAATTTTATTGTGACAATGAAACCATACAAATAAACTTCTGTATTTTGTAACAGTAACATTGTTCTGGCTTGCATTTTGAATGTATCTTTTACCCATGCATGATTTTATGGTATCATGCACTGATTCCCCGAGTTGTGCACATTTTCCAAATAGTGGCACATTTCAGTATTAATATCAAAAATTAACATTTGCTAACATCACCACTAGCTCAAATCCTCTATGCATTTATTCCATTTCATTACACAAAATATTAAAAATACCCTTGCTAAATAGTGAAATTTTATGTTAATACTTTTTATTTGCTTCATCAAAGACATTTTTAAATGAAACTGGCTTTTTTTAAAATTACAAGTCTGTGGTAGTAAAGAATACAATGATAATTAATACAGTTCAGTGCCATTGCTGTGATTCATGGGAAGATGTCAGCAGTTCTACTCACAGTTTGTTTTGCATCATCAGTGCAAATGTCAAGATGGTGAAAAAAGTAAATAATGGTATTAGTATTATAATGAAATTAATTTTTGATCCTGAAAGCCTGACCTAAGGTTCTCAGAGACTCCCATGCATATATGAACAATGCTTTGAGAACTGTTGCTGTACAATATATCAAGAAAGTTCTAGCATTTTAACTTTATTTAGTGTAGGCTGTCAAAGATAAACAAAGCTGGACACTAGTTAAATTTTAATCAGCAATATACTATTGTAACGTAGAAAAGAATCCAGTGGGAATGGAACCTGGCTTCGATTTGTACAGAGGTGACTGGGTGTTTTAAAGGGAGAATGAGGGCAGAGAAGGAGTGAGTGGGGCTCAGGAGAGTCAGGGAAGTGAAAAATTACCAAAAAAGTGTGAATGAGTGGTTGGTCCCTGTGAAACCTGGGTTTGCACACTGGCCTTATTGAAATAATCTCCTTTCTTCCCCTGGCGCCTGGGAGACAGAGGTCCCATCTTCAGGTGTTTGCTGGAACAAACAGTAAATTCTTTTGGCAAATTTGAATTTTCTCAGAGAGGCATTTTAAGGGGGGCTGGTTAGGGTCCTTCTAGGGATGTGGCCTTGAGTTATCTAAAATATGTTAGTGTTTCGTTCACATCTTCATAGCCCAAGGTGGAGGCCTAGTTGAGAAGAGGGCTCAGAGGAGCCTGGCTCCAGTTTAGTGAAGGCGGCTTTGTCAAGGCGGCTACTGTGCCCAGGTTTCTGTCAGCCAACCCAGTAAAATGTCAGAGCCACTCTCAGCCACTTGTTGACCCAGTTGATCTGAAATCTCTCTTTACTGAGCCCATATTAATAATTTGAGCTTGGTCCAACATTGCATTTCTTCCCCCAGTCCCAACATCCTCAGGACCCAC
Source organism: Eulemur rufifrons (assembly GCF_041146395.1). Lineage (NCBI taxonomy): Eukaryota > Metazoa > Chordata > Mammalia > Primates > Lemuridae > Eulemur > Eulemur rufifrons. The sequence continues at coordinate 45,039,769 of NC_091000.1, read as the reverse complement.
TCTCCTACAAACTCCCCAGATTTCTGTTCATATGAAATGGCAAAATGCTGTAATTCCTTTGATGTGTTTTGTACCTCCTCACTGGTCACACTTTTCCTACCATGAAAAAAACAAAATTCTATTTTTTCCTTCTCTCACACACACTACTCAACACAACATTTCTGACACCAGATGTGTGGGAGTTTTTCCCCACACACCAAGAAATTCTTTGGCAGACATCAACTGGGTGCTCTATGCAATTCAATTCAGTTCTGACACTATGTACCTGGAGTTAGCATCCAATCATATGGGTTAAAATCTCAGTCCCACAAGCCTGCCACCTACTTCAAATGCCAACTTCAAGCTCCAGATTGTGACTTGTACTTCTGATTAACCCGCCATAAATTAAGGAGTTAAGCTGATTTGCTAAAGCGGCTCACAGAACTCAGGGAACCACTTTACTTAATGTTTATTGGCTTATTATAAAGTATATTACAAAGGACATAGATGAACATGCATAAGGCAACATATGAGGGGGTGGAGCATGCCACCCCCCAGAACCTCCATCAGTTCAGCAAATCTGGAAGCTGCCAGAACCCCGTCCTTTTAGGTTTTTATGGAGGCTTCATAACCCAGGCATGACTGATCACCTCATTGGCCATTTGTGATCAACTAAACTAAACATCAGCTCCTCTCCCCTCCCTGGAGGCCAGGTGGTAGGTCTGAAAACTCCTACCCTCTAGTCACATTGTTGATCTGCCTGGTAACCTGGTAACTGCCCCCCTCCGGAGACTATCCAGGACTACCCAGGCTCCAGTCATCTCATTAGCACATAAAACGACATTTAGCACTTTGTAGATCAAGGGTTTTACAGAAGTGTGTGCCAAGAACCAAGGGCAGAACCCACATATATATTTCTTATCACAATATCACACTTATCCTCTGGCATCTTCTAAGGACTTGTCTGATTGTAGGTCTAGAAACCTATAAGGTAGGTCAAGAGAAGGGTTAGTAATGCTATGTAAGGCTATAATCGTTTCTTTAGGCAAGAAAAAAATCAATCTCCTTAGATAGGAATGGAGGTGGTTTTTTTGTATTGTTTTGTTTTGTTTTTTTTCCTGTTGGCAAAGGAAGTAGCAGAATTTAGGGTTTTAAGTGTTCCAGCTTCATGAGAATCTTCCCAGAATCTACCCTGATATTTGGGGTCCAGTCCTTCCTAATCAGTACTCTAACTTTCAGCCTAACAGACCCTGTAAGTTTGGGAATTCCATTTATACTGTAACTTAATCACCTGCAGGTTTAATTTTTGAGACTGGTTTTCAGAAATCTTGGCCCTTCAGCTACAGGAAATAATGGTTTCTTTTAGGGTAATCACAGAAGGTACGTGGTCACTTATCCAGACCTCAGGCCTGGAATTTAAAGCCTCAAGCTGTAAAGATTCCTTTCGTCCCTTTTTCCAGTGCCCTTAGAAACACCCAGACAGCCCCATTGTATCCTTACTATTACTACAGTGCCACAGTTTATAACATCGACATTCTTCTCTGTTGCCATAACTTCATCATTTGTTAGCCTACATCATATATTTAAATGAGTTTAACGCTCTCTGTCATCAGTTGTTATCATAGTTTCTCTATTCATTTACTTTTCATTTTAACTTTTCTCCAATACATTTTTCAAAGAGATCATGTGAATCACTTTTACTAAGTTACACATATTAAAAATATTTTTCTGTCGTCTTTAAACTTATAAGACCACCTGACCAGGTAAAATTTTTTTAATGTAATGATTTTACTCATGAGAATATTGTATGCATTGCTCTGCCCTCTCTCAGAAATGAATACTTCTATGGGAAGTGTGAGGCCGCCCTGATTTTTGAAAAAGAGACAGTGACTGTTTTTTGTGGCTTTTTTTTTTTTTTGGTTTCCAAAATTTCTTTATTTTTTTTCCTTGCAAAGAGGATAATTTTTCTAGTACATATCTCAGAGCTGAAAATTCTGCAGCAATATTTTCTGACCCATGGTGTACCTTTTTAATCTATAATTTCAAGTGCATTTTTAATTTCTAGATTTTCTTGAATCAAAATTTTATGGGCTTCATTTCTGTCATGATGTGTTTTATTTTGTCTTCTACTTCTTTCACAAACTCTGTCTGTCATTTTGCATTTCCTTTGGGTGTCTTTTCAGTTCTTGATCAAATTGTGTTATCTTTTTTGAACTCTTGCTTTTTATATGCAGTATTTTTTATTACTGTTTTTGAGTTATTAGAAATGTTTTTACTCAATATTTTCATTTATTTAAGATACTATTTTTCTGTTTATTTTTTATCTCCCATCCCATTTTTGTTCCTTTGAATTTTTTCATATACACGTATTTCAGATTTTATATAACTAAAATATATATTTTAAAATTTTTAATTATATAATATTTCTCCCTGAACCAGTAGTTTGTTAGAGGATGGTTGGTAGAGAGCCAGGGCTGTTACCTGGGATCACAGAAACCTTCCCTGGCTCACTCTGAAGCCCTCCAGCTGTTCAGCTACAAAAGTTAGAAGCTTCAGGGCTCCTGATTGCTGACATGTAACTGCATCACAGCACATTTACAGAGATGGTGTTTCCTATACATTTCCAAATTTAGCTGCTGCTTCTGCCCCATGGAGATGTCAGGGGGAATATAGGGAAGAATCCAGAATGGTATCTGTAGACAGTCCATGTATCCTGTTCTTGTAGTTCCAAGCCAGGGGTCCTTGACTGTGTCCCTTGGGGTGTGACATGATCTTTGAGAGCCCTGTGCCTTCCTGACATTTGTAGTTCATGTGTTCTGTCACCAGGGTCAAATTTTTCATGTTCCCTTTAATCCATCTCATAAGGGTTTTGACTGTAGGTGTATCCTCATTTCATCCAAGATGGAATTAATTTCTCTATTTCATGTTATCCCTATTTCTGGAGCAACCTGGGTAGAGAGGTTAAATGATGGAACAAGACAAAGTCAAGGGTGCACGTTTTGGGTATGATATGCTTATCCTATTTGATATAGTAGAAATGTCAATAAGTATCTGGTAGATAAAAGAATCTTATAGGTAGCTTATATCTTGAAAGATATAGAGCTTTTATTTGGAAAATATAGAGAATTTTGCTGTAATAGAACTTTTGTGGCAGGAAGGAATCCCACTCTCTGGCCTTGAGTCACATTGCAGAAGAGTACGTAAAACAGGTGCATCTATTTTTTCCCTATTTGATGATGGACGATGTCTCAAACTCTGTGTGTAAAAAAGGACAGACGGTGAGACATCTTTCATACTTCACCATCTCCTGGATTAAATTTTTCAAAACAATCTGTTGAAAATTTCAGTGCTCCCTCAAACATCTTCACAATATATTTTTTTAAAAAAGTTCTATAGAAAACATAGAAAAAGGTTTATACAGAGTTGGCTCACCTGTTTTGTGAGCTCAACAGAAACAAAATTTTGATTTTTCCTCATGTCTTCTGCACATGCCAGGGGAAGAGGGTGAAGGAGACGCAGAGATTTCCAGGAGAAGAAAAGGCAACGGGCTCCGCTCCAGGATTTGCCCTCAATTCCACCCTCCTCTCTCTGCACAGGGTTCCCTAAGATTCATGGTAATTTACTTGTTTGAATACGTTTCTGTGATAAGAAAAAAAAAATTCTTGTTTTTTAGATCTAAAAATAAAGATCTTGTATTTTTAAAGTGATATTAAATGATTCTCTCTCTCTCAAAAAGTATTTTTGTTTTGTCTAAAAGACACCCAAAGAAGATTGTCTTGGGTGGACTAATGCAAAAAAAGAAAAAGGATTGTTTTTTATTTATATCAATTAATAATATCGGTTGTTTGTATTTGGTTTGGGGACTGTAATTTTTCTCATCTTTGTACATCCCTAAATATGCCCTGGGCTAAGACCAATTTAACTTATCAATATCACCTGTTTTTATTTATTTACCTATATTTTGTCTTACTCAAAAAGATTTGAAGCCCCTTACCTGTGTGGCTAGAAAATAGTATAAAATATTAAATAATGCTTTCTTCATTGCAGCGGTACTTCTCCCTCTTACCTGTTCAGGAAGCTCTGCTGTTCTGTGCTCAACGCTATTGGGAGGGCTGGAAAATGGATAAAAATGAGCCTTCATGGCTTTAGCTTTTGAGATTCTTGTCCCACCCTGGGCTCTCAACATGCCGGCTAGCCACAGAATACTTGAGAGCATCCCAAGAAAAAGCACAGCTCTCCTTTTCTTTTTTTCCTCCATTTAAAAATGTTGTGCTGTCCTAACACAAAGAAATGATAAATGTGTGGGATGATCGATATCCTAACACCCTGATTTGATCATTATACATTGTATGCATGTATCAAAATAGCACATGTGCCCCATAAATATGTACGATTAGCATCTACTATTGAAAAAATTTTAAAAAAAGAATGCAAAATCCCCCCCCCCCCCCAAAACTGCTGTGCTGAGGGACGGTGGATAGATATGGGAGAGTCTCAGAGTCCTGGGAACCGGCAGGATCCTTGAGAGTTTTGGAGAATTCGGCTGCAAAAGTGATTGAGCGGTGGCCCTAGTCCCAGGGCGCAGGCACTGGGGAGGGGGTGGCTACGAGAGTGTGATTAGCTCATCCGAAAGGGTCCCCTGCACTAGACGAGTGCTAGAACAGAGTCATGGCTCTTAGGCCCTCAGCCTTGGCACGGAAATATGTAGAGAGCCCCTGTTCTGAAGGGGCTTTTTGAATCAGACATGCAGATGAACGTCTCGGTGGACACCTGCTTGTACAGAGGACGCTGAAATCCAGACGTGTACCCCCGATTCCCTGCCATAGTGTGAGCTCCTCAGGACTTAGACAGAATCCTGAAGTAAGGGAAGAAAACTACAAAGTGAATGAAATAAAGGTTCCCACCATTCTAGTAGAATGGAGTATCAAGATAAATTAATTGGAGTAATACATTAGATAGCCGTTTTTACTGCCAGACGCTTTGGCTGTACTAATATGTGTAGAAAGAATTGTCCGTGGGTGGCATTTAGGTGTCATCCTTCAGTCGATATAACCGTTTTCATTTCCGTCTGCTGTGCCAGACAGAAATAGTTTAGATCCCTCCCCATATGTATTCATCTGAATGTACAACTTTATATAAGGGCAGAAAAGGAGCTCCTAAATTCCCTTCTTCCATAAAATTTAAAGACTTAAAACATGTCTCTTAAACTGAGATGATCCCAATCAATGTTCTGCTGTAGGCAAGGAAAACGTGGGCTTTTAAGGGGGACTTTATTGAATTACAGGGTTGAGTCTAGATTCCTGACTTGTACTTACAACAAAGGCAGTCGGTATTGCCCTATGTGGATTTATTCTGAAGGTGTTTTGTATCTTCTTAGCATTCATAGAATACTAATGCTGGGCTTTGCACTGAGGAAAGTGCCCACGGTCATGGTGCAAAAATGGGATTTTCCTTCTTCTGCAGCCGTCAGCGAGGATTTGGAAATTTCCCTTTGGTAGTTACCTCTGTCTTTCTGTAACAGAGGAAGGAGTCTTTCTTTCTGGTAAAGGGACTGAATCAATTGACATAACAAAGTACAGAAAGACAAAGTCTGGTGAAGAGAATGAAAATAAACTGTATTATTTAGTGGTCGGATAAAGAATTTTTAAAGAGGTTTTGGGAAGGATATATTGGAATAGCTGTAGAGAGTCAGGAAAATGTGTAGAAGGGGTATTTTTGTAAATGACAATGTGGATTCTTTATTTGGATGCCTTGAATATTCTTCATTTTAAACTATATTTTAATATCCATTTGGGTTTATTGAATGCAACACTCCCCTAAGATGAAAATGTGTGGATCTAATATGGATAATATTTGTAGCTGCATGTACCTGAATTCAAAGAGTAGTGGCAGTTTAAGCCAGGGGATTTTGCTAGGAGATGATTACCTGAAATGTTCCTTGGGGGACTGGTGACAGCAGCAGCAGTAACTGTGGTGCTTCACCAGCAACAGGGCGATGGTGGGAAAGGCTGTCAAATCCAGCGGAGAGGCGGCCGTTGTGGGTCTGGCTTCAAGGTGAGAGCCCTTGTTCCTCCATTGCCTCAGTAAGTGTCAGCAAATGATTCCCAGACATGTGTAAGCCCCTTGGGAAATCCTGGTAAGTATTTGGAAGGAAAAATATGAGATTATGCCAGTAACCTGAGAAGAATTTTCAAAGTTATTGTAAACTGAATGTAAATATAAATGGAATCTAACCTGTATATATAAGTTACTACCGTGATCTATTAGTGATGCCTTCTCTATGGTTGGCAACATGTTTTTCAGAATATTATTTCCTTCATATTATGGTTTAAACCAAGACTGTAATCTAGAATATCTAGAAAATGAGTGCTCTGTCTTGTCTGCTCTAAGCCAATACAATGTTGCAGATTTGCTACTAAAAATAATGATTTGAGGTTTTTAATAGTTTGTCTTGAGCCATTCTTTGGGGTAGTAATTAATTACATAGCAGGCCTAGTCCCACAGCAATCCTACTTTATGGTACAATCGTGTCCAGCTTTCTGTTTTCTACAGAAAACAGAAATAGGATATTCATCCAACTCAGATCTAAGATTGTATCGAAATACAAAGTTAGAAAGAATGAGGTAAAAATTTCGCCCTGCTTCATTCCTCAGGAAACCACTACTGACCTTAGCAAAGCTCCAGCTTCTCAGAAAGTCTACGGCATGGTTAACCCATGGTTGGCTAAGGGCACACCATGGAATTAGACAATAGCTTCCTGGTTAAAGCTTGTGAAGTAAGATGAAACATTGAGGTGAAGCATTGCAGGGACCTCTGGTGAAAGTTCATGCAGATCCAAAGGAGGACAGCTGCTGCCTTTGTGTATCTTTCTGAAGCTGCAAGAGCAGCAAATCTAATAATGGTAACCTGCCTGAGTGTTGTCCAAAGCTGGTTGCATGATCATCAACTGAGAATTAATTATGTGCTGCTCCCTCAGGAAGAAGGTGAATCAAGGCAGAATTCTAGCTGTGATTCTCTCAACCTTTTGCTCATACGGCCAAGCCAAGTACCCAAGAGATCTGTCACTGCTTGTAATGAGACACTAACTTGACAGTCAGTGGATGCTTCTTTCTGTCCCAACCTTTTCTTATTCCTCCTACACTCCACAGACAAATACACATAACATGAAAACTGCTCTTATTTTCACTGTGGAAGGGAGTGTAGGGTGATATTTATGACTCTGAACCATGAGGAAGATTCTTTAGGGAAAGAATGTGCTTAGAATATAGTACTCTTCTTCTAAATCTAGGACTTACAAGTAGAGCAATGAGTGAGTGGTTCACAATGTTTTTAAAAGATGACAGATTCCTTTGGAAAGATGATGAAAACACTAGATCTGTCTTCAGTCTGGCCCCAAAAGAAAAGACCTTTTTTTTTTTTTGGATTAAATTTTGGGAGTTCATGTATTCTCTGAAACCCAGTTAAATATCTGGGGTTATCAAGAATCCAAGGTTTAGAGGTTGGCACAAGAAGATTAGTTTATGAATGACTGCAAAAGCAATAGAGTAGAAATCTAAATGATCTTTCTTATATCAATATGTATTATACATGTGTTATAAGAACATATCACATTTTAACTCATTGATGGAACTCTTGTGGAGAGCAAAGGTAACATCATTTAATGTTTACTTTCTGATGATCTGTCTAGGTACACTTATAGAAGGTAATAGAATGTGTGAGTCTAAGATAGCCTGGGCATGGTGGTTCACGCCTGTAATCCTAGCACTTTGGGAGGCTGAGGAGGGAAAATTGCTTGAGGCCAGGAGTTCGAGACCAGCCTGAGCATGAATGAGACCCCTGTCTCTACAAGCAGTTAGAAAAATTAGCCAGGCTTCATGGTGCATGCCTGTAGTCCCAGCTGCTCAAGAAGTTGAGGCAGGAGGATCACTGGAGCCCAGGAGTTTGAGGTTGCAATGAACTGTGATGACACCACTGCACTCCAGCCTGGGCAACAGAGTGAGACCCTGTCTTAAAAAAAAAAAAACAACAAAATGGAGTCTAAGAGATGAGACTGCTCAGACCTTTAGACAGCAATCAATTCATAGCTGGGTAAAGGATCTAGGAGGATTCATCAATTTTAGATAAAAGAGTGGCATTATTCACCCTCATCCTGAATCCTTTTCAATCATGAAGATTAGTTCCTATTACAGTCAGTGGGACAATGTTCATTCCACTTTCATTTCCCGGTTGCTCTATCATATACCGGAGTGAGGCGTACATTAAAAATGGTGCTACAGTGCATTCATGGTATTTGGAACCTGGCCAATAATAAATCAATAGGAATGTCTAAGTTCAAGTTGATAACCAATTACATGAGTGATAATAGGACACTCCTTTCTTTGTTTCAACTCTTGTCTTTTCCTTTGGATAATTTTAGGATGATTTTCTAATCAACTACGTCACCTCACAGTGTTCAAAAGATAAAATAGATTTTCTCATAATTTGAGAGTAAGAAAGACAAACTATATCTTCTTTCCTCTTATCTTGGTGGTGCCCACCACTTAGGAGAAGCTCAAGAAATATTTGTTAAATATAGTGAAATTTTATACATGAAGAAATTGGAAATAAGACAGATTGAGTTCTGTAATGTAATTTCTCTCGTTAGTAATGTATTAAGGGTTATAAATTTGTCTATTGACTTTAAACTAATCCTTTTCTATTATAAGTGAAATTCTAAGGTATTTTGTGTGACCCCCTGAAACCTACAGTATATTTGGGGCCCTAGAAGCCTTTCCATTGGGAATTTCTAGGTCTCTGATTTTGCTGAAGATCCCTTGGCTATTTGAACCATTATAATAGAAACAAGCATTAATAAAAAACTTCTCACACATATTAATGGGCACACCTTTGACCAAGTTCAGGTGCTGGTCTGCTAAGATATCCCATTTTCCATTTTGGTTGTAATAAATATCCAGGGATTCATGTAACTATCCAACCAGAAGCTGGTATTATCTTGATTTTTTTAAAATTAGCTTTTTCTGCTCTCTCCTTTATCTGCTTAGTTTGTCATTTGTCATGTTGAAATAAAATTGCTTAGTAGCTGCTTCATGGTAACATTTTTCTTGTCAGTTTCAGGCACTATATATACACAAATCCTTTATGAGTAAATCCAGCACATTGCACCATTACTCCCTGTTTAGCATAAAATAAGAGTACAAGAAGAACCTGGGTAAAAATTAACATGTTATTAGTTTGACTATTATTTTATTATAGTTTTCATTGGAGAAATGCAAGAACTCATTTATTTTTATATTCTATAACAATTTCTTACATATAAAGTAAAATTATTTCCCTATATGGTGAAATGTTTTCTTATCTGCTCTATTATTAATAATAATGGGTATCATGTGTATGGTTAGTTACATTATACAAATTTTTTGTTGTGTTTCTCCTTTTGTTTTCTTCTTTAAAAATCTTATTGATATAAACATTGAGGAAATTCGCTACTAATGAATATATAATGGAAACAGATGACTCCACTTATTCTTTTTTGTTCAGCTAGCAGGAGAAATAAAGCTTCTTATTTTGAGAACAATATGTAACTCTTTTTATTGAAAGGCCCTAGAGAATGATTATTGAGAAGCTAAGTAATGGCAGCTACTCTGCGGCTGTCACTTTATTAGAGAATACTTTTGGTTACAGGATGGAGCAGATGCTCAGTCTACATCTGTGTGCTTCAAACACACTGAAAGCAGAAAGTAAGGCTAAGAGCACTTGCTGATGAATGAAAGATGCAAGTGGAGATGAACAGGCTGTAAATACAGGAGGAATTAAAGTGCAGCAGGTCCTAGAAACCATTTGGTTGGAATAGATTTAAAGGATCCAAATGGCAGTAGTAACAATGTTTTGCACAATATCCATCCCTGGGAAAGCAAAGAACTTTAAAATATGCTATGTCATTTCCATCATGATAGCAGAAGTCATTCGGGAATGATTGAAGTCCTTAGAGTAAAAGAAACTAAAGAAAAATTCACTGTGGTTTTAATTAGGCTTTGCTTTATGGCATGATTTGTCTTGACTACAATAAAATATCTCCAGACAAAATTCTAGGGGAAATTTTCTTAGCGCTGCCTCATAAACCTATTCTTGACTTCATGTGTAATAAACTCATTTTCTTTCTTCTTTTTTTTTTTTTTGAAACAGAGTCTTGAGGCTAGAGTGCCATGGCGTCAGCCTAACTCACAGCAACCTCAAACTCCTGGGCTCAAGCAATCCTTTCGCCTCAGCCTCCCAAGCAGCTGGGACTACAGACATGCACCACCATGCCGGGCTAATTTTTTTCTATATATTTTTAGTTGTCAGCTAATTTCTTTCTATTTTTAGTAGAGATGGGTCTCACTCTTGCTCAGGTTGGTCTCGAACTCCTGACCTCGAGCAATCCACTCGCTTCGGCCTCCCAGAGTGCTAGGATTACAGGTGTGAGCCACTGCGCCTGGCCTAAACTCATTTTCAACTGAAGTCACAGTATAACCTCTTACTCCCAGAGGAAGGATGCACTTCCTTTTGTTTGGTATATGACTAAAACAACCTAAAAAAGCACCTCATTCTAGATTAGGGTTTCTCTACCTCAGCACTATTGATATTTAGGCTGGATAATCCTTGTTCTGGGAGGCTGTCCTGTACAATGTGAAATATCCAGCAGTATATCAGCCTCTACCCACTAGATGCCAACAGCATCTCCCTCACCTAGTTGTGACAACTAAAATGTCTCCAGACATTTCCAAATATCTTCCCCAGGTGGGGCTGGGACAAATCGCCCCTAGTTTAGAATCACGGCTCTAGATACTGGCTCTATAATATTCTTCTAGGGTCAGGTGATCGAAAAGCTTAGCAGCATTAAAATAATGTTATTCAATGGGGAAATATGAATTTCAATCAACCCAATAGCTCCAAAGCTTGAAAGATTTTGGGAAAAATGTTAGTTTTTAAAAAATTAAAATTTAGAACTTTATTGGCAATCAAGAAGGGGAAATGTTTTCATATGAATTATTTAATCTTGAAGCATTGGTGCTCAACATGAATAATAGCTATAATCAAGAAATTAATTAACATACTGTCTTCAATGCCTGGTGGTCATCTTTTATGCATTGAATAATTACTTACTACTTGGCACATTTTACCTAGTGCTTATAACTGGTAATGTGCTACCAAGGCTTTCAAAGACATTATATGTATAATGTGTTAGTTTTTATTTTCTTTTTTAACAAAGAAGGACCTGCATGAATTCCAAGATGTAAGAATTACCTTCCCTTTTCACACAGTAAATGTACTAACACCACCTGTTGGTACAAATAAGCCTAGTTGGAATGAAACATAATTTGGCATCATGTAAGTGCTACCATTTCTAGGACAAGATAAATTCTAAATTTAGGAGGGCTTCTTTCTCAATGAGAAAGTGACACAGATGTTTACCTTGCAGCAGATATTTTCCACATTCATTGATTCAGGATTTATTGATGCTAGGCATAAAAATGCATGCAGCATCAAAATATTATCTACCCTAAAATTGTTTATACTCTTGACAGACTAGAGAAATGACTTAATTTTGTGAGAAGGTAAATTAAAAAGCAGAATCATGATATGAGATCTGTTGAGAGTTTAAGTGTAAAGAATTTTTAATAGGATGCTCTGTGTACCATATTATCCTCTGGATAAATTCCAGAGGAGAGAGACATCCCTGCAGGAACTTCAATTACCATGAGAATTTTGATCTAGATTATTTTGAAAGATGAATAGGTGAAGGAAGGGCTTTTCAAAAGGGTGTAATAGTGTGAACAAAGCACAGAAAAGGCTATTCAAATCGGGTGCTTGCAGGGGATGATATGTAGACCATTCTGATTTGAGTGGATGTTTTGTGTATGGAGTAGAGGGCTTAGTTGGAGTTGGGTTGGAGGAGGTTTTAAAGGTTGAGTTTCTTTTCTTAAATTTTTTAAGAGAAAGGGAGACACTCTTGATGCTTTTAGAAGAGGAGTATAACTTAAATATAGCAGTGTTTGAGTGAGATGGATCTGGTAGTGCACAGCGAGGCAGTGACGTGATGAAGCCATGGCAAAGACTGAAGAGGAAATGAATAGAATATACAAGAGAGACATGCACGTATTAAATTTAATTATCTAATGTTTTCCCAAAAATCATCTTCAGTGAGAAGTGGAAAGAGCTGGACTTGATCCTATGATCCCTTTTCCTGCATTTTATCCTTTAGTGCAGGCTGAGTTGGATATTGTAATGCGTTTGCTGAGATTCCCCTCCAAGGCTGAAGGACTTCTCCCCAAGCTACCGACATACGGCCAACTGCCAGCTACCCTCAGCTGCCAGTTTTCTCTGAGAATTGCTCTCTACTGAAGAAAACTACCTTGATGAAGGTCCCCAAAACTTCTGGGGGAAGTTGGTGTGAGGTGTAATTACCCCACTTGCTCACCCCAAGTTGGGACAACTCTGTAGGGTCATGTCACTCCCCACCATGGCGGCAGGGGCCTAGTTGTGAGTGTACTGCTGCTCCACTCCTGCCAAATCCTGCTTCTCCTCCTTTTGCCAAAGTTGTGGATCCCAAGAGTACACCCTAATAAACTTTTTCCATGCGAATCCCCATATCCTAGTTTGCGTACTGAGGAACCCAACCTGCAGGGGTTGGTGCCAGAGAAAGCAGGTGCTGTGATGGGACTAGGGGGTGTGAGACCTGTTGTCTCGCTGCCCAGGAGGACCTATCACATCAGTAGGTGAGCATGTCTGTGGACCACAGGTAGTGCTGGGCACAAGGTAGCAGTGGCATCATTAACACTTTCACTGCTTGGGATGTGAAAGTGGGACGATATATCACTGTAACAAAATGAGTTAGCAATGTGTCAAACATTTTAAAAATATAGAGGAAAGCGCAAACATGAGGACAATGAAATAGGATAATGTTTGCTAGGGGCAATTAATGCTTTGGAGAGAGACAATGAAATGCTTAGGACAGTTCAGTATCAAGTAAGAGCTCACTATGGTAGACAGGAGGCCTCCTTGATAGCGCAGAAAGAACAGCCAGTCGACAGAAAAAGCTGGAGATGGGCGCAGAATGTGATAGAAATATAGCTACACATAAGGTTAAATGACCCAAGCAGGGTCTTGGTTGGGAAAGAATGAGATCTGAGCATGGGTGGGGATTTCTGAGTGATGAATGCGAACACCTTGAATCCTCTGCTTCCTCTGAAGCTTTGAGCTTGCAGATGTAGCTCACCCCTCTTCACGGGCAATCGCATCTCTAGCCTACCTGGAAGAGGAGACAGAAGGTGAAGCTATTCCATTCACAGGATTTTCCCCACTTCTGCTTCTCGCCACCAGGCCAAATAACTAGTTGAATTACAATGTCACCAAGTGCTGGGTGTGCTGAGAGAGGAAAGGAACGCTACTCCAGAGACGCCGGACCTCTTCATCATGTACTGGCAGGAAATGGAGAATAAGTTTGAGACTGGACCCTGGAGTCTTTTGATCAACATGGGTGCAATATAAATGTGCACCAGGAAAAGTTTATCAATATAGGAACACTTTCTGGGACACAGTCCTTAACAAGCTGGGCAAGAGATGGTGCTAACATGCTTCTAGAATGGATCTTAAAAGCTTGGAGAAAGTATTAAATCATGCTAAATAAAGCAAAAATGTGAGATTGACCCTATCAGACAGTAGGAGAGAGCAAAACCCTTGGAGAAATGTACATGCCAAAATAGATATATTATATGAGGCTGAAGACCCTTTGGGTGTTTCTGGGGGAAGGCCTGAAGGACATTCTGCTTCCCACAGCGAGAGGAGCAGGATAATGACAGGACATCAGCACTATTCACAAGCTCAGTGGCAGCCATCATCTGTCAGCCAGGCTGATGGTAAGAGACACTATCACTAACGCAGTTTCCCTGAGAGGCAATAATGGGATCTGGAAAACAGAGGCAGATAGTGGTGCATCACCATCAGAAGCCAACAGGGACAATTAGCATAATAAGTGGTGAGGTCTCAGTGGTAACCAGGGAGGCCTAACCCACAGAGAGCTGTGGTACATTAATAATTAATAGTACACGAGACCTCTAGGGGGCCAGAGAGATTGTCATCCAACAAGGGTATTACTAAAGCTATATAACCAGAAAAAAAATTGATAATGGATGATCAAGAGGTTGATTGTAGGCATTCCAATACAAAATTGTGATTCATTGCTTGATTTCCAGACCTCAGTCAGTTTTCGTACCTGAAACTTACTAACTTTTCCCTAGATTTCTGGGAGGAAGAACCCACAACATCACTGCCAGTATACAAAGTAAGGATTCCTCTCATCTTCCCCCAAAGGATGTATAAACATTTGCTTTCGAAGTCATATACTGGAGAAAAGGGAACACCTTGACATTTTTGGTATTACTAGTCAAAGGGTCTGAATTCCACTGATACTCAGAGACCTGAATCATTTTGGGCTCCTGAACCATTTGGTGTCATATGAGGTCCAGCTCACAGTGGATTCACTGCCCCTGGGCTCATCAGTCCATCCAGTGGTCAGTTTCCCAGTCTCAAATTACATAATTGGGATGGACACTTTTTGTAGTTGGCATAATGTCCCTACCATGGATTCGTTGGTTATAAATATAATAGCTTTTGTGTTAAAATATTACGCTGAAATCTCTAAAATTACTACAGCAACTCTCCTGCCCCCACACACATACAGCTGTGTTAGTGCATCACATTTAGAGGGCAACGGCAGAGATTAGTACTTTGAAGGCCTCCAAAATACAGGGAAGGTAGCCCCATATCTTCAATTAATTCACCTGTCCAGCCCTGTGAAAACCAAATAGATCCTGGAAAATTATACTGAATTATTGCAGACAAGTGGTAGTGTCAATTTCAGCTACTGTGCCTGATGTGATAATTTTGCTAGAACATATTAACATAGCCCAACACACACTGTGTGTGGCCCTTGGTGTCTAGGTACTCAGTATCATTGATACGCTGGGACATCTTTTCAAAGTGAGAATAAGTTATTGCATTTTGTACCTTTCATCACAATGAAGTACACAAGATATCTGGTAGGCTGCTTTGGGTTCTGGAAGAAGTATATTCCACACCTGGGAATATTGATCCAACTCACATACCAGATTGCAGGGAAGGCTGCCAACTTTGAGTGAGACCCACAGGAGGAAAGTGTTGCTTAGTAAGTCCAGACTACAATGCGGTGCACCTGCTGTTTGGGTTACACAACCTGGCAGATCCTATGGTATTGTAGGTATAGAACTATGGGAAGGAAAAGACATGTATAGTTTATGGCAAATCCCAATAAAAGAAATATAAAGCAGAATCCTCAGGACTGAAGAAAAGCAGTGTCTCCTAAGCAAAATTACACATCTTTTTTTAAAAAAGCAGCTTCTGGTATTGTATTGGTTCTGGAAGAGATGGTGAGTCTGACCTATGAGACATAACATGATTATGTGACCAGAATAAGCTGGTCCTTTCTGATCCACCATGCTATAATGTTATATGGGTGCTTCAGCAGCCCATGTAATATGGAAGTGGTACATCTGAGATTGAGTATAGACAGGGCTGGAATGCACAGGCAGGCTGCATGAGTAGGTAAACCAGAGTTTGGGTCATCTGGCATGGTTTTAACAGTGACTTTCTCTCAGGTCACTCATGTGACTATTGGGCAGGAAGGGAGTTAGTTCTCTGCTGGCCAACTGATAGACAAAGAAAATGCCTAAGTTTAGTTTATGGATTGGTTGGCTTGTATGTGGGTATAAGTAAAAAATTTATAGCAGCTACACTTCAGCGCCACTCAGAGGTGTCTTTGAAAGACAGTGGTGAGGGAAAATCCTTCAAATTGGCAAGGCTTTAGTCTGTGTTTCTGATCATCCACTTGGTGAGGAAGGAGAAAAGACAAGAGTTAAGATTATACATAGACTTATGGGCAATGGCAAATGGCTTGAATACTGTCTAGGGGCCTAGAAAGAGAAAACATGGAAGATTGGAAACAAGGATGTCTAGGGTAGAAGTATGTTGATGGAACTGTGGTAGTAGGTGTGAAGGGTGAAGATCTGTGTATTGTGTACCAACGCCAACCAGAAAGCACCCGCAGTGCAAGAAGCACTGAACCTCCAAGAGACAGAATGGCTCAGCCAGTGGACCCTACCAGCTGGGGTGATTGGCTACACTAGTGCTGGCCCAATGGGCACAAAAACAGAGTGACCATGGTGGCAGAGATGGAGGGGATACATAAGTCCAGCTAGCATTAACTACAGTAGTGTCACCTTATCCATGGGAGATACTTTCCAAGACCCCCAGTGAATGCCTGAATCTGTGGATACTTCCAAATCCTATATATATATTTGTATGTACAAATACCTATAATAAAGTTTAATTTATAAATTAGACACAGTAAGAGATTAACAATAACTAATAATGGAATATAATAATTACAACAATACACTGTAGTAAAATTATATGACTGTGGTCTCTCTCTCTCTCTCTCTCTGTCTCTTCCTCTTTCACAAGATATCTTATTGTACTGTACTGTGGGTAACTTAAACCTTTGAAAATGAAACCAGGAGTAAAAGGGGACTACTGTGTATCTGATCTAGCCACTGCCACAACCAAAAGTCCAGCCTGCCTACAATGGCACCAATGGGGACACTTGGTCTTCAGAAGACCAAGCAGCCAAGTTGACATCACTAGCCTTTTTCTACTCTAAGGAGCAACAATTCATTTTGCTGGAAATCTGACACATATTCCAGTCACGGGTTTGCCTTTCCTACCCTCAGGGCTTTAGCGAGAACCAATATTCAAGGGCTTATATGTGTTTGATCCACATAGTAGCTCACGTAACATCACATTGAAGAGCCTGCTTTACAGCAAAGGAGGTTCAGCAATGAATATATGACCAAAAGATCTATAGGTGTATCACATCCTATACCATCCAGAACCTGCTGGTATAATGGAGCAATGGAATAGTCCATGGGAAGCTGAACCGAGGCACAAGGCAGGTACAATGCAGTGCAATAAGGTGCCATCCTCCAGGATGCAGTATACATGCTAAATCAAGAACTATTATATGGTGCTGTGCCTCAATAGCTAGAACGCATGGGTCTGGGGACCAAGGGGCATAAGTAGGCATCAGTCTGCTAACCAGCATTTGTATTTTCCATCTCCACAATCTTGGCTTCTGAAGATTTAGAGATCCTGATTCCCAGAGAAGAAGATGATTCAATAAGTGTTAAACTAAAGGTTGCCTGCCAACTTTGGGTTCAGTCCAGATGAGGAAATATTCCAATGAACATAAACTTTGGTTTCCACCTGGTCCCTTTGAACTCTTCTTTTCAAGAAACCAGCAGGTATGAAGAGCATTCAGCATCCAGGCAGGGATAATAGACCTAGATTATCAGGAAGAAATTGTAGTGTCATTACACAGTGGGGAAGGGAGGGATTTCTTTTGCACCCTGCCATTCACATGGGTGTCTCTTGACGCTCCCTTGCCCAGTTTTCATGGTAAACTGACAGGTGTGATATCATTGCCTGAGAAAGGACGGGCAGCCAGAGGCTTAGAGCCCTCAAGGATGAGGATCTGGGTCATGCCTATCGGGTAAGCCTCCCAGTCCAGCAGTGGTGCCGGCTGCAGGTAAGAGGGATCTAGAATGGACAGCAGGGGGAGGATGTAATGAACTTCAGTCCCGAGACCAGCTGCAGCTGCGTGAGCTATAGTTCATCCCACAAACCTTTCATTTCTATGTTTCTCCACAAGAAAAGAGGGCTACCAGAACCCTGGAGGAGTGTTTCCTGGGCTTGTATAAAGCGGATCTGAATGACCAAGGTGTGGACAGCCTGAGATGCCATGGTGCAGCATCCAGTTCCCATTTCAGAATGAGAGGACTGACTCTTCTAGCTGCTAGGAATGGTGTCTGCTAATGGTGCTCAGTTCCTTGCCTTCTGTCAACTTTCCATGATAACACTCCCTTCCCCAGGGACACCTGCATACAACCTGTGGTTGATGTAGAAGTGGGGGCTAGGGAATGGGTTATAAAAGTTTAGTGTCTTTGTTTCAATTCAGGAAGTCTCTGCAGGGCTATCCCAGCTTCAGGGTGTCCCTTGTTATGAATGCATCCCAGTAAAACTTCTTCCTCTGCAAATATTGCCTCCTTCCCTTCCCATCCTGAGAGTTGACTCTGAGAATACGTCATAAGTTGTAATACACTTCTCGAACATTATTCTACATCTCAGAGCTTGCCTCCTGAAAACCCACCTGTGACAGTTACATATTATGTCTCTCCTACTCTGTTTGCCTTTATTGTAATCTGCATAAAATTTCACATCTCTTTCATTTTCCTCCCCCACCTCTATTTCAGGTTTTAAAATAGACCACCCATCAAATAAAATTATACTGCTGTCATGTTACTTTCCCCTAAAGATAGCGTTAGCACAGTCTCCTAGAAAACTGGTGGAAAAAAGTTCATTTTTACACATTTAACTGTGAAATCAGGTGATGATTTATGTAACAGTAGGTCTTCCACTTTTAGAAGCTTGGAAACTGCATAGATAGTAACTTTTCACTCAAGTTTTATCACAAGTTGTTATTAGTGACTGAGGAAATGAAAACGTAGATCCCTCTGTCTCTGTTTTCTTTCTTTTATATTTGTAATGTCATTTCCCCCTTAACTGTTTACCCAGCATCCTATGTTCCCCCACAAAACAAATCTGTCCCCCTAATTGCATAGGCTCAGTGTGTTTTTCTATGCTTTTATGTATATTTTTTCTCCTGAATTCCAGAGTAGCTATGTTTGAAAAAAGACAAGAGAAAAACTATTACATTTAGTGTACATTGTGTATAAACTCACTATTATTGATGGAATATAGAAAGAGAAAAGCAACACGATAATTTCCTTTCTTTCAAAGTAATAAAAATTTTGGAGAATGAATCCTTTTACTCTTTGTGTCTCATACTTTCATAGCCATAAAAATTATATTTTTGTGGACACTAGCATACTAGGTAAATAAACATATTTTGTTCATTGCATTACTTTAAAAGCCCATTTTCTCAAAATCAGAAGCAAAAAATCTACTTTGATGAAAAAGCATTTGACACCTTTGACTTAGTTTTCTATTCTCACTTCATCTTAAGGCATCTTCCCACATGCCAGTTTGCGTTTCATGTTGTAAGTGCACTTAGAAACAAGCTGAAGCTAATGATCTCATCTCACAAAGCAGACAAGTAGCCAAGGTAAAATATCTATGGCTAAAAGAACAAGAAATGTAAAATTAAATGGATTTAAAATTTTTTCAGTAGTATTACCAAATTTGGAGAAGGTGGAGAAGAGATGGGCATCTTATAAGTGAAAAAAATATTATTTATCACATTAGGGTGCTAGCGTATAATGTTGAAAGTTTATGAATCAAGAAACAAGGGGGAGAAGCTTAGAATTTTGGAGATGACAACTAGAAAAATTTAAACAGGGATATTTAAAAGTGATTGTACAAGAGGTGTAGGCTAGGGGTACAGAGCTGTGGAAAAGGTGAATCTTCCTTTGTACTATTTAATATTTTAAAGTATTTGCTTATATTGATTTAAAAGTTCAAGTTTTATATGGAAAATTCTTAAAATAGTTTGATAATAGACTGTAGATCAGAAGGCAGTTTAGCTACTCCTATTGAGAAAATTTGTAGAGATCTGAAAAACTGTTGATGAGCTACATTTGTGTCCTCTTATCCTGTTTCTTGTGCCAATAATTCTGATTGTCTTATACTTTGCCAATCTCTTCTGGATTAAATATAAGAAACATGGGATTTTCTCTCCAACATCTTAGTTTTAGATTCAGGTTCAGTTTATGTCTGTGTCAGAACATCTCTTGTTCTTGGTCTACTCCCTGGTTTAATATCTTTTGTTCTCTAGTCCTTCCAATGGGCAGATCAGGTCTTAGAATTTACAGCTCAGAAAATAAATCCTGGATTTGAATTTCAGAATGGAAAGATTAGTTTATCCTTCTGAGATATGGAGTAGAATAAATATAGTTCTTGCTCCAAACAGATATGATATACACAAAGATAGGAATATATGATGGCTAAAATAGCAATATTATTGATAACATAATTAAAATAATTCAGTAATATGGTTAGGAGGGTCTTCCAGGAAATACAGCATTCACAGAAAGACTTGCAGTGGACGTGGTTGAAGAGGATGAAGGGGTTCTGATGAGGTGACCAGTGCAGCCGTAGGAATGGTACGGACACAGGATTTGTTATGCTGTATTCCTGCAAGACCAACATGGTAGAGTAGTCGCTTTGGCAGGACAGGAAGTGGTAGAAATAAAGTGGAATCTGCAACCATTTAAATATTGAAAGGTGCCTGCAATATGAATTAAGATTTTGTATGATTTTTCATGTTAAAGAATATAAATTCTGCTCGATTGGAAATGAGGAATACATAAAAGTTTTTGAGCAGAGGAATTATATATTAAAATTATTAAAGTTTTTGGAAATGGCAATAGTATAAAAATATGGGTCCATATTATTTTTATGGACTAAGTTTTAGTAGTTTTTACAACATTACCAAACTGATTTCATAGTCATAAATTATCTCACTGTAGTATAAATAACATCTTATTAGCAGTGACATGTTTTAAAAATATTCTTACATATTTACATTTTATATTTAAAAAATTCTTATTCAAGGGAATCTAATAATTTTAAATTAATATTAGAATTCCCTAATATTTTGGGAGAATGTTACCAGGCAACAGTTGGGAGAAGAATATGTGGAAAATATTTATTGTAATACTTCTTTATTATAGTTAATAACTTCAATATTTATTCTCTAATCAGTGTCAAGATAAATAAAACCATTCCTTAATAATTTTGGTTTACAGCAATAATTGCTAGCTAAAGAAAATACTTAAGTTTATGAATGATAAATATAATTCAGTCTGTGATTTGTCAATTTACTCCAGTATGGAACTTGTGAAAAATCACTAGAGGTGAAGAATAGAGAGCTGGAGTTAAGTTTCAAAGATTAACTTATGCAATTTTTAGGTATCTAATTCAAGAGCTTACCTCTCTGAGCTTTAATGTCTGTTTTTCTCTATAAAATAAGGTTATTGGCCTAAATGCTCTATAATGTCTGACTTGATTTAAAGGAGGCTTTTAGTGATATAATTCTGTGGAATCAAAGATCCATATTTGTAATACCGTTTATTTTGTCTTGATTTTCTATTTCTATAGATTTTTCACTAAGCTCCCCTCCTTGTGTTGACATAGCAAGCTATGAGTGAAAAGGAGTGACTCTAGGAGTGAACAGAGCTACGTCAGCATGGCTCTGAGTAAGGCATAGTAATGCAACACTCATCCCCTGTATCCTTACCAGTTTTGTTCTTCCTCTCCATGACCAGATGTGCCCTACTGTCATTTAGAAGAAATGGTTTCCATTGTCTACTTTACACTGGAAACAGAATTTGCGTCAGTAGTTTTGCTTTTTCCGTTCCTTTTGGACAACAATGAAATCTAGTGACTGATTTACAGGAAATAACGTGAGCTACTTATCTCTTTCCCGGTTCCTGAAGTGAAAACTCACGTATCAATCAAATTGTCAGAAGTTTTTCTTTGCATTGGTTTGTCCTTCAATGTCAATTCTATCTGAATCATTTTTATAGCTAAATTATAGGAAATAGGAACTTAAGCATTTTCTAGTGAAAGTGGTAAAGCTTTTAGCAATCAATCAATCACTTTGATCTTGGATTTCTAGAACTGACTTCTCTGATAATCTCTTAGTTAAATGAAATACAGTTCTTTTAAGGCCTGTTCAATGCAAGTTGCTATTATTCTATTTGTATACATCGCAAAGGTAAAATGATTTGTTCTCTCTCTTTCTTAATTTGAAAAAAAGATTCAAAATATCTGTGCCAGTTCTCAATTCCAGCAATTTACCAGTATGCTAATATTTATGGCTCAAAAGGCCAAGTAAGTGGATATAGGATATTCTAAATAAAATGTTTTTTTCTTAGCAAAATAAATGACTTCTTACTGTACAAGAGGAGAAAAAAAGAAAGACTTAGATCACAACATATGACAGTTCAAAGAACAAAACCAAAGAAAAAAATAATACAATGAATTATTTAGGGAATCTAAGAATCCCAGAAAAGCAGCTTTGATGACAAAAATTAAAGAGCTTCATGCTGCTTTGGCTCAGGTACAGCAGAATACGAGTTAATTATCCATGAAGCATAGGAGTGTGGTACTAACAGAATAGAATAGAAATAAAGTTGATGAATAGTAAATGATGCAATCACAAAATCCTTCAAAAACAGAAGTAAATAGTACAAATAATCACCACCATCTTCTTTGTATCTTCTCTTAATGACACCTCAGAGATACATGGACATTTTAAGACAAAGAGCACCTCATTTCACAGTTTGCCTGTTTCCCTAATACAGTTCTTGGCATGTTTGACAACTATTATTTATCTGATTTTCTTCCTCTGCTTTGTGATTATTCTTTATGCTTGGCACTTAGTACGAAAGAAATAGTTGTGGAATGAATTACTTAGTAAGTTTGAATGATTAAGGAAAATAAACAAGTATGTTACCCTGTTAGCGAAGTTTCGTTTTTCTCAGTCTTCAATGGGCTTCAGAGAAACCTGAATTTCTTGCCTACTAAAAACTCTGTGAGCCTTAGCTTAGTGACAGCATTGGGAAACTAGGTTATTGCCTACGAGGCATGTAGCCTTGGAATAATTTTCTGTCAGAATGTCCAAAACATAAGTCAGTTAGAAAATCTCCCCTCGTATCTACATATTGTTTTCAGATGCCTCAGAGAGAAGTTTCTTGTCTGATCTTGTCCCTGGAATGGAGAGAGAGTGGGGGAAAGTGTGCTTATGAGGACCTATCCCAGTATGTGGAGCTTGAGAGCAATTTTAGAAGTAGCATCTTATAGATTGCTAGGTCAGACCAAAATCAACATTCCAAAAAGCATTCCTAAACCAAATGAGGCAATGTTAAATAAAAAATAAGAAGAAGAAAAGACAAAGAAGCCATGTGAAGCAACAGAGCTTGGGAACCAAGCACAGAAACTAAACTTCTTTGCAAGCAGAGAGTTCTTGTAAGGACAGAAGGAAGGCAAGTCTAGAGAAATTCTCAAAACAATCCTAGAAGAGATTTTTCATGTGCTGCCGTTAGCTTCTGGAATTATTGATGAGGAGGCACTTCTGGACTTGGCGCTGATTTTGATTGAATAATTAAGGTGTTAAAAATGCACATTCTGGCCGGGCGCGGTGGCTCACGCCTGTAATCCTAGCACTCTGGGAGGCCGAGGCGGGTGGATTGCTCAAGGTCAGGAGTTCCAGACCAGCCTGAGCGAGACCCCGTCTCTACTAAAAATAGAAAGACATTATATGGACACCTAAAAATCTATATAGAAAAAATTAGCCGGGCATAGTGGCGCATGCCTGTAGTCCCAGCTACTCGGGAGGCTGAGGCAGTAGGATCGCTTAAGCCCAGGAGTTTGAGGTTGCTGTGAGCTAAGCTGACGCCACGGCACTCACTCTAGCCTGGGCAACAAAGTGAGACTCTGTCTCAACAAAAAAAAAAAAAAAAAAAAAAAAAATGCACATTCTTGCGCACCATCCCAAACGCATTAAATTAAAGTCTCTTGAGAGTAGAACTCAGGTGTGTGTGTGTGTGTGTGTGTGTGTTGTGTGTGTGTGTTTCACAGTTCTGCATATGAGACCTATTCTCCTTAAAGTCATAGAATCAATAATTTAATAATTGAAACCATTTATTTAACCATTATACTCTTAGGAGTATCCTTTTAATTTCATCCTTCAAAATTAAACATGACACATAAATCAACACTTTAGAGTTGAACAAATGAGCAATAAGCAGTCTCAACAGGCCCACAGCTGTGTGTTCTAATCTTGTGAATTAACAGATCAGTGCGTCTGATCTTCATAGCCATAAACTCAGGTACATGAAAAATATAATGCTCTCTATTTTTCCAAACTTAACTGTTCTTTCATGCTCCCATTCTATCTGATGGTAGTTTCCAGGAAAACCAGATTGTTTCAGGTTTAAACATGTTTAAATTTGAGTGTATATCTTTCAGACTTCTTTTTGGCTAACTACCTGAGTTCTGGGAACAGAGGGCTTAAGTGGCATCTTAGCATTAGGTGAGGTGACCGGTCGTTGGTCCATTACTGTCCATTAGGCTTCCCCTGAAATAGACAACATGCCCAAAGCCTCAGAGGTGGTCACTCTGCACACTGTTAATTGCTAAGGCATTCTTGTTCTGGCTGTAATTCATTGCGTGAGCCATGCCAACATCCATTACTGAAACCCTTCATTGTGACCGTGAGACACCCTATTGGTCTCACTTCTATTCAATTACTCACTAAATTCTGGACCCTTTTCAGAACACAGAAAGATCCAGCTGCTTTTCCATTAGGCTGTGCTAAGGTGGCGCGCTCCTATGGGGCTTCTCATTCCTGGGGTTCCAAACAAAAAATTGGGTATAGATCTTGTCTTAGTCTGTTTGTGTTGCCATAAAGCAATACCTGAGACCCTGGGTAATTTATAAAGAAAAGAGGTTTATTTGTCTCAGTGTTCTGCAGGCTGTACAAGAAGCATGGCACCGGCATGTGGTCCTGGTGAGGGCCTCCAGCTGCTTCCACTCACAGTGGACCGGGAAGGGGAGCTGGCATGTGCAGACCGCATGGTGAGAGAGAAGCCAGAGAGAGAGAGAGAGGAGGGAAGTGCCAGGCTTTTTTCAACAACCAGTTCTTGCTGGAAGGAAGAGTGAGAACTTACTCTAGGGAGAATGGCTCCAAGCCATTCATGAGGGATCCATGCCCAGGACCCAAACACCTCCCACTGGATTCCACCTCCAATACTAGGGATCAAATTTCTACTTGAGATTTGAAAGGGACAAATATCCAAACTGTATCAGATCTCCTCTGCTTTAGAAAACCCAAGAATCAAATAAAAGTTTCTTTTATCTCTCTTTCTTTGGAGCTTAATGCTTTAAAGTGGGGAGGAAGAGTGTAGAGCATTTCTTAGAGTTCCTTTCTAGCTTTTACACTTTGCTTTCTCTCTCCCTCTCCTTTCCTCTCTCCTTAACCTTTTATTTTATGCTTTGTGAGCATCAAGGGAAAACTCTGAGTTATAATTTTCCTGTTATACCTATTGATTAAGAACGATCTTAGCTCTTGATGCTCATGAGATAGTGGTCCTCGCAGAAATGCATACAAAGGTTGCATATTGTGACCACAATTATTTTCTGGTCATTTAAAATAAATGTTTTTTCCTAAAACTCTATTTTATTTTATTCTGTATTTCTATGGCTATATTCTTTTTATAAAAACAAAATTCATCCACAATAAAACCAAATCAACATTTTGTAGAAATGTATAAATAAAATAAACAATAAAAATAACAAAATAAAACTCTAAAAGTGAAATAACATCTCCCTCAGAGGTGTTAGACATGAGAAAAACCATCTTGGACTTTCCAACTGCATTCCAGCATGCTGAATGCAGCTCATGAATTTCACCATCCAATACCACGTGCTGTAGAAAATTCCCTCAGTTGGGCTTAGATAACCCGCACAAAGGTGAGAAATAATAAATTGTTGCTTTTCATCACTAAATATGGGATAGCTTGTTGCATGGCAATAGATAATTGACAATGATGTAAAAATGTTTAAAATTTTTATGTGAATTGAACTCTTAGGAGAGTCACATTGAATAAATTCAATAATCTTGCAAGCTGAAGACGTATAGAGAAGAATGAGGTGGTCTTTCTAGAACATAGAAAAGGGTTAAAAACCAATGAACTTAGAATGTTTTGCAACTTAAAAACAAAAAATTTATCAAACTATGGAAAGAAAAGTTAATCAAATTATTCAATATGATTTTCTGGAATATTTTTAATAGGCATTTCCAGACCATCCTACATCGGTCTAAAGTAGCAATATTCACACCTTTTTAACATATTTTTTAAAACAAACCAACTGTGAGGAACAAACTCCATGGTGACTCCCATTAATCACTACCTTCAGCTGTCCACACCCTTACCTAATCCACTCCCCTTGAGTGTGAGTAGAACCTGACTTGCTTCTAACCAATAGACAACGGAAAAAGAGAGAAGATGCCACATTTATGGTTACATAAGATTGCAGCTCCTTTCTTGCTAGAGACTCTTTCTCTGCAGACATCTTTGAAGAAGTAAGTGGCCACCTTGGATGGCCCATGCTGGAAGACAAGGGTGGCCTCTAGAAAATGAGGGTAGCCTACAGTCAACAGCTAACAAAAAATCAGGCCCAAGTTTTTGCTTTTTATGTTTTATTACTATGACTATATTCTTTTCCTTAAGGAAGCAAATTTTATCAGCAACCTGAATAAACTTGCAAATGGATTCTTCCCCAGTCAAGCCTCCCGATGAGAACTGAGCCTAACCGACATCTTGATCTAAGCAATCTCTTGGAACCCTAAACTGTGTTCAAATCCCTGAACCACAGAAACTGTGAGGTAGTAAGCATATGTTGTATTAAGCCTCTGAGTTTGTGGTAATTTGTTACATAGCAATAGATCAGTAATATTAAAAATTTTCAGCATGTGCTCTGACTTAGTCTCTTATAACAAAAATACAAAATAAGTAGCTTATAAATAATGGAAATTTCTTTCTCATAATTAAAATTAAAATTAATTACTTATCTTAATTGAGGTCTCAAAAATGTACATATAACATTTATAATGCATATAATATTGTGGATGGTATATAATAAATATCACTTATCCATAAACAAATATTAGGATTATATGCTATACTTTTTTTTTACCATATGAAATACAAATTATATTTTTCAATCTAAAAAAGATAAAAAGAGATAGAGTTGGAAAAGAATGTTTTCTTTAGCCTCTTACACACACAAACACAATCTTTTGGATCCTGGTCACTTTAGTTTTATGCCTATGAATTTGGGGAATCCTGCATTTAACCTAACCTATTCTGCTGAGCTGCAACTCTTTGCACATCAGGATTCTGGCATGTTAAGTTCTATGGTTGCCCCAAAACAGGTATTGTGAGATTATTCCTGAATCTCGACATGACTTAGCGCTGCCAGCTGCTGGTGGGAGCGTGGCAGAGACTTGCGCTCAGAACTGAAGTCTGTGATTTACTTGCAAAGTGCTGCTAATGCACCGAACGCTGCCCGTGTAATTACATAACACTGCCACAAACTCAGCTTTTTCTCTTAAATAACTTTTTGGGAACAGAAAAGCTGGTAAGAATTATCTAAATAATGTAATGTATGTTTGTATTATGAAGGATGTATAAAAATTGTAAAATTTCTTGTCCATCCAAAAGGAAGTCTACTTTTAACAATTAGGTACTCAGAATAGCTCAGCAAAAGCCCAGACCACCTTCACAGAACATATTTTAGATTATCTAAGTAGCAAATACATTTTAAAAAAAAAATAAGAAATAATCTGGAATCTCATACAAAATTTTTAGATGTAGAAGCTCCTTTATCTCTTATTCCTTCATTTCCCATGACTCCTTTTTCACTTGAGTCACAGCCCTTTTTAGCGCCTTTGGGATTTCCTTGGTGCTGTACATCACCCTCAAGGGTCCACAGTGGCCTCGTGAAGTAGTGAAGTGGAGTAGCAAAGGTTCCCCTGAAGCCTCCAACACCTGGGAGTTCTTTCCTACCATCTTAGTTTTGCTTTCACTGATTCCTCTTAATCTCATGCTCATTGTGGGTCCATTAAAGCCGTGCTCCCCAACCCCCTGTCCGCAGACCCGATGCCAGTAGCACGCAGCCTGTTATTAGGAACAGGGGCCCACAGCAGGAGGTGAGCGATGGGCAAGCCAGCCAAGCTTCATCTGTATTTACAGCCACTCCCCATCTCTTGCATCTCCACGTGAGCTCTGCCTGCCCCCTTCCTCCACAGCCCCATCCGTGGAAATACTGTCTTTCATGAAACCAGTCCCTGGTGCCAAAAAAGGTTGGGGACCACTGCATTAAGCACCTGAGTTCCGTTCTTAAGTATGTGAGAGAGCACAGTGAGTGCTATCTGATACATTCTGGCGTTCAAGTCATTCCAATTTGTTGAGAAAGCAACAAATTGGTGCCAAAAGTATACTTTTAGATATAACATTTAGCAGTTTTGATTTTATAAAAAAAGTATTGGATTATGCAATTATTAGTCCCTATTGTTTTGTCTCTCAAAGTGTCCTTACAATCTATTTCTGGGGTTAAAAATAGATTGCATGATATCATACCTAGTGCATTTTTTTATTCAAAAGGTAAATATTCTTGCTATCATAAATTATATTTTTTAATGTGAGCAATCACACTAAACCAGAAAAAAAGTTAATACTGCACAAAATGAAGATTGTTGCAGAATAAAATATTCACTGATGACTTTAAATCTATTTGTTTTTAAGGACAATGAATTTGATTAATTGAAAGGTATTAGATCCTTTGTACATGGCAGGTATAGAGAAATGATTTGCTAATTTTCCTTTCCCCCCCTCCTGTTATAGATTAAACAAACATTGTCGAATTCTAAGTATTATTAGCTCTACATATGGATTGCCATAATGATTTACATGTAATTTATAAGCGTTACTGTTGATCTTATGATTCTAATTATAAAACAAGTAAATGAATATTCTATTCAATCATAACACCAGACTTAAAAGCAAAGAAGTTTCATGTCACAAAGATATCATTCTCCAGAAACACGACTCTAATGAATGAATTAATTTTTTCTCTGAACCTCATTTTTCTCATCTGTAAAATGTCAGTGACCTTATATTAGTAGGTCATGCATTTTGTAAGTCTGCACTAGGGTGACATATCATCATAACAGACATTACTCATTGCTGCTTTGACTAGGATTCCAATTTTGGCTTAAAAAATAACTCTATTATATCCTGTTGAAGCTAATGTTTAAATAACTTTACAATATCCTCCTACAGAAGAAACGCATACCTTTACTTTTTGATTGTAGTATAATTTGAATGAGAATCAAGTCCTTTTTCAACTGTAGATTAGCACCAGGGCAATTGTCCTATTTCAACTGTCCTGTTTTAAACATTCCTATAGTCTTCATAAGAATATTTCTTCCCTAGAACTGTTTTTAATAATTTAGACTTTTAGCATGAACTGGAAGACTGGATAGAAGGTTATGAGACTTGATTTCTATTTCTGACACTGTAACTAATTTGCTATTCTTTGGGGACAAAGTATTTAACTTCTTTTTATTTCAGTTTTACCAGTTATAAATTAGTATAAAAATGGCTTCTAGGATAGAATGTCTGCAAACTTATTTTTACTAAGGCAAATATGATTTAAATACATATATATGAATAAAAAATAGGTAAAGGTGAGTGAAGGCTGGGTGGCATAAACCTCATACACGACAATCTTATGCAAGCGTATCTATTATAGATCTCGGATCAGTATTAATTACTAATTTACCTTTCTCTTCAAAGGAAACACATGGGATAATTACTTGGCTTTCTTTTAAGAATATTTTAAAACAAAAGAAAGGCAAAGAGGCTTAGTAGTTTTTTTCCTTTTTTAAAAAAATAGAACAATAATTGCCAAGACCAAACTCTGTGGGGAATAGTGAGAATCGTATGGTTAACACCTATGATTCCAGCAGTGCTTGGCTGATGGTGTCTCATCCTTTTTTTGTTAAAATTGGACAGAGTAGAAATTAGGATGGGAGATATCCAAGTCAATTTCTTCCCTAAGGTTCCTCAAACTTTTGAAAACTTTACATGTCCTCATTCTTGCTTCTGATGTTTTTTTATTGCTTATTTCTAAAATTCAGGTAACCCTCAGGATGAGACTCTCCTGTGGAAATGGAAACAAAGTGAGACATCTCTAAAAAACAAGATTTCATAAATCAGATGTGCTGGTACTTTCCATCAATGTTGATCACGTTTTGCTTTTTACAATTGCTATTCACTTAAAAAAAGGAGACACTGTTTATATCCCCCACAACTAAGATTGTTAACTTAGGCCTAAATAATTTATATTGTTTCATTTTCTATTTCTAGCTGTTTAGAAAATATTGCTCTTGTCAAACCTTAGCCTGTTAGAAATAAGCCCGTGAGAGTTTCAAAAATGTATTTTCAGTGCAGAGCAGTGGCACGGTGCATTTTTTCTTTTCCCAACCATTTTTAGTTCCCAAACTCTCTGGGAAACTGAAGTAGCCAAGTTTTACTTCAGAGATGAAAAGATTCCCAAATTAGTTCTGGGTCTCAGAGGGCGCCTAAAGAACTTCTTATTAGTAATATAAGTTTATTATCTGGCAATCATCTAAAGTGTAGTGCTTTACATTTCAAAAACCAATAAAAAAGAATTCCTTTTTTTTAGGAAGCTAAAATGCTAACACTTAATTCCTCTTTTTACCAAAAAGAGAGGGAAAGAAGGAACAAAAGAAATATCTAGGAGGGGATAATGAAGGATAAACGGTTGAAACTGAAATATGATTTAAGAATTTAGATGAAACAAGAGGGGATTTATTCCTCTTGAGCTTTTTTCTGCAAACTACATTGCCTACTCTAAATGTCCATTCCTCCTGTATGACTGAGAATATTGCCAATTATTTAGTCTCTAATTGAATTACTGATGCTTTTATTCAACAGGTATCAAAATGAATTAGGATCACCTATAAGTAGTGGGAGTTCTGCTCTTGGATGTTTCTGATGAACACAGAAAAGACATCAAGAGGTTTTTTTTTTTTTTTTTTTTTTTTTTTTCAAGTTGGTGAAAACAATCATAAATTTTTCTGTAATAAGTTGAACTATAGGAACTTCTGTTCAAATCTCATTTACATAGACTTTCAAATATGTTCCCCTACAAGTAGGTTAGGTGGGCCAACAGAAGCCATGCAATTAACCTAGTTATGTAACTTGGGAGAAACTTAGTGGTGATAGTGGAATATTTCAGGAAGGCCTGACTAGAATAGTGTAGCATTTTTGACCTATCAGATTAACAGTAATCCCATTACCAGATGGTTTGACAGCATCAGGATATTGTCTCTTCTCTTGTAAATCTAGAACACTAATCACAATATATATGCACATATATATGCACATACATACACACACACATATTTCTAAAACATTATTTATCCTCTCATCTAACTAAATAGTGGTTAGTGATCAAAACAATTAACATGAAACAGAATACTTGGTACTTTGGATCTGCTAGTATAAATAATTATTTCTTGGAAAAGAAGACTTGGGAAAAAAAATGAGAGACAAAGTACTTTTAGGTAAATGTGGATTGTATCTATGCATTCCAAGCCTCAGAAATATGTGTAATAATGCTTAAAGTGTAATAATTTATTTAAAATGTTAAATAAGTTCAAATTCTCCCAAACAACCAGTCAGAACTCCCTTTTTTAGGGAAAATATAGAAGAAAGCATGAGGAAGGTTTTGCTTGCTTCTGTAAAGTATCACTTACTATTTCCAACTGAAAGTAAAAATAAGGGTAACAGAATCAAAATTTCCTATCTGGAGGCTAAGTTGTTATTTAGTTATGAATTAACAGATTTGTTGTTTAACTCTTTTTGGTTCACTAGAATTCTAGTAGTAAGTTCTTCATAGAGCAATGGTGTGAATTGCGTGAGTGGTCCAACATAATTTAATGGAATTTCATCTCTTTTCGAATCCATCTTTGAAGGCTGGGCAGTTTAGTAAAAGTTCTATCTCTGCATCTCTTCAAACATCTGTTCTAGAGAATTTTCTTAGATTAAAAAAAAAAAAAAATGAGACCTTACCAAAAAAAGGGGGGAGGATTGTGTGTTATTTAACCTCTCTGTTTATGTTTCCATATTGCATAATGGAAGTAATAATTCAATTTACCTTATATGATAGCTTTGAGATTTAAACAAAATAATCATTCTAAAACACCTCATTTAAAATAAGTATAAAAAGAATTTAGGTATTTTAATCAATGTCACAATTAGAAGTGTTTATTAATATTCAAATATTTGAGTGTCTGCTTTGTAGCAGACATTGGTATTGTAAAACTTATCTGGTATATTCTTGGTAGTTTGATCTCATAAATTATCATTGATATATAATGTAAATTTTACAAGTGAAAGAATAATAAATAATTTATAGTGCCCCAAAACAATTACAACAATAACATCAAAGATCATTTATCACAGATCACTGTAACAGATACAATAATAATGAAAAGAATTGAAATATTGTGAGAATTAGGAAAGTGTGAAACAAAGACATGAAATGAACACACGCTGTTGGAAAAATGGTGCCAATAGACTTGCATGCTTGACGCAGGGTTGCCACAAACCTTCAATCTGTAAAAAATTCAGGATCTGTAAAGCACAATAAAATGAGGTATGCCTGTAATTATAGTTGACCCTTGAACAACACTCCGGATTTGAACTGCTCAGGCCTAATTATGTGTGGATCTTATTTCACCTCTGCCACTCCTGAGACAGTAAGACAAACCCCTCCTCTTCCTCTTCCTTCTTGGACTACTCAACATAAAGGTGATGAGGATGAAGACCTTTATGATGATCCACTGCCACTTAATGAATAGTAAATATACTTCTTCTTCCTTATGATTTTTCTCAATAACATTTTCTTTTTTCTAGCTGCATTATAAGAATACAGTATGTGATACATACAACATACAAAATATGTGGTAATTGACTGTTCACGTTATTGGTAAGGCTTCTGGTCCACAGCAGGCTACTAGTAGTTAAGTTGCTGGGGAATCAAGAGTTATACACTTATTTTTGACTATGCTGTAGGTCAGTGCCCCTCAGCCCCATCTATACTATTCAAGGGTCAAGTGTACAATACTTACAATTATAATTCACAAATACAGAAATAACTATGGAAGCGTGACTCAAGAAAGTATACTGAGAGCAATGGTACAGGAGTTGTGGGGACAAAGAGTTGGTCTTATTGAGTGATTGGGAATTTCTTGGAGAAGGTTGGAGGAGGATGCAGTTTGGACAGACAGAGGCCATTCCTGTCCGAACACTTGGCGGGAGTAGGTGGCGAGGAGGAGGAGGGTGTGGAGTGTGCTGGGGAAGAGCAGGGAAGTTTGGAGCGTATGATATCATGAGAAATATAGTGAGATAAGATTTACAAAGTGGTTAGAGGCTAGAAAAGGGAAGACCCTCAATGCTGGGCTGAAGATTTTAAACTTGAAGCACCATGAAAAGGTTTCCAGCAGAAAGTTAAGTGATCAGAGCTATATTTCAGAAGAACTAGGTAGATGGAGAAGTACAGATGGACTTAGGGCAGGGACTTAGCAAGGGCAGGGACAAGTCAATGTTAGGGAGTTCAGTTTCAAACAGGTTGAATTTGAGGTACTTGTGAGATGGTACCAGATTGGAGTGTTAAAAATAGGATTACTAAAACTTGTCGTGCTGAGTAAGAAGCGCTGGTTCTGCTAATATTGCCAAGGGAAGATTGAATTCTCAAGAACGTTAAGTCAGCATTCAGAGGAGGTAAATGTAGGAAGTCATAACAGATTGAATTTGTTAATTTGGTGATTCTGATATAACTATTCCTGACAATGTGACTTCATACATTAATAGAAAAGCGTTGCACTGAGACTGATGCAGCCTTGACTGTACGTCAGTGTGGAAAGTGCTGTAGAAAATGCCCTAGGAAACAAAGTTCTATTCAAGTGGTTGGAATTGGAAGATTCATCAGTGTGACGTGACTTTGTTAATTATCATACCTAAAGTTACACTAAAGCAGTGGTTCTCAATGTGTGGTCCGTGGGAATCTGTCATTCAAGAAACTTATTTTTGGCCCTACCCTAGACCTGCTGAATGGGGAACTCTCAGCTTGGGGCCCAGAATTCTTTCCAGGTCATTTGGATGCACGCTGAGGTCTGAGAACCACAGCACTAAAGCTGTGGCAGCCACAGTGGTTCACTGTTCTGAGCGAAAGGGAGCAGTAGCCCTGGGAACACTAGTGTCCGTAACAAACTCGTTGTAAGAAGCAGGCAGCTCTCTCCTCTCTGTCACATGGTATGTGCATTAAATAGGGATGCTGGTGTCAAATTGGCTCCCTAGGGAAGCTCATCTGGCACCTGCTTCCACTTGCCACAGGTCCTTAGTTAAATCTGAGATCAGCGAGAAAGAAAGGAAAACCATTTTTGTCTTTCTCTTTGCCCGGTAGTCTATTCTTCATCCTTCCTGTTTGTTTTAGGGCTAAATTATGTCCCCCCTAAAAAAAGGCTGTGGAAATCCTAACCCCCAGTACTTTAGAATGTGACCTTATTTGGAAACAGGGTTTTTACAGGTGTCAAGTTGAAATGAAGTCATTAGGGTGGGCCCTAATCCAGTCTAACTGGTACCTTGATTAAAAAATGGATATTGAGACACAGAGACAGACACATGTGTTCGGACTGATGTGCCCATAAGCCAAGGAGTGCCGAGGATTGCTGGCAAGCGCCAGAAGCTAGAAGAGGCCAGGAAAGACATTCCTGGAGGGGCTTCACGGAGCGCGTGGTCCTGGTGACAACTTGATGTCAGGTTTCCAGCTTCCAGAGGTGTGAGACGATAAATTTCTGTTGTTTGAAGCTACCCAATATTTGGTACTTGGTTACGACCGCCCTAGGAAATGAATACACTGCTCAAAATTCTCTAAGTCAGAGTGTGCAGGAGCACTGTGACACTGACTGCCACCCGGTCACATTGGAGACTACAAGATATTAGAAAGGAAAGAGAAGATGCCCACAGAAACATACAGTGTAACTCTGCTGGGACTGTGGGTGCAGAAGCCTTTCTGAGAGAGGAGGGAGCTTCAGGGAGAGGTCAGCTTCCTGCTGGAAGCTCTGGACTCAGAGCTTGATTAAGTGTACACATATAAGAGACTCAACTGTTTTGAAAGTATGTTTTGTTAGTTGAACTTTCATACTGTTTGACTATGAACCCTGTTCAGAGCTTCCCAGGAGAACACAGGCCGGGACTGAGCCATCCGCAGGAGCCGGGGTGCACCCTCAGTCCCGGCCTCCCGTGGCCGCAGCTGCGGGGCAGGCTGCGGAGGCAGGTAGCGTAACTACGTAAAGCCCAACTGTTAGGAAGGAGGTCGAGGAAGGCAAGCTAACTCATATAAGGCTTATTTTTCTAAACTGAATAGTGGAGAAAAAAAAAATCATGGGAAAATTGGGCTCGATGTTGCCACATTTATTGCCTTGGATTTCAAGTTAAAGCTTAACGTTGAAGAAAGAACTTTGAAAAAATCTTACTTTATCTACTGTAATGACATAAACATTCATTAATGAAAGTGATAAGGCTTAAATGCTGTCAATAAAAACATTACAGCTGTACCACGCCTAAGTCTAAGACACACTCTAATGGCAGATTTTAGGGCTAATTCAGAAAAACAGGCTTCAGCTGGGGACTGCAGGGAGGCCGTGTTGAAGTCTTCAGTAAGTCATCAGAGAACTGTTTTTTTTAAGTAGAAAGCAAAGCTGTCTTTCAGATGGGTCTAAATCTTTGGAACTGGGAGTGGGGTTTGGAATGGAAGGTCTCTTAGCCCACTACAAGCTATGCCAAAGGAGATTACAGAAGGGAAACTTCCAAATGATGCTAAAACAAACAAACAAAAATATTGAAGCTCATATAGTCATAGCTCTCCCTCATCTCTTTCAATTAAATAATTAATTTATTCAACAAATATTTCCAGTGTAGCACTCTGGGAGGCCGAGGTGGGCGGATCGTTTGAGCTCAGGAGTTCGAGACCAGCCTGAGCAAGAGCGAGACCCCATCTCTACTAAAAATAGAAAGAAATTATATGGACAGCTAAAAATATATATAGAAAAAATTAGCCGGGCATGGTGGTGCATGCCTGTAGTCCCAGCTACTCGGGAGGCTGAGACAGGAGGATCCCTTGAGCTCAGGAGTTTGAGGTTGCTGTGAGCTAGGCTGACGCCACGGCACTCACTCTAGCCCGGGCAACAGAGTGAGACTCTGTCTCAAAAAAAAAAAAAAAAAAACAAATATTTCCAGTGTGTACTATTAGCTGTCATGTGGTAGATCATGAGTATAATGATGAAGTAGATAGAATAAAATTTTCTCAGTTGAGCTTATATTCTAGCACATCATAAAAAAAATCAACTTGTTCTTCACCCCTTTTCTTGTCCCTCAAATATGCTCATGTTTAGATGACGTTATAAAAGTTGAAGAAAACTGTAACCTAAGGATTCAAAGGACATTACAGATTTTCATTCTGAGGGACACAAATCATCACAGTGAGGCAATAAGTTGTCACAGTTATAAACAGGATATTCTGCTCAATAGAAAAGACATTGCTGAATTCTGTCCCTATCTCTCTCCTTTTTTGGCATTTGCTTCATTTTATGACATTTTATGGCTTTTTTATGGCCCTAAAAACTACACAAGCTTTTCTAGCATATTATAATATTCAAAAGACAACTCTCATAGATGATTAAATTTTCAGAGTTGGTTGGAATTTGGAGTGTATTCAGTTTAACCTTTGAATTATCTCTTTTTAACACAAACGAAAGCTACTAAGTGCCTACGTTATTTTGTATCTGCTGGCTTAAGACTGTAAAAGTCATTAGTCATTAAGGATGTCAGGATGTCTCTGGTGTCCACGTCGGGTTGATACATAGGCACTGTAGCCACGTTACTTGAGAAGCTGGTTTTTTTCAGATGAAATTCTCTCCTTATTTTTTATCTTAGCTTTATAAGTGGCCAGGAGGCTGTAATATTATGAATCATTTGAAGAGCACCAACAGGACACACAATGTTCAGAAGGTGAAGTTACACCAGGGAGGCTTACAGAATTGTCTTCTCAGGAGACGCAGTAGCATAGTTATTTGGTAGGCTTGATAGGAGGAGTGAGTCAGACCTTAGAAAACAAGCACCCACATCTCTTCATAAATTCAGGCCTACGTGACCTACTGAGTTTGGGGATTACGTTCTATTCTGAGGAACTCATTTTAAATTCAGCTGCTTATTGATTTTAGATACTCAGAACATCATCTTCTTTCAACAAAGTGAACATTTGGACGTGAGTAGCATTTTTACAAAGGGTATTGACATTGTTCAAGCTGACTCAAGTGAGTTGGTTCATTTATGAGCTATGCAGCAGGATAAGGGCCGGTGGTAGTATAAGCATCGCAGTCCGGAGTTCCGCTCCCTTTAGAACCCTCCTCCCCAACACACAGAGTTTGCAGAGCCTCTCAGGTGTGGACAGTCCTCGTCTCAACACATGCACACAGCCCTTGTGCTCAGGTGTGACAAGGAAGTATCAGAGTTTCCCACTCTCAAGAGGCCATGGGGTTTGACCAGTGTAGTAGACTAATGAGTCAGAATGGTCTTCGCTTTGTAAGACACTGTAGAAAGAGCAGGATCCCAATAAAGACTGAGCACAAATTTCTTACCAATTTGGCAAAAAAGGGAGTCAGAACTAATTAAAATTGATTTAGAGAAATCAAAGAAATGTGGTATTTCTTGTTGATGAATATGTGGCTAGTTATAAATCTACATATAGCTAATGTGCATTCATTACAATAAAATTATAAGAGTTGACAGAAATATCAAGAAACTGAATGGTTGGCAGAAAGATTAAAGAAGGCTTTTCTCATTATTTTACATGATATGGGAGATGATTAAACAAATTATTTATATTTTTCCTTTAAAATTAATCTTGAAATCATGTTGTAGAAACCAAGATTTATTTAAATATAAATTATTGATATAATGACGCTTTTTCTTCTGTTTATTTTTATATTCAGATTCTGACACTTCACTTAAAAAGAGACTGTCTATAAAATGACTACTAAAAGTGTTAAGTAGAAATTATGGTTTCATATCCTTTTTAATATTAATGATCATATTTATTTTTAATTAAAATATCACATGCAATTTTTACAAAGAGAAAAGGCATCAAGTTGGAAAACAATAAGAATAAAAGTGAAAAGAAACATAGTAAAAAGAAAAACATGAAAAAATACAAATTGGTTATATCGTGATAAACTTTGGTAGCTAGTTTTTATCCAATTACTTAACAGTTCCTCAAATCAGAGTCTTGAAGCTTATTTCTACATTTACTCAAATGAAATGAAGTAGGAAATCTTTACTGACCCATCACATCTAATGTATATTTAGGGTTCTCAACCCATCTTTGCCTTTCCTATCCAGCAGGTATACGTGCGTGTGTGTGTGTGTGTGTGTGTGTGTAAAAGCAGAGAATGCCTCAGTATCAATATCCATTTTTATACCTGAGTTAAGCTCTGCCTGTTCCCCACACCATCCTTCTTGCCTATTCCATGAATGAAGAGGATGGACTGTCAATCGTGGGCTTGGCTGCTTCCCAATATCTAAGACCAATTCTGAGTCCAGACAGGAGCAAAATGTCTTGCTCAACCTTTTTGAGACTCACAATCAAAGCACTCTGGTTGGTAGTTATACAATGACTGTCAAATAATTGTAATTGTGAGTTTATTTCATTCTCTATACCTTGTCTCCAGCTCTGGCTTTCTTCCTTCCTTGTCTGTTGCTTTGCCTTGGCTTAGTAGGCTGCCGAGTCCATTTGGAGATTTCTTTCTGAGCACTGCACAGGCACAGGTAACATATCCACGAGGCCAGTCTTGATAGTATCCTTGACTTAAGCCACCTCTACTTGCTTCTCTTTCAGACCTTCACCTCTCATGATGGCTACTTTAGCCATCTAGTGGTTCAAGATAAAAACTTTTGTGTCATTCTTGAATTCTTTCTTTTCCTCATACATAGAGGACCCATAAATCTAGTTTGTCGAGTACATTCCCAGTTTATGTTTGTTTTCCCAGCATTAATATTAATAGAGTTTTCATTCATTTTCCAGTTGTTCTGATTTGGGTAACAAATTGTATGTTCGTCTAATTCCTATCCCACAGAGCTTTCTATACAATGCTTCAAAAATCGTACTGGCACTACTTTTAAAATATATTCAGTATTCATTCACTTCTCCCCATTTCCAACAAACTGCCATGGTCCACATATATCTCTCTCCTTAGACTACAGCAACAGCCTTTAAGCCGGTCTTCCTGCTTCTATAATTGTTTCACTATAGTCTATTCCCTACCCAGGAGTAAGCGTATGTCACTTCCTTACCACAAAATTCCAATAACTTCCCATCTGAGAGCAAATCTGAATATATTGCCATGCCCTATAAGGCCAGAAGCGATCCTGCCTCTGTTTAATCTTTGCATAGTTATATGTTAACCCTCTTCCTCTTCAGTTTTTCCCCTAGCTGTTTTAGACTTCTTGCTGTTTGGAAAACACATTAAGCTCACTCCCATCTTTGTAGTTTTTATCCTGTCTACCTGGAGCTCTCTGCCCCTGGCCTCGGTATGAGTAAAGCTCTGACTTTACTCAGGTATCTCTCCACTCAAAAGTCAATTCATCTAGGAGACCTTTCTGACTATCTTTTTTTGAGCATCTGTGCTGATTCAGCACAGGAAACAGAAATAGCTGTAGATGTGTCAAACAGCAAAGAATTTAATTAAAAAATTGGGAGCTTATAAAATCATTAGAAGGGAGGAAAATCAAGGAATCACCTCTGGACACCTAGTTTCTGGTCACACCACTATAGAGTTCGGGAAATTGCTGCTGCCACTGTTACCTCCATGGCTGCTACCATGGCCACCTCACACCCATGAAGCAGGTGTTAAACGGGGAATACATGTTTACATCTACTGAAGTCTGCCAGTTGGGTGCCGCCAGTGCAGAAAAATGGCCTCTATCTCCCTGAACCTTCCACAGTTTTTGCAAGGGCATATGACTGGCAGAACCTAAATCTCACCTAGTGAGCTGGCTGAAAAGGAGTCTGGGAAACGTATTCCTTATTCCTCCAATCCTAGAGTAACTAGAGGACACAGAGGGGGAGGGGCTGGGTGCAAAGTGCCAGCAGATACAGAATCCACTGGGTCTTGGCACACTTTCTTTTTCACTCTGTTTTGTCTCTAAAGCATTTATCACTACCTAAAATATTTATTTGCTTGTTATTTTTTGTCTTTTCTAATAAAATCTAAAGTTTAAGACATGAACTAGAAAAATGCCTGTTTGCTCAACGTACAGCACTTGAGAGGTAGGTGCTCAATGTATGAATAAATAAAGGAATCTTTACTCTCTCAGATAGGCAGATTTAAAATATAAAGTTAAATAGCATGCTCCATATTTTTCAGGAAGTATCAGCAAAGGTGATTCCATTGGATAGAAAAAGGGAAAGCCATTAGGAGTTAGTTAAATTAGTAAATTTAGGAGAAACTTGATTTTAGGTCAAAAAGATTTTGTGGGAATGAAACCAACCAATTAATTGAAATTTTGTAATTATAACTGGAAATTATATTTGCTTCTCTTGGAGAAGGAAAACAAACAGATATCTGATACCTGGAAGTAGCAGTGACTTTCCATTAGTTTTTCTACCTCTCACTATTCCCCATAGAGGAGTGGTCGGACTGTTGGGATCGTGACGGCCTGCGTATGCTGCCTTCGTCTTTCTTCTCTCGCTCTCGGGAGCTGACTGCTGCCAGGCCAAATGACTGACACCGACTGGGCCAAGCTTTGCTCTCGCAGGCAGTAGCCAGCGATTGTCCGGCTACTTTGCCCATGACTGAGGAGTTAAGATCAATTCATGTGCAAAGAAATAGAAGACTATTTTGACCTCCTGGGTGAAACTATGTTCTTCAATAATGAATCAGATTATGTTTTTTCCTTAGTTGTCTTCTGTGTCTGTTATAGCAGATCTCAAACTTACATACACATCGGAATCAGAGCTTTCAGATATATTGATGCCTGGGTCCCACTTCCACAGCGACTGACTTAATTGTTCTGTGGTGCAGGCTTGAGAATTGGGATGTTTAAAAGCTCCCAGGGAGACTCTAATAATCGGTCATGGTTGCCTTTGTGAAGGAGTGTTAATTAGTATCCTCCAAATCAGCGCCACAGATTTTAGTAGTGTTTTGCTTACCACATGTTACGGGTTGAATTATGTTCCCCTCAAAAATACATTGAAGTCCTAATCTCTGCTACCTATGAATGTGACCTTATTTGGAAATATTAATAGAGTCTTTGCAGAAATAATGAAGTTAAAAGGAGGTCATTAGGGTGGGTAAGCTAATGACCGGTATCTTTATAAGAAGAGAACACACACACGGAAGAGGACCATGTGAAGACAGAGGCAGATATTAGCGTTATATTGTCACAAGCCAAGGAATGCCTGTGGCTACTGGAAATTGATAGAATCAAGAACAGATCCTCCCCTAGACTCGCAGAGGTCCTCAACCTTTTTGGCACCAGGGGCCGTTTTCATGGAAGATAATTTTGGAGGTGATGGTTTCAAGCACACTACATTTATTGTGTATTTTATTTCTATTATTATTACTTTGTAATATGTAATGAAATAATTATACAACTCACCATAGGTTAGGGATCACTGCCCTAGAGGCTTTGGAGGGAGGATGGTCCTGCCAACACCTTGATTTCAGACTTCTAGCTTCCAGAACTTTGAGAGAATAAATTTCTGTTGTTTTAAGCCACTGGGTTGTGGTACTTTGTTATGGCAGCCTTAAGAAGCTAATATAGGAAACCTAAAAGTGTTTGTTGAAAGTACATTTCAAAGACTAGCACATGTTTAGAGATCTCATGTTCCAAGTACAGAAGGCCATTAGATGTTGCTAAACACTTCACTTCAACAGCCAGCACACTTTTGTAGTCCTAGATTCTACTACAGTCATTCTTCAGAGAATGTACTTGCAGAATCCCCTGGGCTCTCACCTAAGGAATTTATCACACCCTTCACACGCTTCTAAGAATTCTTGCAAGAAGATGCAATATGATAAATTCCTAAGGTGAGAGCCCAGGGGATTCTGCAACTACAGTCTCTGAAGACCCTATAAATAATGCATGCTCAAATATATACCAATTGACTTTTCCTGGACATCCACCAAGAGTCTATAAGAACTTCTAAATTCCTAAGAACAGTGACCCCTATACATTTAGATAATTATTTTGCACTTATATTGACACATGTGCCCAAATATTATTTTTTAAAAATGCCCCTACTACAATTTTTACTATCCAGACACATGTTTTATGTGCTTCCTCTCCCTACCAACCAGGTGATTGGACCAGGAATGATCATTTGATCCAATGACAACCTACTCATAGATTAGCCTACAAAATATGTTGTATGAGTAGTCACAGAAAGATGATCTGAATGCATCAAATTACCTCCGAAGATAATTTGAACTGAAGAATTCTAAGGAATTAGATCAGTTGGGAACATGAATAAAAGTCAACCATCTTCTATAAAGAATTGGTTTGTGTACAGCTAAAGTTATGAGGAAACATACTGTGAGCAGCATTGGGAGACAGCACCCAGAAAGACATGGAGCAGACGCACTGGTTGAAGCAGCGTCTCCAGAGGAATGATGCTATGTGGGGGGAAGAGAGAGAAACAAGATCATAAAAAATGCTTTCATAAGGACAGCCTTCCTGACTCCAGTTCTAGTCTGTATGTAGCTTCCAATAGACTCTTTTAGTGTAGTCTAAGTCTTCACTTTAAACCAAAGATGCAAATTAGAATAATACTCTATGTGTGGCAAGCCATTTGCCTTAAATATAATTTACTACTCAAGTTTTTGCATGCAATGTTAATATAATATACTTGGGAATTTCTAAAAAGAAATTCACCAGCTGTGATAAACCTTGAAGAATCTCTCCCTATTATAAGTTACATTGCAATAGTCTCATGCCTAAATCAAAAGCGGAAATTCTGGGTTGTGGGTAGGATTCAGCCTACAAACGGTATCTGATTGGTCTGTTCTATATTTTTATTTGGAATATTGTACATAAAAATTTGGATTTTTATCTTCTCTTGAAATGTTAGACCTGAAGATGACATGCTAATATCATTTTTGAAACAACAGTTTGTTGGATTTGAACAGAGGCTATGTGCTTTGACTGTT
The DNA here is from genome assembly GCF_041146395.1 of Eulemur rufifrons. NCBI lineage: Eukaryota > Metazoa > Chordata > Mammalia > Primates > Lemuridae > Eulemur > Eulemur rufifrons. Next base: position 44,996,775 of record NC_091000.1, on the reverse strand, counting down.
GCTAATATTTTCTAGTTTGTTACAGTTCACCATTGTATAGTGTGTTTAAGTTAGCTGCTGCTTGAATTGATTTTGTACTATATTTTTTTTTTATGGTACAAAAGTGTGTGTTTGTGTTTGGGGTGGTGGTGGTGGTGTGACTGTCCCTGATAAAATGAGACAGAAATTTTTTGTTGTTTTTAGAGTTAAGATTAGTTTTATATACTTAACCTAAAAACAGAGTATTCTTTACTAAAGAATGTAACTTAAGAAAGTATTATATTAATATTATCTACCTGGTCCAAAACTGTATTTGATATAGCAAGCCCAGGCTGAAATGAAAGGAAAATCTTTTTGCTTCAAAATAAAATATCACAGGGGAATTAACAAAGTGTTACTGACAAACTTGCTTTCCTTGAATTGTCTAGGGCGTTTAGACTGGAGACTATTAACCACAATCTCTTTGCTTTTTCTTTTAAAAAAAATACTTAAAATCTTTATTCATACCTATGCTATAAAATTTTACATAAATGTAAATATATCACACACAATGCTTTTTTGTTGTGAAATCCTTTTTTTTTTTTTTTTTCACTTTTTGGTTGAGTCCTACTCTCTCTGTTTGACCCTTTGACCTTCATCAGTCACCCCTTCCATCCACTCCAAGCATATAACCCATGTTAACCCTTTAGTGTGTATCTCTTGATATAGTTTCCTATAAGCTTCTAATCATGTACTGAGATAAACATACCACACCTTCCTTTACTAAAATGTTTTTAAGTTTCATGGTTTTGTATTTGGGGGTTAGATTACAAGATTGGGAATTTGGGGTTCAACAATATAGGCATATTTCATTTCAAATTATGATGACCACATTATACTCCAAAAAGTCAGCAGCAATTCACATTTCCAGAGAAATCTATGAGAATACCCTTTTGTTGGCATTCCCAACCAGCACTAGATGTTAGAGAGCTTTTAATTTTTGCCAGTTCAATTTATGCAAAGTGATTTCATTGTTATATTATTAATGTCTATAATTACTAGTGAATTGAGTATCTTTGCAATTATTAGACATTATAATGCTAAATTGTGAACTAATTTGTCATGAGCATTTCCATTTTTTTTATTTTCTAGTCTTTTGCTTGCCAATATTTAAGTAGGCCTTTTAATATAATCCATATTAACTTTTTATGTTATATTTTCACTGTAGTTTTATTTAGCTATTACATACCTGGCCTATATTTATCTTAACATTATCATTCAATGTTTTTAATTTTATGTAGATTTTACAATGGTGATCTAGCACCTCTTGTATTATCCTGGATAGACCTGGAGTCCATTCAACTAAGTGAAGTATCACAAGAATGGAAAAACAAGCACCACATGTACTCACCGTCAAATTGGTATTAACTGACCAACACTTAAGTGCACATATGGGAATAACATTCATCAGGTGTTGGGCAGATAGGAGGGGGAAGGAGGGGATGGGTATATACACACCTAATGGGTGTAGTACGCACCGTCTGGGGGATGGACACTCTTGAAGCTCTGACTCAGGTGGGGCAAAGGCAATATATGTAACCTAAAATTTGTACCCCCGTAATATGCTGAAATAAAAAGAAATTATATAGATTTTTAAAATCTGCCTCTAGGCTAAGAGTTGCTAAACTATGGCCCATGAGGCAATTTAGCCCACTGACTGTTTTTGTAAATACATTTTTATTGGAACACAGCCACACCCATTTACTTACGTATTGTCTGACTGCTTTTGTGCCACAGTGTGAGAGATGGGTAGTTGCAATAGAGACCAAAAGGTTGCAAAGCCTCAAATAGTTACTAACTGATCCTTTACAGAAAAAGTTTGCTGAACTTTGCTCTAAGTAAGTAATTCTGAAGAATTATTCTGCGACTTTCATTTCCCCAGTAGTTCGACTCACTTATTATGAGTCTTATTCCACTGGGCTTTTGTTCTCTGCCTTCCAATGAGAGAGCTAACTATCTAAATCTCATTTATGCCAAGATATTGGAGATGGATGCAAGTTTCTATTTATTTTTCTCAGGCAGCATTTGCTCTCTAACAGAAAATTTATGAAGAGAAATGCTGTGGAACAAAGAAATCAATATCTCATTTTATAATTTCAGAGTTCACAGAAAATTAGAAAAGATCTTTCTAATGTCCTTCTAATTATACTTCCTACTCAACTTCTGATCTTAATTATCATGCATGTGCTTTGTTTGCTGTGTCTCATATTTCTCTGTCTGGAAGCTGGACACTCAGATGAGTTCACTTCTCTTCTGGCTCATTGGCTCAAGTCTGGTTATCGGAGGTCAATAAGTGGCCAGAGTCACAAAATAATGGAAAGGGAGGTGATTCCTGCTGTATGGCTGATGGCATGGAAGCCACTGGACTGATAGTCTTTTTGTTCCAGAAGAAAGAATTATTGAAATAGTTTTATTTCCAACTAAAAACGAGAGAGAGACAGGCAGACAGACACTGGAGGATAAATAATAGTTGGCAGAAAAAAGAAGAAAAAGCTATTGCAGTGATGACAGCTGGCCTGTCATTGTAAATATTTATATAGGTTTTTGAAGTTTACAATGCACTTTCCAAAGCATATTTAATCTTTTCTACATCTTTAAGAATGACATTATTTGTATTCCCACTTAACAAATGAGATAATAGGTTCAGATTAAGCAGCTTACAAATGACGGAGATTGAAAAGCATCTATGTCTTTAGGTACTAAATATCATGCTTTTTCAAGTGCCTGCATTGTTATCTATTGGAAAGGATGCAGGGGCGTGCGATAGAGAGGAGTTAAGGGACTCTGCAGGGACAAGGTTAGGGCAGAGAAAAGCAATTTTCCTCCCAGAAGAAAAAGGCAATTTTCTTGAGTGCAAGGAAGGAAAAATTAAAGGAATTCTTCAGAAGTTTGGCATTCACGTATCTGTTCATTCATTTACCAATGTTTATTGAGAGTCTATTTATGTTTCAGGCATTGTTCTAGGAGCTGGAGATACAGCCATCAACAAAAGATCCCTCTCCTCATATAGGGTATATTTGGAAGAGACAGGCAACAAAAAAATATAGACCAAAATGTAGTATATTAACCAGTATCAGTGTATCAAGTTGAAATTTTAGAAAGAGTAGTCAGGAAAGACCTCACTGAGATGGAAACTGAGAAGTTCCCTGATTTGCCAGTGATGTTATTTTGGTTAACTTGTTTCATATTAGAGTTCATTTTTAAATTTTCTCTTGGGAGATACCTATTAATAATACCCATTCTATTCTTATCACAAGTAAATCAATTAATTCATTGTAGAGTATTTCTATTTATTATGTCTACTAATTAATTAATCTAATGATTTTCCAATACATTATAGTAGAAGGTAACAGACTCAGTAAAACTTGTCACAGTGTGTCACATTAGTTCAGCAATGTCCCAAGCAAACGAAATTTTTTTTATGACTCTCTGCTTAAAGATCCTGTGTGTGGGGGGAAAAAAAAAAAAAAAAAACCTGTAGCTTTCCATACTGTCAGAATGTTAACTTGGGTAAACTGAATCATCATATTGTCTTGTGCAATGATCCTACTAATGCTGGAAATAGAGAAATGCTAGAAATATAAAAGTTAAGTTTATTGCTTTCTGCTATAGGAGGAAATGAGATAGAAGACAGTTGAAACGCTCTGTTTCTCTTCCCACACTCAGTGGGCACTCACATTTACCTTCTGAGACATTCTAATCGTCTACAGGTAAGAAATATCTGCAGTCCTCTTATGGAGCCATTGAAATATTTATAAAAAGAGGAAACTGTTGTCAACATTTAAGGGGGCTTAGCAAGTAAATAGCAGCCCCTCTTTTCCTAGTACTTAAATTTGAAACCAAATGACACAGGAGTAAAAAAACATACCAGCTTCATTACTCAGGAAGCTGTTTGGAGAATGTATTAATAACTTAGATTTGCAGGCAAGTAAGTGGTTTTGCTAATGTTGCTCTCTACAATTAAATTTATCCCCTCAGTCTACAGGACTATCTGCTCTGCTGAGCTTACCACACGAATGAGGGCAAATGATAAATAAATAAATAAATAAAACCCCCAAAAGCCCAAATTTATGAAGACAATTGAATCCCTTAGAAAGAAAGGCCACCAAATAGACTACAGTGTGAATGGTATTCCCATGGAGTTGTGAAAACAGCAGTGCTGGCTTGAGTCAAACGATCACCTATCTTCCTTTGGGAAAGTGTGCGTTTTGAGTGAAGAGTACCAGCATACAGAGGCCCACGTGTTACTCTACTGCAGTTCCCTCCATACAGAAACATCAGTAGATGGAAGATTAGAGTTCCTCCCTAAAGATTTCATTTGATCTAGCAAAATTTGCTTACATTACCATTAATGGGGAGACAGAAACAGACTTATGATTTACTCTTGAAATTAATTTGATCTTAGTTTTAGCATCATTCACTTGATTCAAAAAAAAAAAAAGGAAAGAAAGAAAGAAAGAAAGAAATTTGCAAAGGAGCTTGGAAAAAGTGGGTATATTAAAATTACCCCCAGCCAATGTGAATCGAGTGCCAAAAATATGCCCAGCACTCTAAGTGTGCTAGCTTCTAGGAAACTTAGAATCAGACATAACCTTTACCTTCAAGAAATGTATAATTAAGTAGTTTAGAAAATAATACACATAAAATACTAGTAAGTAACAGTATTGAATAGTCTTTGTTACTTAATGTGACAAATCAAATGTACTTTAGGGACAGAGAGCAGCAGGGCATGCTGGGAAATGCCCTTCCTAGGAGGTGAGAAACCTGGTATTTCCCAGCATGCCCTAGGAGGTAGGATCTAATATGCATTTTTTTTTTTTTTGGTCCCAGCCTTGAAGGCTGCTGCTATCCTCCTCACCAAGTGCACCCTAACAAGAAGTTACAAAGAGGACAGAAGGAGACCCTTTGTCCTCATTTGTCTCATTGTCTCCAACACTGCTATATATTTTGTGGAATGAAGAAATATTTTTTTGAGGAACTTTTTTCTCCTGCTGCGAAAGGAAAATAAGGCAAGTTCTTGAAAAAAAAAAGGAAATGTTATGTTTGGGTGAACCTGAGAATTATTCAGAAAGGGCTGGCTGTCTGTGAAGTTGAAGGTACTGAACTGGGAAGAATCTCTTATTGATCTTGCACACTACCTTGCTGGCATCCCTGAGAATGGCTCCAGAATGGGAAGTGTGGGTGAAAAGGCAGGTATTTGAGAAAACCCTGGGGAAAGCAGGCGGAAGCCCTCTCTCTAAGCAAACCTAGTGTTTTCATTGTGTTTTTGTTGTAACCCCACTCCAAAATATTTTTGCAATTAGACTTCTTCTGGAGGACCTTTTTGGAGTTAAGAAGGCTGTATATCTTTAATTTAATTTTGTATAAAATAAGAAATAAGCAAACAAACAACCATGATTCAGACTTTCTTAGCACATGAGGAGAGTCAATTAATTTCCCAAAGCTTCCCTTTATGTTTTCAGAGACTATTTGTGGGACAAAGTTTGCTGTCCATGTATTTCATCTTAGGTTAAAGAAAAATTTTAGTTTCAATTTTCTATTAGTGTTATGTGATTTAAGTTGGAGATCACAGGTGACAGGTCTTCTGTTTAGGGAAACAATTTAGTAACGATTTTGGTATGAAAGACAAGAAAGTGGAGAGAACTAACTTCCTCTACTTAATTGCTTAATAAAATAACAGAAATTTTGGGTTTTGAGGTCTTTTCTGGACAATGTGCAGAGGAGGAAGGGAGTTCACCTTGTGAAGAAGACATAATGGGGAGAAAGTTCTGGTTAGGGAAGATGAAAGCACAAAAATTAAAAAGCAGAGACCTAGAGTTCTTTGTGGAGGAGATGCCTAATATCATTAATGACACTGATACCTAGTGATACATTTAAAACTGTATTTTAAAATACACTGTTCTTATGTCAAAACCTCAAGTTTTGACATAAGTTGGGTACCCAAAAGGACTCTAATGGAGGTTTATGAGAAAGAAGTAGGGATGAGGTCCACCTATAGTACCCTGGGATAGAAAGAAAAGAAAGAGCCTGCAGTGGGTGAGATCACAAGCAGGGGCCAAACCATTTAGTAACAATTGGAATTTAAATCTGGACATACAGGTGACAAAAGGAACTTAAAGTCCATTGAATAAATTTACCCCTATGTAATCCTCTCCCTTAACTAACTACTCGATTCTCTGCAAGACAAAGGAGCTGGGATTCTGATGACCCCTGGACAAGACTGCCTGATGCCAAGACTTACCATACCCCATCTCCTGTCCCCAATGTGGATAACTCCTTGTGAGTTACACCACAACCTGCCCCAAGGCACATAGCCCCTCCTTTGAAAGCCCATGATCTCTGTTACTCAGGGACATTGATTTGAGGCAGCTTCTCCCCTTCTGACAATACGTTTGTCTGTCATATTAAAAATTCCTTTCTTCCTTGGCAATCCTCATTGTCTCAATAATTGGATCTTTGTGTGACGAGTAACTAGACCTAGGGTGAGACCCCCTTGCAGTTTCAATAACAGAACTTCAGAAATAATTGGGACAATGATAAACTTCTCAAAGTAGGTGGGATGAAAAGGATTAGACAAATTTATTTTCAAAGAGAGAAGAAACCCAGGAGATTGGAGGGCTTGAGGTCATGTGGGTGACACTTTCTAGTGGCCTACAGTATATGGGATCTCTCAGACGCATGCCTCATTCCCAATACAGAGTTATTTGTTAAGCTTAGATAAGCAAATGAAATGCAAAAACATAAATCATTATCAGGAAAACATACTTAAGTAAATGTGTAACCAAAGCCATAAGGGGCTTTCAGTCTAGATCCAGTTGCTTGCTGTACAAAGATCCATTGATTGAGACAAGGAGGATTGACAAGGAAGAAAGGAATTTTTAAATTCTCCTTGTCTTGTGTTTTTGGGAGAATGGGAGAAGACTAACAGAAATCATGGGCTTTTAAAGGAAGGACCACGTGCTTTGGGGCAGGTGATGGTGTAACTAACAAGGGGCTACACACATTGGAGACAAGTTGTGGGGGATGGTGAGTCATCAGGAAGTCTGTCCAGGGGTCTTCAGAGTCTCAACTCCTTTGTCTTGCAGAAAATCTGCCATTTCTGGGAAATAACTGAAAAGGTCAAATAATTAGTTAAGGGAGAGAATTAAAAAAAAAAAAGAAACATAGACAGAGTCATTGAAATTTGTTCATAGAGCTGGTTACAAATGCAATATATTTGAAATGGCATCTTGACTTTGGGTAATGCTTTTACTCTTCTTCAAGTTTCATAAATCTTATCAGGTATCCAGGGAGTCGTCAAGCATTATTGCTAAAAGCTCACAAAATGGGATTTGAATTATATAGCTTGAAATAATTATGCTTGTTGTTAGTGTGTGTGCAGGCAGGAGTACACGCATGTGTACCAATAAGGGTGTGTACGCTTTGCTTTAGGAAGGAAGAAGTTAAATTAGCCCACTGAGCTAGAAAATAAAGCTTCTTTTCTCCCCACATAACAGATGAAATGTCAACCTGAAACCAGGGATTTTCAAGCTCTCTAAATGAACCTGTGTGTTGCTTATGTATTATTCATGATGGATTTGGGATTTCAGTGCTTGGCACTGCTGTCAGAAGAAAATGAAAGACATAGATCAACATGGGCACTAATTTCTTTGTATTTGCAAAGTTGATCCCATTTCAATTTTTAAAAATTTTATTACTGAGCTGTCTATCATGAACTTCCTCAGAAGTAATATTTTGGGGAGACACTATTCACTTTTTGAAAGTATTTGATAACAGCATTTGCAGTTTGTGGTTTGTACTTTGTTCTGCTAAGCCATTTCAGATGGCTTTGTTTTCAGAAACACCAGGCAGTGAGGGACTATAAAAACTGCAAGATCTGTCAGGTTGGACTTATTTTAATGCATTCTTGTCTAATAACATTTACTTAAATTGTAACAGCATTGTAGTATGCCAACTCTGAATATAATACTCTAATTTTAACTTTCCTTTTAAAAAAATCTAATATCTCTCTCATTTTCTTGCTGTTTTCAGACCCAAATATGCAGTTAGCTTCTTTTAACTTGTGTTGATGAAGTGAAGCAATGCTGATTGCTTCAGTTTCAATATACCTATTAAGATTCAAAGTACATTATTCCTATGCTATTGGATTAATTACTTTAAGTATAGGATATATTGGAAGCTGTGGAGTCAGTTGTGGAGAGAAATCGTCAAAACCAGAAAAGTGGAAGTCATAGACTCACATGGCCATGGACATGAATGAGTGAGAAAGTTGTCATAGAGTTTGTATTTCTTTAAAAAAAAATTGGACACAAATGTCATATCCTCATTTTTCTGGATTTTGGTTTGGAAGCAGAATGGTGTCATGAAAATAGTTCGGATGTTGAGGTTTTCACATTTGGGTTCAAGTTTTATCTCTTAATTTTGCTACCTAGATTGCTTTAGACAACTTGTTAATCTTTTTGAGCCTTGATTTTCTTATCTGGGAAATTGAACTAATACTATTTACATTATACATTTATTGTAAGAGTTACATAAGATAATGAATATCAATATAGGCATTTAGTCACTGTTAATTCCTGGAATGATTTTATACTGTTGCCTCCACTGTCCCTACAGCTCACCTGCCTCCTTGCCCTTCTCCAGCTTGGTTATTCAACCCAGGCATCTTCATACCCACCCTAGATTTTAGCTGAGACAGCAAAGAACCAGAGTCTTATTGTTTACCTCTGAATATCTGAGACTTAGCACAGCGTCTATGATATATAATTAATAAAAACAATAAATATTTGTTTATTGAATGAATCCAATCAATACATTTTCCATTTTTGCCTAAGCTAAAGTCAAGTTTCTGTGTCATTCAAATGAAGGACTCCTGAAAAATGCAGTGATCGCATACTTAAAAGTGGGATATTTCAATGCTTTATTATAAAATGTGGAATTGGCTGAGCTAAGGAAGGGTGGGGCACTGTAAGTTTCATTATTCTAGTCTAGTAAATGAGCAGTTTTTTATTTGTTAGTGAAGTTGCTGTTTAAACTGTTTGGAGCTTTTTAGGAGATGTGCTAGGAAAACGTCAGGATATTGGAATAAGTTGCCTACTCTTGTTCCCTGAAGTGCTTTGAGAAAGACACACTTTGCTGCAAATTCTAAATAGCTATATTAAAGTGGATTGGGGAACACAAAGCAAGTAAACTGGTTTAGTTGAAGGAATCTTGTTTGAGTCTGTCCCTGGCAATCTGAGACAACACAGCTTCAGGTGATCATTTGTCTCTTCTCATTTTATACTCCATCCCTAGGCAATTTAATCTATTCACCTGGCTTCAATTAACAACTATATGCTAATAAATTTATATTTTTAGCCTTGGTTTACTCTCTGAGCTCTAGATCTATATAGGCAATAAATTAGTAACATTTTTTTAAACCTGAACTTCCAAATGTATCCAAAACTAAACATGTTCAAAATTGAATGCTGACATGTTGATTCTTGACTCTCACTCACTATTCCCAGCCTGTTTCTCTTTCAGGATTCCTATCTCAAAAAATGGCACCAATTTCTATTCACCTGTATGTGACACAAAGCAAGACTGCACATCCTTGCTTTCTGCCTCTCCTTCACTACCTGTATTAGTTTCTCTTGCTGCCATAACACGTTGCCGCAAACTTAGTGGCTTAAAGTAACACTGTTGTGTTATCTCATAGTCTGTAGATCAAAAATCTGGTACCATATGGCTGGATTCTATGCTCAGGGTCTCCTTGGGCTAAAATCAACGTATCAGAGCTGAAAGTTGGGAATGAGATGTTCATAGAAAAGGAAACTCTCTAAAAAAATCTAGATGACCATATGCAGGGGTAGGGATGGGTGTGCCAGGATGGTGTGAATGTTCAGGGAACATCTGAGAAGGTGCCAGGACCTCAACTTTTGTTAACCCCAAGGCCCCATGCAAGCAGAAAGTGTAGGTTAAGATAGTGTCCTTAGTATTGAAGGTGTGCCCCGACATGCAGACAGAGCTTTTCAGCAAAGGTAAGGAGATTTACTGGTTTCAGGCATTTGAAAAAAAAATCTCTGTCCAATCATTAGATGACGACTATACTAAACATGCAGAGACTCCCGCGGGTACACACAACAAAGCATGCAGATTTTACAGAAATAATTTCAGAATAGTTGCTAAGTAAGCAACAATACCATCACACAGCAAAAACAACACAGCAATGGGGGACAGGGCCAAAGTGGTTACATTATGTTATCTAAAATTTCTGGTTTTCAAGAAAAATGAAAAGATGTGCAAAGAAACAAGAAAGTATGGCCCATACACAGAAACAAACAAAAAAGCAATCAGTAGAAACTGTCCCTAAGGAAGCCCAGATGTGGGACTTACTAGAAAAAAAAAATTAAATCAGCTATTTTAAATCAGTTTATAGAACTAAAGGAAATTATGTTTAAAGAACTGATTTTTACATAATTTCTTCATTAATGTAATTTTCATGTATTCACTTATTTAATTTCCTTTCTTAAACTTCCATACTTAGTCAGAGCCTCTGCCTCTGAGGCAAGGTCATTTGCATTGCCCCTTCTTGTTTGACATTTTTGTGGGCTCTTCCCAGGTACAAACACTGCTGAATATCCTAAGTCCTCGTGGTGCTTGTGATGGACTGAATGTTTGTGTTCTCCCCAAGGTCCTATGTTGACATCCTATTGCCCACTCTGATGGTGCTATTAGGTGGAGCCTTTGGGAAGTGATTAGGTCATGAGAGTGGAGCCCTCATGAGTGGAATTAGTGCCCTTGTCAAAGAGACCCGATTTCTCTCTCCCTCTTTCTGCCACGTGAGCTTGTAAAGAGAGGAGGGCAGTCTGCAGTCTGGACGAAGCTCCTCACCAGAACCCAACCACACTGGCACCCTGATCTTGGACTTCCAGCCTCCAAAACCATGAGAAATAAATTCCAGGCACCAGTCAATGGTAGGCACTTAGTTACAGCATCCAGAATGGACCAAGACTGTGCTCTGACAGTCCCACCTGGCTCACTCTTCTTGATACATGCAAGTTATCCTTTAATGACATTTTTGCATGTGTCACAGAGCCTAGAAGAGTGTGTCTCATAGTCACTGTACAACACATGCTTATGAACTGAAGTCAGCTGTGGGCCTCTTACTTCCCTCAGATTTTGGCTTTCTCATCCTTATTGCAGCTTCAGAGCAGAAGCAAATGTGGGTGGGAGGACACAGAGGAGATATTTAAAGGGACAACCTTTTCTTCCTTCTCCACGGCTCTGATGATCCCCCAAATTAGCACTCACATCCTTTTGGGAATATTGGGGAGAGAGCTATTGCTGATTCATTCCTTATATCTTCTTTTCAATTGGTGAAAATGTGTGTATGTGGCCCAGACTCATTGCTTTCTGCTAGGACCAGTCTGGCTGCAGTCACACTCGCCCTTCACTGCTCCTGCTTCTGCCGCGTGGTCAGGCTGTCGGAGCAAGTGCTGCTTCTCCTGGACGCTTCCACGTGTCCAGCAGCTCCACTGGGGGTGGCTGGACAAGGCCTCCTTGGGCACCTTTTCCGTGTCTCTCCACAGCTTCACCACTGCCAAAACTCATATTTTTATCTTTATTGAATCTTAGAAAGGAGAGGGGCAAGATTAAATGGCATAGTCAACCTATAACATTTTCAAGTAAAAATGATCATAAAACAATTTAGAAACAGGTGAACCAGGCAGAGCATAAAATAAAGGACAGGTCCTTTTACTTCACTGTAAAGTCAGATAGGACTATAGTATGTTGCTTAAACATCACGTTTTTCTACTTCTTTCTCAATATCAAGCCACAATAAATACACTTTATGATCATGCATATTACTCACACTCTTACGGACTAGGGATTATCATAACATTGTTGCGTCAATTAAGGAAAGCTCCCAGACCATTTTGGTAGGTAGAATAATGGTCTACCCAAGATGCTCCAATCTCTAGGTTCTGAATATGCTTCCGTACATGGCAAAAGGGACTTGCAGACGTGATGAAGTTAAGGATACTATGAATGGGGGAGATTATCCCAGATTATGCAGGTGTCCCAGTGTAATCACGATATATCCTATTAGAGAGAGGGGGCAGTAGGGTCAGAATCATAGAAGGGGATGTGATGATGGAAGCAAAGAGAGGTGAGAGACCGAGTCAATTGCCGATGGCCAGTGATTTAATCAATCACGCCTATGTAACGAAACCTCCATGAAATCCCTAAATGGTGGGGTTGGAGAGTTTCTGCGTTGGTGAACACGTAAGACTGCTGGGAGGGAGGCTGCTCAGTGAGGTAGGAATGCTTTGTGCACTCTCCCATCCACATGGCTGCAAATATACTTGTACTATGTGCAGCTGAACCTTTGGCCATAGCTGTTTATTTCTGGGATGGACACTTGACCTAAGAGAGATAAATCAGCTTTTATATTTACAAATATGAATTGTGAAAAATCATTTGGAAAGATGTGGGCATGTGGATGAGACAAGCAAAAGAAGCTGTGTTAGAGGGAGAGGGAGAGACAGGAAGAAGAGAGGGAGAGAAAGAATCGGGGGCAAAGGAAAATCAAGCATATGGGAAGAAAGAAGTAGAGATCAGTATAAAGAAGACTTTCTGAGCAGTCTCATTTCCAGTGCTTGAGTCCTTCCCTTAGATTCTATAAAATACTTGATATCCTTCCAGTAAGTCCCAATTTTCCCATTAGCTACTCACAATGAAGAGTGCCACCATTCATTCTCTCATTCACTTGTTTAACAAACATCTGTTGAACTCTTGTGTGTCAAGTATTTTGCTACTGCAGGGGACACAGATACTTGCCTTCAGAGGTACAAGTCCTGTAAAAAGAAAACAAAGATCTCTTTGGGAATGATGTACGGGAGACATTCATAGAATTCAGAGTGCATGGTCTATATTTGTGGCTAATCAAAAATTGAAGGAGAAGCAATATTCTTGTTTTCTTATATTTTATCTAATTAGAAGATGATTATTCTGATATTATGGTTTGGAATATAAGAGGAATTAGTATATCTAATTTGTATTCCAGAAGCAACAACGAAAAGGATGACCTGGAGCAATAAATCATTAACAACATGCTATACTTTTCAAGTGATATTGTGCATCACTGAACAGCAGGTGCTAATTATGAAAGAGAGCAAAGGTTCCAGCTGCCTATAGCGAGTAAAGGCTCAGGTAAGAAAACAGAAGACAAGGCTGGGAAATAGAGAGCTTTCTGTACTAGGCTTTGTGGGTTTAAATTTTCCTGTCTAAGCAGTGGAAAGCTACATAAATGACTATGGAGTACAAAATGTCTAGGGCCAATGAGGTCAGGATTTCTCATGTAGTATGAACTCTGGGACTAGAAACATGCCTGGAGTTTTCACATTTTCTGTTGGTTCCAGTAATGAGACCAATGACTGGTACTTACTGTGCCTGTGTCTTCTAGCCATATTCTCCAGGGACTAATTTCAGAAAAGAAAGGAGTGCAGATAATGAACGGATCCAACTGCTTAATCAATAGGACAGTGCCCATCAAGGCATTGTCTTTGTCAAACCTGAGGGAAGCTAATACAGTTTCTGTGACAGCTCTAATTAGCTGCTAGACTTCAAGTGAGCTGTGTTATTTCACTTTATCAATTTTCAGCAGTGATTCCTTACTGTCTTAAAATAGGAAAAAGGTTATAAGCTTGTTAAAGTTAAACCTAAAGGGGAGGAATTTACACAAAATGGGGAGGGAATAGGAAGGGCTGGAACAGTGAACCAATTGCCAGAAATAAGGCAAATGATATAAATGTCAACACCACTGATGGACAGAAAATCCATGGATGATTCTTCAAATGTGTGAACTCTAGGTTTTGTTGAACCCAAGCTTCTAAGCTACAAATATGAATTGTTCATTTTCTGTCTTAAAAAATATATGTTGACATATTCAGCACTTTTAGAAAGTGTTGCATTGCTAGTTTTCTATCTTGGGCATTTGAATTGGTGCTTCAGTCACCTTTTTTGAAATTTTGCTTGCAACTCCACACAAACTTTGTTAACTGAATGCATGCCCAAACCCTGCTAATTTCAATAAGCTGGCTATACTTTATAAAGAAAATACACTTGCACACATTTGAAAATTGAGTCACAGAACTCATTTTGACTGAGTGCCCTGTGGGTACAGCTCAGTTAGTTCAAGCAGGAATAGAACATAGTCTTCCTCGCTGCACCTGATCCATAGTATTGCTACAGGAAAAGCAAAATATTGGGCTACTGAGATACTGTTATATCATTCATTATAAGCCAAAAATTAGATAGGAATAATTTTAAAAGAGAAGCCCAAATACCTTCTGATTTTAAATTTTGTACTAAGTTGACCAGTTAGAGATTTACCAGATTTTATTACCAATGGGTTCAATTGTTTGTTTGTTTGTTTTTCAATTTAGTGATTTATTGTTTGGTGAGAATTGACAATCTAATTGGCGGCATTTTTTATTATGTAGACAAAGCTTTAAGCTCCTACAGATTTAACACTTGTTCATGACAGCCAAACAATTACTTTTTTCATGTTGAAGATTGATTTATTAATCTTATAAAGACAAATAAAAATGTGATATGTGATTATAAATTTTTACTCTAATCTTTCCCCATTTGGCCACTAAATGTTCACTTTGAGTCAGAAAACACAAACATATCTTAAAAATTAAAGACTCTCATTGCATAATCAGCTATTTAATGCTAAAAATATATATTTCTGTTATTCATATATAAATGAAATACATTTACCATATTTCAGATTCCTAGTATAAATGTCATTAATGTGTTTTCACTTCTTTCTTAGAAATAGGTCAAATTTCATTAAAACTCTAAACATTCAAAAAAGAAAAACAAACAAAATATCACTATGGTGCTTTAAAACAATTTACCATCTTTTAAAATTTAAAACTTAAAATTTTACCTGGTTATAAAACTGGAGTATTCCAATTCTATATTTTTAATTATTTTTGAGGTAGAATCAATAGTCTATAGTGATCATGGGCATTTTCTTCCTACAGGTTCTTGTTAAGTACCAAGTTTTTATGGATAGCTTGCTATGAGTCAGTCATTGTGTTGGAACTGGGAATCCTATGTTGAATGACACAGACAAGATCTTTACCCTAAAGACGTGAGTATGGTGAGTTCTTGGAACTTACCACCCTTCCCACAGACTCTATCATCCTCTTCTGCTTTATTTTCCTTTTGTAGCAATTATCATCTTCTAATATATTAGATGATTTAACTTATTAATTTTGTGTACAGTCTTCTCTAACAACATGTAAGCCTTAATAGATTTCTTTCTTTTTTCTTTTTTTGCTGTGACAGAGCAATTCCAGGTATCATGTAGAGCCTAAATAATTAATGTTTAATAAATGTATTTGGAATATAATTAAGGATAGATGAATGATATGAGATGTAATTGAAATGTTAAGCAGAGGCCAAACTTGTCCTTACAGATAAATTTGAGTATTGTCTAGGCAATTGTATGTTTCTGACATTGATCTAATTTATATTTAAAAGTTACTCTGGATTCTGTGTGGGCAATGTTATGAAGGAAGAGAAGATAAAAGCATGAAAATCAAAAAGATGCTATTGTAGGACCACTAAGGTAGTGGTTTTTAGGAGAGCAGCAACAAGGTGGGGCAGAGATATGTTCTTCAGGTACAGATGACATGAGTTGCTGATGAAATGGATGTGAAAAGAGAAAGAAATTAATTTATTGAGGGTCATCAATAAATTAATTATTTACCAACAATAAATCCCACATGTTGGTATTTATAACTGGATAGATGGATTAGACAGTTGTAATAATTATTGAGATTGAGAAAACTGTGGGAAGGACCATA
The DNA here is from genome assembly GCF_041146395.1 of Eulemur rufifrons. NCBI lineage: Eukaryota > Metazoa > Chordata > Mammalia > Primates > Lemuridae > Eulemur > Eulemur rufifrons. Next base: position 44,980,891 of record NC_091000.1, on the reverse strand, counting down.
TTTGTAATGGGAAATTGAGAGTTTTCTTTTTTTTCACAAATTTAGGCTGGAGATGACTATTAGATATTGTACCGCAATATCAAACAAAATTACACCTATGAGTATATGTCGAAAATCTACAAACCATAACATTAGAAATCATTAGTCTCCAAAAAATAAGCAAACAAATTTTCTTATATGTCAATGATGGTATAATTAGGAAAAAGAACAAGAAAGTGTAACTTCTTGATAACAATTTGGGCACTGCCACAATTTGGCAGAGAAGGCAATGAATCATTAATTTTACGACAACTTATAGTTCTCATGCTGCATTCTTTTTTAGGACATCCTGCTTGACTGGATGAATCAGGAGTTTATTTTCATAGAATCACACCGCAGGCATCCTCCAGCAGAGTATGTAACATGGTTCTCTCAACTGAGGGTTTAAGACAGTAGAACCAGGGAGGCCTCTGATGATCTTCCACTTACTGTCATCTGTAATATTTTTATAAATTAAGCATTAGTTATTTTAAGAGCCATCTCTCAGTCTTCTGAGGCTGTAGGGGACACACTGGCAGACAAGGCATCTGAAAGCTCTTAGTAGTAGCAGAATTGGGTCACATAGTTTAAGAAGTTCCCTTAACATCTGATATCTAAATAGAGACATGCACTTGGAAGTTGTGTTTATAGTCCAGACCTCTTAGAAGACATCTTGATTGAAAATACAATTTTGAAATCAATATGATACAGAAAGCATTTAAAGTCTTGAGAATAGATGAGGTCACGGAGGGAACAATTAGAGTGGAAAAGGGCTTAGATTAATTCTTTTTTTTTTCTTTTCTGAGACAGAGTCTGGTTCTGTTGTCCGGGCTAGAGTGCCGTGGCGTCAGCCTAGCTCACAGCAACCTCAAACTCCTGATCTCAAGTGATCCTCCTGCCTCAGCCTCCCAGGTAGCTGGGACTACAGGCATGTGCCACCATGCCCGACTAATTTTTTCTATATATTTTTAGTTGTCCAAATCATTTCTTTCTATTTTTAGTAGAGACGGGGTCTCGCTCTTGCTCAGGCTGGTCTCAAACTCCTGACCTCAAGCAATCCTTCTGCCTTGGCCTCACAGAGTGCTAGGATTACAGGCGTGAGCCACTGTGCCCGGCCTTAGAATAATATTAGAAGATTCTAATATTTGGAAATTGTGTAGGAAAAAAGGAGTTAATAGTGAAAAGTTAAAAAGAGCTTCTAGTGATATGTTGGAGAAAATATAAGAAAGTGTGATGTATTGGAAGGTGAGATAAGCAGTATTCCAACATGGAAGGAATGGTCACCTATGTCCAATGCTGCTGAGAGTTACAAAACAATGACGAAATAAAAATATATGGAGGTCGTTATTGATTTCAGGATAAGCTCCAGACTGCAGTGTGTTAGAAAAATGAGTGTGAGGTGACACAGATAACCTGCATGATCAGGAGAGAGGAGAAATGTGGACATACCCAAAGAGAGTTGAAGAGTTGTTCATTTGTCTTGATGTTTTTGGACTGGATATATTTGGGCATGATTGTAGGTTTATGGAAATTATCTAGTAGAAAGGGAAATATTTATGAAGGTAAAGGAGGGTAATCAAAAGGATGTTTAGTAGATAGAAAAAATAGAGATAAGAGCACAAGCAGAGAAATTTAAGATACTTCCATATTAACAGATGCAAATATAACTGATGATGTTGGACATTACCTGAGTCCTGTGCTCCTGAAAAACAATTATGGTTAACCCCCACCACACCCATATTTGTGTGTTCCATGAGGTGGTTTATTGCAAGGAACAACCCTTCCCTATGTGACTTAGACAAGATCCATGATGTCTCCCTTTTTTACCCATGATAAGGCCAGACACAGACCCTTCAAAGTTTCATTTTTTTGCCTCATAAAATATTAGGTGAACTCTTTTCCTGCTGATCAATTGAAACAAACTACTTATTAACTGATTTGAACAAACTTACTTTTCTCTTGACCTTTGACTTATCCTCACCCTGACCTAGCAACCTCTCTGGAATGACCTCTCCCAAGAATCAGCTGACCAAAGGGGAAGCTGTTCCTCGATCAACTGTCCCATCACGATCATGCCACCCACTTCCCTATGCCCAGTTCTTTCAAAGTTTGTTTCTAGCCCTCATAAAAGAAAAGTCCATTCTGCCTTAACTTTTCGATGCTTACAGATCTCATGGTCTGAGCAGTCTCTCTATTACCATAGTCCCATTTTCATTTATCATAATCACGTGTTCTTTTTGAGTGAAGTTTCTTTTTATCTAAGTCAGATTTGTTTTTTATTTGATAATGCAAAAGATGAATAAAGATGCATTTAGACTATACAATTGGTGTGTGGAGATAATTGAGTTTCTGTCTGATGACTCCTATTTTCTTAAGGAAGTAAAGCAACCCATTGAATTTGAGAATGCATAAATAGATCTTGATAGCATGAGAAGAGAGGATGCTATATGAAATAGACATTTCTGAGAATGAAAAACGGATTTCACTAAGGAAGTGTGTATGATTATAGGGTAAGTATGATTGAAAATTTGTAATTTGTGATCATGGATTTAAACTTAAGTCAATCAGTTTGTTGGTATGATTTTCTACATTAATGTTCAGCTTCTTGAGTGCTAATAGGAATACAGATAATTTAGTGCAACTAGACACGGTGTTTTTCACAGAGATAAAATACTAGAAAACAGGGGGCAAGTGAGAGGGGGGCATTTTTAGGAATTTTCAATGAGAATGTTGGATTAAGACATCTAAACTGGGCAGAGAGAAGATTGAAGGGTACTAGAGGATAGTGATTACTTGATGCAGTTAATGAATTGGAAGTGTCATGAGGTCAAAGATTTAAAGCAGAGGAAAAGCAGAGCTGTGAGCTGGAAAGATGGGTGTTTTAGAGTAGGAGGTTCAAAAAGATTTTAGAAGTGATGAAGTTGGTGATAACATGGTCTAGGATATAATCATGAGAGTGGGTAGCTGCACTGGAGTATAAGAAATATTGGACTAGATAAAAAGGCTGGAATTCAGAGAGTAAAGTGTGGGATGAGTTATTAGCATGGATACAGTAACCACCAAAAGTGATGGCTGATGACTGGAGTAAGCGTAGAGAAGATAAGAATTAATGCAGCTGAATAGCATAAACCTCAAAGAAGTAGGAATTTACTTTCTTCTTTTTCTTCTTCCCCTCCTCCTCCTCCTCCTCTTTTTCCTCCTCCTTATTCGTTCTCTTTTTTTTTTTTTTTCTGTTACAGAGTAGAGAATTAGTTTGGCTTTGGGAGCCTAGATAACACAATTTTCATCAACACACAAAAAATGAAGTAAACTATACAGGACAAATCCAATGAAAACATAACCTTTAAAAATAGAAAACACTGAAATGATTGATATAAAATATAGCTAATAGAAGAGAATGATTACATAAAAATATTGAAATGATGAATTCATTACTAAAAACGATGTTTGTGAAAACAGCAGCATTAACCAATACCACTTTTGGAGATGGAGAGATAATGAGACTAGTTAATATACTAGTGTCCTCCAGAAGATCAGATATTTCTGTTTTTGACTCCTCAAAAACACTAAAATAGCCTGAATGCAAGCAATTGTTATAAATAATATTTTCAATAATTTCATTTTATCTGGATCATATGAGAGGGTTTTTTTTTGTATGTGAAAAGACAATTGAAATAGATTAAACATACAATTTTCTTGAATGGGCCTCAGATAGTTTACATGGGGCAATCTAGAATAATTCAAAATTTTCCCTTTTAAATACATTTTTTTAAGTGGACATGGGTTAAACCAATAAAATTTAAGAATATAAACACTTCTTTGAAAAAATTTCTTGAAATTAACTGGAGTTTTAAAATTTTTTCTACTGAAAGTTATTCTTATGTTGTACATTTCATTCATTTTTTATATTATTGCTCAGAAAACTTACACAATTTAAAAATGTATAGTTATCAGCCATCAGTGTATGGGATTAGTTATTCTTTAGCTATTTTAATTATGTAGCATGTATAATGGCACTAAAGTAACTTGCTAGGTCAAGGTCAGTGAACAATGTCTATTGTGGTTCTGGTTGCTGAAATTAATGAATGATAACGCATGCTTATCTATCAAACTTCTGAAAATTAGGATTCAAATTAGATTTTTAAAAATGTATTAGGGTATAATTCACATGAATGGATTTACAATGCTACTCTCTTGAAGATAAGATATTCTCTCCACTGGTTCCTATTCAGATTGTAATATATGTATCTCTCTAATGGCTCTCATCTTATCTACTAATGATATGTAAGTGAGTAATACTCATGTAAATGGTTGGGCTATTATCTTACTCTGTTTAAAAGAATCTTCATTAATCAAATGTTTCAAAATCCAGCCTGATTCCAAGATTTATTATTCGTCTCCTCTTCTTTTGGCAATACCAGATAGCAGCTTATTTTGCTAAAATTTATTTCAGTGAGAACAGAGTGCTTTATTTTGATTTTCCTTAAAAGTAAAATATTTTACATTCTGTCAGTCTTTTATTTATAAATTGAAATAATTTAAAAAATTCAAACATCTCTGGGAGCCTTTTATGTTTCTTAAAAAGGCTAAAAGTTTCATTAGCATAGTTACTTCAAACTTCACAATCATAGTTGACTGTTGGAATCTTATTTATTTAAGAGTAATTATATTCCAAGCATAAAGTGGCTTCCAGATAATTTTTTAAGATGAGATAAAAACTCAGTTGGAGGTAAAAACTATGCAGCTTTCATTGTGATTTTAATTAAAGGATAGAGAAGCCCAAAGGAATAGATTGTTATCAACTTAAACAATGAACCATATCATACTGGTATTAAAATGAAACAAATACAAACTCAATAATGTAAATAAAAATGTAAGTTAGGGCTCTTCATAATTTTAAAATCATGCATAATTAATAAAAAGTTAGGGCTCTTCATAATTTTAAAATCATGCATAATTAATAAAATTTTTATTATATTTTTTATAATAATCTAAAGAACTACATGGAAGATTGTGCCCTAAGAAATAAAATAGAATTTCTATTTGACATTTACAAATAAACCCCAGATAAGATATAATTTATTTTACTTTTACTTTTTTAAGTATAGAAAGTAAATAAGAAGGGAAAAGGAACTCTTTTATGGGGTAAATTATAATTTGTTCTCAATTATAGCCAGAGTAGCCTTAATATGTTAGAAATTAAAAAAAAAAACCTCATATAAATTTGAGGACACTATAAAATTATCAATATAGAAATTTATTTAAAACTGTTTCATAATAAAAGCAGAGTATTTTCAGATGATAAAAAATTACCTACAAAACCAATCAAAATACAGATGAATCCCATAACACACTATTCCAACATGAATTAAATATCCTTAAAACATGCAATTACAGACATTCAAAGACATAGAATACAACATTTAAAAACCTTAAATAAATACAGTTTAAAAAAAACCGAAAAGATAAAATAATTTCAGAAGTGAATACCAAAGTAAAAAGTGACAAAGGAAGAATGTATTTGACTATAAGTATAATCAGGGACACTGAAGAGAGAATTAAAATAGTTAAGAACACAAACAAAATTTACAAAAAGGCAAAAATCACTAGTGATAAAGTAATTTAGAAGATTATCTTTTGTTGTTTATTTTGTCTTTTTTTTTTTTTTTTTTTTTGCATGAGGTCCCTTTTCAGGATCAAGGCAGGAGCTAGAAGTCTGAGCTTTGGGGAGAGAGAGGAAAAGCAATTGCCCTAAGGAAGGGAGAAGAGTGGGCAAGCTCTTGAGATGTGAGGTAGAGGAAATAATAATAAAAAGTTTAGGAGATGCCTACCTGACAAGAATTTACAGTTCTATCTAGTGAGGGGGGGAAAAAAAACCTATACAATTTCCCTAATATTTTAACTGCTAATTTTTTTTAAAGATTACAGTACATAGAAATTATCAGAAACTTAATGTATGTTTCACTCTCCTTTATCAGTTCTTTTTTCTAAGTTGTCTCCAAAGTTCAATTTTCACTTATAAATTACTATATTTATGAATAAAACCAAAGCTAGGTTTCACGTTAGAATAATATGATAGAATTTTAAGTTGTATTATAGCAGGATGTGAAATGGGACTTTTCCTTTTGTCTTAGAATTTTGGCTAAAACCTACAAGTTGAAGACAATGGTGGGGGTGTGGGCTGAGGATGTTCACAGTCTGAAGGGAGGTGTTGGACTTATCTATGTAGCTTTTGCCAAGAGACAGCCAAAATAGTCCCTGCACTAATGATGTGCAAGGTAAATATCCAGTTCGTATCAGAGAAGGTTGGAGATTCACTTTGGAATGTCTGTTTTTTAAAGTTTTATTCAAGTATAATTGACACATAAAATTGTATATATTTAAAGTGCACAATGTGATGATTTGCTATACATCTACATTGTGAAATTATTAACACAATCAAACTGATTAACACCCATCACTGCACATAATTACCTTGTGTTTTGGAGAAACTTTAAAGGGAATTCATTTGAATAGAAACACCATGGTCTTGATTTCTTCTCTTTCCTACGGAGAGAAAGAGGGAAGGGCTTCACCTTCCCCACTTGAAGTCATGTAAGGGATGCTTGTGGAGACTAGTGTTCTCAGTAGCAAAGGGCTGGCTAGCAACTCACCCCTCAGGGGCTTGGTGGGCAGCAGAGACAGGGAAACCTGCCTGGTGCTACAGCTGGTGCTGCAAGGGGCTCTTGGCAGAAAGAACTTGACATGCTTTCCCAGAGGTTGGAGGCACACGTGAGCAGAGAGCCTAATGTCTGCTTCTCACCTGGTCAGTTCTGAAAGCAATTGTTGCCTGGAGTTGCCCACGAGAGGTAGAGGGACAACACAGGGACACATTGTGCTCACACATGTCAGTGGGCCCAGGATTGCATGTTTAAGTCAAGAGGCACCATAGAGAATGGCTGAAACTGGGGTCCTCTTCAAAGAACCCCGTCCAAGAGGAATGCCTGCTTGGAGAGGAATGGGAGGTGGGGGGGAGGTGTGGTGGTTAAAAGAGGTCAGACTGAAAGCATGCTATGTCAGTGACAACCAAATGGGAGGTTCCCAGGGGAGTTGCTCCCTTTCTCTGAAGAGCCCAGCAATGCTACTCACTATAGCACCTGAAGGGAGGGCACCAACTCCAGGGATGACACAGGAAGGGACATAAAACATTTGGTCCATGTTTCCTTTCTCTTTCTTCTGCCCCCAATCCATGATGAGCAGGAAGAATTAGGCAAGTGAAGGAGGAAGAGCAGAAGTTCAAGGTAAAAGAAGAATGAAAGAAGGAAAGTGCCCACTTCCCTCCCCGCTGCTGCTTTGCAACCTATGCCAGAGAGAAGTGGTGGAGAGAAAGAACATGCAGTGAAAACATTATTAGGTCTGGGAATTTAATGCTTTAAAAAGAGAATGTTCTGAGAAGTAAAATGACCCCAAATCATTGTGATTTACCAGAGTAAATCCCTGGTCAATTAGCAAAGAAGAAATCTCTGACAAACTGAATATACAGACTGTGGTAGCAGAGAAATAAAGCCTATTAACAACCCAAGTGCCCATCAATACATGAGTGGATTAATAAAATGTGATATATGCATACCATGGAGTACTACTCAACCACAAAAAACAATGGTGATCTAGCACCTCTTGTATTATCCTGGATAGAGCTGGAGCCCATTCTACTAAGTGAAGTATCACAAGAATGGAAAAACAAGCACCATGTACTCACCATCAAATTGGTACTAATCAGTCAATACTTATGTGCACATATAGTAGTAACATTCATCAGCTGTCTGGCAGGTGGGAGGAGGGAGGAGGTGATGAGTATATTCACCTCTAATGGGTGTGGTGTGCAGCGTCTGGGGGATGGACATGCTTGAAGCTCTGACTCAGGCGGGGCAAAGACAATATATGTAACCTAAACACTTGTACCCCCATAATGTGCTGAAATAAAAAATTAAAAACTAAAAAAAAAAATTTACAGAAAGAAACCATTTGCGCCTAACTCTGGGGGCTTTCTTCCGCATAAAAAAATGGTGAACTAATACCTCTTGTGTTAACCTGGATAGACCTGGAGACCATTCTTCTAAATTAAGTATCACAAGAATGAAAAAACAAACACCACGTGTACTCACCATTAAATTGGAACTAATCGAACAACACTTATGTGCACATATGGAAATAAAACTCTTTGGAAATCAAGCAGATGGGAGAGGAGGGGATTCATGCCTAATGGGTACGATGTGCACTATCTGGGTGATGGGCACACATAGCATTGACTCAACTTGTACAAAATAATTTATGTAACCAAAATGTTTGTACCCCCATAATACTCTGAAATAAAATAAAAAAATTAAAAAAGAAGCCATTTGCATTTCGTTGTCTTGGGAAATAATTTCTAAAAGGAAATTACGATATCTTATTTACATTTACACCCTTAACACCTAGTCAAGAATCTCATACCTAGTAAACATTGAGTAAGTTTTGTTGAAACAGAATGAAAAAAATACATATGTGCTTTATCATGCTTTCAGGAAGAAGAAAAGCAATAAATATATGTAAAGACTTAACTGTAGCCATTTGAGAAATGCGACTGTTGTTATAAGATAGATTTAAAAGAAAATAAAACAGCCCAGAATCAAAAGCAAAGCTGGCATGGCAATCTAATTACCTTAAATTTATCTTTCAGAAAAATTCTAGTAGGTATGCAACAGTATATGCAATATTGTCCCTAGGAAATACAACATATTTTAAATAGCCATAATTGTGATTTCTCAGGTGAATAATCATGCTCTAGCTACCATTGAATAATGCCTTGAATTTACTGTAAGTAAAATATATTCCCCCTGAGGAATCAAAATTCCTACCAGGAATGGAAACACTACATAAGGGCTTCCATAGTTATGGTGCACATGGAGGAAACAGCATTAGACAGAGAGAAAATCCAAACAGATTCAGGTAAAACAAAGCTCTGGCCAATCCCACAGGGAGTTCTGAAGTGTGTATTGTAGTGAGCTGATAGCTCCCAGTAAGGGGAAATGGTCGGGCCTTTAAGACACCTTCATGATCAGTCATTGGATGTGAGCTGCCACCCAGATGTATCATGCCCTCGGGTTTTACAGCTGTCTGCAGCTGAGGCTAATTCTAAAGACTGACAACACCCAGATGCTGGGGTAACTTCATTCCTTTTCTGGAAGTGGAATCTGGGCAGTGGACTATCTTCGTGTTCACAACACTGTCCCTTGAGCTGATTGTCTCTAATCCCTCATAGGTGTTTGGGGAACAGCTAGCCCAGGATTCTAGAGGGCCTCTCTTTTAAGGGAAACAGAAGAGGAAGACTATGGGACACTATCTGATATTCATTATCTTCCTCCTCAGCTATCCATTATGGATTTTACTCACTCTCAGTCCACCATTGCTGTGGTGGTTTACTTGGTGGGATTCTCTGGGCCATGCCTGAGAGCCCTGAATCCCTTTTATTATAACTTGTCAGGTTGGGATTGCTGGCCTTTTTCATTAACCATCACAATTAGGCAAAGGAGTACCAAAGGCACTCCAGTGGATCACCTGGGTGTAACATATATCCTCCCTTCTCCCACGACGGGTAATGCAAGGCCTGCCACCTCCTGTGGTTACTGTCAATCATTCCTGCTGAGGTGACTCCTACTTTTCTGCTGATCTCTGGGCACAAAGAGACTGAGTGCACAGGTGTCTACCATAGCATACTGTTCAATACTGTTTCTCTTTGGCAAAGCTTTTCACCCTTTGGGGACTAGATTTTTAACCATGCAGAGCTGCAGGGATGGGAGGAACAAAAGTCCCAGTGGGTCGTGAAGATTAACAGGAAGTGAAACCTCTCCTGTTTCTACTCCTTAGTATGTATTCTTCCTACATGGTACTGTATAAAATCTGTGATTCAATGTATGTACTGCATCCTCGAAGCTGAAGCCTGATCCTGATCAAGTATTGCATCTAAGCTGGCTCTTAGCTGTACTTTCTAATGCTCTCTCAGGCCAAGGGTTTATATTGGTGTGTATGTAATACAGCCAGTGGGTGACATGGTCATAGACCCACTTCCACACTTCCTTAGCCATAAAGAAGGACCTCTGGCCTGACCAATGTTGTGTGGAATCCCATACAGGAGAATCAAACACTTCATCTGTCTTTGGATCATTGTATTAGTGATGTCTTATGAGCATGATGAGCAGGAATGGCAAAGTCTCCCCCACAATATATATCTATTCTTGTTGCAGCAAGTCTTTGTCCTTTCCAGGTTGAAAGGGGACTGATATAGTTAGCTTGACATCAAATATCTGGTTGATCTCCTTGAGGAAAAATTACATTTGTGGTCTCAGAATTGGTCTCTGTGGCTGGCAAGTTGGCCATTCAGTTGCAGCAGTGCTAAGCAATCTTTGGCAAGTGGAAGCCCATTTTGGGGGGCCCATGCTTAGCCTTTATTACTTCCACTGTGGCCCCCAAATTAATTAGATTCATATGCCCATGTGTTCATGCTGGCATGGTCAATGGCACAGACCAGCTGAATTGAGTCAGCCAAAATTTACTCATTACTTGTTAGATACTCCCCTGTGAGTGCTCATATGTGATACAAAGATATTCACACTTTGTGCCTATTCCCATATGTTCACCCCATGCCTGTACCCCAAGTCATGTTATCTACAGTTTTACAACCCGTCTCTTTCCAAGCCTCTGTATAGCGAGGCAGGCATTCGACACTACCTAGAGCTCTCTGTACATTGAAACCTCTGTGTACACAAAGTGCACAGCCAGGTTTACCACCTGAAGCTCCCCCCATTCAGAAGGTGTCTCTTTCTCACTCCCCACTGTCATTCAAATCCTTTCCTGAGTGAGGCTGCTGTCATTTCTGTTTGTCCCTTCACATCAAGTAGACCCATCTTCAAACCAAGGGTGAGCTTTTTTATCTTCTGCCAGCTGGTCGCACTGGAGCCCTCCTGTGGCAACAGGTATGTGCCGAGGGAACGTTACTGACATGACACGATGGTGGGAGATGTGGGCCTGGTTCCCCTGCTCGTGTGGCTTGTTAGTGCCTTCTGATCTGATTCATGCTTGATTTTGGATCTACCACTTCCGTCTTAACAAACGGTTGCTTCTGGACTCACCTGGATATGTGACTTAATGGGTCTGACAAAACCAGGTAGAAAGTTTTAGCTGCATGACATCCGTTATTAGGCACCTTATCTCTACCAAGAGCCAGTGTCATGCCAGGGATTGTTTTTCAAAAATATATCATTCTCCACTGCATATGGCAAAGCCTTGCTCCAGAACCCCATATGTCTGTGTTGTGATTCTCTCTTGGAGAGCGCGATATAGCAATTTTTGTTACTACTGATAACTCCAGTACCATAGAGTTTCTGTGTTCTGTGGCTTAAGTGGCAGGATAACTTTAACTAAAACCTGGATCTGCTGCAGAGAACTTTCCTTCTCAGGGACCCACTCAAAGCCGGCAAATTTCCATGTCATGCAGGTGTGAAATATGCTATTGCTAAAACACAAAGAGGCCTACCAGGCATTGTTCTTCCTTCTTTGTGGTAAAATAAGTGTGATACTTTATCCTTTAACTTAGAGGTGATAACCTTGCAGTCCCTGAACATTGGACTGCCAATAATTACACTGATGTGTTAGGTTGGCCCATGAGTATTTGTAGGGTGGGTTCACCTCTCACTCTCTGGAATGCGTATATCACCAAGCCTCCAGCTTGCTAGCCACTTCTTGCTCATCAACCTAATTCACATAATGTTATCAATGTAGTGAATCAATGTGATGGTCTGTGGAATGTCCAGGCAGCCCAGCTCTCTTAAGACTATATTCTTGCAGGGAAAGTGGAAGTTAACAGAATCCTAAGAAAAAACTATAAATGTCTAATTTTGCCCATTCCATGTGAATGCAAACTCTCTCTGAACTGTTTTATCTTATCTCAGGAGAAGATAACACATTTGCCAAATTGATGTGCCAGTACCTGAGCCAGATTAATCTACTCTGGACAACGTCACATCTGAGACAGCAGCTGCCGTCAGGCTGCTATTCCACTGGGTCTGTGGTAGTGTGCAGCCATCCTTCCAGATTCATCTGGTTTTTGTTTTAGGGGCCAGACTGGTGACTTAATTCAAAAAATGATGGGGACTGCTATTCTTGCATCCTGTAGCTCCTTGCGATCCTTAAGATTGGTAATAACTTAAAATTTATACTAATTTTCCAGGGAGGTGGGGTGAGGGGCTGCTCCTTGCACTTGGCCTTCCTTGCTAAGCTAACCTCTTACCTTACAGGTGAAATGCTCAGTGTGGGGGTGGCACACTCAGGGATCTGGGCAGTGACCACCAATAAGGTCCGCAGAAACTATGGACTCAATGTAAGCCAAACTTTGGCTCCGAGTCCATCTACCTGGCCATATGTCCCCATCCATTGGAGAGTGACGGGAGTGGGATATTGGGGGTGGGATGCTCTGGTATCTGAGTATTAATTACAACTCGGAACCTATTTCTAATTGGTGCTATAAATCTTTTGAAATATAGATTACATTAATTTAGTTTTATCATTACCAGTTACTTTGCTATGGTTAGTTTGGTTGATCCTAGAGTAGGTTTTTGGTATGAAAATTTTCTCTATCTTGATTTTTAAATATGTATATGTTGTGGTTTAAGCATAATTCATCCATACTTTTATTTTTAAGCAGAAGCATGCAAAATTCATCCTCACCATCATAATTTGATTTCTTAGTGACTCTGCATTAGTAATGCAGTTTGTTAGTGATGTCTGATAAGTTGTGCTATTTAGATATCTTGAAACACACAGTCAAGGTGGGTATATTAACATTACTATGTTCTTAAAAATTTATTGGGTTTTATTTTATTATATGAAATCAAGTGCATAACATATATTTTCTCCTATAACATAAATGATATGTGTGTGTATAGCATATGTATATATAACTTTATACAACTTACAAAAGATTTATCCTAAATCACTAAATTTGTGCTCTTTCAAATCTTTTTCACCAGAGTCATTTTCTCCCTCAAACTTGAAAGTGGGAGCAGATCATTTGGGTAGCTGCTGATTTTTCTGTCCTTCTTTGTTTAAAACACATCTGACACAAATTTTACAAGATACAGAGTTTTTGGTGTGTGTTCATGTTTGTGCACACATGTGCTTATGTTCCTGTACACATGTGTATATATTTGATGGGAGAAGATGAATAGAAGGAAAACCAAGAGAATTTGATACTAATTCCTTCTGCATTTTGGAATCATTAATATTTACCTAAAGATATTTAGACATTTCAATTACTATTTATTAAAACCAAATCTCAAAAAAAAAAAAAATCTTAACCAAGTCTAACACCACGAACTGATCATGTAGGACCACAAATGATAAGATCAGTTCAGCTGATACTACTCATTTTCCCCAGGCTGGTCATGTGAGGGGCAGGGATGACAATGGTAGATTCCAGAGCGGTAGCTGTGCAGGGAGCTGGGTGGAGCCATCCACTGCACAGGAAGCGACAGAGTAGAGCAAACAGAAAGAATACTCCAGCAACAGCACAGTGCAAAGCATAGTGCCAGCCAACTGAGGCTAGAAAGTGACAGCCAGAAACATGACAAATAGGACAGCAGCTCTCAAAGAGATCTGCCCCACTGAGCCGACTCAGACAAAGGCATAGCATCACAGACTGCAGTTGTGGCCTCCACACCTGCCACTCTGCGCCTACTGCTATGGACGAAGGATTCTAGAGAAGGAATTGTCCTGCACACCTTAGCTATGCAGAAAAATTCAAACATACATGAGATATAAGCACACGGTTGATAGAGTAAAACAATTCTAGGCTGGAAATCTAAAGAATCAGAAGGTTTTATATATGAGGCTATCATTTTCCACTGACATCGTGTCACTTCAGTTCTATGGGTCTCAGTTTCCGCATTTGTAAAATGAGATGAGTGAAGTAAGTGAAAGAAAGGCCCGGTCTAGTGGTGGCATTCTCTGGTTCTCATCTTTAAAGATAAAAGATAACCGTACGATGTATATAGAAAACACAAATTCAGGTATTCAGAACCTTAGCTTGGTAGTGGTGGCTAAATTTTTTGAAAGGGAAAAGACAGAAAAAGACCAATTCCTAGGGCAGAGATCATTCTGTTTTAATGAACAGAACATTCAAAGAGTTTCCAGTGACAAGGGTGTTGGTTATCAGAACACAGGGGCATTTCGTGTAATCTACCACAGGAAATGCAATGGGGTGTCTTTGCAACTGCAAAAGTCAGTGTAGAAATCCCTCTCTCTCTGTTTTTCTCTCTCTTTCTGCCTCTGTCTTGGTCTCTATTTCTATTTCTCTCTTGGCTGTCATGTACTTTACTCTTTCCATCTGTTTCGTTTTTCATTTATAGGCTAGTACTTTTTCCCCATAATTACCTTTCTGATTTTCTATAGATTTGACTTCTATGATTCTGACTTGCTTTAGTGCCAATTTTGGCCTCAGATCCACATGAATTTATGGCTTCAGAGTCCCAAATCACCAGACTCATTCAAGTTTGGCACTCATAGTTCACATTTTTGATATGGAAAAATTTGATTGGCTAAACAAATAATATGCATGAATTTCCACTGTCTTATGTGTCTACCTTTGGTTTAATCCTCTATGTCCAATAGGATAGAATAGTATGGTCCTGAAATGGCCACCAAGAACTGTGCATTTAAAAGAATACATATGAAATGGCCAATTTCAAAAAAGAATGTGTTTGGATGAGGATGAAATTATGGATGTGTATGTCTCAGACTTGAGGTATAGTAATTAAAATGCCACAGAGAAACAAAAACTAGAAATCAGGTAGGCAAATTGGTTTATTAGATAAAGCAGTGAAACAGGTTAAATAATGCTCCAGTGGACAAACCATGATAGGTAACAAAACAAAACAAAACATAATAATTCCATGTGATGCAACAAGGTAATTTTGGAAATCTGTTAGAAGGTTTCTACTAAAGGCTGTTGTTCTTGAGGGTAACCAGTGATGCACGGGAGGGAATATGACCCTTTTGCCCTGATGATGTTCACGCACACGTGATACTTGAAACTGTGGCAACCATCTTGGAAGTAGAAAAAGAGCCAATCCGAAAGGACATGCTGATGCAAAGATGGGTCAAATAGAAAGATGAATAGGGACTGAGCTCCTGAATTAAGCACTCTGGAATGCCTATCTATGTTATTCTTGTTAGGAGATAATACATTTCCTTTTTTAATAAAAAATTTTGGGAAGGCTTTCTGTAACTTGCAGCACAAAACATACTGAGGCAAACCACAAATGGGTTAAGTTTCAAATAATTAGGGTACTAAAAAAATACTGAATAGAACTTTTAAAAAATCTCATAATGTCTCAAGGCCAATCAAAGGAAATTTAATTATTTTTCTACAATATTGTACAAAATATCTGGTTATTTTCATTAATGATAAACTAAAACTTACAAAAATAATTCCTTTTAGCATTGCAAGCAAATGTTTTCTTCATATTTTTTGGCAGTTTCCTATCTAAATTTTAATCTACATGACCTTTAATGCTCTTTTGTTTGCTGTTGTTTTGATTCCACTAATAGTTTTCTTATTTAAATACTATTCTACCTATGATAGAATTTCACAGTTGAAAGTATTGCTAGATGCTGCTAGTTTTAACCATTAAGAGCTCTAGACATAGAATTGAATTGAAGATTCTGATAAGAACATATTTCATAGCACATTAACATTATTATTTTGATACATTTTAAATTGTATATTTTAAATTTGTATACACATATTCAAGAAATTTATCAAAGGTCGGGTATGGTGGTTCACACCTGTACTCCCAGCATTTGGGGCAGCTAAGGCAGGAGGATTGTTTGAGGCCAGGAGTTCAGGACCAGCCTAAGCAACAGCGAGATGCTGTCTCTACAAAAAAAATTAAAAATTAGCTGGGCATGGTGGTGCATGCCTGCAGTCCCAGCTACTCAGGAGGCCAAGGCAGAAGAATGGCTTGAGCCCAGGACTTTGAGGTTTCAGTGAGCTATGATGCTGCTGCTGCATTCCATCCTGGGGGACAGAGAGAGAATCTGTCTTAAAAAAAAAAATATATATATATATATATACATATATATATATATACACACACACACGTAAACTTCTATATGTCAAGCTCCTTTTTTATGTTGATAGCAAATGCAACTTAATGGATTAAAATATTGGGTTTATAAGAAGATTTCTATATAAACATAAAGAAAAAAATTATAGGTTAAGAAAACATGAAAAATTTTTATTTAATGAATGCATTCATTTATTTAAGTGAGAAAGAAAGAGAGAGAGAGAGAGAGAGAGAGAGAATATGATGTTCCAGACACTCTTTTTAGGGACAACGGATTCAGTGCTAAGTAATACAGTGTCCTCGCCTTCACACAGTTTACAGACTGTAAGCACATGATAAACAAGGAAAACAATGATTACTCATGATAACTGCTACAAAAAATTAAAATGTGTGGTGACATAGAGGCAGTCACTTGAGAAAGCTGGTCAGAGAAGCTGTATGGAGAAGATATTTGATATAAGCCTTGAAGTAAAAGAATGAACTAGTCTTATAAAAAAGGGGAAGGGAAAAGCTTTGAGAGGTCAGGAAACAAAAGCAGGCCAGACTTTGTGGGCAGAGTCAATTTTTCTAGTCTTGCTCTATGTCCATGATGGAAAAGATGCACATTCAGATAACTCATCCAACCATTCTTTTACTCATCCATCCCTCTTTCTTTCTCTACTTTCAATAAAAACTTGTTATGCCAGGACTATACTTTGTTCTAGGCATTTGATTCAAATCAGGATAGATACACTGATCTCTATCATAGCATTTATAGCCTACCATGGAATAAAAACAATTTAACATGCAAAAGTAATAAAGTGATGGACATTATAATAGGAAAAAGCAGAGTATTATGAGGTTCATAAGAAGGATATATATCCCAGGTAAGGGATGAAGATGTCATAAAAATTTTCTAGTGAAGGAAGGTTTACATTTGGGACATGAAGAAAGAGTGGAATTTAGCCAGGTTGGAAAAAAAAAAAAAAGAAGAAGAGGCTGTTCTACACAAAAAGGAGAGGATGGACATGCTGTCATGCACCCATTACCGATGGGGGTGTGTTCTTAGAAATGTGCCCTTAGGCAATTTTGTCGTTGTGTGAACATTGTAGAGTGTACTTACACAGACCTAGATGGCACAGCCTGCTACACGCCCAGACTATGTGGTATTCTATAGACTATTGCTCCTGGGCTATAAGTCTGTATAGCGTGTTTCTATGTTGGATACTGTAGGCAATTGTAACACAATGGTAAGTACTAGTCTAAATATACATAAACATAGAAAAGGTACAGTAAAAATATAGTAAAAAAGATAAAGATGACACACCTGTGTAGGGTATTTACCACGAATGGAGCTGGTAGGCCTGGAAGTTGCTCTGGGTGAGTCAGTGAGTGAGTGGTCAGTGAATGGAAAGGCCTAGAACATTACCACTGTAGGCTTTATAAACACTGTACACTTAGGATACACTAAATTTATTTAAAAATGTTATTCTGTTTTAAGAATAAATTAACCTTAGCTTGCTGTAACTTTTATCTTACTAACTTTTAAATTTTTTTGACTATTTGACTCTTTTGTAATAACAGCTTAGAACACACATTGTACGGCTGTACAAAAATATTTTCTTTCTTCAGGTTCTTATTCTATCAGCTTTTTTCTATTTTTAAATTCTTTTATTTTCTTCTTTTTACTTTTTAAACTTTTTTGTTAAAAACTAAGACCCAAACACACATGTGAGCCTAGGCCTACACAGGGTCAGGACCCCCAGTATCACTGTCTCCCACCTCCGCATCTGGTCCCACTGGAAGGTCTTCAGGGGAATAACACACACGGAGCTGTCATCTCCTGGGGCAACAACGCCTTCTTCTGGATACCTCCTGAACGACCTGCCTAGCCCTTCTTGAGGAGGTGTCACTCTTTTCAGAAATATGTTCATAGCGATTTGCTTGATTTGTTTCTTTTTTTTTTTTTAGATCATAGATTTGCTCATAAACAGATAATGCACCATAAATATTTCTATTAATAAAATAAATAATTTCTATTATTTCTTTTGGTGTAAGGATCAAATTTTTGTTGTTTTCAAACTTTTTAAGAAGCTTGTAGAGGTCTGCAAAAGCTTCTGCTAGACCCTTCGCTGTGGATTTTCTTGGGGCTTCTTCTTTTTCTTCTTCTCAGTTTCCTTTTCCCTTGCCTCTTCTTCAGCATGTGTTCCTGTTCCAGTTCTAACAACTCCTCACTAGTCAGTTCCTCAGGACCCACCTCTAGGAGCTCCTCAATGTCATCCTCCAAACCCAGGTTAACATTATTTCCCTTCTCAGCCACAGCCTTGTTGAATTCTGCAAACTCTTCATCCTTGGCAAACCCTTTAAAGTCATGAATGAACCTCTTTTTTTTTTTTTTTTTTTGAGACAGAGTCTCACTTTGTTGCCCAGGCTAGAGTGAGTGCCGTGGCGTCAGCCTAGCTCACAGCAACCTCAAACTCCTGGTCTCAAGCGATCCTCCTGTCTCAGCCTCCCGAGTAGCTGGGACTACAGGCATGCACCACCATGCCCGGCTAATTTTTCTATATATATATTTTTAGTTGTCCATATAATTTTTTTCTATTTTTAGTAGAGACGGGGTCTCGCTCTTGCTCAGGCTGGTCTCGAACTCCTGACTTTGAGCGATCCACCCGCCTCGGCCTCCCAGAGTGCTAGGATTACAGGCGTGAGCCACCGCGCCCGGCCTCGAATGAACCTCTTGAGTGTCTTTTTCCAGATGCCATCCATACACTCCTTGGTGATATCACCCCAAGAGCAAGCAAGGTTTTTGATAAAGTTGCAGATGTTTTAATCCTTCCAGAATTGCATCAATGCCTTCTCAAGTTTTTCCTCAGTTGCAGCAATAGCCTAGGCAGTGGTCCTCCTTAGGAAGTAGTTCTTAAAAGCTGCTACAACTCTTTGATCCATTTGGAGGGAGAAATGCCACTATGATATTGGGATGAAGATCACCAATAAAAGAAGGATGTGCAGAAGCATTATCAACAATAAGCAAAATTTTGAAAGGTATATTCTACAAACAGCACTTATCCATTTCCCTGGCACAGCAATTCAGGAAGGTATCTTGGAAGAGGAGCTGGGTCATCCACGACTTCTTGCTCCTGCAGTGCGCTGGAAGTGTGTGTTTACTGATATGCTTGAAGGCCCTGGGGTTCTCACCGCATCACAAAAGGTTCCAGTTTGTAGCCTGCCACATTGCCTCCAAGCAAGACCGACATCCTGTCCTTAAAAGTCTTGAAACCTGGCATTGAACTGGCTTCCTTATGGATGAAAGTCTTTTCAAGCATCCAATTTCAGAATAGGGAAGTTTTATCCATATTGAAGATTTTCTTTGGCAAGTAATTTTTCTTCATAAATTCTTCAAATTTTCTTCAGCGTATATAAAGTTTCCAAAAATTCTTCAGCTGCCTATACATTAGTACTTGCAGACTCATTACTCACTTTCACATTATGTAATGAATAATGATTCTTGAATCCTTATACCACCCAGATCTGGCAGCAAATTTGACATTATAGTCAGGTCCAACCTTTTCTTTCACCACCACAAACTTTTTGCTTTGGCTGTGATTGTCATGGTGTTGAGACAGACACGCTTCTGTGCTTGGTCTTTAATCCAGGTCACTGATAGAGACCCTTCTCGAATTTTTGTTAGTCTTATTGCCTTCAAGAAGCAGATCCTTAAACAGCTTCCTCACTTTGTTCTTGTTCTTCAAGACGGATTGTAGCTATGGTGGAATGGGACATGCCTGCCTGGTGAGGAGTAACCATCACTGATTTTCCACCTTTGTAGTCCTTAATCACTTTTAATTTAGTTTCCAAGTCAATCACTCAAAGGGACCCCTTACTGGCAACATTAGCAGTGGATTTTGCATGCTCAGTGGCCACGATGAACAAAACAGCATGAGATTAAATCAATCATAAGAGAAAATGATGCAATCAAAAGATGTGATAAACCCCAGATGTATGAAGCACACTGTTTTACTGCACATTTTTTTAAAGCAGAAGGAGCACACTCTAAAATAAGGATAAATGTATAATGTAGTAAATACATAAACCAGTAACATAGTCATTTATTATCAAGTATTATGTATCATACGTAATTGTATGTGCTACACTTTTATACTACTGGCAGCACAGTAGGTTTGTTTACACCAGCATTGCCACAAACATATAAGTAATGCATTGAGCTATGATGTTACCATGGCTATGACATCACTAGGCAATAGGAAGTTTTCAATTATAGGACCACCACCTTGTATGCCGGTTAACATTGACCGAAAGGTCATTATGTGGCACAGGACTGTATATCAAAGCCCTAGAACTAAGGTGGAGTGGGCCGTACTGGAAAACAGAGAGCAGCTGTGTGGCTGATCCGTAGGTGTGAAAGTGTGATGGTGAGAAGTGAGGCTGGAGGTTGTCAGTAGTGGCCTGTTCATAAAGGTGGACACATTGTTTGGGGAGCCTCGCATGAATTAAAAGCACCTACTGGAAACCTAAGTGCTTGGCTCACAGAGGATTTGAAGGAAATTCTGTAGTAAGCCGGTGGATTTAGGTTCCCAAGTAGTGGGAAAGGTAAGGCTGGATTTTGAGAAAAAAGAAAAAGAGCATTAAGCCTTGTTTGTGATAGAAAATATCCATTGCCTAATCTCTTAAGCTATTTAGTTCCTAAGTACTAACAATTGCAGTGAATTTTAATGACAGTTAAATTGTCCAGAGAATAACTTAGTGGGATTTCATATTATTCACACCCACTGGAGTGATGCAGATATTTGGGGACTGAGCCTGTTGGATATGAAGAATGGCAGCTCAGGCGGACAGACATTTCACGTATTACCAAGTAGCACACGGGCTAGCAGGACACTGACAATAACAAGACTCACCGCAGTGTGGAGGGCAGATACCCATGCAGGGGCACGGACCATCGTGATTGGGAGTCTACAAACAGCCAATATGTGAAGAGTCACGAAACTGTCTTTTTTAGCATACTTATATGCCAGTGATGGTGGTAGGTGGTTCTGGAAATAAAGTCCAGAAGATATTTTTCTGGTTTGTATTTCAAATAGGATGACTAGTTTTTAGCCAATAAGAACCAGAATATAGTCACAGCCGTGGCTCTGCGATTTCATTATAAATTACCATGCTCATGAGAATGTGCGAGAGAAATCTTGAGATTACTCAAATTTGGGATTCCTGGAGAACCAGAGAGTAATAATGTCATCAGGGTGCATGTTGGCAAATGAATCTGAGATGCAGACAGAAACTAGGGGTCCAATTATTATCATTCAGACATGAGGGTATAGTGTAGAATTCCTAACCATCCCAGTTTTTGAGGGACCGGGGGGCTTCCTGAAACACAGGACTTTTAGCAATGAAATCAAGAAATTTTCAGACAAAGCAGGGTGAGTTAATCACTCTATAACTTGATATTAAATCTCTCAAATCTGGATTCTGAATTGTTTAATGTTCTTTAAGTAAATATTTAATTTTCACGAGAGCCTGTGACAACTGAAGTTTCAGGTAAAATTTCAATGATATTTATTTACTCTAGAAATTGAATTTCTGTCAAAAATCCAAGTGACTCACAGTACTATTACTACCCTGGATTAACACATTATCAAAACCTACTCAAAGTAGTTTAGATAAAAAACTGGAGTAGCTCATAGAATTTAAGGAAGCATTGACGAAACACATCTTGTCAGGTTGAAACTAACATATGCTCCAGATATCTGTTCTCCCGTTCTTCTCTTAGAACAATCCCTTTTTAAAGTATATGCATAGATTTGTCCAGCTAGAGCCTGTATTTCTCAGCCATCACCCTTCCCTTCCTCCCCACAGCTAGACGTGGATATTTGGCTAAATTCTATTATGGAGACTATATAGTGTGTGCCAGTTTTTACACCACACAAAAGAATAATTTTCCAGGGGACAAGGATCAAAGGCTAGAAGAGATATTGTTCTGTGTATGACTTAGAAGAGCAGAACCTTCTTTCCCTTCCTTACTGCTTGCCTACAGCTAGATTATTATGTTAGAAAGAAATTACTGTTTTTTGAGCCACTACACTTTTGTTCCTCTTCTTATAGCAGTTTAGACTGTACACTAACTAAAGCACTGAGGTGATGCACAAACCAGGGCAGTTCTGGGAATCTTCAAAATTTAAACTAGAGACTTCAAAGACTGTTTCCACATTTCAGGCAACCTGGCGTGGGTGGCCTCAAGTTTCCATATCATTACTTTATCTCTCACCTTCCATTTGTTTTGTAAAAGTTTTGGTGAAGCATTCCGACTGGCCCAGTATATGACACACACCCACCCCTATACGGGTCACTATGACCAGGTGGGTAAGATTCTGGGATTGGTTCAGTTTTAATCGTATGCTTACTATTTGACCCATTGTTTTGGCCAGGGTTATGTAAAAATGAGGTATTTAAATTGGATATTCACGATGGAGGAGTTTCAAGAGGGTCAGTTCCTCATTAGAACTCAAAGGTCAGCCACTTTTTGGAAATTGGGATTTTCAAAGACCCAAATTTGATCATTTTCCAGAATATTCAAAATAAGTGTAGACTGGTCACTTTTACCTTTTGGTTTTAGCAGCCGGGGATTATGAGGGAAATGCCATCAGTCTATTTTCAGGCAGAAACAGACTAAAAATTATGTCCCAGATCACCCATAGATTACTGAAGCTATATCTCTCAATTAACTAAATTCTGTTATTGAAAGAGAAATTCTTGAGAATGATCTGGTTTAGTTATTGCTTGCATATTCTTAATGCTTAATGGCTAGACATAGCAAACTATTACTGTCTAGGAAAACTTGATGAAAAATCCCAATACAAGAGTTCCGTGGACTTTAAAATGGTTATCCGGAAGTTCCCACTAAAGTAAATGGGAGACAACCCAGCTGGAAGTATCAAGGTTAATACTTAAGAGTTTTGTTGCCCAGTAGTTGTACTGGAACAAACTTACTTTCCCGTTAAGTTTCCTGTGTTCCCTATAGATGGATCAGTCTTGAAGCTGAACTTCCCATTGAAATTCCCAATTTGTTTCCTTAATTTCCTGGTATTGCTGTAGTGCCAGCAATCACTGGTCCTAAACCATGCTGTAATCAAAGTATATGTTTACCTTATTTGAAGAAATATAAAATATATGTTCCCAAATGTACTGTGTTCTACTCTGAGCTCACATATGTGACTGATAAAAAAATCAAATATTTGTCATTGCTGAGACTTCCTCTGCCCACTTTCTAGATTAATAAAAAATCCAAGGTTTTCTTTGGTGCCAGAAATTGGAGTAAGGAGAATTAAGGTGGTTACACCATGCTGGCTGCAATAATTTTTTTTTTACATATTACACAAAAGCTTGGCTTCCTTTTTGTGATATGCATTGGCAAAGAAAAACTGCTCACAATAGTGCAATGTATATATTTATATCTTAACAAATGGTCTTCCCTGATTTATTTGAAGGCCACATACAGTCTGGCCCACTTTACCCAATCCTTTTGATCTCACCCTAATCTCTCTAAACACTAGCAGGACCTTTGTCTCCTGTCTTGCCTTGTTACCTTCTACTGCACGTGTTCCTCTCACATGCATTGCTTTACGGTGATATTTCTTTCATTGGGAATATTGTTCTTTTTTTGGCCTAGTTTTCAAAATCTCTGGTCATGTTTCAGACATTTCCACTCTTCTTAGTGCCTCAGAACAGCTCGACCTCATAGATTTTCAATTAACACTTGCTAAAATGTGTAGAAATTAGTGGAGAAAAAATCAGGAAATCTAGCGTTTGGAGCTCAATATTGTCCTTCTGTACAGTCACCCCCCAAAAAACCTATGCAATAGTTACCAGATGCATCTGTGCAAAGCAGTCTTGAGATGGTAGATTTTTTTTTTTCATTTATGATTGTAAATTGGGCATAAGGCAAGGAATTTTTTTAAACCCTTTGCATTCCTTTGTAACCCTGCTATACTCAGTAACCCAGTAAGGGTTACTCATAGTAACAATATTCCACTGGAAGGGGGTTTGAGGTTCAGACTTAAAATAAGGCATAGAAAATGTAAGTGTGATATGGGGTTATCAACAAAGTACATTTATTAATAATAAACTTCCCTAAATAACCTAGAACATAGACACCTATTCACTCAGTCTCCAAAAACTATTGAAATAAAGAGCACTAAAAAATGTAACATTATTACTACTACTTTCAATTTCTTAAGCTGGAGTTTTACACAGCAGAGGCAATTTTTTCCTTTTTATATTTAGGTCATGAAATAACTATATGAAGCCAGATAGCAGATTGATTTTGGTAAACCAGATGGCAGAATAGGAGGTTATCTGAACAGACATTTTGTAAAGAAATTAAATTTTTAAATTCTCGGCTGGAATTAGTACTGTAGGGTGGAAAAAGTATTTTTTAGCCAGTCCTCTTGAGTTTGCATGTCAGATACAGATCCAGAAAACACGAACAAGCACAGCTGTTCACCACATTCTAACCAGAGACCTATTAGAGTAATGAGACATTTCCAAGCCAAATGTTATATTACTCGAACGAGAAGTGGTGTGAAAATCGAATTTCTTTGGCTGGATTAGAAGATCATTTAGATTGTGTGACAAATAAGCTCTACTAGGAATACAAAGCCGTAGAAAAATGTGAGAAATTAACTCTTGACAGATACAGTAAATTAATGTCAAACACAGAATTTTAAAGAAAAATAATTTAGATTAACAGAATCAGGTGATAGGAGGCAGAACAGAAAAACTTTCTAAATCAAGGAATAAATAAGAAAGTTAATTGGGTAAAATTTTACTTTCTTACGGCCTTTTGTTCATATTCTTTTTACAATAGCCTATCAGTTTAGCTTTGTGTTCATTTTTCAGTCCCTAGATAATTTTAAATATTATTAGTGATTTGGATGTAAGATGTACTTAGTTACAATTGTGTAATGATGTACAACTTGTGAAATACTAGAAATTTAGGCTGTGTGATAATAATTGGTAACATACCACTAGGAGCTATGATATCCTGATGAATTTCAATGAGATGAGAGAAAAAACTTAAATGCTTTCATTAAATGAAACACAGAATTAAACAAACTCTATTTCTTATGATGAGGTTGTGGAATACTTTCTTCTCAGGGATTTGAAACTCTCATTCCTATGTCTTGCAGTTGAAGGTATTCTTTGTGCCATAAAAATGTAGGGAAAGGAGTAATAAGAATGCTCCTCAGACAAGGTATGTTGGTGTGAGTTAACTGGGAGATTGAAGTGAGAGGATCGCTTGAGCCCAGGAGTTGGAGGCCAGTCTGGGCAACATAGTGAGACCCCACCTCTAAAAACAAAAAATGTTCCTACATGAATATTTTTTGAGAGTAGGGTTTCTTCAATTTAATATGTGACTGGAAAGTAATTATTTGAAGTATAGTGCCTGGCATAGAGAAGGGGCTTTATACACACACACACACACACACACACACACATATGAAATATCTGATATTAAAACAATAAAGAGAACATCTTTGGTGGTGAGAATGCATTGAGGTAGGGCTGTTATTTCAATGTGCATGTTTTTAAGCACTGTAGAATTCTTAAAATAACTCTGCAGATCTCATGAAGATAAGTCTAGTGTGCTAAGTCAGTTTGATAAGTCAGTTTGCTAAGAGTATTTAGAAGGACATGGATTTAAAAATAGCTTTGTTGTGTGGAATTCTCTCAGCCTTTTGGTCTTTCTGAACTGCTATTCAGATATTATTTGTATCCCCTTTAATTTAAAAACTTATTAAGAAAGATAAGAATTCATTTTAAATTGCAGTGTCTTTCGAGAAAAAGAAATATTTATGCCAAATAGAAAAGGTAATAAAAATAACCAGGGTATGTTGTCTGGGTGAGGCAGTATGCTCCATCAAAATTATCTCATACAATCTTCACAACTGTTTGAGGTAGGCTTTTATTACCTTTGTTTTCCAAATGAGGAAATTGAGTCTTAGGCCAAATATCCAAAGTCATCCACTGAGGATTTAGAACCACAGTGCTCATCTCCAAGGATTACGCACAATGACTCACATTCTACCACAGAAATGAAAGATACAGTTGAGTTTAGGCCTTAAGATTTTTCATCTGTAGAAGCCCAAGTAAACTTTTCTAATTGATAGCTTTCCAAAATTTTAAATCTTCAATTTTATACCTTCCTTATTTGGTTTAGATCATAATTTCAAATTTTTTAGTTGTACATTTAATAATGAGGATGTATAACACACTAAGAAAGAAAGAGAAAAGAAAAAATGTGTGTATTTGGTTTAATGTCTCCATGGATTTACTGTTTTTGCTAATTCTACTGTCAGGGAATTGATTCAGCCTCTCCTTGCCTTGGTGTCTACAACTGTAAAATGGGACCCTGGGAAATAAATAAGTTTCTCTCTAGCTCTATAGTGTATATTGTTTTTCTAAGTAACACACTGTTCCTGTTGAAAAACTGAACATGACATTAATATGTAAGCTATATATCTAAAATGATAAAACTACATATATATGTATATATATCTGATGTTTCTCAACCACGGAACAACATATTTTTATTAGGTTGGTGCAAAAGTAATTGCAGTTTTAGCATTGCTGACATTTGCCATTTCATATTGGAATACATTCTTAAGTGAATGTGGTTATGTTATGTATCATTTTAATGTGCATTTCTTGCTTTATTTTTTTTTTTTGCTAATGACTTATTACTTGCTGTTTATTTTATATTTATTTTAGACTATGGAAATGGTGTTAGACAAAAAGCAAATTCGAGTGATTTTCTTATTCGAGTTCAAAATGGGTCATAAAGCAGTGGAGACAACTCACAACATCAACAACGCATCTGGCCCAGAAACTGCTAACTAACGTACAGTGTAGTGGTGGTTCAAGAAGTTTTGCAAAGGAGACGAGAGCCTTGAAGATAAGGAGCACAGTGGCGGCCATCGGAAGTTGACAACGACCACCTGAGAGCAATCATTGAAGCTGATCCTCTTACAACTACACGAGAAGTTGCAGAGGAACTCAAGGTCAACCATTCTATGATCAGTCATTTGGCATTTGAAGCAAATTGGAAAGGTGAAAAAGCTCGATAAGTGGGTGTCTCATGAACTGACTAAAAATCAAACAGATCGTAGTTTTGAAGTGTCGCCTTATCTTCTTGTACACAAAAACAATGAACCATTTCTCAATAGGATTGTGATGTGTGACGAAAAGTGGATTTTATAGGAGAACTGGAGATGACCAGCTCAGTGGTTGGACTGAGAAGAAGCTCCAAAGCACTTCCCAAACCCAAACTGGCACCAAAAAAAAAAGGTCATGGTCACTGTTTGGCGGTCTGCTGCTGGTCTGATCCACTACAGCTTTCTGAATCCCGGCAAAACTATTCCATCTGAGAAGTATGCTCAGCAAATCGATAAGATGCACTGAAAACTGCAATGCCTGCAGCTGGCATTGGTCAACAGAAAGGGCACAATTCTCCATGACAACGCCCGGCCGCACGTGGCACAACCAACACTTCAAAAGTTGAACGAATTGGGCTACAAAGTTTTGCCTCATCCACCACATTCACTGGATCTCTCACCAACTGACTACCACTTCTTCAAGCATCTCAACAACTTTTTGCAGGGAAAACACTTCCACAACCGGCAGGATACAGAAAATGCCTTCCAAGAGTTCATAGAATTCCAAAGCACGGATTTTTAAGGTACAGGAATAAACAAACATTTCTAGTTGGCAGGAATGTGTTGATTGTAATGGATCCTGTTTTGATTAATAAAGATGTGTTTGAGCCTAGTTATAGTGATCTAAAAGTCATGGTCCAAAACCGCAATTACTTTTGCACCAATCTAATAGTTCTCTTAGTGCCTAAGATATTAATAATTCTTGGGTACTTTGAAGGCTGCACAAAGAATTTCATGGCTCTGGGTCCAGGCAAAATTAATGGCTGTAATTTAGTGGTCTGACAAAGTTTATTACCTATAGTTAATGATTAGGTCAAGTTCATGGAAATTTGAAACAGTCTTGGGTTTAACTTTTGACTTTGCCTCCTACTAGCTGTGTGACTTTGGGCAAGTTATCAAATCTTTCCTAAGCCATTTCCTCATCTGTAAGTGAGCATAACAACATTTAGATTGTTTTAATCATTAAATGAGATGCAAGTAAATAATTTGACACTGTCTAAAATGTTGTGAGCACCCACTAGAAATTTGCTCCTGCAATTACACCGTCTCCTTCAGCATTTTTTTCTTTTGTAATACCCAGAGTGGTTTGATCCTCCATCTTTCATCTCTCTCTCTCTCCTCAGTTGTTTGCATTGTCATTCAAACATTCTGTGAATGTCCTGCCTTTAAACATAGTTTCCTCTAGTCCCTAGCGTCCTTTCTATACCTCGTTCTGCAATCTCTTAGAATAAAGCTTTTCATAGACATTGCTTAAAACACCATTTCCTCTTCTTTCCATTCATTCTCTGTAACAGACACTGCAGTCAATTGTTCTTCCCCATTTCTCTTCTGAAACACTTTTTGTTGTTAGTAGAGACAGGGTCTTACTCTTGCTCAGGCCGGTCTCGTACTCCTGGCCTCAAGCGTTCCTCTGGCCTCCCAGAGTGCTAGGATTCCAGGCATAAGTCACCATGCCCGACCTGAAATACTCTTAACAAGGTCCCCAGTGACTTCCATCTTGACAGAAACAATAACAACAGTTAGTCCACATTTGGTTTGATTTACAAGTGATATTTGACAAATATTATTTTCTACTATGGAAACACTTTCTTTGCTTGGTTTTCCTCTTCCCTTACTGGCAGCTCCTGTAACCTCTCTGAATGTTGTAATTCTCAGGGCTTGGTCCTTGAATGTTTCTCTTCTCTAGCTACCCTATGGCCTCATGACTTCAGTAGAATTAATATACTAATTGCTTCCATATTGTTACCTCATTTCCTGATCTCTCTCTCTCCATCTCTGTCAGTCTCTCTCTCTCTGTGCCTGTGTCTCTGTCTTTCTCTGTCTCTCTGTGTCTGTCTGTCTCTGCATATATATGTGTGTCTGAATGTATGTATGTATATTCCTTTGTTTTCTCTCATGCCACATGTCTAGTTCATCAGCACATCCTGTTGTTTGTACTGTCAATGGATACTTGCTCTCTTCTCACCACTTCAGGTGCTACCATTTATGTGGAAGCCATTGTTATCTCTTGCAGGACTCCTGAATTAGTCCTCTGCTTGTTTTTTCTATTAATGGCCAAGGCAATAAAAGAATGAATAAGAAGTAGTAGCTATCATTATTATGTTTTAATATAATAAACATATAACCTTAACTATGAAGACAGTTGGTGCTATACTGCGGAAGCTCACCCTCAGCTTCTCTAGTGGAGTTATTTCTTCCTAGTTGTGTCATTCATTTATTTATGTAACCAACAACTTTTTCCAAGTGCTTACTATTCAGTAGGGCCTGTGCTAGGAAATGAAAAGTTGGCTAATTCACATGCACTATCCTCTGGGGATTTTCCTCCATTAGATGATATGGACTAGGTAGAGTACCCACCAAACATGAGACAAGAATGTTTGTGATTTTCTTGAGGGTCTATGAATATGGCTAAGACCAATAGCTGGTGTATAAGAAATGGGACATACGTGATCATAGATTATGACCTCTAGAGATTAACTCTTGGTGCCTCATATGAGGAATATTGAAGCAGTTGGAAGCAGAACAACATTATCAGCTTAGAAACAAGAGCACAATGTTGGATACGTGGTCATTCAGTGACTGTGCCATTTCTTGTGAACAGAACACACAGCCCATGGACTATGAAACAAGGCTGGGACCCCAAATCAGACCATGTATGCAGAGACTTGGTCACAAGCAGCCAGTGCTGGTGCTCAGTTGGAGAGGGCTGCTAGTTAAATATCTCGCCCCTGAGGAAAATTGATATCAACAGGAAGTAATGCTGTCAGAGGCAGCAATTTCAAACTCTGCAGGCAATGCTATGTTTCTTTTTAAGTATTATTTATTTTCTGAAATGCGATTCAGGGAAAATTATTGTGCCATTTTAGGTACCACAGCTTTGATCTTGTTAATTTATAAGCACAACATTTTTTATTGTATGAAAACCTTTCATTTTGTTAGTCTGTTCTTTGAGATATTCTGGTGTTTGTTGATGGTGGTTTTATACTGTGCTCTTATAATTAGGATCATAAGAAAGAGGTGCAGTAGAGCTTTGTGAACTGTCAAATTGTGTGTCTTGAGAAAATGGCAAATATTTCATCGAATAAGAACAATTCTGCAAGTAGAATGCTCTCTAATGGCACAATTCTAATTGGTCTCTGTACCCTGGACATGATTCACTTTATTCCCATTCTGGAAATATTATGTACTTAGTTATGTTCCAAACAAATTTTATATTAGAAAACTAATTGACAGCCTAAGATGTTCTATCTAAAAGTTAGTAGCATGTTTTGTCATATGGTAACTCAATTATTTTAACTTTTAAAGACAATACAGTGGACACCTATCATTTTCCGCTCAGACTCCTTCTCCTTCATTCTTATATATATAACCATTTGTGGGATTCTGGTGGAGGTTATCACAGCTGCAGTGATTGATCTGGGTAGGATGAGGTACCCGACCCGAGTTGGCCCCATTATGATACTCCACGTCCCTGATTACTATTATTTGTCCAGAGATGGACAGCTTATCCAATTTGGGCAAATCATTACTTCCTGGGAATTTTCAGAATTTAACATTAGACAAATTGCATTTCAGTTCTTCTTTGGAAGTGAACATTAGCAATATGAATAAGATCTTTAGTGTTTTTATGTCTAGGCTAGTGGAAGAAATCAGATTGACTGGATAAAGTGGATACACACAGAAGACCAAGGAAAAGAAGGGGAGGGAGTGGACTCTGGCAAGTCGTTTGACACCATCACCTTATGGCCCAGCTCTACTGTGACCCTGACAAAGTTTGGTTACATGGGCCAATGAATCATTTGTATGAAACTGGGTATGTTCAGGTGGGTTTCTGTAATTTTAATCAAAAGATATTTTTCGCATACTACACATCATATAAAGGACTGATAACAAGAATCTATTTAGAACTCAGGAAAATCAGTAAGAAAAAATCGAACAACCCTATCAAAAAGTGGGCAAAGGACATGAATAGAAATTTTTCAGAAGAAGATATAAGAATGGGTAACAAACATATGAAAAAATGTTCAACATTTCTAATCATCAGGGAAATGCAAATCAAAACCACAATGAGATATCACTTAACTCCAGTGAGAATGGCCTTTATCAAAAAGTTGCAAAACAATACATGTTGTCGTGAATGCAGAGACACAGGAGCACTCATACACTGCTGGTGGGACTGTAAACTAGTGCGATCCCTGTGGAAAGCAATATGGAGATACCTTAAACAGATTCAAGTAGACCTACCATTCGATCCAGCAATCCCATTATTGGGCATCTACCCAGAAGAAAAAAAGTCATTCTATAAAGAAGACACCTGTACCTGAATGTTTATAGCAGCACAATTCACAATTGCAAAGATGTGGAAACAACCCAAATGCCCACCAATTCATGAATGGATTAGTAAAATGTGGTATATGTATACCATGGAGTATTACTCAGCTATAAGAAATAATGGTGGTGTGGCATCTCTTTGGTTCTCCTGGAGAGAGTTGGAACCCATTCTATTAAGTGAAGTATCCCAAGAATGGAAAAATAAGCACCACATGTATTCACCAGCAAATTGGTTTCCCTGATCATCACCTAAGTGCACATTTGGGAATAACACCAATTGGGTATCAGACAGAGGTGGGGAGTGGGGGGAGGGGATGAGTGTATACCTACATGATGAGTGCGTTGCGCACCATCTGGGGAATAGACACGCTTGAAGCTCAGACTCGGGGGGATGGGCAGGGCATCGGCAATATATGTAACCTGAACTTTTGTACCCCCATAACAAGCTGAAATAAAAAAAAGGAAAAAAGAAAGAATTTATAAAATAACTATCAGAATGAATAAGTAAATTGAAGTCACTTTACTTTGTAAAGTAATATACAAAACCAGTTGTATTTTTATATACCAACAATAAACAATTGAAATTATACTAAAAAAAAATAAAATAAACAAGAACTTGGTGGTAAATAGTTAAAAAAAGATATCTGAAAAAATATGGCAAGAATTATATTTTTCTCATTTTTTTCACTTTTATGACCATTTTATTTGCAATGGAGATATCAAGACAATTCATTGAAGAAATATAATCTTTTCAACAAATGATACTGGATGAATTGGATATGCGTATGAAGCAAATAACTTCAACATCATACCACACACAAAGATTAATTTGAAATCTATCATTTATCTATACATAAAAGCAGATACTATAAAACTTTTAGAAGAAAACATAAGTCTTTGTGTGGCCAGGCATGGTGGCTCATGCCTGTAATCCTAGCACTCTGGAAGGCTGAGGCAGAAGGATCGCTTGAAGTCAGGAGTTCAAGACCAGCCTCAGCAAGAGTGAGATCCAGTCTTTACCTAAAAGAGAAAAATTAGCTGGATGTGGTGGTATGTGTCTGTAGTTCCAGCTACTCAGGAGGCTGAGGCAGGAGAATCATTTGAGCCCGGGAGTTTGAGGTTGCTGTGAGCTGGGCTAACGCCACAGCACTCTAGCCCGCATGACAAAGCAAGACTCTGCCAAAAAAAAAAAAAAAAAAGTCTTTGTGAACTTAAGGTAGGCAACAATTTCTTAGACAGGACTCAAAATACAAACCATAAAAGAAAATATTGAATTGTTGGTATTTATTAAAATTAATAACTTCTCTATTTGTATTCTTCCTCATTCTTTCCTATGTCCCACACAATATCTCACATAACATCAGCATATATTTGGTTCTTTCTCTATGTGTCAAAAGAAATGAATAATATAACATAATTCTAAAATGATATTTTAGATTCAGTTTTATTTTCTACAATTAGATTTGTTGGAATCAGAGTGATATAATCCTTTCTTCCGAACAGTTGTCCCAAATACTCTTTATGTTTTTTTTCCTCAAAACTTGGCATAAGTTTTTCCTATTTTAAAATGTACTCTAAATAATATCCTCTTTAAGCCAAAATGGTGCCAAATTAAGTATATATTTATGATATGTGAAAATTATGCCAGATATTCTAGATAATTCTGGCAAAAAGACTTAACTTTTTCAAAAAATCATTGATACATTTAGGAAAACAAGTTTGGGTAGAGATGGAAACATAATTCCTCTAAATGCTCAAGGTTCCAGAGAACTTAATTAGATTGAAACCCATAAATAAAACTTCAGTTAACCAAAAAAGAAAAATAAGCTTACTATAAAGAGCAATTTTAGGTAGTATATCTGTGCCATGCTATTATTCAAAACTAGATACAGTCATGCACCACATCACATTGTTTTGGGTAATGATGAACCACATATACAATGGTGATCCCCTAAGATTATAATGGAGTTGAAAAATTCCTATCCCCTAGTGTCATCATAGCCAGCATAAAGTGGAGCAACCCATGACCTTTTCTATGTTTAGATATTTTTAGATACACAAATACTTACCATCGTGTTACAGTTGCCCACAGTATTCAGTACAGCAACATGCTTGCTGTACAGGTTTGTAGCCTAGGAGCAACAGGCTATACCATACAGCCTAGGTATGCAGTAGGCTGTACCACCTAGGTTTGTGTAAATATACTCTATGATATTTGCACAATGATAAAATTGTCTAACACATTTCCCAGAATGTATTCTCATCATTAAGCGATGCATGACTGTGTATGACATTGCTTGTTTTGTTAACATGCGCATAAAACTAAAGAGGGGAGATTTGTGGTAAGCCTGAACATTGCTTAAACACTTATTTCCATCAAAGGTGAGTGTCTATAAACTCTTGTGAAAGGATGTCCCCTACTAAAGGTTGATAATCCCCAACTGAAATGATAAAGTAAAATTAAAGTAATTTTTATCACCCCCATCTCCTTTCTTGGTACCTCTCCTGTAGCAGTTATATCTTTGTGCTTTATATGATAGACATTTATGGACATACTTTATTTTCCATACTTGATTATAGAGTCTTTAGGAAAGAATCCTTGTTAGAATTCCTACGTACTAGGAGATAAGTTCTGATATATGACAGATGATCAGTAAATGAAAAATGTTGTTATACTTACACTATAACTTCAGCACATAAACCATATTCAAATTTAATCACATAGTACAGATGGGGAACAATATGTAGACAAGACCTGCTTGGAACTATGGCTGCCACAGAGTGGGGCTGAATCAATATTTATTAATGTAATCTACTGTGGGGTGTTGTGCTATGTCAACGTAAAAATGTAACAGGACTAAAAATAGCAATAAAGATGAAATAAATTATTTTTTCTATTTATTTTCCTAGTAGTTCTTCCTTTACTATGACTAATTTTCTAAAAAGAAAATGTTGAGTACATTGAAATTTATGTACCCATGTGCATTCTCCCTTTTAAAGTAATCACCCAGAGAAACTTGTTGCATGAAATATTTTTGAAATTGCTTTTGGAATTAATACTTTCAGAATTTGCAGCACTTTTTAAAAAGAATTAACTTTCATCTTTTGAGAATAGAACTGATTCTTTTGGAAAATGAGAAAAGTCATTATTAGCCAAAGGCTGGTACAAGTTTCAAACAAGGTGAAACCACGTGGAGGTACAAATAGGGTATGGCTAAATGCAGTAAGATTGACGTTCTTATAAGGCTTAAAAATTGCTCAAAGCAAGTATAAATGGGAGTTCAAATGTGTTGTAATCACTAGCAGTCACTGGAATAAGTGCTTACAACTTATATACTTTGAATATGTGTTAGATGCTTATTTTGTAGTTCATTTATTTAGATATTTACCTCACCTATTTTTTAAAATAGGATTTGAAACAGTGAATTTATGGTATGTTCATTTTTAAAATGGATTACTGATATTTTCTGATTTTACTCTAAAGGTCAAAAATACTGTTGCTGTATCTGGAAAAATATCTGCTCTCCTTTTTTCTTTTTTAAACCTCTGTCTTTTTGCTCAAATAATAAAGGGCCAACTTGCTGCAAGTGTGAACTCGAAGGTACAGAACACAGAAAGACTGTATCTCCGTTAGAAAACCAGATAGAGATTCTGACCAAATTTTATGTTGAAATAAAAGAGATATGGCAATATCTATAACTTAGGAACACTTATTTGAAAAGAGAGGCTTCATTATTTTATACCCTTTTATCAGTTGTGACCAGGGACAGGGGTGTGTCTTCTCATCCCCTGGCATGCCCCTGAGCCTGGGGTTTAGGCATATTTTTGTTTCCGGAAATGAAGAGTTGGAAGAGATTTACAGAAAGCTTGAGGTGGACTATTTTGGTTATAAGAAACCAAACATGTATGTAATTTACTTCACAAAAGGGGGCATTTCAAAAATAGAAGGGTTGGAAGGATGTCAGTCATGATGAGGGCTTGTTCTCCTTCACACGTCCCAAGCCCCTTCTCTGTCCCAGCTGCCTCCGTCCCTCTGTCATTAGCTCCACTTTTCCCTCCCGACTGACTGGCTTCCTCGGGCTATTTGGAACTTACCCTTCCAAATCCAGCTTTCCCGAGTAAATGCATTTATGTCTTACCTTACTTAGTTTCCATTCCAGGGGAAGGAGTCAGGCTCAGTGCATGATTTTAAGCTGGGCTGGAGACTGCGATTGGCCGTGGCCGAGGGAAGTGGGCGTGGGCGAGTCACAGAGAGGAAATGTCGCTTACAGAGGGCGCCAGCCGCGTCCGCGGTGGGGATGTGTGCTGAGCGCTTCTCTCTGAAGGGATGATAGGTGACTAGGTCACATGAACAAATCAATCCAGACCGCTAGTAATTTTTCAGCTGTTGAGTCACATGGGATGCTGCCTGTTGAAAATTAGGGTTACAAAAATGTTTGAAGTATAGTAAATTTGAATTATTTTTTAAGTAATGCTGAAAAGAAATTTGAAATAGACAGTGAGGTGAAATGGCAATAAACCTAAAATAAAATTTGGAAATGAAACAAAGCAATAAAGTCTAATGAATAGGTAGGAAATTAATCAAATAGGTATTTGTTTTAATAAGGAAATCAGTAAATTTATATCTGAACAGGTAGACTAGAAAATGTATAATCAATGTCATAGATATTTTAAAAGAAAACAAAATAAATTCAGCAGATGTTTACAGCTTTAAAATTCAGTTTTAACATTTCAGCTAGAGCTTTTAAGTCAAACTTTAGGGTTATATTTGATTCCTCTCTCTTCTTGTATGTAAGGAGTCACTAATTTATTCTAATTCTATTTTCCCAGTATTTGTGCTTTCCCTCCCTTCTTCCCTTCGTTCCCTCCTTCCCTCCTTCCTTCTTTCCTCCCTCCCTTTCTTCCTTCCTTCCCCTCCCTTCCTTCCTTCCTTCCTTCCTTCCTTCCTTCCTTCCTTCCTTCCTTCCTTCCTTCTTTTCTTTCTTTCTCTCCCCCTGGCTTTCTTTTGTGCTCACCACTACTATCTTAATTCAGGAAACTATTAAAGCATTTTTTTCCTGATGGTAAACTTGCCTCAAGTTTTTTCCTCCTTGAAATTAATTCTCAACACTGCCTCCAGAGGACTATTCCAAAGGCATACGTATGTACCACCTGTGAAAGTTGGCAGAATCAAAATGGAGTCACTGTGTCAAACTCTAACAAAAATAAATAAATAAAGCTGGAGGCAGTGTAAGAAGGGAGGGGCCTCACACACACACCAATAATAAGGACTATTGCAAAGACTTTCTGAAGGCCTCTTACACACTTAAACCTTTAAGGAGAACTTTTGCCAATGACTTTTTAAACTGCAGCTTACTACGAGTCACAAAGACAGCTAGCTGTATGCAGGAGAACGCTTGTCTGACACACTGCCTCCACTAATGAACTGGTATCAACTCCTGGGATAAATCCCTGCAACCAGTGTTCTCTTTTTCTCAAAACAAATTGCTTATACTTTACTCTTTTGCCTCACCTCACCTCTTTGGATATGCCTGTGGTCCTCATAGCCTGCAATATCCTGGAATTGCATATCTCCTGCACATTTCCAAATAAACTCAATATCTTTATTGAGTAATAAAGAGAATCTCTCTTTGTTACTTAGGTTGACACACCATACGAATTTTGCATTCAAAACTATTTTATAGCTTCAGATTTTCTACAGACCCAAATTATAACTCCAAAACATATTTTTAATGCTTATTCAGAATCTGAGCTTGACTGACATGGCCTGTCTGATCTTCTCCTGTCTCCATGTCACTTATGTTACATGTCCCCTGACACATCGGACACTATTTCAAGACTCCATGCATTTACTCCAATTACTCCCTCTGTTCTTCTTATTTTTCAGTTGGCTGAAATCTCAATTGGTCTTCAAAGTCCAAATCAAATTTGCTTTTCTTTTTGCATTCTTCTACAATGCTTTCCAACCCTTCCCTACTATCCTTCTTTCAGACATAATTATTATTCTTCCTCTACTCCCATCATCTTTATGTCTCCATTAAAACACTTACCATACTCAGACTGCTATATGGTTAGATGTATAAATGTAGGTTAAGTTTTGAAATACGTAAGAATAGTTTCCTTATGCATAGCCACCATCTTGCGCATAGTAGGTATTCAATAAAATATTGGGTGAGTGTCTGACTCGATCTAAATTACAGTTAAAATGAGCAACTTAGTAGCCAATGTCTAAATTACATAGCCATAAGTACTTTAATTTTTTAAAAAAAGTGTTGAGTTTGGAAGACAAATTAAGTACTGTTCTAAAAAGAAAGACTTCAAGGTCTGCTAAAGAATTATTAATATTTTATTAGGTATTCAGATCATTTAATATTCTGTTAGAATCTACTGAAACTTTATGGTTGTTCATAGCTTACCTGATACACATTTTTTAAATGTATCTTCATAGACAGTATGACCATCAAAAAATATTAAATATTTATATTCACATACGCTATACAAAACAAAGTACTAGGGATAGAACTAATAAAGTTTCTAAAGAATATACATGCTACCTTAAATGATTTTAATCTTTAGAGACAAGGAGATATTAATTTAATGACACTGATTTGAAAAATCTTTAAAATAAAACCATTAATGTAATTATTTTCCAAAGTTTCACTGTGCTGAAGTTATTTTTAATTGCATATTTATGTATATTATGTACATTTATCAAGTTGGACAACTTTATCATGATTGATGTGATGAAATGATTTTTTAACTGCTTATTATGTACCTTGTTCCAAGTCTCTTAGAATGATTGAACTTAAATTTAAATGGCTTTAATAAATCAAATTAATAAGCTTAAACCAAAATTTTGAATCAAAATTTAAATGCAGTTTTAGAACCTCGGGAAGGCTTTACTAGATTTTACTGGAACATTTTTTCAAAGTGTGTTACTGAATTCACATTTATCAGAATCACCTTGGATGCCTGCTAAAATGTAGATTCCTAGGCTTCCACCTCAAGATACATATAATTAGACTCTGTTAAAGAGGAGACTCCTATGAAACTGTGTTCTTAGCAAGATCCAAGCAGACTATTTATATCACAGTTTTGTTAAGCAAGTGTTACAGCGAGTGGTCCCGAGGACAAACCGAGCGGCACACGGAGAGTTGGAGAATCAAGGTTTATTTGCTGGCGGGCTCAGAGGGGTCTCCTCACCAAATTCTGAGCCCCGTCTACCCAATTTTTCCCATTTTTTGTTAAGTTGGGGTGATCCAAGGGGAGGGGTCTCAGGTGACTAATACCCGCTAGGTAATAGGTTAGGTTAGTGTTTTGCACCAGGTAATTTGATGTGCTAGATGTTAGGTTAGTGATATGCTAATGTGCCAGGTGTTAGGTTAGTGGTATGCTAATGTGGGTCTTCCGTGAAGGGTGGGGGTCTCAGATGGCTGTTGTGCTAAGTAATAGACGGGGGTTTTCCTTATCAGTTTAAGAATAGCTAATTTTGACAAGATTATAATACATCCTGACCTGCTCCAGACTTCAACACAGTTTAAAAAATCTGAAGCTTTTTTTTTTTTTAATCTCAGTGTAGCTCTGCACTTATGAGTTGTCCTTTCTTGTTGTAAATTACGTTAATTAATAATCACCATTCTGGTAGCTATTTGGATATATTTGCTTCTGTGATAAGGAAAATAATTACTTCCAAAATGATAAGGCAACTAAATCTCCTAACCCTACTAAGACTATTAAGATTCCCAGAATGTGATTCATTTTAAGACTGCATACAAATTCTGTATCATCTTTTGCTTTCAAGCAGTTAGAGAAAATGTAGCTGGCTGATGTTTTAAAATACACTGAAAATAATATAAACAACCCCCCATCCTAAGTCTCAGTAAAAAAGACACACATATGAACACACACACACACACACATACACACACTATATGTATATATATTTAACTTAATTGATATATATAGTAGTTTAATTGAATAATTCACACTTTTGGTGGATAAATCATTATATGGATTTTATTTTTCTTAGCCAATAAAATATCTCATATATATTATTATATTAAATATTGGCCAATTTATGAGCAGATGCAAGTTTTTTCTATGATCTTTGATAATTTTTCTATGCTGGATAACCTACAAGCACAAACTTTCTTAAAAAAGAAATATCTAAGATTTATAAAAATTAATTTTGAAAAAAAATTTACCCTTTTTAATATTGCTGATTCTTACTCTTCATCCAAAGTACTTATTGTGATATTTTTAGAAATTTGCGAGCTTGAGAGTATAAAGTATTTTATGGGTCAGCATTTTAGAGCATCCTTAGTTTTCATCTTTTTTCTACTAACATCATTTTGATGTTTTGCTGTGGATTACTTGTTTTTATACTATTTCACAATATTGAGATTGTGTCTCCACAATGTACAATAGTTTCTTTCTTTTGTATTTGATAAAAGATTTAAGTAATTCAATTCTACCTGGATATTGCAATATTTTTCCAATCATATTGTCTTTTAGTTAACTGTTAAAATCATTGCTCTTCTCAAAGTCTTTGGTCTTAAAAAAAAAATCTCAATAAAAATTATTGAGGACTCCAAAGAAGTTTTCTTTATGAGTTTATACCATATTAGAAACTAAAACTGAAAAAAAAAATATTAATTTACTTAAAAATAACAAGTTCACTACAGGTTTATATAAATAACATATTCTTATGAAAAACAACTATAATTTTCAGACCAGAAATTTAGTGAGAAGAGTGGTATTATTTTACATTTTTGCAAATCTTTTTTCATATCTGGTTTAATATAAGACATTTGGATTCTCACATCTGCTTCTGCTTTCAAACTGTTATGATATTGTTATGGTCTGAGATGCGAGAAATGACCACCTAAAGACCGAATTGAGCCAAATCAGGAGTCTCTATTAGCTGGCCAGCAACTACCCTCTGCACCGCTCAAAGGTGGCACAGAAAGCAGCCATGAGCCTTTGAAACAGAAAGTTTTTATATTGTAAGTTTGTGGGTGGACAATTACTAAGACAGAGCAAGCACGTG
Organism: Eulemur rufifrons; assembly: GCF_041146395.1. Classification (NCBI taxonomy): domain Eukaryota; kingdom Metazoa; phylum Chordata; class Mammalia; order Primates; family Lemuridae; genus Eulemur; species Eulemur rufifrons. The sequence goes on along the minus strand of NC_091000.1, from coordinate 44,940,149 downwards.
TACAAAAAGCCTTGAGTAGGCCGGGCGTGGTGGCTCACGCCTGTAATCCTAGCACTCTGGGAGGCCGAGGCGGGTGGATCGCTCGAGGTCAGGAGTTTGAGACCAGCCTGAGCAAGAGTGAGACCCCGTCTCTACTAAAAATAGAAAGAAATTATATGGACAACTAAAATATATATATACAAAAAATGAGCCGGGCATGGTGGCACATGCCTGTAGTCCCAGCTACTCGGGAGGCTGAGGCAGTAGGATCGCTTAAGCCCAGGAGTTTGAGGTTGCTGTGAGCTAGGCTGACGCCACGGCACTCACTCTAGCCCGGGCAACAGAGTGAGACTCTGTCTCAAAAAAAAAAAAAAAAAAAGCCTTGAGTAAGCATTACATCATTTTCTTATCTTTGATGTAACAGGATCTGGGCAGTTTGGGCTCCGGGCCATATCTTGTTCACGCAAAACATGAGTGTTGTAATAGCTTCATGCAAAACGTGGGGGCTGTAATCATTTTACGCAGAACATGGGTGTTGTAGTCACTTAGGAATTTCTGTGTTGGGGGTAGCAAGCAGGAGCAAGCAGGTTTTACCGAAGCAGAATGGCAGATTACTGATTTTTCAGTGCAAAACTCAGACTGTAACAATATCACATGCCATATAGCCTCTGGAAAACTCCACTGTACTCTTACGGAGGATATCAGAGAAAAACAGCAAATAACATCTTAATATTATTACAAAAATAATTTTGACCTCACAGACCCCTAGAAAAGACTTGAGGACCCCAAGAACACCCTTTGAGAACCGCTGTTTTAGAGAACACACATTGGAGCTTAACATCTTTCATCTACTTAGAATATTATGATCTAAGTAAAAGTCACCCTCATCTTTTCAGTGCTCGCCATACATTTCACTGTCACGACAAAACATAACTCTTTACATAAAGCACATTGCTTGGGTCCATTTCAGAGGTTTGGTTACTAAAATTCCCAAAGGACCTCCTGATTAAGACAAGCCGAGGTGGTCAACTTAATCTGCCGTTATGTCTTTAGGCAAATACTTTAAATATGGGGACGCGCAGCTTCTGTTTAGTTATAAAATGAAGCGTTTGGACTAAATGTTCTTGATTTTCCTCCAAAGGGCTAACTTTTTGATTCTTTTACTTTGATTCTATAGCAGAAGTAACTGCCATGAAATCAAACACTAACTTAAAGAACATCGATGGCACTATTAAATCTTAAATAAGAAAAATTAGCTACACTATACTTGGTGTGGTAGTCTGATTCTCTTATTTTAAATTTTATTTAAAATTTTTATTTTTATTATTAAATTTAAAATTCTATTTTTTTTTTATTGAATTGTAAAAGCCATGTTTTTAGAGGAACACTGACCAAAGAGAATTTGTGCAGGAAACAATCATGAGAGTGAAAGACCTAGAAATCTTTTTTTTTTTTTTTTTAGGATAATTTAACTCTCCCTTTCCAACTACCAATCTATCTATACTGATATAATTCATGCTTCTCTAAAAGCAGGGCCTGTAGTGTTTTAATATGGGGTTCATTCTATCACTCCTCCCTCTCTAGTTCAGTAGTGTGGTAGCTTTGAAAACCCAGCAGCTTTGCAGCTAGAGGTGGTGACTGATCTCTTTTAAAGTTCTATTAAAATCTCCTTCCCCAAAGCGCAGTCAATATGTTGTCTGTACCAGCAGTTTCTTGGGAAATCTCCATTCCCAGGGTGTTGTGGGTATTCTATTTGACTCAGAGCTCAACACAGTGCAAAAAGCCCTATCCCTAGAGAACAGCAGTCTGAAAATAATAGCAGTCTGCTGGCAACATCAAAGCTGCTTAAGACTGTGATTTCAGTTGGAGAAACAAGAGCTTGGTAAAAATTTAAAAAGAAGACTTGGAGAACTAGATGGCTATTGAGAAAGTGGAAAAAGTCCAATATAGTCCTGGGATCAAGATGGATTGCCCTCATGTGCAGGGCTTTGTGCACGACTAGGAAACGTGGGAAAGCAGCAGGTCACAGTCACGCACCTCCATCTGAACTTTAGGCCCCGCGCAAGCAGGAAGTGAAACATATGACTGTCTCATAAGCTGCCTAAAATTTGAAGACATGCCTTCTCAGACAGATTCCCTTGGCAAAGGGTGGTAGGCATGCAAACAAGTATTTAAGAATCTTTTTTGAGTAATCACTGGCTGACAACCGAATTATAGTGACCTAGAGATGAACTTGAGGAAGCCAGGATTAAGATAAAAATAAGAACTTCAAAAATGCTAGCAGGGACCTTAGTGGCCACAGAATGCAGAGAATATAAAACCTATACAATCAGTCCAGGAAAGTCATTAAAAAAATCAGCAACAACAAGAAAAACAAGAGCAACTGTAACAGCAACAACAAATCCTTAAAGTGGGAAAAGGATATAATACCAGATTTGCTACAATGTAATATCTAAAATGTCTAGTTACCAAACAAAAATTATGAGACAAAAAAGTATGTCACATATGTTAAAAAAAAGGCAGCCAACAGAAAATGTCCCTAAGGAAGCCCCAATATTGTATTTAGTAAACAAAAACTTAAAAGCATCTCTAATATGTTCTAAGAACTAAAGTATAACAATTATGCTTTACCAAATATAGAATAGCAATAAAGAGACTAAAATAATAAAAACAATCCAATGGAAATTGTGGAATATAAATTACAATAATTGAAATGCAAAATTCACCAGAAAAGATTAACAACAGATTTGAATTGGCAAAAGAATTATCTAACATTAAGGTATGCCAATGGAGATTTTCTAGTCTGAGGAACAGAAAAAAAAAAATGAAGAAAAATAAACAGAGCATTAGAAAACTGTAAGACTCTGTCAGTCATACCAACATAGACATAATGCATGTCCTCAAAGGAGAGGGGAAAGGGAGAGGGCCAAAATATTATATAAAGAGATAATAGCCACAAACTTCCTAAATTTAATGAAAAGCATGAATCTAAGCATTCAGGAAGTTCAATGAACTAAAAACAATCTGTACCTAGGGATACATCATAGTTAAATTGACAAAAGTCAAAGACAATAAACAAATCTTCAAACAGCAAAAGTAAAATGACTTACCATATACAAGAAATCTTCAATAAGATCAACAGGTGACTTTTTATGGGGGATGACAGAGGAATGACATCTTCAAAGGGTTCAAAGAAGAAAAATCTGGAACTAAGAATTCTGTATTCAGCAAAACTCTTCTTTATCAATCAAGGATAAATGCAAACATTTCCAGATAAACAAAAACTGTCAGAACTGATTGCTACCAGAATTGCTCTATAAAAAATACCAAAGGGAGTTCTTTAAACTAAAATGAAAGGACATTGAATGGTGACTTAAATTAACATGAAGAAATAAAGGGAACCACTAAAGCTAACTACATAGGTAAATATAAAAGGTAGCATAAATGTATTTATGTTTGTAACCTTTTTCTTCTCCTATATAATTTAAGAGACAATTCATAAAGCAATAATTATGAAACTGTATTGATGATCTTATAACGAATAGAGATATAATAGTACAAAGGATGGAGGAGGAAATAGAGGTATATTAGAGAAAAGTTTTTGTATAATATTTAAATTAATATTAAGCTGAAATATATTTATTCTCTATTATTAATATGATAGTCATAATCTTCAGAAAACCACTAAATAAATTAAGAGAGGCAGAAGTATATTTGCAGTGAGCAATGTTTTGAAAAATTGTTGTATAAAAGAGAAAAGGTCACAGAAAAAAGATTGAATACTTGAAGTTACAGGAAAGCAGTTTTAAATCCATAACAAAGAGGGATTCTTAATTATTAGAATTGTTTGTTAATGACATAGGCTGACAAGGAAAAAAGTGAGGTTGCTATCAATATAAGTTTGGTTTTAGAGAGGCTGGATGATTTAGTATTATTTAGATTTAAAAATGGAACCTCTGATGTCAATTTTTTATTCTTAAGATTTAATGAAGATTACCAAGAACAAACATCAGTAGAACTTCATCAAGAGAGGTTTGACATTTAAAATAAAAGAGAGGAAAAACCCACGATTATTAAATCTGTGTTTACTTGTCTTTCTTTAATATTTGGAATATAATTTCTTCTGCCTATCTTGTCCTTTACACATAAGTTAACAACTGAGCTTTATCACCTCTGGCCATGTTAATCTGGAATAGTTGGTTTAAGGCATGTATATTGTTTCAGGTTTCCTTTTAGCACCATGTTAGGGGGATTCCTTTAGCTTTCTCTTATCTTACCTTCTTTGTTTCCTGGATTTCAAGCATTTTTCTCTATATTTTACTTGCTATTTTGATGAAGCGTGTCCTCCTAGCTGTATGCTAGATATTTTTTGTTGTTGAGATGTTTCATGTCTGACAATGCCTTTTTCTTGCTATCACTTTAAATTGATAATGTGGCTTAGTATAAAATTCTTATTAGGAAATAATTTTCCTTAGATTTTGAACATATTGCTCCATTGTCTCCTAGATTTTGTTTCTGTTCTTAACAAATTTAATGCTGTTGTTAATTTTAATCTTGTTCTGAAACCTAAATTTTTCTGTGGAGATTTTTAAGATTTTCTCTTTGCCTTAATGTCCTGAAAATTCATAGTGCTGCCTATTAGTTGGATTCTAGTTTTACCTATTTGCAGGGCCATAAGTGGATCCTTTCTATGTACAAAGCCAAGTAGTTCTGAAAATGTTTCTTGCATTATTTTACTATTGATTTCCCCCCATTACTTGTTGTTATTTTATTTTGACACTCCTGTGATGTGTTTTCAGCAACTCCTGGAATGTTCTTTTATTTTTTAAAATCACTTGCTTATAATTTTTCCATCTCCGTCTTGTCTGGGAGATTTCCTCAGCTTCATTTTCCAAAACTTTTGTTGAGTGTTTTGATTGTTATTATCTATTACAGTTTTAATACCTAGCACCATTTTCTTGTTCTCTGAATGCTCATTTTTGTTTCCAGTCACATTCTTTTTTTCCTAGAGATTGTGATAACTTTTCTCTTCTCTTTGAAGATATTAACTATATATGTATTTTTTTAGAAATTTTCCATTTCTTCTTTAGCCTACGCTTCTTCAAGTATTTCTTTTATGTTTAATTTGTTCTCTGTATTTTATGTGATGAATTTAATTCAAATATATGGTAATATTTCATTTCATGCTTATATTTAAGAGGGAGATGTTCAAAAACTGATTGGAAGCCGTGTGTGCGAAGTTGACTGGGTCTGTATCAAAAGGTAATTGGCTGGATGGTTCATTGATCATTCCTCAAAATTTTATTATCCTTAGGTGCTGCTAAAGGACTTGATCTGGTCATATTCCAACCTGCTATGGAAGGTGTTTTTAGCTAAAGATATTTGAGATTCAAAAGTTGCATAAATAAGGCCGATTGGAGATTCCCTTATCTGATTAAAAGCAGCAACTTCTGGAAAGTGAGGCTGCCATAAATTCTCTCTCTGGGCAAACCTACTTCCAGAAAGAAGACTGAGAGGAAATCTACCACAAATCCCCTCTCCATGAGAACATTATGTTCATGAAGAAGATGGGAAAATCTACTGCATCGACATAAATAAATATTATCACAAACTTTCTTATCTCCCATTTGTTCTTTTAAAAACCCACTTATCTTTCCTAAAGAAATTTATTTGTTCCTCTCATAAAAGCCTGTAACCCTTAACTTTAACCATTTAGTGAACCAGCTACTTCTTTTGTTGGCTTACGTATGCATACGCATAAACCTTTTCTTCCTCCTTTTATTTTTTGGCAGGGGGGCAGGGGGCGGTCAATTTAATCCACATGCCCCCATATGCACAATTTAACATGGTAGAGGAAATTTTTTTCTCCCCAACAATAGTAAGATTGGAGCTGTCTACACTCCCTTCTGTTTTCAGTACTGTGTTTTCCTGTTCAACTACTCCTGATAACCCCCCATAGTTAAGATTCTGTATCACAATCTTCCTAGAAAATAACTCTTCAAGTTTCCTCCTCAATGTAAAGTGGAGGAATTTCTTCAGATACACAAAGTGGAGAGACTATTAGTGTTCTAAATGTTTCTAAAGTCTTTAACCAGTTCTCTTGTTTTTAGTTGTCCTATTCCAGAGGTGCTAAGCCTCTTGAGAATTCCATGGTACAAATGGGCTGATTCTCAGCTTTCAGCACTGCTGGCTTACAAATCAGTCACCTCTTCCATCTGTTTCCAGCCATCAAAATTGTATTGTTTTTCTATTTATTTTGTGTTATTGTGGGTCTATGGTTTGTTTTAAAACTCTATTTTTAATAATTTTTGAAGGTGTTGAGAGGGAAGGAAAGGTACTATAAGCATTCAATCCATCACGTTTTAATAAAAAAAAACAGGGATTTTTTTGTTTTGTTTTTGTTTAAAAACATTATGAATGCGAACAAGCTAAAGCTTATATAACTGGATTAGAGAAGGAGACTATGAAATAAATAAATGGCTTGACTTAATTGAGGTTTTAAAAAAGCAACTTATCAATATAAATAATCTTATAATCATGTAGAATGCAACTAAACTTATTTCTTGTTTGCTATGGGGCAGGCATTATTCTATGACATTTATAATATTAATTTTTATAAAAGTTTTCTAGGTATGTGCTACTATATTCTCCATTTTAAAAAAGAGAACAAAAAAATGAAGGAATGTATTTCCTAAGAATTTATCTGTGTTGTCTAAGATCACAAGTAGAGTATACTTAATGGGCCTAGGATTTAAACTGCAGCAGATCACCTGCAGAATCCTTGCTCTCTATCTTTACCTTTACTGTTTATGTTTGACAGGTCTACAAAAGACCTTGTGAACAAGGTCTTGTTAGCTGGGATAATGTTAACCGCTGTAACAAACAAGCAAAATACGGATAATGGCTTAAACACGATAAATGGTTATTTATTGTTCATGTAAAGCATAACAAGAGCTGCTGAATTGCAGGCAATTCTCTTCCAGGTAGTGATTATTCCTGGCTCAGGCTCATTTCGTTTTTGCCTCTGCTGTCTTCATACTGCGGTTTTCAAGGTTTCTATGCTTATTCTGTCAGGTTGGAGTAATGAGTTAAAGACAGTGGAGAAAGCATTAACTGCTCCTTACATAGCCTAGCTAAGGATGTGACATATCTCTCTGTTCCCGTTCTGTTGATAAGACATTTTCACATCCCCAGACCTAATCTCAAAGGGTGCTGGGAAATGCAGTCATGCTCTATACCAGGAAGCAGAAATGTGTTTGCTGAACTGCTAACCAATCTGGGCCACCATTTTTCCTTCAGTCTCCATAGTTCCCTTCTTCCATATGTAGTTATAAAATGGCAGGATCATTTCTAATCCATACCTGTGAATCCAGTGTCTACGCCAAATTAACTGGTAATACCCAGCTGCTTTCTCTGGTATGGAAAAGTAACATTGACTTGTACTGTCAGAAAAAAATTTCTTAAACTGTCTAAGCTTTACCCTTGTATTTACTCAAATTCTCTAATATTTATTCTGTATGTTTATGTGTAAGAATTAAGTGTGTTTGAGAGGCAATACTGAAGTCTCTGGAGTTAGACTCTCCTGGTTTCAATTCTGGCTCCATTACTTACAATCTGAATGGCAGGGCAAAGCCTAGCCTCTCGTGCATCTGTGAAACAGGAATCACAGTGCCTACTTGATAGTGTTGTAAGGATGAAAACATAGTCAAATGCACAATGCCTGGCATATAGAAAACCCTCCGTCAATGTTAATGACCACAATCTACTTTTAGTAATTCTTAATAACTCGCTTAGTATATTAATAGCATGAAGTTTTTTTGCCAGAAGCAAAAGTAAAATTTATAGAATTGTTCATAATTTATTCTTACTACCTGAAGGCAAGATTTGCATGGTTCATTAGAATCACCTTCACAGGCTTCCAGTGAGTTGTGGTCCTTATTTTGAAAATACAAGGAAAAACAAAGAAACAAAATATTAATAGCAAGAGTCTTGAGTACTAGGACTTTTTGCATTCTATACAATTTATAAAATAAACATTTATTATATGTTTTTACGTTTATGTTGGCAAACATCAAATTTATTTAATATTATTATATTGCTATCTAGGGGAGTCTTCAATGGTTATTGAAATGTAACAGTTTTGATTTTTGTTTTAGATCCTTCTGATGTCAGGTCTATTGACGAACTTTACGAAGAGACTGCAATGCCAATAATGTGTATGTGAGCAAATAAGTATCTGTGTGTGTGTGTGTGTGTGTGTGTGTATGTGGGTGGGTGGTATCTGTATATAACAATTTGAACACATAAGGGTAGAATGTTGTGACAATTCTGGCATCATGTCTTCTTGCTTTTATTATTTTATTTTCTTATGTAAGACACAGTGTTATCTGGTTTAGAGAGGGAGAATAAAAAGGTTGGAAGAATGGGCTTAAATGATGGAATATTTGTTACAGATTTCTTATATGAAACTATTTACTTCTACTTTCTCTTAATCTCCCATGCCCTGAAAGAAAAATAATAGCTCACAATTTTCTACTTCAATTTTTTTCCCCTGAACTATTCTGACCGCTAGTGCATAGGCTATGAGTTATTGGATAAAAGCTCTGTCACAAGAGAGATTATTAGCAAAGGTGCCAAGGTTATATTCTTCCTATTTACAGTTGACCTTTGAACAATGTGGGAGTCAGGGGCACCAACTTCTTGTGCAGTTAAAAATTTGCATAAAGTTTTGACTCCCCCAAAACTTTACTGCTAATAGTCTACTATTGACTGGCAGACTTACTGATAACATAAACAGTAAATTAATACATATTTTGTATGTTATATGTATTATATACTGTATTCTTATAATAAAGTAAGCTAGAGAAAAGAGAATGTTATTAAAAATCATAAGAAAGAGAAAATATATTTACTATTCATTATGTGGAGTGGACCATCATAAAGGTCTTCATCCTCATCATCTTCATGTTGAGTAGGCTGAGGAGGAGGAAGAGGAAGGGTTGATTTAGCTGTCTCAGGGGTGGCAGAGACAAGAGGTGGAGGAGATGGAAGGGGAGGCAGCAAAGGCAGCCACACAGTGTAACTTTCTGGAAATACATCACAATTCTGTCTATCTCTTACTTTTCCATTTCTCCAAAAATGTTTTTCTATAGTACCAATCCTTCTTTCACTGTTTGCTTTAGTTTCAGTGCCTGTATCACAGGAGGGCCTATGACATAAAAGAAGTCAAAAACAGTCGTGAATAATCAGAACCCCTCTGCCAGTGTGTCTAATGTCAATTTGTTTTCTGGCCCTGCTCCTTCTATGCCTTCTTCCTCATCATCCTGCGTTGATTCCAAAGTTCTCATTTCCATCAAGTTGTCTTCTGCTAATTCCTCTGGTGTGGTGTCTATTAGCTCTCGATTTCTCCAAGATCCAAATGTTGAAACCTTTCACTCCATACCTTTTTTGCCACATCTACAATCTCTTTCATGATTTCTTTGATTGGCTCTGTCATAAATCCTGCAAAGTCATGCACAACATCTGTACACAGTTTACTCCAGCAGGAATTTATTGTTTGGGGCTTGATGGCTTCATGCTTTTTCTATAACAATGACAGTATCTTCAAGGGTGTAATCCTTCCTGACTTTTGTGATGTTCTTTCTATTGGAAATCTGTTCCACAGCATTCACAATCCTTGTCATGGAATACCATGTGTAACAAGCCTTAAAGGTTCCTCTGGCCCTGCATCTAGAGGCTGATTTAGAAATGTTCTGATTGGAGGCAAGTAGACCACTTTGATGCCTACAGTGTGGAACTCATGGGGCTCTGAGTGGCTAGGAACATTATCCAATATCAAATTTTAAATGGCAGTCACTTACTGGCAAGATATTTCCTAATTTCAGGGACAAAGCATTGATGGAACCAATCCAGAAAGAAGGTTCTCCTTGTCCAGACATTTTTATTGTACAATCAAAACACCGGTAGCTGGTGTTTATCTTTTCCCTTCAAGGCTCAATAGTTAACAGCTTTACAGATGAGGGCAGTCCTGATCATAAACCCAACTGCATTTACACAAAGCAATGCAGTTAGCCCATCTTTTCCTGCCTTAAATCCTAGTGTTCATTTCTCCTCCTTACTAATAAATGCTTTCTGTGGCTTTTTTCCACAATAGAGAACTTTTACCTCCATTAAACACTTGTCCAGGCAGATATCCATTTTCCTTAGTGGTTTTCTTAATGGAGTCTGGGAACTCGCCTACTGCCTCTTGGTTGGCAGAAGCTTCCTCTCCTGTTATCTTGACATCTTTTTAAGCCAAAATTCTTTCTAAAATTATCACACCATCCTTTGCTGGCATTAAATTCTCCAGCTTTAGATTATTTACCTTCCTTTTGCTTTAAGTTGTCAGATAATGACTTCGCTTTTTCTTGAATCATATTAGAGTCTATAGGCATGCTAGTCTTATAGCAGTCTTGCACCCACATAAAAGCTGCATTTTAAATACAAGATAAAAAGATATTTTGCAAAAACTGAAAGGTTGTTACACCAGCTGGAGTAGGTGCAACAATGGCTTCATGAATTTTCTTTCTTTTTTTTTTTTACAGTGGTCCTTATGTTGAATTCATGTATCTTAAACAGTGGGAAACCACAACTGCAGACCTCAATCTACAGTACATATCAAGAAATTCAACTTTTTCTTGTAATGTCATGACTTCTCTGCTTCTTGGGAGCACTTCCAGCTTTGCTAGTGGCACTTCATATGGGTCTCATGATGATTTTAAAGTTTGCAGTATTGCACTAAACACAGTGAAAAATACACAAGAACCACAAGAGATCACATTTTACTACAGTATTACAGTATCTACACAATTTACTGGAGAGACAAACTGCTCACATAAAGGTGATTAATGTCACTGGGTTTTAAACAGATACTCACGACAGGTGAGCTCACCTCAATAGCAACAGGAGGTGGCTATGAGATTATTACAGTAGCACAGTGTGCTGACTGTATGCAGGTATGATTTAGTACTCCATCTTTACATTTGCTTACATTTTCTAGACTGCAAATGGTATCATACTATGTATGGTCTGTGTTTGTGTGTATACATTTTGACAAATTTTAACTTTTGACAATAGATTTGTATGTATTTTGTGGTAGTAAATGATAAACTAACATCTATATATATTTATACATTCATGACATTCCTTTTTCTTAATTTTTTTCAGTATTTGTAGTCTACATAGTTTGCGAGTTTTTTTAAATTATAACATACTTCCAATAAATTTTACAATATATTTATTGAAAAAAATCCACATATCAGTGGATCCATGCAATTCACACCTGTATTGTTCAAGGGTCAACTGTAGTTTGATTCCCTAAAGTGTGGAGGAGATGAGAGGTTCTGCCCTTATCATACATTCACTATTCAGAGGACCAATTATAAATTGAATAAGGGCAGCCTATTGGGAGCTGACTTTATCATAATGGATTATGGGTTCATATGGGTATAAATCATAAGTAGATCCTGATAAAGCTGAACCCAGTCTCTCTAGAAACATTTTTGCTTGTTACTAGAAAATTAAAATTAAGAGTTACATATCACTAATGGACAACTGCTAACTATTTATTTAAAACATTAATTCTGCCTTCGAAACATTTTTTTAATCATGTAGCAAGCAGCTTTTTAATTTTTGATGTGCCTTTCCCTTAATCTTCCCCTCACTGTTAATAACTATTAATATTTTCTGTATATTTTCCTCGGGAATGTTTTGCTTACTCCCCTTTTCATTTTCATTGTCATTACTTTTTGTAATATAATGTAGTGTTTAAGAAACCAAATCCTGGGTCAGATATGCATTCAAATCCTAGCTCAAACACTAATTGTGTGTCTCAAGGAAATGATTATCTATGAACTTCAATTTCCTCTTCTGTAAAATGTGGATAATATTCAACTCACAGGATTGTTAGGACAAAATAGACTGATGTGTGTAATAATCATCAGTGTTAGACCTTGGGCTTTTCTCTTCCTCCACTGAACTCAAAGTGATAACAAAAAGCTGCTATTCCCGTCTGCCCATTTTGTAAATCATTTCTATATTAATCTTAAAAGAGGACTGTCTGATCAAGGCACTCTTCTGAAGGAGAGCTGCACTGTCTGTGGGATAAAGTCAAAACTTATTTGCTCAGATTTAAAAGAAACGTCTTGTCTGGATAGAAATTACATTTTAGCCTTATTTCCAAATTATACCTTACATTTAGTAAAACCGAATATTTGCTTTTGCCGTGGTGTCCTTCTGAACGCTTCACCACTGACTCTACTTGAAGATGGAATACACAGGCTCGAGACCCAGTTGTGAGCTCCATCTTATCCAAAAATGTATTTTCTCTCAATTGAATATATACTCTCCTTTGTATTTTATAAACTTTCATATTACTTGTGTTTAGATATCTGTTTGTTTTCTTTCATTTACTATATAATCAATTTTAGCTTTTCAGTGACTAATAGTATACACTTTACATAGTAGAGATAATTTAGTGTTTGCTAATTATCTAGCTAGTTTAACTTTATAATTTGTTAGATAAATGAGTAAATGAAAAAACAAAAAGCAAATATACCACGATAAATGTCTTCATTGATATATATGTTAGCTTGTCTGACTGTAAGTTATAAGGCCCCCCCATTCCAGAGGGGGTCCTACCCCACACCCAGAAGGAGGGCATGCTGCTCAGAGAGGCAAAGAAGAATTTAGACAGACAGGCCTTGCTGGGTTTTCCCACTCAGTCTATTAGCATTTGATGCTACTGTTTTTGTCCAAACTGATTTCTACATGGCGGTCCATACTTTGTTGAACTTAAGCATAAAAATAGGCAATTTCTCTCACATCTTTGTGCCTTCACTCTAAAAGTTCCCATGTGTACACATTAAATAAATTTGTGTGCCTTTTCTCCAATTAATCCACCTTTTGTGAATTGATTTTTCAACAAACCTTCAGAAGACCAAGGGGAACCCCTTGATTCATGCAGAAGGCACCTCTCAAATGACAGTCTTATGACCTGCTCGTGGGGAGAAGAGCGGGAGTGGTAACAGAACAATCTTTCTGGCTTTATAATCTGTTTCCGGGGAAAAGGGTGAAGTGAAAATGAGAACGGCTTTCTTGTTTCTGATGTTTTCTGACATGACAAGGTGCAGTATTTTGAGATAGTGTGCCCTGAATCTCATCATTTTAACGACAGAATGAAAGTTTGAAGACTATATGGGAAAGCAAGAAATCCAGCATGACTAAATGAAATCATGACTTGGAAGAAATAGAAGCCTGTCAGGCTAGGAAAATTGGCTGTGTTCTGATGGCAAATGGCCTGGTGTGCCGTGCTAGGTTCAGAACTCTAGACAAAGAAGACTCACTAAAGCCTTCTGAATGTGAGAGCAGTGATTATATAATTCAAGCAAATTATCTATTTGTTTATTATTGCACTATGGGAAAAAAGCCAGTGTATTTTCACCAAATTTGGAGGGTCTAGTTGGGATGGTCTATGTTCCACACTCAAAATTATGAGAGAAGCATACCTTGAAGGACTCTTCAAATAGAATCATTTAAACCTGAATTAGGACAAGAGCCCCTACTTACTCCAATCTGAGGAGATTCAACAGGCAGATCAAGATATGACAGACAAGGAGGAAGCTGGGCTTTAGATATGAGCCCTAAATTGAGAAGCATAAAGACATTGTACTCCAGCAGGTAAACCAGCGCTTACTTTTGCACCAGCTGGTCTTTGAAGTTAGGTTCAAGATAAGATGTTAAAGTAAGATTATCAAATACCATAATATTAAAGATATGAGGTTAACAGTAAGAACCAAACTGATTTGTTTATAGGTACCGTAGGGAAGAAAAAAATCTTTCCCCCTACACATTGTAGGCTCTCCAGCTAGGGCTCTGTAATTTAGGCTCATTGAAGATACACTGAAAAAAGAAAAATGCAATTTTATTACCATGCGCATTGAACATGTACACATGGGAGCACTCAGCAATGAGTAACCCAAAAGGATGAGTAAAACATGCCCTTAAATACCATCTTAGGCTAATATTTAAAATTTTTAATCCCCTAAAACCATATTTTATCTATGATTTTATTCTTACCATTGGCAATTTTTCTTACCATGTATAGGTTTTGTTTTTTTTTTTAAATACAATCTCCAAGATCATTCAGCCTTGCTTTCTAAAAATGTTTATCTTCTCCATAGCATTATTTTAGCCAGCTGTAAGGAGTAAATTAGAATGCAACCTCTGAGGTGACAAGAACAGAAAAGGTTTGAGGCGTTTTGAAGAATAAATCAATATGTCTTACTAAAATGTGTAAACTAAAGATGACTTTCAGTTTGCCACCTATGAAATCAAACTGACCAAACCCTAAAACGATTTAAAAGCACATTCAGGTTTTAGAAGCTGAAAGAATGTGACACAGATTTTTTTAGGTTGACTTTGGGAATTTCATTTGGGATTATTGCTCTAACTGGGGAATTACACACAGAAGAATTTTTGATTTTAAAAAATTGTTTTCACCAGTCTTTGAGGGCACATTATTCAGTGCTATAGGAACAAATTAATTTACGCACATTCCAATCAAATGAGATTGTTTGGCAGTCTCTGAATTCCTTTCCCATTCTTCTTGGCAAAGGGAGTGGGATTCTGTGTAACTACTATGAGATCATAATTTGTTTGTTCCACCTTGCCAAACATGGAGTCTGATGACAATGACACTATGCCAGGTAGGGTTGACACTGTTGAAGATTTCATCTTGAAAGTAGAATGTGTCAAGAAAAAAATGCAACAGAAGTCATCCGTGCGGACCTGCAGGCAATTCTAATCGCCAAGCATACTAATGTATGCAAAGTTCATGGCAGACACTCCAGGCATCTGTTGTACTTCCAGGATAGCACAGAAACTCGCCAATAAACAGAGCTCTTGGAGGACGGGAATAGACTTCTGATTACTCTAAAATGCTGCTTTTAACCATCAACAAAGATGACAGCATTGTTCACAAAATCAAACACTTCTCTCTCATGCTCCCTCTCTTTCAGGAGGAAAGCGACTGATAGATTTCTCTTTTTTCTTGCCAGGGTTTCTTGGAAGGAGAAATGAATTCTGATTATAGACATTACTACAGCATTGGATGGCACTGATTGAACACTAATCTGCTTTGCACGTGGAAGACTTGAGTTCATATCCTGGCTCCAATATTAACCAGCCCAGTGATTTTGGCCAAATGCAATTATGGTTTCTGAGTTTCAATGTCTTCATTTATAAAATAAAGTTTTAAAGTGTTTTTTTTTTTTTTTTTTTTTTTTTTGATATAGGATCTTGCTCTGTGTTGCCCAGGCTATAGTGCAGTGGCATCATCATAGCTCACTGCAACCTCAAACTCCTGGGCTCAAGCCATCCTCCTGCCTCAGTCTCAGCCTCCCAACTAGCTGGGACTACAGACATGCACCACCACACCTGGCTAACTGTGTATTTTCTGGTGAGATGGGGTCTTGCCATGGTGCCCAGGCTGAAAGTTTTATTGCTTGTACCATCTCTTATGGTTATGATGTTGGGAGGATGAAATGAAATTACATATGCAAAAGAGCTTTGCACGTCACAATTACTACCGATGTGTTCAATATTTAATTTTTGCCTGTGAAATCTTAAAGCCTCAGGTATTAGATATTAGATGTGACTGGAGTTAAGTAGGGACCCAGAAGTTTAGATATTCAAATTAAAGACAGCTATATTCAACACATTTTTATTTGATATCTCAAAATTTTGAGCAGAAGAGGGGAAAAAAAGAAAACAGAATAGACTGCAGTCTTGTTCTTGCTATCCTTTTGAACAAAACTAGGTCATGGTTTGCCCTTAGCATGGAATATCATTTAGGAAGCAGGAACAGCGTGGTAAGCATAATGCATTTGAGTCAGGAAGGGTGGCAGAGCATTGCTCTCAGGTGTGTGTGGGATGCAGAAATTGGTGGAACTGTAAACAAAGCATGAAAGGTGGACAAATTGAGAATGTTGAGTTTCACTAAGATGATTAAAGGAACGAGTGAAGTAAGTTTGGTCAGACAGCCTGCAAGCTGCCACAGAGGATTCCCATCTAAAGTGACCTGGCTTGTTCTACCTGTTTTGATCTACTAGGTATTAAAACATCTGGATTCCGCTAAAAGCAGAGTCTGAATCAAAGGCCTGTGTTCAGGTAGTTTATTTAAAAATGTGCTCCCAGGGAGTAGGGTTGAGGGGCAGGTGGAGTAAACAGGGAAGGAGTAAAGGTCACATAAAGATGCACGATCAAGTCAGCCACCCTAAAGGCAACTAGTTGTACGGCCTTATTAGGAGCTTCGTGAAATGTCTCTGTGAGCTGGCTGCCTAAAGGGAGAAAGGAGGAAGCTTTGATCTGTTACCCGCTGTCCTCCGTTGGTCAAGGGTGCCCCCTGAGTGTAACTCCCCCACATAGGTGTGTATGCTGAGTGCGGAGAGGCTTCCCACAGTGAGACAAGTCCCAAGGGCAGGAAGCAACGCCTCCCGGGACAGGACCCAAGCCCAGCTCTATCAAGTTATAGCTGCTTGAAACAAAAATTCTTTGTATTTTGACTATTCATCCCTCCATCCTTCCCAACTCCTGGCAACTGCTGATCTTTTTACTGTCTCCACAATTTAGCCTTTTCCACAGTGTCATATAGTTGGAATCATACAGTATGTAGTCTTTTTATATTGGCTTCTTTCATTTAAATTTCTTCTATGTCCTTTTGTGGCTTGAGAGCTCATTTCTTTTGAATGATATTTTGTTACCCAGTTGCACCCATTTATTTATTCATTCACCTACTGAAAGACATCTTGGTTGCTTCCAAATTTGGGAAATTATGAATAAAGCTGCTATAAACATCTAGGCACAGGTTTCTGTGTGGACATAAAATTTCAACTTCCTTGGATAAATCCCAGGAAGCATGATTTCTGGAATGTATGGTAAGAGTATGTTTAGTCCTATAGCAGACCTCTAAACCGTTTTCCAAAGTGGTTGTATGATTTTGCGTTGCTAGCACAATGAATGAGCTTTCCTGTTGTTCCACATCCTTTCAAGCATCTGAAGTTGTGAATGTTCTGGATTTTGTCTGTTCTAATAGATGGGTAGTGGTATTTCGTTGTTCTTTTAAATTACATTTTCCTGATGACATATAATGTGGAACATATATTCATATACTTATATGCCATCCGTGTACCTTCTTCAGTGAGATGTCTGGTAAGGTCTTTGGTTCATTTTTCATTGTGATGTTTGTGTTCTTATTGCTGAGTTTTAAGCATTCTTTGTAAATTTTGGATAACAATCTTTTATTGGATGTGTCTTTTGCAAATATTCTCCTCTAGTCTGTGGGAAGTGCTGGGCCAGTGACACTCCCTTGCAAAGCTACCCATGTGGGTGCCAGGGAACCCATTCATGGGAAGTGCCACTGGCCACAGGGCCACCATGCTGATGCTGGACACTGAAGAAACCTGGTGTGCTACAGGATCTAAGCACAGGAAACCTGAATTCACTGAAGGAGAGTTCTTAGAGGAACACACCCAAATAGAGCAAAAAACCTCTTCCTTCTAGACTGTTTTCTCCAGTGTCTTCTACTGACAAAGCTTAATATTGAGTCACCTGGCAAAAGAGATATGTTTAGAGTCCTTCTCCATTATTGCAGAGCAGGCAATGAAAGGTGAACTTGGAGCTGAGAGACAGTAAATTGTTAACCGGCGTAAATGAATTCCTGGCCCCCAAACGCTTAAATATCCCTAGTGTAGGCAAAGAGCTATGTTTATTGTTTATGCTGATAATTTGAAAATCTTTGTTAACTTCAATCTAGTCAGGAATACTTTCCCTGTTATATCCTTGAGTATTGTTTCTGCTTGATTATTGTTTATTTTTTTCTCATGACAAATATACTTAAGATCATGATCATTCTTGTTTCTCATAATTTTTAAATCAGATAGGTTAAGGTATAATTAATATACAATAAGAATCACCAATTTTAATTGTGTAGTCTGATAGTTTGCTTTTTTGATTAGCTTTAGTAATTTACACACAATAAAATTCACGAATTATAAGTAAACAATTTGATGATTCTGGCAAATGTAAGCAGTTGAGGAGATAACAGCGCAATCAAGTTTTATAATATTTCTATCAAACAAAAAGGAGCTCTCTGGTAAGATGACTTGGTAAGATGACTATTCAGATAATTTGCTCATTTTGTTATGGTCTACTTGTCTTACTGAGTTGTAAAACTTAAATGTATATTCTAAGTAAAAGTCATTTAACATATCTTTTTGTAAATATTTTCCCTCAATATGTGGATTACCTTCTAATTTTCTTAACAGTATCTTTAGAAGAGCATATTTTTAAAGATTTAGTTGATTGCCATTTTATCCATTTTCTATGTACTTTTGTGTTCTAATGAATATTTACTTAACCAATGGCTCAAACTTTTCTTCTATTCTTTCTTCTAGAAGTTTAAAGTTTGAGCTTTTCCATGTAGGTCTATGATACTTTTAAAAATGCTGTATTTTATTTGAAATGAAAGTTGAGGTTTTTATTTTTTTAATGTGTATGTTCCATAATTTCAGGACCATTTGTTGAAAAGTCTATCCTTTACCCATTGAATGACCTTGGCATCTTTGTAAAAAATCAATTGACATATATGTGCACATTTATTTCTGTCTTCTTTTCCAATGATTTATATATCTATCCTTATGCTGATACCACACTCTTATTACTGCATCTATGTAGTCAGTCTTAGATACTAGGTAGTATATGTCTTCTAATTTTATTCTTCTTTTTCAATATTATTTTTGCTATTCTATTTTTCTTTGCCCTTCAATATGAATTTTGAAACCAGCATGGCAGTTACTACAAAAAATTTTCTGGGATTCTCACTGGGATTTATTTGAATATATAGACTGATTTGAGTGAAATCACCATCAATAGAATATTGAATTTTCTGATCTATGAGTGTGAGATACCTCTCTACATATTTAGATCTTCAATTTTTCTCAGCATTGTTTTCTAGCTTTTAATATATAGATCTTGCACATATTTTGTTATATTTATCCTTAAGAATTTAATTTTTGATGGCTTTTAAATGATTTATTTTTATTAAATCTAATTTTCAATGGTTAGTTGCTTAGATATAGAAATATAGTTAATTTTTATATATTCACTAGTGAGGTACCCTAATACCTCTCTAAATTTACTAATTGTAGCATCTTTTTTTGTAAATATCTTAGGATTTCTCTACATGGACAAACATGTTATACATCAACAAAAACAACTCTATTTCTTCCTTTCCAATCTGTTTATTTCTCTCTCTTGTCTTATAGAATGGGTTAGGAACTCTTGTAACATGCTGAAGAGAAGTGGTGAAGTATCATCTCCAAAAGGCAGTGGAAGAAATACTTTTCTCCACGTTAAACCATTCAATCTTTCACCATTAAATATGGTACCAACTGTAGATATTTTGTAGATGTCTCTCATCAAATTGAGAAAAATTCCTTTATGTTTTTAGTTTTTATCATGAAGAAATGTTACATTTTGTCAATTTTTTTTTTTTTGCATTTACTGTGATGGTTGATACAAATGGTTTTTAATTTTTAATATGTAATTAAACTGATTGATTTTCAAATATTAAACCAACTTTACTTTTCTAGGGTAAACCCTATTTGTTTATGACACATTATTTTTATAAATTACCAGATTCAATTTGTTAAAAAACATCTTTATATCTATGACCATGAGAAATATTAGTATTATATTTTTATTTATTTTATTTTATTTTTTCAGTGTTCAATGCCTTCATCTAGTTTTGGTATCAATGTAATACTGGCTACAGAAAATGCTTTGAGAAGTGTTTCATTCTTTTTTTTTTTTTTATTTTCTGAAAGACTGTATGTAGAATGGGTATTTTTTTCTTCATTAAATGTTTGGTTAAATTCATCAGTGAGAACACTTGATCCTGTATCTTTCTTTATGTAAAGTTTTTTAGCTAGGAATTTAATATCTCTAATATATATGAAGCTAATCAGATTATTTATTCCTTTTTGAGTAAGATTTGATAGTTTGTATCTTCCATGATTTTTTTCCGTTATATCTAATTGTATAATTTATTGGCATAATGTTAAGTTGTTCATATTTTTATTATTTTTTAAATGTGTATAGGATCTGTGATATTGTCTAATTTTTCATTCCTGATAATTTCTTCTCTATTTTCTTTCTTTTTCCTGATTTTTTGGCTAGATTTTATCATTTTTGCTGATCTTTTCAAAGAATCAATTGCTGGTTTCTTTGATATTTCTCTCCTGCTCTTTTGTTTTCAATTTCATTGATTTTTGGCCCTATCTTTAATATATGGTTCCTCTGTTTATTTTGAATTTAATTTTCATTTATTTTACTAGATTCTTAGTGTAGAAGCTTAGACTGATTTTAGGCTGTTTTTCCTCTAACATAAGCACTTAAAGCTATATATTTCCCTCTAAGCTGTGCTGAGTAACTGCTTCCTAAATTTGTGATATACTCCATTTTCATTATCATAAAGTTCAAAATATTTTCCATTAATAAATTCCTTGTGATTTCTTCTTTCACTCATAAGTTATTTAGAAGTTCTTTAATTTTCAAATATTTGGAGATTTTCCAGATATGTTTCTGTTATGGATTTTAGTTTAATATCAGCAAACATATTTTGTTTTTGTTTTAATTTAAATCTCATAAATTCATTGAGATTTAGTTTATGTTCAGACTATGGTATAATTCAGTGATTGCTACATGTATACTTAAAAATAATGTGTTTTGTGGATTGTTCTTTAAATGTAAATTAGGTCAAAGTGGTTGATAGTGTTGTTCAGGTATTCTATATGCTTATTGATTTTTTGAAGATTTGCTCTATCAAGTGGTCAGCAAGCTCACTGGCTCTGTTTGGGATCCCCCTCTCTGTCCTCTGGCCTGAAAACTATCTCCTGGTAATAAATTGGGGCAACTGTAGATTGCAATTGCTTTCTTTCCCCTTTCTCAGAAGAAACAATCTTGTGCTGCTTATTTGCCAAAATCTGAAAACATACTTTTACATATTTATCATTTTCATGTTGTTTAATGTAGGTTGATAAATTTGTCATTGTTACTTCATAGTAGCTCACATCTGAAGAACCTCTATTTTAAATTTATCTTTTATTTTTCTTCTGAAATCTTCTGATATCTTATTTTGGTGATTCTATTTTCTCTCAAGTCAGCTTTTTAATTGTATCATTGCATTTTAATTTCCCCTTATTCCCTTTACTAAGACTTTTAAAAATATAATCTTTATGTCTCTGCAACATTTTCTGCTCTTTTTCCTTAGATTTTATATCTTGCACTTATTTTCGAAAAATTTCCTGTGTCTCTTCTATTGAACTTTGTGCTTTTCTTCTGAATCTTTGGGATGATTTTCTCCATCTTTTTTTTTTCCTTCTTCTTAGTATTTCTAGTATTTTTTTTTTTTTAAATAGCAGACTTTATTTTTTAGAGAGATTTTAGCTTTACAGAAAAATTGAGCAGAAAGAAGAGTTTATATATACTCCTTCCTACTCCCAGTTTTCTTTATTATTAACATTTTGCAGTTGTATGGTACCTTTGTTATCACTGAGAGCCAGTATTGATATATCGTTATTAGCCAAAGTCCACAGTTTTACACTAGGGATCACTCTATAAATGAGGCAGGAATGTATGGAACTTATGTAAAAGAGTGACTCTCTTTACTTATGGGTTTTTTTGGTA
This sequence comes from Eulemur rufifrons, assembly GCF_041146395.1. Lineage (NCBI taxonomy): Eukaryota > Metazoa > Chordata > Mammalia > Primates > Lemuridae > Eulemur > Eulemur rufifrons. Next base: position 44,918,387 of record NC_091000.1, on the reverse strand, counting down.
TCATTGCTCACTTAAATAAAAATACATTAAAAAAAAAAAAAACCCTCTGCCTAGGTACAAAACTGAGGCAGAAATTTCAAATAGTACAATAAGGTGACCTGCTAGTGGCTTAACCCTCTGGGAATGCTTCTAACTGTGAGTAATCCTGGATCTAATTCTCAGGTACCTAGGGGAGCCTTCAAAGGTTAGGTAAGTTCCAAATTTCATTCTCAGTCAGCAAGAGGGAGATGTGTCTTCTTGAAAAATGGTTTGGCTCTTTATTGGTGTCTGCAGGGTCCAATTTTGCAATTTTGTTAGTTTGTTCTGCAACATATTGGAAAACTAGTTTATGACCTATTCAATCTGAGTTTCTAGGGAAAACACGATCATGTTATACTTCATTTTTTCCAAATACATGTTAGCGTCATCCTGTATTCTATAACTGATGAAAATATCATAGCCCACATTTCGATAATATCTTACAATTGAATTATTATATTGCCTATTATCAATATAAAGGTTTTAATGTTTACTATTTCTAAATTAATGAGTTACATGTTAAGTGTCCCTAAATTGGCATTTTTAATTTTATTGCTAATGATACTTTTGTACATTTTTCCGCTAGTGCAACTCTGTTGACTTGAAAAGTAATGATGTTTCCTTAGGTACTCAAGCTATTGTCACATTACTACTGAAAAAAATATTCCTAATTAAGTTCCTCAGAGGCTTTTATTTCTTTTCTATTGAACAAGCACAAAAACAAAATCATATCTCTTCAAAACAATTAGAATTGCAGTAACAATTTAAGTAGTCACTTTTTGATATTAAAATTACCAGTATTACTTAATTCTTATCTGCTGCACTTAAGACTCTTTGTAAAACTCTCTGGTCTCCTTGTTTCAATCTTTCTCAGAATTTCCATGGTTAATATATGGTTTTAAAAGAATTCTATTTCTTCTTAGTATTTCTTCTTCTTCTTCCTCCTCTTCCTCTTCTTCTTCTTCTCTTCAAAAGTTCCATCAAAGCATTTACCGGACATATTATCAAAGTGTTAGGTAGACAGCCAGGGTCCTCTGAGACTGTCCTATGGATAAAAGTGGGTGCCTTGCCTTGGTGCTGCTTTGAGCAATTTCCCCAGCTGGGAAGAAGGACAAGGGCAGCGGGTCTTGGTGCTGCCCTGGCTGAATCCTGCCCTGAGCAATTGCTACATCTGAGGGAGGAGGGAATGTCTTACCAATCTGCCAATCAGAACTTAGTGCTCCAACTGTAAAAGAATGCAGAAGTACAATAGGGTCTGGAAGGAGACTTAGGACAACCTAAGGCTAATTATCATTATCATGTCATTAGCTTAAGTCTACATTGTGTTTCACCCCCCAGGTGGGTTTTCAGAGAGGCTCATGGGAGATCCGCATGTGCAGTAACACTCAGGTCATATAACTCCCAACTGTCCATCAAAGTAGTTTCATGGTAATGTCTGAACCTCGAGGAGGGCCCAATCCAGATACTATAAAACAAGACCCCACACCATGACCAAGGCCTTTGGTACCAAAAGGGTCCCATTTGTCACTCTGTCATGAACATATCTTGCTCTTACTCTATAAACCTCTATCTTGCTCTTGCTCTGTAATCCTATCTTTCTCTCCTCAATAAACCTCTTTTCATACTTACCTTGCCTTCCAGTGTGTCTGGTCATCCTCTGGCCAAGAGCACACCAAGAAACAACTTTTCGGACTGCTGACCCAACAAAAGGAGAAATCAGGGAAAACTGTAAAAAGAAATACAGTAGCCAAAGTTTGGAATGAGTTTTTATAGTTCATGTATATATACAGCTTTGTATTTTAAATCCATGTAATAATAAGAGGTTAGTTTTCACAAAATCAGCAAGCATCTTTAATGACACCATCAGATACACAGGAAATGGGAGGGGGATCCAGGTAGATGAGAGAAAGGAGGCAAAGGACCTTTGTAAGGTGTTAGATGCCCAGTTCAGCTCCATGAACCAAGCATCAGTAATGGCCCTAGACGTGTTGTTCTTTTTTGTAAAAATCAGCCAATAATCCCTTTCCTCTAAGGCAGTGGTTCTCACCAGGAGATGTTTGGCAACATCTGGATATTTTTGGTTGTCACAGCTGGAGGTGGGAAGTGTTACTAGCATCTATTGGGTAGAGCCCAGGAATGCTATTAAATATCCTAAAATGAACAGGAGAGGTCACCACAACAAAGAAGTATCTGGATGAAAATGGCAATAGTGCCAAAGTTGAGAAACACTGCAAAATTGAAACAATTTTTCTCTTAATTTATGTCTTCTCTCAGAAATCCCTTTTAGAAATCCCCCACCAAACCCCAGTGAGGCTACCGCTGATGTTTACTGCAGCTTGATTTTGATTATAAACAAATATTGCTGGGGAATATGACAGTGAGAGGTGACAAGAGCACCAACTATCTATAATTTGCCATAACAGCACGTTCCCTTTGGAAATTATTGAAGATAATTTTTAATACCTTCATTGGAAATATATATTTCCAAAATATATGAATTACGACATTTGAAATGCACCACCTTTTGCTTCTGAAACATTGGGCCTACTACTATATTTTCTTTGCATAATGATATATTTCAGTTAGTTCGGTTTCTTGCTTGAGGTAAATTAATATTTTTTAGGACTTGGTTCAGGATAGATCATATATTAAGTGCCATCAATTTGCCACCTACCTTTCTAGAAAAGCAGTTTTTACCCTAAAATTTCTGGCACATCTAATCTAAAACAAATAATGGCAACTCCTTCTTGCTTAAAAAGAACCATAAAATGTAAATTAGTGTTAAGGTGACTTAGCAGAATCTGTTAAGAGCATTCTTAAAACAAGAACAGAAGGATGAGGTAGGTAAATTTGTGTATTTCCCAGTCATGATGCAGAGTTCTTAATTAGAATAAAGTAGAGTAATTTTAGATTCAAAGTATAGCTAGCATAAGTAATCACAGAGCCCATGAAGTACATGCACACAGGAGATATCTGGTATTCCTGGATTAGGTTGGGCAATTTACACTGGGTTGAACACTAGCTATTAGACTCATTTCTTACCTGAATAGGCATTGGATTTGTATTGATTTAACCTATACTTGTGCAGTTGTAGTGTTGAGTTGGAACTAAATTAAACTTTACAGATATACTATAGTCCATTATTGTCCTTTTTTAAACTAGATTTTTCATGTTTTTCTTTTTAAGAAATGGTACACAGCCACAAATGTATATGTTAAGCATATACCACCTTGAAATTGAGTAAAAAAAATATTGCATAGCGATTAAGTGACTTGATTTCTTTGCCAGGCAAATCTTCATTTGATTTTCTGCTTGATAACTTAACTGTTGATAACCTGGGGAAAATTTTCTCACTTTTCAGGTTGGGTACATAGTAGGAGTCAATGATATTTATAATTGGTAATTTTTTCTGGCATTTCCCAGAACTAAAGGATTTATGCAACAATAAAACAAACATGGTCGAAATTATTTATAATTTCAGACTTTATCTCTCTCTCCATTACACATACACACACACACATACACAAGCTCATATAAAGTTTTTTTATATATGTATGAGCATTATATTTCTACCTACTAATAATGCCATGAAAATTAAACAAGACAATGAATGTAAAGTACTAAGTTCTTTATCTCAGACATACTAATAGCTCTGTGATATTGTTATTATTTCCAAATGCTAAATGTACCATATTGAAGTGACTCTCGTTAATACTTATAAATAACACACTTAAGAATAGCAAATACATTTCTTTTATTAATAATCCTCATTCCTTTAAAACATGTGCTTATTAAAAATTATATCAGAAAATATTATATTTTAAGGAATCTATGGTTTCATGCAGCCTCATCTACTGACAGCCAGAGATTTTTCCTAACATGCTAGAGTTACCTTTGAAGCTATCTGTGTTCATATTTGACCAAAATGATCTATATATCTTTTATTGATAAATCAAGAGGGACTGTTTCCCTTGGGATGCTTTGGAGAACAAGTGGGAACACGATACTTGGTACCTTTAAGTTCAAATGAAATAAGATAATTACAAAGAGGAGCATGTTCTTTTCCACATTTGTCCAAACTTCTGAATGAATTGTAAAATGCTTAGAGGTTTTTGATATCTCAATCATTTTCAGGAAACAAGCTGTTTTTTATTTGTTCCCTTTCCATTTGATGTGTGTTTTCCTCTCAATTTAAAATAGATTTAAATCAGTTGACTAAGTAGTAAAAGCAATGCTGACTGAGAAAGAGATTGTCCACTCTGTAGACTCAGGAATTATAATTTAGTTTTAGTAGATAATGAAAATGAATTGAAATCCTGGACGGTTTTAGGACAAACCAAATTAAAGCATGGTTCAGTTGACAGTCCCTAATTTGCAACTTGAATGTTTCTTCATGATTTATGTCTTCCCAAATGTAAATATCCTCATCTATTTTTGTACATAAAATGGTTATAATTATTTGTATAATAAGGAATTTGCTTATTGCTACAGTTAATCGTTTACATATACTCTTACAAAAATGATAGCTTAAAATTGGCATTTTATTATTGCATACACTTGTATTCTGTAAAATTTGTAGATAATTAAATATATCTATGAATATGTCATTTTATATGCCTGTCTTAGTAGCCTTTATGATAATTTATAAATTAGTATGTGAATGTTTGATGTTGGGCAATTGTGGACTAAGTACTCAGACCAACATTTCTACAGAAGCAGGAGACAGATACATAGCTGGATAGACTGTTAGATAGAGAGATATTTCTATTTAAAGGCATTAGAGACCTACCAGGCAGTGGGGAACTGCAGGACGAACATGCAGAAGAGGTGAGAATCCTGGAGGAGTGAGCCAGGTGTCCCAGGCCCCTTTCCTCTCAGAGGTATGTGTGCCAATTCAGAAAGCAGAACCTTGGAGGCCGAAAAGCTGAGCAGAACTTTCAAGGGATACACGGAACTGTCAACATAAAGTTGTATTTCCAATTTTGTCTGGGGGAGATGCCCTGGTAAAACCTTCTAACTTTGAGCGAGGACCATTACGGTTGTGCTTTAGGAGTGATGAGCTGTTCTTTGCAAATATAATTCAGTTAAGGTTTTTGAGGTAAGAAAAGCATCCCGGATTTTCTGGGTGGGCCTTAAATCCAACGACATGTGTCCTTATAAGAAACAAACAGAGGAAGGACACACAGAGGGAAAGAAAGAAGCAATACAACCATAGCGGCAGAGAGTAGAAGGGTGTGGCCAAAGCCACCAGAAGATGGAAGAAATAAAGAAAAGATTGACCTTTAGAATCTTTGGAAAGAGCACAGCCGTGCTGATCTTACTTTCAGTCTTACTTTCTGGTCTCCAGATTGTGGGAGAATAAACTTCTATTGTTTTAAACCACGAAGCTTGCGGTAATTTGTGATGGCTGCCCTAGGGGGCTACTACAAAGCCTAACAACTTGGGTCATTAATCTTGAGAGTTAACCGAAAATGCTGTCGATGAAAGCTCATGCCATGAGCTCACGAAGCTCACTGATTCTGTGTTTGAACATTCTTTTCATAAAAATATTTCATTTACACCTTCCTTCTGCTTAGGGGAATGTACCGATCTAACATTTTTCTGGTCACAAACAGTCATGAACTGTGGACTTGCTAGAAAACGTGCTGATGTTCATAAAATGGGTTAGAAAAGTGTTAGAACTGACAGTATGTGAGCAACAGAAAATGACAGCCCACTAAAAAAGGGAGTGTCGGGCCGTGCTAACAAAGCTGCTTTTCTTAAGAAGCTCGGAGAACATGTTAAATATTCTGATCACTTCAGGAAAAATAGAAGACTTTATTTCAGTTACGAAGTTCTTATTCTACAAGAAATGTTAAACGAGTCCTACAGCAAAGTACATTTATGAAATTTGAGCCATGCATATATAATGGGGAAGCCTTTTTCCCCCTTTTTCAGATAACTATCAGATAACGGAAGGGGGAGAGGTCAGCAGTAATAGCTGCTGGGTAGCTTTTAAAGTAGGATATATTCAGTCATACAAATCCATATAAAATATCTGCCATATGTCAAGAAAAATTCTCCATTCTGTGGCTACAGCAGTGAGCAAGTGTAAAGCAAGTTTCCTGTCCTTATAGAATTTCCATTTCGGTTTAAAATTATTCAAATTCAAAGAGTCATTTCTTTGTCTTCTTTGCTGTTAAGCATGTTAAAGTGAAAAAAAGCACTTGACTAGTATCATATCCTAAAATTTCCATATGAGTATTTTGTGTTGTGAAAAATAACCAAAAGTTGAAGCAATATAAGTATCTGGAAGAGTGGACCCCCTCCTCCTAACACATACTGCATTTCTAATCACAGAAAAAGCAGGAAGAAATTTGGCCCTTTCATGAAAAATTAGCAACATGAAGACTGTAATTACTAAAGTGTTCTCATTTTTTTTTTATTTGGATGTGCCAAGGGAAATTAGGCAATGGGTTTTAGAGTATGAGTGAGAGAGAACTGACTTACTCACCATAAGAAAATAAGATTAATTTGGGGGTTCCTATTCCTAAGAAAGAAGGACCAAAAGCAGGAGAAAAATATCAAGAATGAATAACTTAACAACATGGCTGAGCAGCTGAGAGACCTTTAAGAACTTACATGTTGAATATTCAATTTTTGACATTTCTGTGATATAAACTAAGTAAGATCACCAAAATTCAGTAATAGTTTCTATGCATATAGTTCTTTTGAGTGAAAAAGTATGTATGAAAAAATATTTATATTTTGTAGACATTTAATCTTCTTTAGTAAGTTTTTGTATATGCTGGATAAAGCATTATCTGTTCTCTGAAACTGTTGTTCAATAATTTTTAGAAGCAATTATGAAAAATAGCAATATAAGGTACATTATTAATTTTTGAATGGAGCTCAGATAAATAAAGTGTTTAATTATTAAGTGTGAATGTATGTAACCATAAATTAGGCCGAGCCTATGTCTCATTTATGGCTTAAGACAGAAAATAATATAATTCTAGAAGCGTAAAATCTTGTTCAGATATTATTAATAAAATGAAGTTCTGCAATGGTTACAATAATATGTTTGTGTTTTTGTTTTGTTTTTACTTATTAGGTTTGTTTTTGGTATCATTTTATCCACTGTTGGGTCACACAATATAGGTTAAATATTTTGCTTAGACTGTAGAATATTATTTTCCTATCAACATGCATTATAACTTTAGATAGCTGTGTTAGGTAGAGAGCTAGGGACCTCAGGCCCCTCCTGGGGACAAGGCGGGCAACTGCTACACCTGGGGGAGAAGGGAACACCCCATACATCTGCTAATCAGAACTTAGTGCACCAACTGCAAAAGAATGCAGAGGACTCTCTGGCCCATGGGCCAAGCAGCACAGGTACAATAGAGTCTGGAAAGTGACCTAGAACAACCGCTTTCAGAGAGGCTCATGGGAGATCTGCATGCCTAGGAAGACTCAGGTCATTTAACTCCCAAGTGTCCAATCAAAGTGGTTCCATGGTGACGTCTGAGCCATGAGGAGGGTCCAATCCAGTATAAAACAAGACCCAGACCATAAACAAGGCCTTTATTGTCACAACAAGGGGCCTGTTCGTAGCCTGTGGCTAATGTATCTTGCTCTTGCTCTATAATTCTTTCTGTCCTCAAGGAGCCTCATTTTCTTGCTTACCTTGTTTTTGGTGTGCCTGGTCATTTTTCGGCCAAGAGTGCACCAAGAACCGACATTTCAGACTTTGACAAGACATCTGGACCTGGAGGAAAATAACACATGTGCTATTTACATGGCTTTGTTTTATTTAATGAAACTACTCTTTCAGTGGTGCCCATTGGCAGGTTCTTGTCTAGACCTCAACAGCCTACTGATATAGTCAGAGTCCCAGAAAATTAGTGAGATGGAACAGGGATCCCTCCCAGGGGCTGCTCTGTACCCCTCCCAAAGCATGCAAATAAAGGAAAAATGCAAATAAAGGAAAATTATTGCCTTAACGGAAATTCCAAGCACCTAACTGTCTAGAAAAGTGAATGAGCAACCTGGTAAGTAAGAAGATAGAAATAATAACGGCACCCCAAGCAAGTCAGAGTCACAAGGTGTTGTGGTTTCCTATGGAAACTAAAAGATACCGTCTTAGCTTCTTCTTTGTTGTTTCCAGAAACCCCTACAAGATGGAAAATGCTGATAAGGGAAAATGGAGGACTGGACTCTGATGGTCATTCTTTGTTCTAAATTTCCTTCCGAGAAGTCTAGAGAGAGTAGCATCCACCTTAACATTCCTTTCCTCTGATCCTGAGCTTTAGACAAGGCCGTCCTTCCTTAACCAACTGCTAATCAAAGAATCTTTGAATCTACCTATGGCCCATAAGACTTTGTTTCAAGGTATCCCACCCTTTTAGGCCAAACCTACATATTACTGTAACCTCCAAGTATTGATTTGAGATTTTGCCTGTGACTTCTGCTTCCCTGAAATGTAACCCTGCCTTTAAAAATTCTTGCTTGTAAGCCATGCGGGAGTTTGGGTCTTAAGCGTTAGCTGCCCATTCTCCTTGCTTGGTATCATGCAATAAACATATTTTTCTCTCACTACAAATCTCAATGTCAGTGTCTGGCTTAACTACACCAGAAACAAAGTGGACCCCATTTCATTTTGGTAACAGGAGTGCAGGGAATTTCACCCCAAAATATGGCTCCCTGGTATAATGAGTATTTCAAATTAGAAGCCCTTAGGGATCAATAGACATGGGAAAAGATTTTCTCCTAGCTACACAAAGACAAGATGGACCCACCAAGAAGAAAAATTGTTTTTCCTCCCCCTCCCTGTTATCTCATTATCTATTGCATAAAAACCAAGAATGTTACTAGAACTGATCAAACCCTTCTCCAAAATAATGTCCGTATCTCAGGCTCATTCAATTTCCAAAGAGAACAATCTTCAAGTCAATGTCTCTCCCTATCCATTCATTCTCCCTAGTAATCATTTATTGCCTCTCAACAGAATTACCTATGTTCTCCAAATTCCCCTCACCTCTCTTCTCTGTAACAAGGTTACATAAGTATTTGGCCTCCACTGGGATACTGGGCAATCACTCTGTGGTTCTCCCTGTGCCTACATTAATAATAAATTTGTATGTTTTTTTTCTTATTAATCTGCCTTTTGTCAGGTGATTTTTCAGTGAAACTTCTGAAGGCAAAGGACAAGTTTCCCTTTCACCCTATGTCATCTAGGGATTTATAGCCAGTCGCCAAAGGACTAGCTTGTCATTGCTCTACTTATAGCTATTATAGGATGGGGAGTTCAGTGAGGAGAGATATCCAAGAAGGCCCCCAACACTGCTACTATCCTCACGTTCCGCAGGTTCTCTTAGTTCCCCGTGACGCCCAGATGTTGCTCACCCATCTCCAATGCGGTGGGATCCATGTTCATGATGCTGCCCACAGCTGTTGTCTGTTTCTGGTTTGGTTGACTCTTTACACTGTTTCCTTCCGAGAAAGCATATTCCTGAGAAGTCAGTCTAGGCTTATTTGCATTCACCTTTTGTTTTCTTTACTCTTTCCACATTAGAAATCCCTATCAGGCAGTGAAACTGCCCTAGAGGGTGTCAGGCTGGGTGTCAGGGGCCAGCTTGCCAATTTTTTTCTTTGGCTCCTAGCACCACATAGTGGCAGGGAATGAATTCAGACCTCCCTTTTTCTCTCTCAACAAGTAGCAGCAACATTCTCATTAGTCTTTCTCCTGCTAGAAACTCACTCCCTCATTCCCTGCCTCGTCAGTCACTTACAGCAGAATTTGATTAGATTCAGCCCAAATGTTATAATTTTGTTTCTCATGGCATTTGCTATGTCTGCTTATACTCTTCCCATCACAGAAAGACCCATAACACATTTTGAGGTTTCACACTAAAAAAAAAAAAATAACATTATAGACCCTTCAAAGCTGTTCTGATATTTTAATGACATTACAATTTATATCATACATAGAATAGCATACTACTTTTGGAATTTTTAAAAAAATTTTATTTTGCCTGTCATCTTGTAGAAGTATTTATGAGGCTTAATGAAATTGCTTTTTATGCTACTTGGCATCATGTGCCTTATTTTTACCATTAGTGGATTCATCTCAGAATTAAATTGATTACATTTCCTAATATACACTTCGCATTTCCCGTCAGCCACATTGCAGATCAGTGGGCACCATAATGTATGTCACGTCTTTACTAATGCAGATTGTGAATCTGTGGTCTTTTAGCAGATGCTTTGACAGATGACTGAAACTGACATAGGCTCTGTCAACTGATTACAAATTTTCTTTTGAGGTAAGGAAGAAATAAAACTACCAAAAGAAAGAATACCACTATAACTTCATCAAGCAAGTTGGCAAGATGGCAATTGATCTATGTTTTCTGTTTAAATGCATGGTAAATATCAATGCCTTGTCTTTATTTTTTTTCCCCTGTGGAAACAAATTCATCCAAGATGGCAAACTGTACACTAAATTTAAGGCAAAGATGAAGGCTGAATAGTTACGTGATATAATTTAAACATGCATCACTGGAAAGAATTTAGTACATACAGTTTTGCACAATATAAACTTTCAGGTCATAAAGATTTGAGTTTAAACCTTGAATATTCCACTTAGTAACTTGATGTTCTTAAAACAAGTTATTTAAATTTTAAAGTTGAGTTTTTCTCATCTGTAAAAGGGATGATAGTTTCACAAATGTTACAGAATTATGTTATTGGATAATAAAGGGGTTAAATGCTTAATATCTTATAATTATGGTGCTTTATGTAGGCTCCCGGTAAATGCTCAGCTAATGAAAGGTGGTGGTATTTAGTGTGATAATCCAGGATGAAGGGTTTAATTTAATAACAGAAGTTAGTTTTTGAATATATAATATATACATCATAAAACTGAAACTAATAGTAGTTTAAAGGACTTACCTGCGATAACCAAAGAAACTGGGACTCAGTGTGATTCAGTGACAGGTTCAAGATCACACAGCAGATTAGAGACAATACTGAGACTGGAATCAAATTTCCCATCTTTCTGGAAACTATATTCTTCTAAAAACCTTGAAAGTTTATCCTGAGTGCCTTCCTTCTAACTAAGGTTTCTAAGCTTAGCAAATAAAAATACAATATGCCCAGTTAAATTTAAATTTCATATAGACAAAACATTTTTAGTTTAAACATGTTCCATACAATATTTGGGACATGCTTAAAATAATAAAATATGCAATAATAAAAAATACTAAATGATACTAAAATATGAGTGGGGAGAAGGACAACTTCCCTTTCACCCCTGGAAGTTTCACTGAAAGATCAACTCACAATAAGGCAGATTAATAAGAGAAAGAAATTACAAATTTATTTACTTTGTGCAGAGGGAGAATCACAGAGGGATTACCAAATATCCCCACGGTATCAGGGAAGTTTATATACTATCATTTTAGAGGGGAGAGGGAGATGAGAAATATAGATAATTCTGTTGAGGGGCAATAAATGGTTACTAGGGAGGGTGAATAGATGGGGGGAAACAGACTGACTTGTAAATGATTCTTTTTGGAAATTAAATTAACCGGAGAGACAAGTATTATCTTTAAAATGGGTTGGGCCAGGTCTGGTTGCATTCTTGATCTTCTTTCCTGCAATATATTGAGATAACAGGGAGGGGAAGAAAGGACAATCGTTCTTGAGGGGAAGCCTCTCCCAATACTTGTTGATATCTAAGAGCCTTTAAGTACAAAAAAAAAATACTGTTTATACCAAGAAGTCATAATTTGGGGTGAAATTCCCTGAGCTCCTTCATTCACAACACTAAGAACACTAAAATTTGCAATGTACTTATTCTAAAAATTATTGTCTATCTGAAATTCAAATTGAAATGAGCATCCTAGCATCTTTTCTCTGACAATCTGGTTTTCATCACTAGTGTTTTACAAACAGTTTTAAGTTGTATATTCATTTCTTCTATTCCTGGCAATCCTAGTTCATTTTTCAGTCATCTATATTGTCCACAAAACAGATATGTATAACACATAACCATAAATTGATGTGGTAGATCCTATAAATTCCATATGATAACCAATCTTGCTACTTTTCTATCTCATTCTCATTCTCACCACACACAAAAAATGTTTTTTCCCCCTTTCTTGGCATGTTTTCCATGGCTAAGTGATTATAGTAGGCTGTGCAAGGTTATTGTATAATTCAAGACATAATTGGACCTTATAATCTAAGTGGTTGGATATGGAAAAATGCAGGTTAGGGAAGCACTGTTGGCTAACTTGTAGGCAGTAAGTCCAATCAACCACCCACCCCTTATTCTAGTCCTGGCTGTTTTCCTGGAACTGGCTTCAATGTACCACGTTCATTGCCAAACTCAAGTAGAGAGAGCATGAAGCAGGTTCAGCCAATTCATCATTAACTGGACCAGGTGGGTGCAGTTGGTTGCCATATAGGTTTCACCCCTGTCCTTTTAGGATGCGTATAACTGTAGTGTGTCACCAACCTTCAACTCGGAATGCTGCCTGCAATCAGAGGCCATGACAGGAGAGCTCTCAGGAATTCATTGCCACATCAATTGATTTAGACCTGAAAGCAAGGCTTGCTTTTCTTCTAAGGCTCATCAGATAGTGCTTGAACTTCCTTTTATTCTGAAGGTTTAATTCAAGGACTCTTAGGACAAATTGCTTTCTTGTGTTAAATGAGAATTTTCACCCTCTCAGGGAGAAGGTGATGGGTAGGGAGCCATTAGTGGGGAAGTTCACACAGCTGCATTAATAGAATTGTTTGTCTCAGCTTTTCCACAGCATTTTTCATTTGTTTCACATGATCATGAAGCTTATAAAAAGTGAGGAGAGAAATGAATGCATTTTTACTCAGAATTGTTCTTTTCATTCAAGAAAGGGTTAGTTCATTCACACTTTATCACACTTTTAGTAGTCATTCCTCAGCCTTAGCATTTGAGCAAATGCATTACAAGTTGTGAACGGGCATCCTAGGTATCCTATGGTATCTGTGAACCCTTTGATAATCTTGCACTCTCCCATGGAATAACAGTAAATGGCCCAGAAAGTTGTCACTCAGCTGAATTCCAGAAATTCTGACTTTGAATGGTTGCATTGGTCAAAATGCCCACCGTTTATGTCTAAACAGCATAAACATGAGAATTCAATCCAAACAAGGGCAATGATTATTTCTCTCTGTAATGTTTACTGATGTATTCTCAAGACTAAGACAGTGTCTGACACATTGTAGGTGCTGAGTAAATATTTTTTGAATGAAACAGTGAAAGGATAAAAGAATATACAAATAATTAACAGCATGCATGAGACACTTTATGTGCTATCATGTCCAAACCTCCCAACAGCACTAACAAGGAGGTACTATTTTTAGCTCCATTTTGTAGCTAATGAAAAAACAAGCTAAAAAGTTTAATAACTTCTAAAATTATACAGAGCCATCTGGCTTCAAAGTCCATGCTCTTTATTTTTTTATTTGTCTTTATTGAAATAATAAATGGTAAAGTATTAATAGTTTGAAAAGGATAAAGCACTATCCTAAATATGTAATGATAAATGGTTAAATAGAAGGATTCTTTTTTCTGTGCTGAGGAATTAAAGAACAAGACAAGGTAATTTATTTTGTCTTTTAACTTTGGTTCCTATTCAAAATTGGACATGTTGCTGTACAAGTACATCATATACGTACATCTGCCCCCATATGTAATTTTCTGCTATCTTTGGCATGGAACCCTTTAAATTTCTATTTCTGGCTCCTTTATGACATTTCTTAACTTTAGATGCCTGGTGAGAGCAAACAAGAATAGTTGGTTAAAGTTGATACACTGAGTCATCTTCCTTAGAATATATTCCATATAATCTACACTGGATATATATTTCTTCATGGAAAATTATACACATTTTTCCCTCATATATTATAGAAAGACTCTAAGTTTGGACATAGGTCAGAACAAGAATGACTTTTTAGGAGGCAATGCCATTTAATTCTATATTTTTCACTTAGTTATTTACTGCTTTCATGATTTTTGCTTAAATGCATCTGAATTGTAGTATTTTTTACTTACTATTTTTATTTAAATAGTTGCAATATTTCTAGTTGAATGCATAAATACTGTACCTAAGAAATAAACTATAAATTTGAGGTCCCAGTCATTTTTAATATACATTAAATAAATTAAAATTAAATTTTTTATGAAGCTTATTCATATATCAATGGCAATAACCTAGCTTTACACACATGAGGTATATATTTCATATATGTTTGCCTTATTTGGAAAAATAATGATAGAATAGAATACAATTAACCTTTGTGGAATCATTGAGAACATACATATGATTAATGTCTGTGTGATGCCTATGTCTAACATACAGCACTAAGGTAGAGGTGAATAAATATATATTTTGGCTAAGTGTCAAAATGGTTGTATAGTAAAAAGCAATATTCTGCTAAAGCAAAATATTTCCTTCAAAAAGCACATAGTATATAAGACATCTGGAATTTTATCAAAATATTAATTTTTCATTACGATGTTTTTAGAAAACAATATTAGCATTAAAAAATAAACTTTTCATAGAACTTCAGACTTTTTACTCCAATCACCTTTATCTATTCCTTTATTTAGTCACACCAGGAAGAGCTCACCTTTTGTTCCTTGCTAATTATGAATCTACATTCTCTATAGGATTGTGAACTTTAAAAATCTCATCTTTCCTTCAGTAGTTCTCAAACACTTGTTACTATTAAATTTTCTCTTTGACACTTGGCTTTTCAATCCCTCCTATTCATAGCCTGTCAGTTTCTTTTTGATTTCACTTTCCTGCCTTGCTAATATAGATCTATGCATTAATGATATTTTCATTTCTTAATCCTATGTTTTTCTAATACAACTGACTTGTTAATCATCTGCCTGGGGTAAACACGTGCCTTTGAATTTCATGCATCCATTTCTGAGTTGCTAACATTGCTGGAGGAAAGCCTTACTGTTTAGTTCCAAAACAAATTGAGACTCCTTATTCAATTTTTTTCCCCACACAGCTCAACAATCTTTTCACTCAATCAATACCAACTTCTTTATAGTGACTGTCAATATTTTCCAGTCATTACAACTATAGTTGACCCCCATCCTTCCACGAAGAGCCTAACTAAAATCTATGACAAGGTATGTGTGTGGAGTAGACATCATCAAGAGGCGGTGATTGATGGATAAATGATTTGTCCTTCTTGAAATATTGTTGGTTAGGTTATTTAGAACAACTCTCCCACAAAAAGAAACCAAAAATTCTGGATAAGACATTAGAGGAGAAAAGCATCAAAAAGCTGCTTAGTTATTAATGAAAAGAGAGAACCCAGAGTGATACAGTGAGCACTACAGTCCACCTTTATGTGACTACAAAGGCAGGAAAAAAAGTCACTGAGGTATAACTACAAGGCAGTTATCTCTTGGATTTCCAGTGCAAATTATCACATGTGTGATTCAAAAATTGTCAATCCATGAATGTGACTTGAAATGGTTCAAGAATTTTGTTTAATTTCCTTGGCTTTTGGGATAGGGGCTACCGCTAGGTGTGAAGGATGTGGTTATGGATCAGGAGAGCTATGTGGGGACCTTCTGGCAATGTTCTGTTTCTTGAGTTGGTAAGGGGACGATTGTTTTCATTAAAATAATTATTTGAATTATACATATGTTAAAAATATATATGTATGAATGCTATATCTCATAATAGAAAATGTGATCTGGAATTCTTTTGTTTTGATTGTTGAAAGATATAGGATGGATGTTTTCCATTGGAGAGTTTGAAAGGAAATGATGTCAGTGGGAAAAATTTCAATATTGCTGAAGAGGTGAATAAAGTCGGTATGTAAACAATTGAATGCATTAATTATCTTACTTTTATAGGAGAAGGTGCCTTATCACATAGGGTAAGAGATTAAAAGCAAGTCATGTTAGGCCCAAGTAGCCAAGGATTAGGACTAAACTGTGTAGTATTGGGAATATAGTAAAAATAAAATGTGGGATACAAGGATTTCTATGGAGAGTAGCAATTGCAGACAGTGTAACTAAAGGAGTTAGAGGATTAGCTAGCAGAATTGCTAAGGATCGGCACCTCATGTTCTTCATCAATCTCCTCACAAGCCTTATAGCATACAACTAAAAACCAAATAAAACGTTTTTTTGGCCGTTCCTACCTCCACTTCCAAACAGCTTGCCAACCTGATACCTGTCTTATTTTGGAACTATGGAGCTGCCCCAGAGCTTGAGAGATATTCCAGAAGTTTCAGTATGAAGAACTAGAAAGGGAAAAGGAGAAACATGAAAGGTAGGTATAGAGACTGTGATCAGTTTTACTATTGAATTTATGTTTCAATTCCTTAATGGACTTTATTGCCATGAAAGTAAGTTCTTTATTACAGAACAACAAAATTAAGAAGAGATGCTTATTTTTAGTGGACAATATTTGTTAATTATATTTATAAACAAATGAACATCCATTATACACACACACACACATATTTAGAGAGAGAGAGAGAGAGCGCAAAAAATAAATTTAAATAAGAATGTAAAGTTAAACAAAAATGCAAAGGGCTAGAAATATAAAAATTGGGCCTATAGTCCCTATGTTGACACTAACTAGCTGTGACTTTAGATTTCTATTCTATGGATTTTTTTTTTTTTTTTTTTTGAGACAGAGTCTCACTCTGTTGCCCAGGCTAGAGTGAGTGCCGTGGCGTCAACCTAGCTCACAGCAACCTCAAACTCCTGAGCTCAAGCGATCCTCCTGTCTCAGCCTCCCGAGTAGCTGGGACTACAGGCATGCGCCACCATGCCCGGCTAATTTTTTCTATATATATTTTTAGCTGTCCATATAATTTCTTTCTATTTTTAGTAGAGGTGGGGTCTCGCTCTTGCTCAGGCTGGTCTCGAACTCCTGAGCTCAAACGATCCGCCCACCTTGGCCTCCCAGAGTGCTAGGATTACAGGCGTGAGCCACCGCGCCCGGCCTATTCTATGGATTTAATATTCTCATTTGTGAGATCATAATACTATCAGGAGGCTTGTCTAGCTCAGTGGGTTTTTAAACAGAGCTTTATTAAAACTGAAGGGTTTTGTTTGCCTTTTTTTTTGCTTTCTGATCCTTCCGAGAGCCTGTCTACTGGTAGCTGTGGTGGAAAAGGTGATGCAGAGTGTATGTGACAGTATTACAGGTCCCCAATATCACTTCATGTAGAATAGATATATCTTTACTTGTTTATGGTTCTGGGTAATATTTCAACTGAGCAAAGCTTTTGGCACCTAAGAAAGCAATAAGCCAGCTGAACTTAAGGATCCCTAATACTAATGATTTCTTAGAATATATTCTAAGAAAGATTTTCAGCTTTCAAAGTAGAAAAGTATCACTGAATCCCAAATGATATTCTGCTTGTTCAAGTTGAAAATCAAAGAGTTGTATTAGTTTAAAATGTCTGAGTGTGCTTTTATTTTCTATGTGAAAAGCTGTCACTTCAATCACATGTGCATTTGTGTTTATTATTTCTTCTATGTTTGTAATAAAATGCAACAAGCAATTGTTGGATATCAACTCTATGTAAGCATTGTTTTGGCATCCTGAGAAATGTTCTGATGGTTTGCTCAAATAAAATATTAAGCAAATCTCTTTTTGTAGTGACAGTAAGATTTAAATAAATTATTTAACAAATTATACATCATAGTTTATTTGATAATGTTACTTTTTAGGGAGAAAGTTGTTTATGTTCTATGTTATGTTCTTTGTTTTATTAATTTTATAGCTGTGATTATTTGTAAATTTTGGAATATATGAAAGTACTTAGTTCCTGAGAAAAATAGAACTGCAGGAAGTATTTTGTAACTAGGAAGAAATGAAGTGAGAGACAGGAGGTAGGAAAAGAATTTGACACTAACAACAAAATAAAAATTATGGATTATTTTTGGTAGGGTTATACATCTTAATTTAAAAACAAACAAACAAACAAAAAACCTTGTATATAAACCAGAGCTAAAAGTATACTCGATTTTAGTTCTGAAAACCTGTTAAAGTGTATTCGTATTCTTCACATTATCTAAAGGTTTTCCTGTCCATATATATGGATATCTAAAAGTATATATATGGATATATACAGGTATATAGATGTATCACACATATACGTATCTATACAAATGCACATCACCAGGCATTCTTACAGGCACATATTCTCCAAATTCTCCCCCATAAAGGCACATAGATACACAGCTACCAACTCAACTGGCAGGATAAAAGAAGGTGGAAGGATCTGTCAAAGAGAAAATTATTTAATGATACTTGTTGAAGCTTAGTAAGTAGACTTTATTCAGGACCATTGTGAGAGGTGATAGGTACAGAGACTACTGCAATGGGATTTTGCAATGTGGGAGAGAGATTGGGCTGAACTTCAAATACAGCATCAGCATGTGGCAATTTATAGCCAAGGAGCAGTGTCAGGGTCAGCAGTTGGAAAATCACTAAGAATAAATATCCAGGATGAGAGATTTTTTAGCTAAACCAACCTAACAGGATTCTTGCTGAAGACAGGCCAGGGTGATCAGACATCACTTAGGCAATGGTGGCAGATGAGGAACGCAATCAGTTATCAAGGGTGATAGATATCCAAGAAGAGGGAGGTTCTTGCTAAACCGAGTTAGCAGAGTTCTTGCTAAAACTAGATTTTACAAGGAAGTGCACAGATGGGCCTAGGAGAAAGTTTCATCAAGACCAGAATGGAATCTTTGTCAGATCATATTGTGCTCTAACGAGAAAGCAGCAATGACGACTATTGCTGAGGAAGGTGATTTGGAGTGCAGTCTATGGGTACTTGTTTGGAGGGAACAGCCCAACCTTTAGTCCTGTTAGGAGCATCAAAACCTAGAAAAGAGAGAGCTAGCTGAGTTGTCCTTTTAAAACTTTTTGCTTTTTGATCCTCCATTTAAAATGAGTGATTTTCACTTCCTGTCTCAGAGACTTGATAGCTCTCAGTCTCGCTGAGTGCCACTGTGAAGTTTAGCTGCTTGAAGTCAGGACACTGTGTGCCAGGCAGGGTGAGTTGAGCTACCAGATAGTGCTGTGTATGACTCACTCCAGTCCCTGAGATTGTGCTTAAAGAGGCAGTTTCTTTGTTTGGGGTTTTACTGCTCCTAGGAGAGATATTTACAGCACTTTCATGGCACTCAGAATGATGTTTTTGTGCTTCCTGTATTTACCATGACTTTTGACCCTTTTGTCATTGTTATTGTTGAACATTTTGGTTTACAAATCTTTTATCAGATGTGGCAGAAAATTCAGAAAAACCTTTGATTAATCCTTAAATTTCTATTCTCCCCAAGGTGTCTAAAAAATTTATTGAAAATAAACATCTCAGGCCGGGCGCGGTGGCTCACGCCTGTAATCCTAGCACTCTGGGAGGCCAAGGTGGGCGGATCGTTTGAGCTCAGGAGTTCGAGACCAGCCTGAGCAAGAGCGAGACCCCATCTCTACTAAAAATAGAAAGAAATTATATGGACAGCTAAAAATATATATAGAAAAAATTAGCCGGGCATGGTGGTGCATGCCTGTAGTCCCAGCTACTTGGGAGGCTGAGACAGGAGGATCGCTTGAGCTCAGGAGTTTGAGGTTGCTGTGAGCTAGGCTGATGCCACGGCACTCACTCTAGCCTGGGCAACAGAGTGAGACTCTGTCTAAAAAAAAAAAAAAAAAAAAAGAAAATAAACATCTCAAAGTCACTCTTATCTATAGAGAACTGTTCTGTGTTATAATAGTGTCTCAGGGTTAGATAGAGCCACTATCTAGTCAGGTGAATTTTTCATGGGAATTTTTAGGTATTGAAATGTGTATTTATGTTTGTAATTGGCATTATTACCAAAATAGAGAGGGTTGCCTTTTCCTCCAAATATGTTAGAAAACATGATTTTCATGCTATATGTGCAAAGGAGCCAAAAAGGAAGAAAATATGATTTCTTATAAAATAGCAAATTGATCAGCTA
The DNA here is from genome assembly GCF_041146395.1 of Eulemur rufifrons. NCBI lineage: Eukaryota > Metazoa > Chordata > Mammalia > Primates > Lemuridae > Eulemur > Eulemur rufifrons. Next base: position 44,898,343 of record NC_091000.1, on the reverse strand, counting down.
CATTTAAAAAATTATTTTGAGTAAAATTAGGCATGGAATTAGATAAAAGCAAGAACATTAATGCACTGAAGAATACTGAATATGATTGAGAAAATCAGAGGAAACGATTGCAATTTTACACTTTTTAATAAGATATTTGTGGTATCTGTCAGCCTGTTAGAAAGGACATTTATTCTGCTCAATAGTTGTGCAGAGAATAGCGATCTAGTCTGTCTAAACAACTAATGAGACCAATATTTCATTTTTCTGAAATCAACCTTGATTTTTTTTTTTTTTTTGAATCATCCAAGACTTCCTTGACAGGTAGTAATAAGAGCAAATTTAAAATCATCCTTGAGAATGTCTTTTATTGCCACTCTAGTACTTGTTCTTACATTAAATTTAAATACTTTAATTTTTTCTTGGTAATGTGATGGACAGATAGAGATAATTATGAGTAACAGATTTTTGCTTTTAGTACTGGTTAATTAAGAATGCTTTGCAGAATCCTGCCTTTAAAGGAGTATGCTTCATCCAGAATGAAAAATAAATGCTCTAGTGGGAAACATAAAGCAGTAATCGAATGAAATCTGGACTGGAAAAGCATTATAGTTATTTATTTATTTATAATATCTATTCATTTACTTATTTGGTATAGATTGTTTAGATATTTCATGATTGGAGGAGCTTCACACAGAATATGCTTTGTTATGCAACATTCAAACATCAAGAAGTTTGCAGGAGCAACAGAACAATGTTTAAAAACATTTTAATACACAATTGCTATCATGGTATATCCCTTAGTGAAACCCGATCAATTGAATAATAAACACTGTCTAAGGGACAACCTGACATGACACGCAAATGGTGCAGGTACACGCATGTGAATTGGAAGCAGCTCACTGGTGGTTCCATCTGGGTCTTCTCCTTAAGTATCGAACTGATCTTGGGGCCAGTCACTTAACTTCCCTGAACTTCCACTTTCTCACAGGACAATTGGGATGGGGAATACTGTATTTTCAGTGCTTTGCTGTGTTAGGCAGGTTATCAGATGGAAACAGATGACACCCTTAAAAAGTCAACTGTAGTTTGTTTAACGAAGGGACTATTTTCAGAACTGTGAGCAGGGAAGTCGGTGAGGGCTGCAGAGCACCCAGAGTCCAGCAGCAGCAGGAAGCAGCTGGCACGTGGGCCTAAAAGGGCAAGGGGCTGTGTCAGAGGGCCAGGATCTGTGGGTGTTGGTAGGTAATGTCACGTCTGCCAGATCATAGTGAGTTGGACAGGGAGCTGGGAAATAATCTTCCTTCTTTCTACAATGCTCTGATCTCCAGTCGGTGCCGAGTATTGGCTGAATGCAACAGGAAGCAAGTGCAACAGAGCCCGAGCAGTGCAGTGCATAGTGTCCTGGGGCTCAGAGCCCACCAGAAGATGATGGAGAGTGACCTGAGGGTGACAAATCAAAGAGAAGCAGCACCCTGGCAGATATTAAATACTCACTCTATAGCAGGAAGAACAAAATAATCTCCTAACCCCTATGTCTTGCTGGGGTGTAAACTTTCTCCAAATTTCTCACCTCTCACACCTGTGCATTGTTCTCATATGGTGCTTTTTCTCCTTCGGTGAAAATCAAGATAAGGAGCTCAGTGTCATATTTGGATTAATGCCAGGGCAGAGAGAAAGAAACAGCTGCAAGATTTCAGAACAAGACTAAGAATAAGACATCAGCAGACTCAAGAAGTGAGAGCCAGAAGAGGACTTGAGGACAGCAGACCCTTAGGGTGTCAGAGAAACTTTTGGAAGAAGATTGTTTGGATTTTCTGCAGAAAATGGAAGGAAAGTTTGTCGAGGCAAATGGGTAGGGGTACCAAAGTCTAGCTTGCAAAACAATAGCAGAATCTGTTGTCAGATACATGGGGCAGCAAAACAGAGCACCTGAGAGGATTAATTAAGCTGGACATCAGAACTGACAGAGTGGTTGAAACTAGGCAGGAGTACATGCAAGTGTATGTCCTAGAACAAGTTGTGCAACACTGGCCAGCATTCTGCTATAAGCCTGGCACTGTCAAGATCTGTGAAGTTTCTGAGCTATTACTCTACTTGAGAGCTAAGAAGGTAGAATACAACAGTTTCATGGCTGCTGGCAGAAGACACGAGATTTCTGGGTCAGGCACAAAGGACTTTATTATTCATGTGCAGCCAGCAGCATGAACACCACCATGTTTGTGCTAGCTCTCTCTGGCCTCATGTCTCACAGGAGTGATGTGAATGGGCCCAGTAGATGTCTGCCTGTATAGTGTGTTGCATTACTGAATTTAGTGAACACACGTCTTTTATAATGGGCAGTCAGTATGTTTGGCATTTTTTCCAAAGGGAGACACTGTCCCTAGCTTCCAAGGCTGTTCACTAAAAAAATAGCCATGGAAAGATTATCTACCACAAAGAATAGTCACTGAGAAGACATGCAGAAATGCAAGAGGTAGATGGAGAAATGTATCTTAACAGACAGTTTACGTGGCTTGTGATGGAGCATAAATGTAGGAGACCAGCAGTGGCATAGTGTTCTGACATGAGTGTGTGTTGTGAGTCATAATCCCTCTCATAAATCTGGTCTATGTGGGCATTACTATCAACTCAGAATAAAGGAAAGGCAGTATCAGCATTACATAATAATTTGATGCTAGTCTTATAGAATTTAGATGTTTATATTTTATAGGTGTAAAATAAAAGACTAAAAAAAAGACAGGCAGGAAAGAATCATTGAGCCATTAGCAGCTGACTACTTCTGACTTCATTAAGGATGGAAGAAATGCCTAAGGGGCATTCCGGGGGTAAATTATGGTGTGTGTACAGTGTTCTGAAGTGGAATTACAGTCAGATGATGCCCCTTTTACTCTAACCCTGTCTGTTCTTCCTAAGGCTCATAGTCCATTCTCAATCCGTGGCAATGCAAGTCATGTTTTATCACACCAGACCTTCAAAGAGAGGCACCCAGGAGTTAAATGAATCCAAGATGAATCGCAGAGTAAACTCCAAATGAACAGAATCCTAACATGATGACTTATGAACACAATAGCCTCTATTCCAAGAGTTATCAATTGTCAGGCTGCTTGTTGAAATTTGACATCCCCTTTGGTTCTCACATTGATTTAAAAATTTGTACTAGTTGTTAACTCTGAAAGAAAATTCATGTAAAGACAACAAGTTATTGACTCTAAATGAAAAAAGATAAACCTCCCATATATGGGGCTCATAAGTTTAGATGACAAAATTTGAGTCTGATCACTCAGGTAAATCCAGTGATTTTTTTTTTTTTTTTCTCACTTGATGACAATTGGCATCACCCTATGCTGTTCCTTAAACACTGAGGCATAATGCCAGTTACTATTTTTCCCACACTTGTGCTTTTTCCTTATAGCTAAACTGTGTAGCAGAAATTGCCTCCCTGATTGGGCTAACCAGCCTGGGCCCTCCAGGCATCAGAGTTTACAAATCCTGCTTAATCTGTTTGCTTGTGGCTCTGAAAGGCAATCACTGGCACTACAGCCAGGAGTGGCTTCACCCTGATCCAGGTAATTGGGTTTGGACCAAGACTTGACCTCCTGCTAGAGGATAAAATTTGAGCCCCTACTGGATTCTACCAGTGACAGGATGTAGGCTCTGCATTGGTTATAGAGAGGGCACAATTGGACGTTAGTGCTGTTGAAGAAGCTAGGGTTTTTCATGAAAGCATGTTAGTTTTTTATAATTTCACAAAAGATGCATGCTTTTCTCAGGAAGAAAAAAATATTCCCTCTGGCTCAGGTTCACTGTTTAACTCTTGAATGAAAATCTTCAGAATCCTTCTAACTTTAGTGATGCTTTTCTGTCTTATCTTTTCATGTTTTTCCACAGCCATGGTTCTATCAGTAACATGCTGCTGCATCCACAGAGTGAGTGGGAAGCTTGGATGTAGCTTAGACTGGCTCCACTAACTGTCCACCCACACATCACATCTGTCATTGGCCCTGAGCCCTGAGCCATCCCGAGGCATATTAGACCAGTGCTGTTATCTTGAGTTCATGAAATACTCGCCCATATCAAAGTGCCTCGTTATAACCTCCCACTGACATGTAGGCGGTATTCAGCTGATTACAAGTTTTTGGGACAGAACTTCAATTTAAACTAGAACAGCAGGTACAATAATTTAGCAATAAAGCTTAAATCGGAGTAGTTGCCTGTAAGAATGAGACAAAGAGAGTTGTATTGTTATGACTACATTGTGCCGGTATGGTGAAGCTTAAAATAGTTTCTAGGTATAACACGATGCCAAGAAAATCAGGGGCATGTGACCTTGTTACATATTTGAGCTTTAATTTCAAAATGAAATCTCTTTTTCATTTCATTTCATTCAAGCTGTACAACAAGGAGTTTTAAGGGCTGTTTTAAGGGCTGTCCCATGTGGGATGAGGTGGGGAGTCAAAACTAACCCTCAAAACCAAAAGGTGGCAGTAATGAGCTGAGATTAGAAAGCTCATTGGCACCTCTGCTCAGAAGGGGATGGGCTGATTTGGACAATGAAGAGTAAAGTGCAATCCTCTAACCACGCTTTGGAAGCCACAGGAGCTCTAATCATCAGGACGTTTTGTGTAGTAAACTGAACGTATGAAGACTCATTCAGGGGTCATAGTAGTAGATGTTAGATAGTGGCTAACATCTGTCGCAGAGACAGAAGTCAGGTGGAGATGATGCCCTAAATAATACTGTTGATGTGATATGTAGGTGATAGCTGAACTTTTAAGCTCTGCATCAGGGCTCTTGGCTCTTAAATGCCTGGAGACCTTTTATGTTAGATCTTTAACGGACAGGACTATGACTGATAGTTAAACAATTTAAAATAATCTTTCCTTAAAATCAGTGGCCTCCAGTTAACATTCCAAAAATCTAAATACGTAAAAACATCCAAGGTGAAAATTTGTTAACATCTTATTGAGTCATACAGAAAGAATGCTACCAGTAACAATATGCAGCATTTAGGGGAAGAAAGATAACGATTGGCAACATTTTTCTAGAGAGTACAAATATTTTTGTACAATATTTTTTCTGTGATGTTATACAACACCACAGAAAAAATATTCAGTTTACTGTGTTCCAACATGACAAGCAATATATTGCCCCCCCTCTTCTCTCCCTCTTCTCCTCTCTTTCTCTCTCTCTCTCTATATATGTGTATAAAACAGGATATATATAAATGTTTCTGAAGTTGAAGTTCAAAACAGAAGTAATTTCTATATCATTGAACCTGTATTGGAAACATGAGAAGAGCTTACTTGTACAATAAGAAATAATTCAAGAGCTTTCTCAAAATGCAAGTTGTCTAAAGAAAGATACTGGAATAAGACATGCAAGCATTTAAATGTAGCAAAGGTTTTGCTTAAAAAATAAATTATTTATGTTGGGTGTAGTGACTCATGCCTGTAATCCTAGCACTTTGGGGGACTAAGGTGGAAGGATCACTTGAGGCCATGAGTTTGAGACCAGCCTGAGCAAGAGTGAGACCCTGTCTCTACAAAAATAAATAAATAAATAAATAAAATAGAAAAATTAGCTGTGCATGGTGGCGCATGCCTGTAGTCCCAGCTACTTGGGAGGCAGGGCAGGAGGATCACTTGAGCCCGAGAGTTTGAGGTTGCTGTGAGCTATGATGACATCACTGCACTCTAGCTGGGGTAACAAAGTGAGACCCTGTCTCAAAAAAAAAAAAAAAAATTGTTTATCAGATAATTCACTTATTGATTGTGTATCTTTTTCTTATATTACTTAGTGCAATTTTTTTGTGCATAGCAAGTGGCAAATGTATGCTTAACTGCAGAGCCTGGAGTTATTATAATTGTGACTCTGCAATGTTTACTATTGGTATTGTCACAGTGTTTGCCTGGCTTGTTTGCCTGAGACAAGAAGTAAAAGTGCTGGGTTCAATTAACTTTAATTGGATTCATTTATATAGTAACAGCTCTACCAGGAACTTTCACGTATATTATGTGATTTAATCTTTCTTTTTCTGAAGTAGATGTTGTTGTTTTGATTTTACAACTGAAGATACTAAGGTACATTGAAGTCTGGCAGTGCACCTTAATCAGAGCTGGCAGAGCGAGAATTAAAACATAGCTTGCAATTTCAAAGGCCTCACCCCTTCCATCTGGTTAGGAAGTGTCAAATGCCCAGCTTATGGACGTTTTCATCTCTGTAACCCTAGTAGACACCATTAATTGATCTTGGTACATTTTTCCACTCACCCAAACTTGTTCTAAGAACTGTATTCTATAATTTAGGCCAAAATTCAATTATTTATAAATATATCATTCCTATTGACAACTTTTGGTTTTAATTCTGCATGACTATATTCTGGCTCATTTTCTTTAATGCCTGACAAATAATAGCTCTTATCACTGAATTTATAAATCAAACCGCAGGTAAGGAAGGAAAAGAATATGGTATTTATGTCCTAGAATGCGCAGACGAAAAGAAAGAGAATAAAGAAGGATAGAAAGATAGAAACAAGTTCTGCCTTAAGAATTCTAGTTATATATGAAAATGTTAAAAATAAAATCATCTGAAGTGGCACCAAAATTATTCTCAGGGAGAAAATTATCTTTGTGTAAGAAAATATGCTTATAAGCTACCTGGGCTAGAAGGTAAGACCTTCATTGTATGGATTTACAGGAGATAAACAATCAAAAGAGAGAATTAAACTACTCAGCCTCAGAGAGAGACAGAGAGACAGAGAAAGAGGGATCCCCAAGAGAAAGAGATATGACGATAGATAGAATACTTTGAGAGTTCCAGGCATTCTTGATGTCCTTCCAATCCCCATGAGACCTGCTGAATTTTCTGAGTGACGGTTCTGTGCTATTCTGTGTCCTTAGATTTCACTGAAAACAGAGACTGAAACCTGCATGGCTTTAGACACAGGTATTTGATTTGAGAGGAGATTCCAGGAGGCAAGAGTGAGAAGGAGCAGGGAAAAGCTAATAAACAGCGCAACATGAGCTGGTTATCACTGTGGACAAAGCCTTTACCACCTCTGGGGACCTTCTAAGGAAACATATAGTAAGTACTTTTGAGTCTTTTCACTAAAATCTAGGAAGCTGTGGTGATTATCCAGTAAGTCTTTGTTCCTATGATCTGATGGTTATCTGTAGAGGCACTAATTATTATAATACCCTGCCCTTTTGGGTTGTGCCCATGTTGGCTGTGTGGTCTGTCCTGACTGTGGGGAAAGCTCGAAGGCAGTCGAGACTCCGTGTGACCCAGAGGTGGGAAGCTGGCAACTGCGTAGAACAGACCATGACAGCTATGCTAAAGTTTGGCGAGCCAAGGGGACAAGGTGGGGGGCACTGCAAGCATCTGCCATATGTTATATTAATAATTTCCCATTTTTTCTGGACTAATTTACATGTTTGCTCATTGCAAACATCTCCTGAAATAGGAGAAATACCTAAATAAAATGTTGGTCCTCTATAATAGACTTGCAATGTTAAATTAATATCTCTGTGGTTATACGCATTTTTGTTTGTTTTATTCAAGTATCTAACCAGGTAAAGCCATATCCCTTTGAAGAAAAAAGTGAGCTGGTAAGTTTAATATGCTTATCTCTTCACTTTAAAAATAAACCAGCTAGATATTTTACATTTAAAGAATTATCAGAAATAAGGCCCATGAGTAGGATTGTTTAACATGGAAAATATTCTGATATTAGAAAAAAATATTCATAGGGAAGCATTCTGAATTAATGAGAAGACAACAATTGTCTATCTATAGCATTTCTTAACTCTTAAAAATGTTGACAGGTAGAGCTCTTTGATGATTCTCATTTTAGTAACAGTAGTCTTAATTAGCATTTCAAGTAATATGCAAAGTAACTTCAAAACACTTGAAAATTATTTATTTTTAGTAGGTTAGCAAAAGTCTTTTATTCTATTAAGATATCAGCATTTATAAATTCTTTAATATATTTAATGATTTAAGAAGCACATGTACAAATTAATAGATTTGAATAGTGAGATATTGTTTTACTTTGACTTGATGAAGAGATCTAGAAATAATGGAAGTCATTTAGTATGTGAGCTAAATGGATTTTTCCTAGAGCCCTGTATTGACTTTTGACAAGTCATTTCATAACATCACCACCATATATTTCTAAGTTGAATTTAAGGGCTTCTTTGCACCATGCATATTATAGGAGTTTCTTCATTTCAGTTCTGCACTTTAGTTTTAGCTTCTCATTTTAAATCTAGGAAAGGTTACATCCCTGCCTTTGAAAAACCAGCATCAATTCAATAATGCTAGAGTCCAAATAAGTAGATAATATTTCTTGCTTAGGTATTATGGAAATGTCTATTTCTGTTTCTAAAATGTTTTGTTTTCCAGACTGAATTAATCATTACAATATATTTTTAGATAGTTATAATTCTTAGGTTAACCAAATGCCTGTGTCTGTGTGTATAACATATTTCATAATGTTTATAGCAGAGTTTCCATCACTATAAAATTTTAAATGAATTTGAAAGTATAGTTTGTAAGGGATATAAAGGGTAAATTGAAAAAAGCAAAATATGTAAATCTAAAAAAGTCTGCATGAAAGTACTGAAAGATGATTATAGACTAAAATTAAAGACAGGATAAAAAGACAATAAGGATTAAACAAAAGAGACGCTGAGGGAAGAATCTCAGCTTCTAACTAGAAAAACATGTAGACAAATGACGAAACAGTAAAAGACACAACATATTTGCTCTTGTAGTTACATTTTATTTTCTCAATAAAAAGAAATAATGAAAATGAAAGCAACTATATTTTTATTCAATTATGTTTTATATATTCAATACCTAATAATTTTTATATATATACACATATATATGTTTGTGTGTATATACACACACACAAAATGGAGCACTGTTTCCTGACACTGCATCACTTTAAAACAGCCGTATGAATATTTGCCCAATTTGGAATGCATGTATTGGATGGATTGACTAAAATACAGACTACATAATATATATAAAATGCACCTTGGGGAACTCTAGATAACTGCTCAAATATAAAGATTTAGGGTGATTTGTGGAGATGACAGTTATCAAAGCTATAATAAATAGAATAATACTAGTATCTAAGAGGGAACTTATACATGTATCTCCTACAGCAGTTAAATTTGAGAAGATTGCCATGAAATTTAGAATCTTTGTTTTGGATGAATGGATACAGTGCAGTATACATAACATTTACTTTAAATGGTTTCCAGAGAACTTGACTATAAGGAGAAACACCAGTCCCATGTAACTGCTGATTAATAGAAACATTCCATATTATTAGATGCCCAGAAAGAAAATATAAACAGTAATTTTAAACATGACTTTTAACTTAAAAGTTGCAAAGGCAGATGCTTTAAACTGTGGTTGTTGAATTGAGCTCATTCATTTAAGTGGGGAGTTGCCCACTTAATGTGGATGACTCAGAATTTGGTAGTAGCAGGTTAATTTTTTTTAAAGTGTGGGATAGGTCATTTTAGGTATAAGTTTATAGGATGCAAAATGATGTAGGGTATAGAGAGAAGAGTACTGGTGACTATAGTAGCTACTAGAGTGTGAGGATGTCACATTGGAAGGCCATAATGGAAGAAACACATTATAGAGAGTTTTGAAGGAAAGAAGGTTGATGCCATTACAAGAACACAGTTTGTTTCTGGAGAAAGAAAAATGGAATTTAAAATGCCTCAGACATTTAAGAGAGTTATGTGTGGAAATCATGACTCTCTCATAAGTAGAAAAATACAATTATGTAAGAGAGAGGCTAGAAATGGATATTAAAGGCCTATGATAGGTTATTTAAATATCACATATGATATTATTTACCTAAGATTTTGAGTGCTTAGATGGCCAAATTTATGGATGAAGAAAATGATTCATATAGTGTGTGGAAAAAATTTAGTTACATTAAAGGGTTTATTAAGACATATGTGCATATGTGATTTCATTTTAAACAGAGCTGATGAAACAGAGTTTATTTTACCCTAACAAATATTTTCAAAGGAGTTGGCTTACTACATGAGGTGCACACAAGGGCTGGGGAATTACCACTCAAAGATTATAAGTGCGCAGAATCTAGGAGATGCTGAAAGATAGGTATAGTTTGAGAGGGATAAGTAAGATCTCTATTTTAGATATTGTTTGATTTTAAGAGGCTTTGGTAAATACACCAAAAATCAAGATACTTCTAATATAGATCTTATTTCTCTTTTATACTTTGAAAATATTGCTTATTCAGGTACAAAAGTATGTGGCAATTTAAGAATATATGCAGTTCTATCTTTCATATGAAATCCTGCCTTTCTTGGTTAATAACTTTTCTCTTGAATTTTCAGGGTCATTAAATGCAGCCAAATAAATGGTAACACTGATAATATCAGTAACTATCATTGTGTTTAGTGCTTATTCCATCTCTGTTTTATTTATTTTTTCTTTTCTTTATATCATTTAGTCCATAGAGAAAACATACAAAATATTCACTGAGGTCTAAAGAGGTTAAATGATTGCTTAAAAATGCTCTCAGCTAGAAATTTCTGCTTCAGGAGTACAAGCCTATGTTGGACTTCAAGCCTGTGCTCTTAATTTCTGTATTATGTTGCTCCGAATTTTGACATATTATCAGAACTTCTCTTACTGTTTCTCAATGTGATTAAAATAAAATGATATCAATTTACATATGTATCTATTGATGATCAAATGCTTGTTTGCTCTGCACTGCACCAACTCTTTATGTTCCTTACTTCATATAAAATTATGTTAGATATAAAAATGTCACTGAGGAAGACAGTGAGTTCAGCAAGGATATTGGTGTAGTGAGATTATAAGTGCCTTGAACATGGAGGAGTTAGGAAAGCATCCAGTCTAGAGGGTGGATTTGATTGTATAAGAAACGTTTATCTATTTACTGGAAAAGTGAGAGAGGATGATGATGTCAGTAGTACAGTATTTATATTGCATTTGGATCACTTATTGCATAAATTTCATAATTATCCTTTAATTAGAAAGACTGTGGGAAATTACAATGTTTCTTAAGTATTACAGTAAAAGAAAACACACATATAAAAACACAAAACCTTTATATATTAGTCATTGAAATACCAGTTTCAATACTCTAAAAATTTTCAGCTTCCATATGCTTTTTAAATATATAGTTTGAATAATCACAATTATGACCTACATCACATATAGACATTAGACATTTTTGAGGAACAAGCTATTAATAATTTGTTTATTTGGTGATTTAAGAAGAAGAATATTTTTTAAAAACGTATAAAGCTACATAGTCATGTTCTCTCAGGCAGTAGGTTTTCTCAAGAGAATGAGGAGTATCTGATACTCTGGTTGGTTATTAGAAAAGGTTGGGTTAGAGAGTTTTTAGTGTGATTTTTCATGATATTAGGTGAGATTTGTGGTGGAGATGATTCATAAATGCGTACATTTTAGATGCTTGGATTCTTGAAATAGTGTCAGAACTGATTTTTCTGCTTTGTGGCTTCAGTCTTCACATGGCAGCCAGCATAAGTCTGTTAAACAGAGAGTCAGCTTATGCCACTCTGTTCAAAACCCTTTTAGTGGTTTCCATCTTACTCAGGGAAAAAGCTAAGATGTTTACACTAACCTGTGCCATTTGACATGACCTATTTTTTTTTTTAACCTCTCTGGCATCATCGCCCCGATGTTCAATCTGTTGTAGCTACACTGACCTACTTGTTATTCCTCACCTGTTGGAGACTTGCTCCTGACTCAAGGCCTTCATACTGGCTGTCTTCTGCCAGAAATGCTCTTCCTCTGATACCTACATAGCTAACTCCTTCATTTCTTTCAGATCTTAGTAAAATGACAACCTGTCACTGAAAACTATCCTGGATCCTCTAATATTACACCTACCACCTACCCCAAAATTATTCCTAGCTCTTCCCTATTTGATTTTAGTTTTCAGCATTTACTCTTATCTAATATATCATGTATTTTACTGAATTTTTTTGTTCATTGTGTGTCTTCCCCACAAGACTATAAACTCCATGAGGAAAAAGATTTTTGTGTATTTTGTTCACTATTTTTCCAACATCTAGAATAATGCCTGGGATATGGTAGTTGTGTGATGATATTTGAAGAATGAGTAAATTAACTTAAGATTTACTTATTAATCATGCCCATAATTTCCATAAAAACATACAGATTAATTTGTGATGAAAAGCAAACATAAAATGGATACTCTGACTGTTTGGGAAGATTCGGGGAGCCAGGAAAAAAAGATATTATTCTATAAAATTCTATACTTTAAGTAGGCTAGGATATTATTGTTCTATATTTTAACATGATTATATATAGTGATTTCTAATGTGTTATACACCAATTAATTTCCATTTCTTATTGAAGTTATTTCTTTGCAGATGCTTGTCCAGTTTTTAGGATAGTAATTTTCAACTCATATGTAGGCCTAACCTCTTAGTGAGTTCTAGAGTCTCCAAGTTGAACACTTTCCAAAATTAACCCAAGGATGAAAGAAAGTTATTGACATGAACTTTTCAATTCTCACATGAGTCCATTAGTCTTACTTCAAAAAAAAAGTATCACATTCCAAATCACAGCCATATATATTATTAAAATTGTTATTCCTGCCCCAGGTCCAAATGACAGCTCATTCCTTTTTGTGCAAAGGACAGAAACCATTAAAATTGTGGAATTTGCTGAAAGAATACTTTATAATCCTAACAATAGCAACAGAAGAAGCATTAAATCTGTTCTGTAGCACGTATTAATATGCTGTCCTCATCACTGGTCCTAAAATAGCATTGCAGAAATGACTAGAAAATCAATGCAAGATGTTTAACCAATTGTCTAGATGCCTTGTTCTCCTCTTTGGAAATTGCCCTTCTTCTTCTGGAAGTATTAATCATCCTCTCCTTAGTTAACTCAGTGCGTGCTGTATATTTTTGTGATTAAACTTTAGAGAATAGAGAACATGTCTTACTCATCTTGGTGAGCTCCATATTCAAGTATTTGTAGAATGAATGACTTGATTAATGTTAGTGATAGTTAGATGAGAAATTTTAAATATGAAATCTGATTTTATAATTTAATTTTTCAGAATATACTATAATTTCTAACACACCATAGTTTAAATATTGGAAATATTTTTTGTTCAATAAAAATTTATAGCATATATTAAGAACCAAAAAATCATTGCAAATTCACATATTTAGAAATGCAGACATATTTCATTATGGTTATAGATAACTGTCATCGGAAGAAAAATATCAGAAATAGGAAGTTTAATTTACTATGCATGAAGTAATAAAAATTGTATATTGGAAATCCTCCTATTAAATTCCTTAAATGTGGTAGTTGATTTACCATCTACCTCTGTAATGATGTGACATTCCAGTGTTATCAACATCAGGGAACATGCAATAACAAGACCTGAGCTTGTTACATACAACTCCTATTTGACCCCTACAATCTTGCTCTTTTATGGGCAAAAGGATGGGAATGTTCAAGTTTACTTTATATTTCCCGTGTATTAATTCCCGATTTCTCAAAGATTGTCTTTCTTTTATCATGACTAAGAAGAGAAAGTATTCTCTATCAAACTGTTAGAATAAGAAGAATGCTGTGGAGTGAGGCATAGTCACAGTTCTGCCGTTAACATGCAGAGTGTGACTCAGAAAGCCTCCTGCCCACTCTAAGACTCTCAGTCTGCCATTTATGATACAAACAAGTAAATGATCCCAGTTTTGAAAATCTTTGATTCTTTACTGAGACAAGTAGAGTGATTTGCAGCAGGATGGCAGCTGCTGATGGTTAAGCAGGTGAGTGATGAGAGGGATTTAAGATCACTCTGGCTGCTGTAAAAGGCTTGGCCTGGAGGGAACCCAAATGAAAGCAGATAAGTGGTTAGGAGGTTCCTGCAGTTGTTCAGGTGACTAGCGATGGTGGTGGGATCAACAGATGGAGGTCGATCTTAAAGGACATAGCTTCAAGTAATATGACCACCAAGCTGACAAAACTTGCCAATGTATTAGATGTGAAGTGTGAGGGAAAAAGAAGTTCATGGTCTGAGCAATTGCTATTTACAGACAGGATGATGACAGCACTAATGATAATGTTCATAATCATTCACCGTTGTACAGTGCTCATTATGTGTCAAAATATTCTTGTACAGATATTAATTAATTTAATCCTCAAAACCAAACCTTAAGGTAGGCACTATTTTTATCCCACTTTACAGCTGAGGCATCTGAGGAAGAGAGCTTACGTGGCTTGCCAAGATCAGACACGGCTGATTTACAGTGGCACTGAGACGTGAACTAAAGTTACCTGGTTGTAGCATGCACATTCTTATCCCCTGTGCAATGTGACCTTTGTGAAATAGGGTCAAGGGCATGTTTTCTGTGAAGGGAACGGAAATATTTGTTTTAGACATATAAAGATATTTTTGCTTACACGTGAATGTTGGCTTTACATTAAAATAATGTAAGGGGGGAGAGGATGGTTACTTAATGATTACATTTGATATATAAAATCTACTGATAGTCTAGACTTTCCCTTTTGCTCTGGGAGACTAATAAGGACCTTTTTATTCAGATTTATCTTGTCCATGTTCATGACTAGGAAAGTGCCTTCTGGGCAACGTGTCTTGAGTAAGAATTGAGTTTGGTTTTTATTTCACTACCAGGAGAGTGGATATCTGTGAGGTTGTAATAGTTCACTGAATATGTTGCTTTATTTGTAAATTGGACATTAAGGACATTAAATCTGAGTTAGAGGATTCTCTTCTCTACTGTCACAGCACCAAGGATAAGCATTGTTCTGTCCTAGCACATAGATGCCTGTTCTATTGCTTTATTTCCTGGTCTTCCCCTCTAGCCTACGAGACCTTGTATAGCTGGGCATGGTGGCACATGCCTGTAGTCCCAGCTACTCGGGAGGCTGAGGCAGAAGGATTGCTTGAGCCCAGGAGTTTGAGGTTGCTGTGAGCTAGGCTGACGCCACGGCACTCATTCTAGCCTGGGCAACAGAGCGAGACTCTGTCTCAAAAATAAATAAATAACTAAATAAAAGGAAAAAAAAAAAAAAGAGAGACCTTGTAGAGCAGGGCTTATGTCAGTCACATCTGTCTCAGGTATGTAGTAGGTTTTTAATAAACATCTATAGGAGGAAATGTAACTTAGTGTAATAAAACACGGATTTATGGATTTTCAACTCAAATATAAATAAATTAGCAATTAACAGAGCAAATAAATAAAAAATGAATTAATGAAATTAAAAATGAGACATTTAACAGTTTTCCAGGGGAAAAAAGATAAACTACTGGCGAGGCTAGGCTAATTCATCACTGGAGTGTGTGTTTATGTAGCTCAGTGGTGGATCAGCACTGGTAAAAAAGATTAATAGTGCCATTATGTATATATTTAGTACTAGAATATAACCATTTATTAAACAGAACACCTCAGCTAACTCAGTAAGTTTAATTCAATAAATCATGTTCTTGTTATTAGATAACAATTAAAACAACTGATTGGGGAAAAAAAGCAAAAATATTATAGCATTTGCCATGTGGTTTACATATACAAATTTGTTTAATCCTTGTAAGAACTCTATGAGGAAGGTATTATTATTATGTCCATTCTACAGATGAGTGAAGACAGACACAATGGTTAAGTAACTTACCCAAGTTTAGTCATCTTCTAAGTGGGTACCCAGCAAAGACAGGATTGAAACCTAGGCAGAAGGCTCTGGAAACCATAATTTTCACCATGCGCTGTATTGTTCTGGTGTTCATACATCACTATCTACTGTTAATAAGTTTTTACTAAGAGCAAAATAATGACAACAGCAACAGCAGAAACCACAGCAAGCATATCCAGGTAGTAGATTTAGCTCTATTGGCAAGAATCTCATTAAGTAAGAATCCTGAGGGAGCATCTCTAAGTTCTAGTACATATTAATGGTACATAGCTAACATACCTATGTTACCATTCATGCATTAAATATCTGAAGGATGTTAAATTTTCTTATTCTTTGGTTGATATATAAAAGAAAAAATCAGTCTTCTTTATATATTGAATTACATTCATAAAACACTGGATTAAGGATCCTTTAATTAAAATAATAAATTATTAAACAATATAATATTGATAAAATTGTCAGTAAAATTTTTTTCCAGTGGTTTATAAAATGGCAAGAATTTTAATGAGTTTTCAGAGTACATAATCTGAGAGTTAGAGACTACCTTTTCCCATTTATTTTGTTGGAATAGTAACACTGAACTTAAGGCAAACTAACATTCCTTGCGTGACCATTCTAAACACAGAGGTTAAAAAACAAAAGAAAACAAAGTACACTACATAAAAGAAAAATAATGAGTTATATAACTTATTTATCTGGAACTAGATTCAAATCTTTGCAGTATGATTGAATAGTGTGTAACCATCAGAAGTCACTAAAATTCCCTAAACGTTACTTTAAATCTGTAAAGTAATAATTCACACAGCTGTGATGATCAGATGAGATATTATTTTTAAAGTGTTCCTTTTATAAAATCTGTATTATTAAAAAAGTGTAATAAGTGCTACTGTTATGAGAATCAATCATAGTCCTTTGGAAGATTAATTTATATTTGAATATTTCAAAATTCCCAGGTCCTGAATGTAGGTATGCACTTCCATTAGCCTCTTCCATACTACATATTTTTTACTCCTATCTGCCAAGCAAAGTTAGTTATTTTTTTTAGTAACTTCATCCCTGGATTATGTTTTTTTCCCCAGTGTGCCTTGAAATTGTTTTCTGGCTATCCTTTACCTACGTCTTTTTTATTTCACCAGGCAGATAATAGCTTTCACAGCCTGGTGGACTGAGAAGAGGAGACACTCTCTCCTGGGAAGTCCTGCAGGCATCTTTGAGAAAGCAGATGAAATCAGGCGGCGCTCTTGGGGGATCCAGATGGCAAATGGGATGCCAGGGGATCATAGTAAACAATCCCTTGCATTCTACTTGCCAGTTGTTCCATTCAGAAGCAGCGACATTTTCCATATTCTGAAGTCTTTAACACTAATAGGTACAAAAAATGTATCAAACTTATTGCATGTTATATTGTATATTCAGAGTAGGCTTTGGTGAGTCTTGTTAAGGTTTTTGTGTGTTCAGCCATGTTACTGGTTAACGTTAACAGAAAAAAATCCTCAGTCTCTTAGAAAAGAGTTCAGGCTTTACACATTTACTATTAAAGTCACACTAATTTAAACATGTTGGAAGTGAGTCCATATCCTGCTCTAAAGAATAGTTAGAGAATATTGAACATGTCTCTTAAAAATAAAACGGATAAATATCAATTTGTTCGTGCATTACCCACACCATCCATGTAGCAGAAATCGGTTTCATTCAGTCTTATTTCCTCTTGGCAAAGGGGGACTTTTCTAACTTACTGACCTCTTCTAGAACTAAAACCCAGTGTTGTGGTTTGTGGAGACGTTTTATCTTTCAGAGCCCTGCCTCCCCTCTGCCGATGGACTGTCAATGATAATTAAGCCTTCAATTAGGCATGATGACGAATTATCTCCGGTATATTTTTGTATATATTTCTTATTTTTAGATATGATTGACATTTTTGCTTTTAAAAATCATGTATTTCATGCATGTCATACAAGACTGCTTCTCAGTAGTCCTAAAATGGTAAAAATAATTACTTTCTAAAACTTTATTGGAATGAATGGAGACAGGCCACTTGAATATCTTTGAAAATGGTGTCTAAATCATATGTTAATTTAGACTTAGAATGCTTCTGAGACTTTTTAATGAGATCATACTTCTGAGTGAATATAAACACTGCAATTCTCAAAGCTGGGGTGGTAGGTGGTTGGTCAGTTGTGGTGGGAAGATTCAGATTTGGGCTCAAATTTTAAAGGCTAGAAATGTGTAAAATTATTGCCCAGTTGCTGTCTTCTTTGGGTCCTATTAAAAAATGAGCCTCCACATTTTATATTAAAAAGTGACTTGCTTTTGAAAGACGTTTTACTTTGACTCATCTCTTTTTTTTTTTTTTGACAGTTTTGCTAGAAATAAAGTGAAGTATTCTTTAAATCTAGTTTCCATGTACGAAAATTATCAAAGGCTCAAGTCTCTCATTCTTGTACCTCAATATTTAGAGCAGGAGCTTTCAACATTGGCAAGTTTGACTCTCGCTAAATATATCCTTCCATTCTCTTCCAAGGTAAAAGTCCCTCCCTTAAAAAAAAAGTTTATCTCATTTCTTGTGCCAACATTAAAGAATATAGACGTGTTTCTTGGACAGCTATGCATTTAAATTTCCATAAAAATGAGCCTGCAGCTGCAGCATTTTCATAGAAAGTGATGTGACAACCTAATCTCTTTTTTTCCCCCTGAAAATCTATTTAGTAGATTTAGGAGGTGTGAAATGTGCAGTTCAGCAGTAACTTATGAAGGACACTTGGTAATGAAGTCCTTTAACGGTTTAGAGCACTTGTGTGCTCCTACAGAACAATAAATGCCAATGACCAATTATACTATTTTAATGTGATTTTCTTCCTCTCCATAGATTGTGGCTGCAGAACTCAGATCACCCAGAGTAACTGCTAAGCCCTCTTGCCCTTTTATGGTCAAATTTCATTTACGGAAAAATAGTCCAGACTTTCTCCTTTCCTCCTCACTTTTCCCCTACCATCTCTCATCTGACCCTTTGACTTTATAGAAAGAGTTTTTTCAGTGACTCAGTGTGTTTTTAAGCTCATAATCTGAAGCATTCTTTCTTGCATTTGCTCAGCCCTCAGCCCTAGCCACAGTTTACCTGGCTCTCACCAAAGCATTGGGCTATATTTCCACCCCCGCACACAGTATAGGAAGCAGTATTAAAAACAGAACAGTTCTTTATCCACTGGATTCCAAAACATGAACTTCCTACATCAAGTCTAAGTGGACATAACTTCAAACAGACGTGTCTACTGCCACCTTCTGGCCATGGACAGAAATTGCAGGCTTGACCTTCCTTATCCAGTCCTTTCGTCCCAAGTGTCTTTGCTTTATGGACTTCAGCCTCTACTTAGTGCTGTGTATTGGATCTTCAGAGATTCCCTTCACATTTTAAGGGTGACTGCACTAGTTAATTATTTTACCCACCATTTGAATAGATTTGGAATGGAGAGGGTCAGTGCAGGCACTGTTTACTCTGTCATCTTGCCTCTTAAATGTTACTATGATTTCTGCTCTTCAAACACTTTATATTAGTTCTTTTGATCAACTAATTTTCTTCATGAACTTCAATTATAATCTCTTATTTCTGCTTTATTTTTTTAGCTCACTATCTCTAGGAAAATCCTCTTAATTGTGCTGTAGCCTGTTATATATTTAAACTACATATCACCCACCTCAATTTTTTCTTCCAATTGCAGCTCAAACTCAATAAGTTTAAAACTGAACCAATCAATTTATCTTTCTAAATAGCTTCCCCTGCAAGTACATTATTTCTAAGTGCATCATTTCTCTTTGTAGCATAATTGTTTCAAAATCAATTTGGTGATTTTCTTCCCTGTGTCCTATCTGTATCCAATTCCTTTGAATTATCTTTCACATCCTCCCCTCCATTTATACTTTTGTTATTATCATAACACAGGCCCTCGCTAACCCTCATCTAGACTTCTACAATACCTGTTAACTAATCTTCATGTTTTTAGTCTTCTTCAATCACACAGTCCATAAAGTACAGAGATAAAAACTAATCTTCTTAAAATACAAATAAACACACCAGTTTCCTTTGCTCAAATCTTCAATAGCTTCCTATTTTTGTTAACAGCAAATCCGTTATACTCATGCTTGGAGGCTCGGCATAAATTTACTCAAGCTTACCAGACAGCCTACTCCCTGATCTCTTGTGACTTTCCTAAAAGTCTTTATTTTTTAATTTTATTTACTCTTCTCACTATGCTTTGAATACCAGTTTTTCGTTCCTCAATGAATAAAGTATTTACTCAAGCTGCTTTTATATATGCCTCTAATTCTGGAACCAGCGTCCTTCACCCTCCCTTTCACTTATTCCGAGCCTACTCTTCCTTCAAGTTCTATTTCAGGTCCCACATCCTCTATGAAATCTTCCTCAATTCAACTAAATTCAAAACAACTATTAATAACATTTATGGAATGACTATGAGGTATTAAAATAATAATGAGTCCATAAGGATCTTAAAATTAATAGACAAAAATACACAATTTTGCAACTATATTCTGTGCCAAATTATGATCCATAAGATGTGAATGGTGAAAATATACTATTAGTTTCAGTTGCTAGTGTGATCACATTCAATGGAAAGATCAGGGAAGGCATTATATAAGACAGTTCATCTAAGGTGGATTTTAAGTACGCAAGAGATACATATTATGAAGTTGCAAATGGAGAAGAATAAGAAGGGTAGTGTTCTAAGTAAAAATAAAATCATTACTAAAATTTTGTAATGAGGAGCTTATATTCCTGTATTAGTCTGCACAGGCTATATAACAAAATATCATAGAATGTGTGGCTTAAACAACAGAAAATTATTCCTTGCAGTTCTGGATTCTGTGAAGTCCAAGATCAATGTGCTGGAAAAGGTAGGTTTCATTTTGAGGCCTCTTCTCTTGGATGGTAGGCAGTCACCTTCTCACTGTGTGCTCATTTGTGCAGGCAGAGAGAGATCTCTGGTGTTTCTTCATCCTTCGTTAAGAAAACCAATAGTACTGGATCATGGCTCCACTCCTATAACCTTATTTAACCTTAATCACCTACTTAATTAGGTCCTATTTTCAACAGAGGATCCCTCTAATATTGGGGTCAGGGCTTTGACATATGAATGTGGGAAGACAAAATTCAATCCATAGAAATTCCTTTCACACTTTCTTGGACACATAGTATTTTATAGGATTTGAGTTTAAGGTAGATTTAAGAGAGTAAGAAGCAAAGAAATTGTTATGTGGGACAAAGAAAGAAAAATAACATACATTAAGTTTCAGCCATAACTCAGAACTTATCTAGATATTGCTCACTCATGATGCCTGAGAAGGTAGAGTGTAGGGGCCCAGAGTCACCACATTGCATAACTCTAGGAAATACGATTTGCATTACAAACTATGATACCACTAGAACTTTGGATTTTGCAGATTGCATGGGTCTTTGCGGTGGCTTTGATGGAGAGAGCAAGGGCAAACCCACACTAATTGGAATACTTTGATAGATTGATAGGTTTTGGAAATATTTTATTGATATATTCAGTTCTTAATCAAAAGAAATAGATACATGTGATCTAGGGCTTTTCTTCACAGGATAATATAAGTATACTTCTCATCATAGAGATTTCATAGTAGAGCATAAAAAACACAGTGTGCCTTTCTGGTCTTAGTGACCTCAACTCTGTATGTTAGGGGATGAACTCTCAAGGGCCTGGTATTTTAAATTCTTTATTTCTTCCAAGGAAGTCTTGCAGAAATACAACGTCGAATCTGTGAACCCCCTCAATCACCTTTAGTGTGCTCCTTTGGGGATGTCCTTTCACTCTGATTCTGCATATTTTCGGAGTTATTGCACTGATTCCTTCTCATCTGGAACAGCTGTTGTTTCTTGTTCTGGGATTTTCTTTTGTTTATTTGGGGCTTCCTGCCCCCCTCACTTCTAAGGGTTTCTCTGTAGCATATGTTGAGTGAGGACCTTTGGCTTTGCTTGTGGGTACTTTGATGGGGGTCTGGGTTCTGATGGATGCCTTGGCTATAGATATTCTTAGTGTGGTGGTTTCCTCAATTGCTAGTATTTGTAGGCTATAGCAGTGTTGTACTATGTGCATGGGCAGATTCCCTGTCTCTTGTTGATGAGGGAAGATGGAGGTCTTTGAAATCCTTTCTCTTTCCTGGAGCTGTGGTCTTCTTCACAGTGTGAATTACATTGGGACACCCAGTTTAATCTCTGAGACAGTAGGTGGTGCTTGTGGGTAAGAATCAGCCACATCTGTGTGTGAGCAAATGCTGTAATAGGCTGTGCAAGTTTCCTCCCTGCCAGTTGGTGGTGCTTAGAGGAAGGAGCCTGCTGCACTGGTGTTTTTTGGGACCTGTGACCACCTCTGTTCAATCAGGACGAGCACTTAAATGTCCCTAGTTGTGGGTGAGGCCCTGGAGCTCCCAGGGGACTCCTTATTCTTCACTACATCAGAGGTGGTTGGAGGAATGAGGCTGTGAGGGGCTGGGCTGGATGTGTTCAGGCTTCACAAAGGCAGGCATAAGAGCCATCTCAGCAGGGGTTGAGGGTCTGCTCCTAGGTCACTGGGAAAAGCCACCAGGGAGGGGCTGAAGTGTTGCACCAAACCAGATGTCTGCTTATGGGGAAGGGGCCATCTGGGATTCAGTCTGGCTGTCAGGAGTAGATTTTGCTCTTCTCCCTCCTGCGTTGTCCCGAGGTCTCCTTCCAGTGTCTGAAGCAGCAGCCCAGACTAGCTGAGCTCACCAGCAATGGCGCTGTGGACTGGGAGCTTTCCTGCCCAAGAGCCCACCCCAGACCAAAAGGATGGCTTTCCTGTCGCAGGAGGCGTGCTCTGTAAGTGCACCTGGCTGGGATCCACACTGCACTTTCCTTTCAGTTCTGCCCATGTGAGCTCCCTCGCCTCCCAAGATTAGTTAGCAAATCTCCCCTCCATGCCCCGGAGCAACATGATCAAGTCCTGGGGGTATGGGATCTGGCCTGTGGACCTGTCCCCTGTCCGGCAGGTTCAATCCCTGACCATGCAAAGGAGAAGTGTGCTGGTTCCGAGTTGCTGATGGGTGCTCCAGCAGGCTTAATGTCCCTCTGTTTCGAAGTTTGCCCTGCTCTGCTAGAGCAGCCAGGAGAGCAGCACCAGGGAGGAGTAGCAGAGAGGGAGCTCGTAGTCTTAGCACTCCTTGGTCTGCTACAGGTCTTTAAGAAGAAAAATGTGAGCCCTACTCTCTGTAGGAGCCTCGATGTAGTAGATGCACCAACAGAGGGGAAGCCGACACTCCTGAGAGCCCTGGCTCAATCTTCCCTTGGGGCACCCATGCCTCTTGGCAGCAGCGGGTAGCGGAGGGGAGGGAGAGGAAAAGACTCTGAATGGAGGAGAGCTGGCACTCTGATCCCCCTTTGTCCCTCTCCCCGGAAGGCAGCCAGCCTGGAATGTCCAAGCTTCGGGATCACAACATTCCCCCAGGACACACCAGCCTCTGTGACCACCGCGTTCTAGTCCATAGTTGGGAAATGTTTATGTGCGGACCAGTGACATGAAAACTGAAGGGCTGAAATTCCCTGGAGAGGACAAAGGCACACAATGGGTGGAGAAGCAGTATGGTGCTCACCATCTCAGCTCAGGTCTGTGATACCGGGGAGCGACCGCCAGGGGGCTGGCAGCCTGGTACTTTGGTTTCAAGAAGGTCCCAGTTAATTGTTGCCTGCAGCTCCTGAGTGTATAAAAGCTCTCCAGCAGCTTGGGAACCTGCTAACTATCAGAGGTGTGAAGGAAGGAGAAACAAGACCCCCACCTACCCTTTCCATGAGACTCCAAGTTTCTTGGGAATTGATCTCTGCCAATATCTTCTTGTTCTACTCTGCAACTGCTTCCTGTGGAGTCTCCGTAGGTTCTGGCACTTTCCCCTCAGAATTACACATGAGCCATGTTATTTTTCATCTGAAACTTTTCCTTCTTTCTGGGATGATCTGGTGACTGATGTCTCTAGTCAGCCATCTTGCTCACAACCCCCCTGGGTTAACCCCTTATATCACCTTTAGGTAACCAACCTTGGATTATCTTCTTTTCCAGTATTAATAAACCCATACATTTTGCTGTATAAGTCTGTATGTGGTTAGATGACTTCTACATGCTAAATTACACTATGACAGTCTTTCTGAGAGCACACACAGGTTATTTGGCATGTATTCCTTTTAATAAACAAGACTAAAAAAATCAGGACAAAACAAAACAGCAACATAAAATGTGCAGCTAGCATATCAAAAGCTTAGGAAGCTCAGCAATTGTGCATTGATTCTTCCTGACCTTTGGAATCAGCATCCCGGAATTGGCTCCATGCTGGTCTGGTCGTATAAACCAGTGTTCCCCACTGGCAACATCAAGCTGATATATAACACAGCCAGATGAAAAAGAAAAAGCAGTGGCTTTCCTCAAAGGCCCAAAGCAATCCAGGGCATAATCCACAGCATATACTAACTAAGTAACAACAACTATAATAAGGACAATAAAACATGACTGGAAGTTTTGCAAAAATTCTGCTCCAGTTCTTCTTTTCCTCATAGCCTAAAATTTGTTTTTTAAACCTAACTTTTTTTTAAGCCTGCCTGCTTGTGTGCCTGCCTGCCTGCCTGCCTGCCTGCCTTCCTTCCTTCCTTCCTTCCTTCTGCATTAGTTTTACTGCTCATTGTGATATACGGAATGTTTATGATCCCCCCAAATTCATATGTTGAAATCCTACACTCTTAGATAATGATATTAGGAGGTGGGGACTTTGGGTGTTGATGAGATCATGAGGGCAGGGCCCTTATGAATGAGATTAATACCCTTATAAAACAAGCCTGGGAGAGACTCCTTCCCCTTTCTACCATGTGAGGAAACAGTGTGAGGGCACCATCCATGAACCAGAAAGTGGGCTCTCAGCAGACACTGAATCTGCTGGCACTTTGATCTCGGACTTCTCAACTTCCTGAATGGTGAAAAATAAATTTCTATTATTTGTGTGCTACCTAATTTATGGTATTTTGTTATAGCAGCCTGACTGGACTAAGACACTCATTCTCTGTAGTAAATTTCAGATTTACTTTTGGAATTTTAATTTTTTTTTGAAAACTAAAATGTTGTATAGAAATAAAATAATGTATAAATACACACATACACAGTCATGCATCATTTAGTGATGGGGATACTTTCTGAGAAATGCATTGTTAGGAGATTTCATCATTGTGCAAACACCATAGAGTGTACTTACACAAGCCTAGATGGTATAGCCTACCACACACCTAGGCTATATAGTATAGCCTATTATGTACATGTTATGGTACTGAATACTGTAGGAAATTATAGCATAATGATATTTGTGTATCTTAACACATCTAAAGATATGCTATGAAGTTATGATGGCTATGACATCACTAGGCAATAGGAATTTTTCAGTTCCATTATAATCTTATGGGACCACCATTGTATATATGCGCTTGGTCATTGACCAAAATATCATTCTGCAGCATATGAGTGTAGTTTAAAAATCAATAATAAAAAATATTTTCCCACCACTGAGGTAAAGAATAAGCACATTCCTTGTATCCCAGAAGCTCCTTGTGTGCTCCTGTCTGAGCACAACCCCTTCCATCTCTGAAGAAGGATAACATCTCTGAATTATCTAGTCATTCCCTTTTACTTTCCTTATGTTTTTATACTTATTTATTTCAAATAATACATTGCTTAGTTTGACTAAGTGTATGTTTGTTTAAATATCATATACTTGGTTTTTCCAACATATTGTTTAGTTTAGAAAATGTGTATAAAAAGAAATGTACTCTTTATACTTCAGTCTTCTTTTGCTCAATATTATATTTTTGAGAGTCATTCATGTTGATGTACAAAGATTTCAATCCTTTCCACTGCTGTGTAGTGATATAATATGATTCTACTACATCTTTTTCAGATCTACTTAGCAAGAGGGAACTGTGGATAAGACTGGACTGGAAGCTTTGAGGTTAAGGGATCAGAAAGGAACTGGTCTGAACTTGGTATGTTTCCATTTTACCTAGGCTGTTGATATATCACAGGGAATGTTAAGACTGATGACACATAGATCAGGAGATGTATCGAAACCATTTAATTCTATTCATTTTGGGCCCATAGAGTCCACAATCTTAGGCTGATGATTAATGTTTTACCAGATGATAAGGGACCATTGTACGTACTCCCAAGTATCCTGAAGCAGTATCTCTTCCCCTGACACACAGTGACAATACGAGTGGTCAACACAGGGAAAGGACAACCGTGCTCAATGAAGAAGAGGCCTCATCAGCAGAACCCATGACTTGGTGCCATAACAAGAAGAAAAGCATGAGAAATAGGTTTGACTTCTGAATTCCCATTAATAGAACACAAGGAAACTCCTAGAAATGACCATTAGCAGTGCAGATGGAGAGCTAAGATATTGTAATTTAGGATATGCAATATGCTGCCACTTGCCATTCACTAGCCTGTTTTCAAGCTGCAAACAAGCAAATAAAAGCAATGAAGCAGAACTACATAGTTTGGGCTTAATTTTCCTCCTTTATTAGGACTCAGAGTTGCCACATATCGAGAAAGCCTGAAATGCTGACCATGAAGGGAGAAAAGGCCCAATTGAGAGTATAAAGTACAGTCCCCAAAAGTTTTCTCCATAGAACTTTTAATAACATAAACCATCCCTCATGCAAATAAATTCTGCGAGATATTATTGAGCAGCTGATATGGAACTTGAAGCAAGGTAAAACTTTTTTTAATCAGGAAAGTCAATTGAAATTCTATTTCTGCCCATACCAATCAATAGCTTTCTGAAGCACATCCTAAATTCAATTCCATATTCACATTAATTTTAACCTTAATCATTGGTAGTAAATAATAACATTAAAAATAATTATCTGCTACACTTACAAATAATCCCAGAATCTTTTCCTATACCTTTCTGCAACTTTAGCACACACAAGAAATGAAAAGACTTCCATTTCTCCATTTTGTATTCTTGGCAACTTAGTTGAAAATCATTTGACTATAAATGCCTAGATTTAATCATAGGCTCTCTATTCTGTTCTATTGGTCTATGTGTCTCTTTTTATGCCAGTACCATATTGTTTTGAATACTATAGCTTTGTGATATATTTTGAAATATATAGTGCAATGCCTCCAACTTTGTAGTTTACTCAAGATTGCTTTGGCTTTTTCAAGGGCTTTTGTGGTTACTTACAAATTTTAGAATTTTTTTTTCCTATTTCTGTGAAAAATGTCATTGGAATTTTGACACAGATTTCATTGAATCTGTAGATCACATTGGGTAATATGGACTTTTTTTCTTTTTTTTTTTAGAGAAAAGGTCTTGCTGTCTTGCTATGTTGCCCAGGCTGGTCTCAAACTCCTGACCTCAAGCAATACTCCTGCCTCGGCCTCCCAAAGTGCTGGGATTACAGGTATGAACCACCATGCCTAGCCAATATGAACATTTTAACAATATTAATTTTTCCAATACATGAACAGGAATACCTTTTCATTTATTTGTGTTTTCTTTTATTTCCTTCATCAATGTTTTATAGTTTTCGGTGTACAAGACTTTCATCTCCTTGGTTAAATTTATTCCTAAGTTTTTTTCTGGTTTTTTTTTTTTTTTTTTTGCTATTATGAAAGGGATGGTTTTCTTGATTTTTTTCAAATTGTTTTGAGTATATAGAAATGCTATGGATTTTTGTATGTTGATTTCATATCCTGCAACTTTACTGAATTTATTAGTTCTAACGTCTTTGGTAAAGTCTTTAGGGTTTTCTATATGTAAGATCATGTTATTTGCAAACAGTCAAAATTTAACTTCTTCCTTTCTGGTTTTTGTTTTGTTTTGTTTTGATTTTTTTATTTTATTTTATTTTTTTATTTCAGAATATTATGGATATACAGTATTTTGGTTACATAAATTGCTTTTGTATTGTTTGAGTCAAAGTTATAGGAGTGCCCATCCCTCAGATACTTTTTAAAATATATTTTGCAATTATTAATTATTATGGATCTTCCTTTCTGATTTGGATATCTTTATTTTGCTTACCTAATTGCTCTGGCTAGAGCTCCCAGTATCATGTTGAATAGAACTGATGTGAGTTGGTATCTTTGTCTTGTTCCTGATCGTAGAGAAAAAGCTTTTAACTTTTCACTTTTGTGTATGATATTAGCTATAGGCTTTTTGTAGATGGTCTTTATTATATTGATATACATTTCTTCTATACCTAATTTGTTGAGAGTTTTTATCATGAAAGAATGTTGTATTTTGTCAAATACCTTTTCTACATCTATTGAGATGATCATGTTTTTTGTCCTTTATTCTGTTATTGTGGTGTACAGGCATAACTTATTTTATTGT
Organism: Eulemur rufifrons; assembly: GCF_041146395.1. Classification (NCBI taxonomy): domain Eukaryota; kingdom Metazoa; phylum Chordata; class Mammalia; order Primates; family Lemuridae; genus Eulemur; species Eulemur rufifrons. The sequence goes on along the minus strand of NC_091000.1, from coordinate 44,870,188 downwards.
TCTTTGCTTTATTGCACTTTGTAGATATTGTATGTTTTACTAATTGAAGGTTTGTGCTGACAAGGTATTGAATAAGTGTATTGGCACCATTATTTCCAACAGCATGTGCTGAATTTATGTCTCTGTTACATTTTGGTAATTCTTGCAACATATCAAACTTTATCATCATTATTATTAATTATTATATTTGTTATGGGAATTTGCAATCAGTATCTTTGATGTTACTATTGTAATTATTTTGGGGCTGCATGAACTATGCTCATATAAGATAGCAAAGTTAATCAATAAATATTCTATGTTCTAACTGCTCCACCAACTGACCATTCCTGGATCTCTGACCATCTCCTACAGCCTCCCCACTTCCTGAGACACAGCACTATTGAAATTAGGCCACTTTATTGGACTACAATGGCCCTTAAGAGTTGAAGTGAAAGGAAAAATCAGACATCTCTCACTTTAAATCAAATGCTAGAAATTATTAAGTTTAGTGAGGAAGGCGTATTGAAAGCTGAGAAAGGTCAAAAGCTAGGCCTCCTGTGCCAAATAGTTAGCTAAGTTCTAAATGCCAAGGAAAAGTTCTTGCAGGAAATTAAAAGTGCTACTCCAGTGAACACACAAATAACAAAGAAGCAAAACAGACTTCTTGCCGATGTGGAGAAAGTTTGAATGGTCTGGATAAAAGATCAAACCAGCCACAACATTCCCTTAAATCAAAGCCTGACCAAAACCCCTAACTCTCTTTAATTCTGAGAAGGATAAGATAGATGAGGAAGCTGCAGAAGAAAAGTTTGAAATTAGTAGAGGTTCGTTTCTGGGGTTTAAAGCAAGAAGTTGTCTCCACAGCATGAAAGTACAAGATGAAACAGCAAGTGCTGATGTAGAAGCTGCAGAAAATTATCCAAAAGATCTAGCTAAGACCACTGAAGAAGATGGCTACACAAAACAACAGATTTTCAATGAATACAAACAGCTTTCTATTGGAAGATGATATTGTCTAGAAATTCTATAGGTACATAGGAAAAGTGAATATTTGACTGTGGCAGTGGTGTACTGTGTGCGTGGGCACATTCCCTGTTTCTTGTCAACAAGGGGAGATAGAGGTCTTTGAAATCCTTTCTCTTTCCCCAGATCTGTGGTCTTCCTAACAGTGTGAATTATATTGGGATGCCCAGTTTAATCTCCAAGTCAGTAGGTGGTCCTTGTGGGTAAGAGTCAGTCATGCCCAGTATGACTGAGTTAGAAAGTGCTGTATAAGTTTTCCTCCCTGAAAGTAGGTGTTGCTTGCAGGAAGGAGCCACCTGCAGTGGTGTTTTCTGGGACCTGTGACCAGCTCTAGTCTATCAAGAGAAGCACGTGGATGTTCCAGGTGATGCACAGGGCCCTGAAGCTCCGGGGAGACTCTTTATTCTCCACCACAGCCATGGCAGGTGGAGTAGTGAGGCTGGTGGGGCTGGGTGGGTTGAACCTGTGTTCAGTCTCCACAAGGCAGACACAAGTGCTGTCTCAGCAGGGGTTGACTGTCAGCTCCCAGGCTACTGGAAGAAGCCACTAGGGAGGGGCTGAAGTGGCCCCACCACAAAAGTCTGCATGCAGGGGAGGGGCCAGCTGGGACTTACAGTCTGGCGTGCTGGACTGGGTTTCACTCTTCTCCCTTTTCCGCTGCCTCGTTGATCTCCCTCTGGTGTCTGGCCACAAGCAGTTGCCCAAACTAGCTGAGCTCACCATCAATGTCCCTGCAGGCTGGGAGCTTCCCTGTCCAGAATCCTGTCCTGGACCAAAAGTGGGACTTTTCTGTGTGAGGAGGGATACTTTTCATGTGTGCTGTGACTTGGGCCCACACTGCACTCATTTTAGTCCTGCCCATATGGGCTTCCTTACCTCCCAAGGCCAGTTCACAAATCTGCCCTCCTTGCCCCTATGATCGAGTCTTCAGGGTACAGGATCCAGCCTGCAGGTCTGTCCTCTGATCTCCCAAGTTCAATCCCTGATTATGCCAGGGAGAAGCATGCTGGTCCCAAGTTGTCCATGGAGTGTTCAAGTAGGCTTAATGTCTCTCTGTTTCAGGGGATGCCCTGCTCTGCTGGAGCAGCCAGGTGGGCAGCACTGGAGAGGGCCAGTGGGCAGGGAGCTCACAGTCTGAGCATCCCTTGGCCTGCTTGAATCTTTAAGAGGAAAGATGTGAGCCCCACTCTCTGTGGAAGCCTGGGTGTGGTAGGCACACTGACAGAGTGGAAGCAGCTTCTCCTGAGAGCTCCAGCTGAATAGTTTCTTGTGGTAACTGCCACAACTACATCAGTGGCTGTGGGCAGGGTGGGGAGGAGGAGGAGAAGAGTCTGAATGGAGGAGAGCTGGCACTCTGGTTCCCAACATCTTGAAGGGTCCCCCTGGCTTGCTGCACTCTCCTCCCCCCTGAAGGCAGCCCACACTGAACATCCAAGACCTGGTATCCCCCAAGACTGACATGCCCCTTGTGGTCACTATAGTCTGGGAAGGTGTTGGGAAATGTCTGTGTGGGAACCACTGACAAGAAAATTGAAGGGCTGAAGCTCCCTGGGGAGGACAAAGGCACATGGCAGTTGCAAAAGCAGTATGGTGCCTGCTGCCTCAGCTTGAGTCTGCAGTGAGGGGGAGCAGCCCCAAGGGGGCTGGCTGCCTGGTGCTCTGGTCTCAGGAGGCTCCCCATTCACTGGGGGTGCAGCTTTTGGGCTCATGAGGGTAGAGAAGCTCTCCAACAGTTCGGGAGCCTACAATGTGCCAGAGGTGTGAGGGAAGGAAAAACAAAACCCCCACCTACTCTTTCCACTAGGCTCTGAGTTCCTTGGGGGTTGATCTACGCCGAAATCTTGTTCCTTCTTGTTCTGCTCTGCAACTTCTTCCTGTGGTGTCTCCAATACGTTCTGGCACTTTTCCCTCAGAATTACAACTGATCTGTTTCTTTCATCTAAAACTTTTCCTTCTTTCTGAGACAATCTGGGGGCAATGTCTCTAGTCAGCCATCTTTTCAGTAAAGTGTTTATATATATATATACACACATATATGTAGAATCTACATATATCTACATGTATACACACACACACACACACACACACACATATATGTAAAATCTAAAAAAGTCAACTTCATAGAAGCAGAGAATGGGATGACGGTTACCAGAGGCTGGGGGGGGTGCAAGGATTGGGGAGATGTCAGTCAAAGGATATAAATTTCAATTAGATAGGAGAAATACATTTTTGGAGGTTTCTTATACAGCAAGATGACTGTAGTTAATACAAATGTATTGCATATTTGAAAATTGCTGGGAGAGTAGATTTTAAGTGTTCTAAGCACACAAAAAATGAGAAGTATACAAGGTAATGCACATGTTAATTAGCATGATTTAGCTATTCCACAATGTATACATATCTGAAGACATCATGCTGCATGCCATAATTATATGCATACTTTTGTCAATTTAAAAAATAAATAAAAACACAAGAAATGACACAAAAGCAATTCTTAAGCATTTCTAAGTAAATTCAATCCCAAACATGTTTCCAGGCTTACACATGGCCTACAGAGATGAAATACTTCATGCTTACCCCATTATATTCTATTCTATTGTAATATACCTTCAAAACAGAAGATAATAAGAAATATCTGATTATGTCTAAAAGTGACTATTTCCAAATAATTATATAATTTACCAACAAAAATTTATCTGCAATAAAACTGAATTCAAAAAGTAAATGAATTTTTAAAACAATATTTATATAATACTTCTAATTAATATTTCTTACTACATTATAAACTAAACGACAATGGTTCCTAACATTTATAACTTCTCACCCTTTTTGTCAAAAGGACTATTTATTCAGACTATCTATTCAAAATTGTGCAAAAATTATTCTTTTTCTTATCTTCCTAGAAACTGCCAATCCAATTAAGTACAGTTTCTAATCAAAATTAAAAGAAATATGCCTACCCTATTTTATTTTGTATGTGTATGTCTGTGTGTATATGTGTGTGTATGTTGGGGAACCTGTGATCAGGGTACCTTTGGCAGGTTTTTTGAGTAATCAAAAAAAATAACAGAATATGAGAGCATTCTAAAACCCTGTGTGAGTCACGTTCTATTCAGAGACAAAATTCATTTTTTATCATTTCACCAACACAGGAAGGATTGAAACATAAATCAATCCTCAAGACATTCCTTTTGCAGAAGTTTTCTTCCAGCATTTTCTATTAAAAATTAAGCACCTTCCTTCCTTTACTTTGCCAGGGCTACAACAATACAATATCATTCTCTGAGTCATAAAAATTTATGGCAACATACATTTGGCCTGGATGTCTGATGTAAGACAGGGAAAGTATTGCAAAGAATATGCCAAATAAGCGCATCTCTCCCTTACTTAGGTAAGAAAGTTTTGTGTCTGTTTTTGTAGTTTAAGGTATAGAGCACTGGTCTCTTCTTTCAATAGTATGTTCCTTTTGTCCCAATCCTTCCTCCACCAGCATGCTTGTAGAGTCTCCTCAGGTGAGTGACTGAATGGTCGATTATATTATGCTGTTATCTTGATTCACACTGTTGGGCAGACTTTCATGTACAAAAATGTTTGCTGGGATCTTTTCTAGGCTACCCTGCTTGGTCCTCTGACATTGGGAAGAGCTCTAGTGCATATGGAACTAGAAATCCCATTTCTCACTGCCTGCCTTAACCCCCATCCACGGTGTTTTACTTGTGGTATCCTCACCTCTCTGGATGCAGTGAGTCCCTGCCGGTTCATTTCCTGCATTGATTTCTACCCAGTAGCTTGCATGAAATCGTAATGTTTAATTAGAGTTAGAAAGGCAAAGGGTAATAAACTTGCAGGAGAGGCTATCTGATTATTTTGCTAATCAGTATTCTGCATTAGAAGGTCACTAAACTTTGTGTTTTTGAAATAAGACGAATTGTGGGAGAGTGAGGCAGAGAAAGGAGAAAAATGTCCTTTTCATTGACTTTTAGGAGGACGCATTCACACATCCCTGGCTGTATATAGCATGGTAGGCTATTCTTACAATTTCAGTCAAATGTCATCATACTTATTTTCTTCCAAGATTCTAGTAATATTGATCTAGTCTATTGATCAGTATTTGTTGCATTATGAGTCTTTTAAAAAGCATTTTTAGTGTTTCTGTGGGAAGACAGGATGAAGCATCTCAGGAGCTACTAACCAGACTTGCAAATTTCTGCTTTTCCCCTCTTGTTCTGTCTCTAAGTGATGATGCCTGGACTAGACTGCTGATGAGGGAGGGGCTGCATGAAGAGGCGGGTCTAGCCGACAGCCCCTGCCAAGACCCGGTTATGTGGGTACGGGGCCAGCCCCAAGAGTGAGCCCATGAAGACTAGCAAAATTGTCCAGTCTACCCAGCACAAAATGATGACAAAAAAAGGAAAAAGAATTGTTTTAAGACCCTTAGTTTTGGAGTGGTTTATTTTGCAGCAAGTGGTAAGTAAAGTATAGCCCTCAACACTAGCTAAAGTTACGATTTCATTTACATGTATTTGTCTCCCACATGTAAACTTCAGGAGGGCAGAAACCCTGTTTGGATTGTTTACTACTGAAATACCAGTGACTAGATCACAGTCTGGCAGGTGGTACATACCCCACTAATATTTGATAAATAAATATAATAATTTTAGTTCCTCAATGAAACACATTAACAAAGAAGTTGTTCTTTGGATTAAAAGGGTATAAATTTTAACCCACTTTGATACTCACTAGACAAGCATATGGCCTTGTGAATGACACATCATCTTTCTAAGCTTTAGTTTCATAGTTTATAAAATGGGAATATTAGTACCTATCTCGTAAGTTCAATGTGAGTATTAAATGAGATAAGGTCTGGAAGCACCTAACAAAGTGTCTACCACATCAGTCTTCTTAATAATTAGCAATTGTGATGATGATGAAATCACATATAGAGAAAAAAGTGGTGATATAATTTAATAACATAAAACATCTGCCAATGAAAGGTCTATCTTATCATGTGAAAAGAATCCTTGTTTTAGAGCTTAAAACAATGCCATCCTTCAGGAATGGAGGTGACAATACCATCTCAAGGTTATAGGGCATTACTGGGTAGCTTTCCCAGTAATGACAATGTAATCATTTTCCCTTCTGGTGGCTCCATAACAAGTGCATGCATTTGAGAGAACTGGCTGACCATGGAGTACATTAACCCCTGACCGACCTGAGGGCAGTTACATGAGCTTGGGGTTATTAGCACAAGTCTCAAGCCCATTGTGATAATGAGCCATATGTGTTATAAAAAATGTGTTTTGAAAAAAATATGATTTAAGGATGTGGTTATGTCATAATACCTACCTCATAGTGCCTAATAGTATTATGCAGGTTTGGAAATTAAGTGGCATAAGGTGTGTAAAGCACTGGCATATAGGTGGCACTCTCATTTTTAGTGACGTTTCTAACAAAGCGTTATTGTATGCGACGAACAGGCCATCAAACAAAATTTTTAAAACTGTAAAATGGGATTTAAAAAACATTCCATTGGCAATAGCTAGAATTAACTAGATAACTGAGTATTTAATGCTACTGAGTAAAATGGGAACTTCCATAATTTTTATGGAAGCTATTCTGACAGTTTTAAGTAGTTCTAAATAATATTTATATTTATTTTCAAGTCATATTCTTTTTGGAAAGTATAGTAAAACCTTTGAATTTTGGCTTCCTATTGTTCTTAACATTTTCATGTCCAAAATACCTGCTGTGTAATGTCCTGTAGGGTACATTTAGCTTTGACATATTTTGTGAATACAATTTTAGCATACTGTGCATAGAGAAATACAGTGGTCTGCTCTTATCTGCAGGGGATATGTTCTAAGACCCTCAGTGGATGCCTGAAACCGTGAATAGCACTGAACCCTATTATATACTATGTTTTTGTCCTATACATACATACCTATGATCAAATTTATAAATTACACACAATAAGAGATTAACAACAATAACTAATAATGACATAGAACAATTATTACAATATACTGTAATAAAAGTTATGTGAATGTGATCTCTCTCTCTCTTTCTCTGTGTGTCTCTTTCTCAAAATATGTTATTGTACTGTACTCACCTATTTTTGGACCTCAGTCGACCAGAGGTAACTGAAAAAATAAAGGTGGATTACTGTATTGTTTTTCAGGACTTCATTTAAGATATAAAATTCTAGAATCCTTTTTCAATAGCTATTAAAATATACCCAGTATTTGAGGAAAACATCTGACACTATTCATAAATAAATAGGAAAATTAAGAAGAAATATTTCCATTTTCACTTTTATCATTCTATTTTATTTAAAACACTTGTTTGAGAGTAAAGTGAAGGTCAACTTTAATGTGAAAACTTAAAACATTTCCTTAGAAATAGTAAGTACAGTTATTTATTAAAATAAACTGTTAGGACTTCGAGTGATTTAGTATTTAATGTGCTTATTAAAATTAGCAATAGGTATAGATTTCTTGTGTCCTAGCAGTTCCCTGAAATAACATCCGTGTGTCAAAAACTGTGAAGAGTCTGACATTTTACTTTACTTGAGAGCTAACAAGTTAGCCGGCTATACTATCATAGATGATGTAGAAGACACAAGACTCCCCTTTTAGAGACAAAAGATACTACATTATTCATGGCAATAGCAATAGCTGGAATATCAGCATGTGTGTCAGTTACCTGAGTCCCAGTACACACAGGGCAATACAAAGAGGTCCAGATGGAACCCGCTAACACAGCAGGTTGCATTTTGCAAGAGGAATCTTGAGTTTAGAGAATCCAAATATTTTATAATGAGCAGTCAGCAAACTTCTCCTTTGCTCTGAAGGGAGACAAACATCTTTTAGAAGGTAATGCTTCTACTTGATAAGACATGCAGAAATGTGGGACCTATGGAAGATTTTCTCTCAATACTGTTATTGTCACGTTTTTGTCTCTTCACTTTGCTTTGTTCAACTATGGAGTTAATTACAAAGCTAATTTGATTTTTAATTTCTAAAATCTTCTGCAATTTTTATCTATAATAAATAATGCATGCTAAGAGTTTTTAGGCACGATCAATTTTTATTATTTGCCAGTACTTCCACTTGTTCATTTATTCAACAAAAATATTAGGCATATGCTAAGTTCTGGGCATAGAGTATATACAATGCTGAGCAAAACGGTTTCTATCCTCAGGGAACACAGGCTCTATCGTGGAAAACAAATATGTAATTTTTAGGATATATTGCATTTTTTGTTTTAAAAATATTTTTGTTTGGAAAAATAAAGTGCAGACCTTCTACCATGACCTTTGGAAGGCTTGGTCTAATGAAAGCTACCCACCCAGTAAGGGATCTGACTTCCTAGAGACTGCTGTGCTATAAAGAAGCCCAAGGTAGCCAGCTATCCTAGGCATGTCAGTGGAGAAGCCATCTTGTACAGTCAGTCAAGCCAAGCATTCAAATGACTCCGACCCCACTCTCCATGTGACTGCAACTGCCTAAAAGACCCCAAGCAAGAGCTCCCCAGTCGAGCCCAATCATCCTAGAAACAACGTCAGATGTATGAGTTCAGGACACCGTGGGTCTTTGACTCCTCCTGGCTATGACAATTTCTTAGACTTTATGGCACAGACATATTCTCAAACTGCAAACTTTGGTCATATTTTTGCCTTCTATTTCAGTGAGGAAAAAAAAAGACATAGAAATTACCTCATTTTATCATAACCAAATCTATTAAGAAATCCTAAATATTAACTTCTTTTCTCTATTCTTCTGGTACCCTGAGGGAATTATATTTCTTTCCAGCTAAAGCCTATAATCTCCCCATTATGCCATTAGTCCTTGAGCACAGTCTCACTTTTCTATTTCAGAAACGTTGACTATTGATTATCTTTCCATGACCCTCCATTTTCCCTGTCTTTAATCTCTCCGTTAGGGTATTTTTATTAGAACATTTCTATCTGTATTAAACGTATTGCCTATCCTATTGTCATTCCAGCTACCTGCCTTTCACAGATAACTTTCTGAAAGAGTTTTATATACTCTCCATTTTGTTATCTCCTGTAAACTACTCAGACATGACCAATAGATTTTTGCTCTCATTATTCCGCTTAAATGGACTTGCGGTAAAGTTACCTTTATGCTATTAAGTCTAGTGGACATCCTCGCAGTTCTCACGTGGCCTGATCCTTCAGCTGTTTACGTCTTTTCACCAGCCTTCCTCCCTTGGGTCATACCATGCTTTGTGGATGCTCTTCACAATCTTTGTTTTTCTTTTCTAAATGATTACTAAATGTTGAACCTTCTCAGTACTCTGTCCTCCTGCACTTCTTCCCACTCATTGCTCTCTCTCTAGGATAAGATGACAATGATCTAACATTTATCAAGCGTTTATTTTTTTTGCCGGGCGTCAGAGTATGTACTTAACATATTTTTAGCTAATTAAATCCTCTAAGTATCTCCACAAGGTATTCACTATAATTATTCCCATTTTAAAAATGAGGCTACTGAGGCTCAGAGGAGTAAAGTTGTTCAACACAATTCAGATGATAAATCTGGATCAAGATTCAAATCTAGTCATTCTGGTGCCAGAAATCATGCCCTTAAACCACTCTTTTAAAGTGATGGGGTATGGAAACTTACACCACACTCATTTCCAACGTTTCAGTTATATCTAAATATTGATGATTTTTATATCTGCCTCTTTGAACTAAACACATTTATTAAGCTCTCTTGAATATCACATGACCATCATGATGAAGTGTATTCAAAGCTTAATTCATGTCTCCACCTACACCTATTCAATATTTTTAATCTCTACTGTTTCTACTGCCTATACTTCATCTACCTAGAAGCTCAAGTTAATTTTCTAAGAGTTGTTCTTGTCTTCTCTCTTTTTTTCACCTTCTACTATCTAATGAATCAGCACGTCCTGCCAGTTTTACCTTCTCATTTATTGAAAGTATCTCCTTAATTCCACTCCTACAGTCACATCCTCAAGCCAGGATGTCTTCATAACTCACCAGAACTACTGGAATAGCCTCCTAACTGAAGTCTCAGTTTCTAACGTTGGCTTCTTAAGATAATTTTTTTTTTTTTCAGAGAAGCCAAAGTAATGCTTTTAAATAGAAATGGTATTGCCATTTAAAATCCTTTAATAAATTTTATTGCCATCAGGAGTGGGTTAAACCAGTCCTGGGCTCTGATGTATTACATGGTATAACCTATTCTTCAAGTAATAAAACATTTAAAAAAATACAGAGACAAAATATAATTTTTACTTCTATTTCAGTTGGAAGTAGTAACTAATTGTATATAGACAAAAAAGACAAAAATTATTTTATAAACTATGAAATTTTGTATATTGATACATATCATTTGAATTGTTAATAGTCTAAAAAGTTGAGTGCATATCTTAGATGAGAAAAAAGTACTGTATGAAAACTGGCATAGTAAGTTTCAGACAAGTGAACAGTTTTACCACTAAAATGTGACTCCATAAATCATTGTAATGTAATCATGAGAAAAAGCTAATCTAAGGACGTGTTCAGTTTATAATTCTAACACTTAAACAAAAGAATTGTATCAATAAGCTGATAGTGGACAATTTGTCTCTCAGAAGAACACTTCAAATCTGTAGAATAACTGGCATAGAAATTCCATATCCTCTTGAAAGTGCTCCATATATTCGATGGAAGAACAAGGAGAAGGCTAACAACAATTTGTACTGAAATCAACAAACAAATTTTAAGAGATCCTAGAGATGACTGCATCCAAGCTCTTCAGATTGTCAGTGAGGACACTGAAATAGAAGTTTCCTTCATCAAAATATGTTTCCAGTAAACAGCAGAACTGATTAGAATCCCAGTATATTGACTTATAAACTAATGCTCCTTTTCCTCCACTAAATATTTTACTGGGCCAGATTTTAGCAATGAAAGAAAATACATTAATGTCATATTTACATGCATAGAATGCTGAGCTATACATTTCACTCATTGAGTTAGCAAAATATATGGAGAATTTGTAAATTAGCTTTTCAAAACGTTTTATACAATATGAAATGAATAGATAGATATTAAGGGCATTGAGTTGGCTGGGGAGGGTGGCTCACACCTGTAATCCCAGCACTCTGGAAGCCTGAGGCAGGAGGATTGTTTGAGAGCAGGAGGAGTTGGAGACCAGCCTGAGTAAGAGCAAGACTCCCTTTGTACAAAAAATTTTTAAAAACAAATTAGCCAGGTGTAGTCATGTTCGCCTATAGTCCCAATTACTCAGGAGGCTGAGGGAGGAGAATTACTTGATCCTAGGAATTTGTGGTCGCAGTGAGCTATGAGTACACCACTGCACTCTAGCCCAGGCAACAGAGCGAGACCCTGTCTCAAAACAAACAAGCAAATAAACAAACAAACAAAAAAACGGCATTCAGACACTGCAAAAAATTAAAAATCATGAGAAAATGTAATGATGAGAAGCATAAAAATAAATAAGAAATGTTTATGGTTCATTCTGGGCAAACTGATGGGTGATAAGCAATAAGAGTTGACTATTCAGATAGGAAGGAGAAAGGAAACTCATTACTTGTAATTTATTTTTAGAATTATTCTTTGAGGAGGTGAGATGTCAGAAAACATTTGAATCAAAGGATACAGAATTCTTGGCAAATGGGAACTGGATTATAAACTGTGCCAAATATATTTTATTTTCCCTTCCAGGTTAAACTCTACCCTATTCCAAATTGTCTTCAGCTCTAGGAGACTGACCTAAATTGATTATATCGGTGAGATCCCAGGCATTCTGGCTTTTGGCATCTGACTGGGTATGGCCAGTGGAGAGTATTGCGAGAAAGTTAAGGAACATAGGAGAATGAGCTTATTTGAGAATGAGGGTATTTATGTTCCTAGTTTTCATTTTGCAAGGCTGCCCTCGTCTGGCTTCATCCCTTAGCAGAAGGCCACTGCTCCTCCTAAGGTTGCTGGTCCAGCGCTTCTCCTTCTATTGTTCCCTAGTGCCTAGAGTGTTGGTATCTCTGCAGCTACTAGTTCTGTGTTTCTGCACAATCCTTTATGGTTTCCTTGCTGTAACCTTTGTGAGTATGCTCTTTGCAAATATCTCCCTCTTCATATATCTCAATTTTAATTATTCCATTTATTTCCTGATGAGCTTCTGACTGACATAGTAATTGTTACTAGGAGTGATGTCAAGAAACAGGTCTTTAAAATAAGATTCTAGAGCTGTTTGTTACATAGTTAAGGAGCACATGGACAACTTCCTTGCCAGGAGAAAATGAGACACAGGTAATTCATAGAATGTAAAAAAAAAAAAAAAAAAAAAATCACAATTCTTCAAATTATTACCAGAGGGACGTGGGATAAAGTGCATGCAGAAAACAAGATCTAGAAGAGCAAGTGGCTATGGCACTTAGTTACTCTGCGGTGCAGAAGGGAGAAATCATAACAGGCCTAAGACTGCTATCCTTAATAAGCCTGCTTGCAGGATTGGCTCTTGGCTGGAGATTGGTTATTTGGATTTGGGGAATGGTTCTGACCATTTGCAGAACTACCAAGAGTATCTCATTATGCTTCAATTCTTTGTACAAATAATGTTTTTTATGTTTAACACTTGCTTTTCTTTTATAGTCTGGAATTGTAGTACATACCAGGCAGCAAATACCTACACGACTAGCCTACAATAAACACCCCAGGAGCTGATCTCTAATGAGCTCCCTGGTGGACATTTTATCCTTGTTATCACGACTCATTGCTGGAGGATTAAGCAGTTCCTGTGTGACTCCATCGGCAAAGTACTCTCGGAAGCTTGTGCCTGGTTTCCTCTGTTCTTTACTCATTGTGCCTTTCTCTTTGCTTATTTTGCTTTGTACCCTTTTGTTGCAATAAATCACATAATGAATAGTATTGTATACAAGTCCTGCAGTTCCCCTAGTAAATCACTGAAACAGAGGGTGGTCTTAGGGCTCCCCAACATACATGTAATGGAAAAGCTTATAGTGATTGTGGAATTACCTGGCTACTTCTTAACACCCTAGACAGAATATATAGAAAAACAAAGAGACATTAAAAACTATGACTTAAATTAAGAGCATATGTGAAAAGCCAAAAGTTCTCCATAGTAATTTTGAAATCTCTCATTTCTTATAGTTACAGGGTAAATATAGCTTCTCAAAGTCATACACAAGTTAGACATTCTGGCCTAATAAGTGTATTACACTAAAGTAATGACACTGATGGAGAAAGAGCAGGTCCTGAAACATTGACTAGGAACATTATTTACTTTAAGTGCTCATCTTATAGTTGGCAAACCATCCCCCTATTTGAGGGGTCACAGTTCACGTCTGCATTAAGTCTCTTCTGGGTCAATGGCTCCCCAAGCTGATATCAATTCTCACAGGACCCACCTTCATCACTTTTCATTTTCTACAGGGCTGTACTTGAGTTGGATTCTAACATGGGCTACAGTGACTGAGGGGTTTCGGTCGTGGTCCAGGAGGAGATAACCTGTACATTAAGAGAATTACAAGACTCCCCCCCACCACCACCACCAAGTTGTATTTGCAGAATCCTAAAAGAAATATGTGGCTGAAGGACATGTGGATATTTGACAAAGGGATAAGTTGTGTAAGTTTCAAAAAAAAAAAAAAAAAATCAAATTTATTGACAACAGTGAGCCCAATTAGAATTCAGGATACGATGCACTGGCTGGAGTACCTAGGAGTGGTAATGAACGTATGCCAAAACAGTTTTAGATTCAACCCAACAATAGTCTATGCTTGATGAAATCAACATGCCAGACATGTTGGCGTATTACACAGGAAGAAACTGAAAACTCAGGAAATTGAGAATGTTTAAATGGATCTAAGTATGTGAGGGTTAGTCATTTATGTTATTTCTACAATCCCAGAATGAATAGTTGGAACAGATATTTTTAGTAACTGGAAGAATATCAAAATTGATTATCTGACTAAAAAGTGAGGGCTACTATGGTACAAACTAAAGCTAACTTAAAACTCCCAGACTTTCACCACCAGAGATGGTGCACCAACAGTGAAGTAATACCACGACCCTGAAATAATGACAGAGATTAGGAACACTATCAAGACTAGAGATGCAGGGATGGTGACTCCTAATATATTCTCACTTATATCTGTTTGGTCAACGTAAAGAAACAAACAACAAGGAACTCACATATGTACATCATGGAGAATTTCAGTAGGTTTATCACAAACTAAACCAAGTAATGATACAATTCACAACCAAAAATACAGATGTGTTATTTTTACTATCACAATTAAACACAAACCCTTGTTCCTGGTATTTAGCTATTGATTTGTCAAGGGTGTCCTTCTCTATCCCAATGAGTAAGTAAAATCAGAAGTAGTCTCCATGTACATAGCACTGACAATACTGTATATTTTTTGTCTTGCCCCAGGGCTATGCCCATTGTTTTGTTCTTTTTTATAAAGTAGCCAGAAGGGACCCTGACCACCTGATCAATGATGTGACTGACAAAATATCACATGGGTCCATTCCATTGGTGGCTTTTTATTAGTAGGAACTAGTGATCAGGAAGTATCAAGCACCCTCTATGTCTTAGGAAGCCATGTGATCCAGGAGGTTGAAAATAAACCCTGGGAAAATTCAGAAACCTGATCTGTCAGTAAAGTTTGTAGAAGTCTGTAATGCAGTGCTTGTTATCTCTTCTAAAGTGTGGGATGAGAAGATACTCTTTGAATATCCCATTATAAGGGAAAGTGGTGCAGTACCTGGGCAACATTTTGAGTTTCAGAAGAAATATACATAGATCACATTTGGACGTACTATTCCCATCAGGTGACCTGAAGGGTACAGTTCTGAGTGGCTCCAAAAGCAAGAAAGGACCCTGCAACCAGTTCAGATGGTAGTACAAGCTGCCCTGCCACTCGGGCTTCATGATTAAGCAGGATAGAGGATAAGGATGGTTGCTGAGGACAGAGATGGAGGACAGTGCCAGATACCTTTCCACTCAATATTCAGCCTCTCGCCCAGGAACCCGACCTCTACTGATGACATCGACAAGCTCCCGTGCAGTCTGCCTTCTGTTTGGGTTAAACTAACAAGCACTGGCAGGGATCAGATGGAATGAGGAGGATGAGGTCAGGATGTTTATTTCTCTGGTTTCTTTCCTGGGAGTTTTGCCTTGGCCTTGCAGTATCCTTCAGTTGAAGTCTCTGGTCCTCTCAAAGTGCCACCTGACTCATTCCTCTTCCTTTTGTTTCTTAGTCCTCAGGGATGGTGATAGCTCTGCTACTGTCAACCCCTGTTTCCTCCTCTATTTTTGTGCTTTCTTTACACCCTGCTTATTTTAGGTAAATTAGTCACTTTGTAAATATACACCATTCAAAGGATTTCAATTTTAGTGTGCCATCTTGTTCCTGTTGGGACCCTAACCACATAAAAACTCAAATCATGTAGCCCTTCCACCACTTAAAGGTGTGAAAGAGAGTGTGATAGCCGTTCCACTTGGAGAGAAGGCTTTTGAGTAGAAAACAATGAAGGAATCGAGGTGATTTGTGTGCCTACATGAAAAACACACAAAGTAGATGATGAGTAGCCTTACTTTCATTGAAGGTGCAATGATCCTTCCATAAAAGTTCCTAAACAGGGTGCAGGATGAATCTGGCTTAAGAAGAATGTGATGTTGTTTTATCATCTTCATATTCATCGCTGTTATTATCATCATTAACATAATAGAAATAACAACAATAGCAAAGCCATCAGTTGTAATATTCTTAATAAGAATGTTACAAGTAGTTGCAGCAGTATTTATATATGCTGGAAGTAATACTTAGTTTTGGACAAAGCCACAATTGTAAGATTAGTGGAGAAAAAAACTGATTCTGGAAATATAAAGAAATGATAAAGAGAATTTGATAGAAAATTGGCAAACATAAAGTAGAATCTTCAGATGACAGCAAAGATTTTGAAAGCTAATAGAAAGAGTACTCATTCAGCCACAAATTTTTATTGACTTCCTTTCATGTGTCAGGAACTCAGATGAGTTCTGAAGCCACACAAGGAAGCAAAACAGACAGACAGAGCTCTGTGTTTAAGCAACCTTTATTCATGATAATGTGAATAGCTAGTGGATAGGATTGATATTGTTGTTATTCTATCTATTCTTTGTTATTCGGTAAAGTCAACTAAGAAGTACTTTAAGATGTCAATTTTCTCCATCACACAGGCCTCCCTTTTCAATCTCTATTTCGATATCCAGGAAGTATTATTCTGCATTGATGTGGGTACATCTATTATAATAAAGATAGCTCAAGAAAGGAAAAAAGATGCTGCTACTTATCAGGGTAAGATAATGCATGAAAATCATAAAACTGGGATACGAAATGATACATCTATAACATTTTCATGTTTTTAAAGTTCATAATTATCCACAGTCTGGCCTTGCTATGTAAATAGAAACTAGGGTTATAGTAGTTGGAATTAAAATGTCCATTCCTTTGGAAATGCGCAATAGAAATGATTTCATTCGTTCTTCTTGCAGAAACTCCTAAATTCCCATCTCCTTGTTTCCTCAAATACTGGGCCTGAAATAATTCTTATTCTTAGGTTGAAAATATAGGTTTGAAAAATGGAAGTGACTAGCTTTAAATCTGTAGGATTTTCTGTATTCTAAGCTGCAGATGAAAGTAACCATCACAGGCACAGCATTCGTCTTACCACTTGGGCCTAGTTTCGTATCCCTTTTAAAAATGGTATGGATGAGTGAAAAAGAGTTCAAAATGGGAATTGATTATGTGTGTCCATTTCTTTTTCCTACTAACTAGAGAAATAAAATAGTTATTAACCTACAACAAAAAGAATGGAGGGGAGATCTGTTAGAAGATGTGCTCCATCAAAGTTAAAGAATAAATTAAGAGAAGATAAACAGGGATAATCAGGAAATATGGCAGCCATCACAAGTGACGGACGGAACTCACAGGACGTCAGCTGTGTGTCTGGCAAGAGAGGAACAGCTCAGTTCAGAACACAAGCATCGAGACCTAAAGGAACAAATTCTTCCGGAGAAAGTATCCAGCTATTTGTGTACGTATGTGAAATATTTTGAATTTAATTTTTGTTTCTGGAGCATGGGATGGAGAGTCACATTTCTATGAGAATACTGATAACGTTAGTCAATGAACTCACGAAAACACAATAGTTATTTCTAATATGTATTAATTTGGGGGGCAGGTATGAAAATAATTATCTGGTTTTTGAAAAATAGGAAAAAACCATAACTGTTAAAATGGCAGAAACCTATCATCAAAAATAGGAAAGCCTAACACATTTTTTTTCTTCAAACTATGCATCAGTCTTTTTACTCCACTCCATTATTATTTATTTCTTACCTAAGCATCTGCATGAAGACACACTTGCCTCAGGGAAAGTCTATTCTCAGAATGATCTATTCCTAACATCAAAGTAGGGTCTGTCTACAGACAGTTTTCTTTCTCAATTTACTTGGAGTTGGTTACAATTCCAGTAATCAGAGTAATACAGAAAATAGATACAAAAAAGTGACAGCAACAATGGTAGAACCTTATATCAGGCAGATAATTGAAGTACCCCCACCCAACAAAGGTCCTGACACTTAGAAGATAGGACCTTAAAAATAATAACTGCATAAATTCTTGTAAAATTCATGTCCTCTTTCTATCACCACCTCTCCAGTGATAGCGGAAAACCAGATCCCCACCCTGCCTGGGTCAACCCCTAACCAGGGGATGAAATGAGCTGTACTGAAGTTCCAATGACAAGAAGAGAGTGACAATATTCGACTGCACCTAAGTCCTATGCTCCTGTAAAACAGTGATGATTCAGAAATTCCTCTCTCTTTATGCCCCAGGAAAGGGCCCACACTTGTCCCACATGACCTAGATAAGACTCAGGGATGGCCGTCTTGCTTGTTTAGCCTAGGACGAGGTTAGACACGGATGCTTCAAATTCCCATTCTCTGAACTGCTGGTACCCACTGACCAGTCTGGACAAAATGCCATTCACTTGACTTTACCAAATTTTAGTCAGGCTTCTGTCCTTGCAGGGGCCCAAACTTTGATCCAACCTTGTACTTAAGCAAGCATTGGGAGCTTAAGCAGGTACTGGAATGTAAAACAACTTTCCCCACCCTCGGGTCCTCTCCTAAGAATTGGCTGACAGCTAAGAAAGAGATTTCCTGCTCAACTATCCAATCATACCACCTGTGCGTCCCACCCCCACACCTGGTCATTCCTCCATATAAAAAGGAAACCCCTTTCTACCTGACCTTTGAGACACTTCTAGGTCTCATGGTTGGAGCATTTTCCCTATTGCAATAGTCACTCTTCCCCTATTTCAATAGTCTTTCCAAATAAAGTCTGATTTTGTTTTTCCTGTGAAAAGGGAATCTCTGGAGCCCTTAGGTGAAATGAGGGCTTCTTCCTACCCTTCTCTTTCTTCCTCCTACTCTCTTCTCTTTTATTTCCAATGTGTTGTTGACGGCACACCTTTGTTAATTTCATAGCATATTTAATGCTAATTGTGCCGAGTGCCAAATTTGCTTGATAAAATTGTGGAGTAATACCTTAGAGGCTTGACTTTTTTGTGTGTGTGTGAGAATTTAAGTACCAAAAACTTCATTAAGTACTTATTTTATTCTGTATAATCTCCACCACAACACAACAGGTACTACTACTTAAGCCCATTTTACAAATGAGGTAATTTAAAAATGAACGCTTAAGTAACTTGCCTGAGCCACTTAGGTACTACATGACAGGTCAAGATTTGAACCAAGGTTATCCAATACCAGATTGCTCTTAAATGTATGTAACTTACACAAACACGTATACATGTATACATGTATGTGTGCGTAAAATTACACTGTCTTTTTACTAGTCACCTAGAAGTTGAGAGTGACAGAGTACTCAGTACTCCGGCATTCTACAAATTAAATGGTGGCAGTTTAGTGTTTTAGTAATTTCTAAGTGTTTACCTTTACAATTGTTAAAATGATGGGTTAAAATTTAATTAATTTTAGTTAAAGTGATGACTGTGAATATGATCACTTGTGGAGGAGACATAGACAAAATACAAATGGTTAAGAATAAAACTCTAAGGAACACTAATATTTAAGAGATAGAAAAGGAGGAGGTTAAGAAAGTGTTTATAAAAGAGTTCCTGGAAAACCAGAAGAAAGGATAATCATAGAAGCTAAAGGAAAGTGGAATTTCAAGGATAAAATGGTGGAAATGCAGGAAGATAATATAATAAAAGAACTGTACAGTTTCTGCATCTGGAAATGAGACCATCATTAATAACTTTGGCAAAGGGGGGTTTTGTGAAAGACTAAGAGCTGATAAAAAGGTGAGGTGAGGAAGCAGAAACGTAACTCTAAACAGAAGGGTAGACAGATATATCAGACTAGATATAGGAAGATGCAGGTATAAGGAAAATTCATTTTCTAATATCCATACTAAAATGTGAGCATGTTTTTGTGATGAGTTTAAGGAATAAATCTAGAGGAAGATGGTGAGGATGATGATACAGGGAAGAGAAGCAATTTATGGAGCAAGTTCACTGCCTAGGCAGGTGACAATGAAATTGAAAGCACATGTAGAATGATTGGCCCTTAAGTGATGAAAAAAATCAGAGGAAAGAGAGAGTGATGAAGTCAAATTAGGATGATTATAAGAGATGTATGTGAAATTTCATAGGTAATGGACTATTTTCTCAAAAAGTCTGAGAAATGATCATAGGCTGAAAAATGGGGATCACAGGCAGCTCTACTGGTAAAGATTTGCAAGAGCCACTGAGGAGAGTTGGAGAGAATGCACTAGGGACTGGTGGATATTGGCTGGGCCCCGAGTTTTAGCTGAGATTAAAAATCATGAATTAATGGTGGTAGTTTTCTGTTGCAGCTTTCAGTTCCTGAAAAAATGTTTCTTACTTCATGGGCAGCTATTTTTTTCCATCACATCAAATGGCAGTGAATATTTAATTTGAATACAAATTCTTGGTTCATATCACTTTATTTTAAAAATTGGAAGTCAAAATCTATTTAAAATGTGAGTTATTTAAATACATATTTTACATTCATATTTATTTAAATTATAAAACCCTGAGTCCTGGATTTGATAGAAATGTTAGCTGAATGAAACTGTGTTTTCATTTTGATTGTTTTTCTGGGTCAGGAATCTAGCTATGTATTTTGATAGGATGATTTAAAATTTAATTTGGCATGTACTTAAAAAAGTTCTGGGTAACAAATCTCTTTGGTCATAAATGTTTCTCTGAACCAAAGGTATATGAATGTTAGCCCTTGTCTTTAAAGCTGTCATCATAAAAAGTTTCAAAGTCTTTTTTACACTTCCGTTGTCTAAATAAAAACCAACTTGAAAAAAACTGCATGCAATTGCTTTTAATACACTATAGAGATATTATTTTGTTGTTTTTCTCAAGAGGCATCAAGTAAATGTTAACGATACTCCATTGTCTGTAGAGTAACCTACTCCAGTCAAGTTTTATTTCAGATGGGCTGTCAGAGTTCTAAGCTAGAGGTATAGGAGCTCCTTTTGAAATGCACATACTTAATTATTTGTAAGAATTAATTAATTCAAAGAGCTCTGGAGTATTATTAGATTTTTAAATGCAATCTTTAGGGATTTAAAATATGATACATTATTTGTTAATTGACAGATGCACATAGTTTACATTACTTAACATAATTTCAAAGTATAATTTGTTGTTTCTATGATTAAATTTTTCAGATAAATATACCCTAAGGTAACTGATTTCGAGAATTACACAGCTCAGAAACGTGGATATGCTGCTGGCATGTTTAAGATATTTGCATTAATATTTCTAAAATATGAAGTGTTAATTTACTTAGTTTGATATATTTATGTATAAAATATCTTGTGGCTAAATCCTATGTGCATGCTAAATCTAAAGAAAAATTTAACCTCTTACTGATTTTGTCTTTCATTTCGCTTAGCATTAGATAAAATAGTAATAATATGTGGGCAGGTAAGCTATGGAGAAATATTCATAGTATATCCTGTAGGATTATCTCACAAATAATGGGTTTGCTTGTATTGAAATTTGTTAACTGGACCGTAAAAGTTGTTTTTCCCACTGTTGTCCGTACTAATAGTAATATAAACAATGTTGCTTATGCTTTAGAGTGTCTCACGCCTGATAGTGATGTATTACATAAAATAACATGCCAAATAGCTGGTCCTAAGTGGCCATAGGTATGTTATAGGGCCAAGGACTAAGGATACCTCTATAGTGCTTTGTGAGGAAACACAGGGGACAAAGAAGTTCCAAAGTCAGCCTGTCTAGCAATGACTGACGGAAGAACTGGATTTTGGCCATTTGTAGCTCAGTAGCCATCAGTTAAATTCTGAGCTACCTATTTGCTAATATTGTGGGGGGGGGGTGAGGAGTGGGGCCCAAGGAGAAGGCTGGGAACTGGTGTCTGCAATATGTTATTTTGTCTAATTGCTGTAATCTAAATAACTATGTTACACTTTAAGAGCTTGTGGGTCAAATTTGAGTAACTGGAATCTCTCACTAGTTGGTTAGCAGGGATAGAATAAGCTCTACCTACTTTAGATTGATTCCTTTTCTTCAGAGCTTGATAAGGACCTCAGA